>NC_057849.1:342103809-342716809 GCF_015237465.2 Chelonia mydas
AAGGGGTAAAGGGGGAGTCAACACGATCCCTCGGAGAAGAGGCGGCCTTACCATGTAATATTCTGGCTTTGTGTATGTCGTGTTGTTTTACTCTTTACTTGAGAGCTTCACAGTGGGGCTCAGAGACTTACTACTGCTACCAGCTAAAGGAGCGCTCCATTAGTCCCAGTAGCTGACTTACTAGGGACTCAATAAAGCCCAGCGGTGTGTCATTGGCCCCATACTGTTAGGGTTATAGGAGATCCGCTTTTCGCTCTTTGCTGTACAGTGACGAGGGTGAAGTCCAGGGTGGCCAGAGATCTGTCGCACACGTATGGGCCAGGCCTGGCCCTGCTCAGCTTAGTGACATGGATCTCGGGTGCTGAAGTTGCATTTTATTAGCAGCATGTGCCATGATGGTGCAAGCGCAGCTTCATATGGGATCCAGCCACTGTCACCGAGGCTGGCCCCAGGTGTCTTGTCCCCCAAACATTTTTGGCGTTGCCCAAAATCCCACCCCAGTTTGGTGCTCCCCATCCCCCACACCCCGGAAAGTGATTTGGCACCCCCAGAAACTGATGGCGCAACTGCCCTGATTGCCCTCCCCTGAGGCCGGCCCTGACTTTCAATCCATGGCCACATACAGACAGGCCCTATGGGCAGCAGCTAAATTGCCTCTGCGTGGCATTCAGTAACAGAAATCGCAGCCTTCAGCTTCAAACCTTGGCAGCTCCTTGAAAAGCCCTGGTCAGCTCTGATACTGTGTTTCTCCCAGTAGAGGGCAGCAGCTCACAGACACAAACACACATCCAGTACACACCCAGCCCATTGCAAGTTGCATGTGTACACACACACACACACACACACACACTCCCGTTGCAACTTGCATGTCCACACACACACACACACGTCCCGTTGCAACTTGCATGTCCACACACACACGCACACGCACAGAGGCTGGGGGGGCCCTGTAGGGAAGTGTGTGGTCTGGGTCTGGCTCTTCAGTCAGCCTACAGAAGAGCCAGACTGGAGCAAAGTGGGTTGAGTTGTGACTCTCAGCCTTGGGAAGCAGCCTGCTTTGTCTCTCTCTCTGCATTTGGTTGTTGTGTGTTAGAGGGCTAGCTTCTTAGAAATAGTGTCACATTGCAACCTTTTGGGGAAAGTATGTATGTTTTGTTTCTAGCTTTCTATGTGGGTGCTGCAATCGTAACACAGGGGTTTTTTGCACTTTCCCTTGAAGCATCTGGTACTGGTCACTGTTTGAGACAGGGTTCTGGGCTAAATGGCCCTTGGGTCTGATCAAGTCTGGCAGGTCCTGAGTTCTGTGGCTGTGATCAATGGCTTGATGTCTAGTTGGCAGCCAGTATCAAGCAGAGTGCCTCAGGGGTCGGTCCTGGGGCCGGTTTTGTTCAACATCTTTATTAATGATCTGGATGATGGGATGGATTGCACCCTCAGCAAGTTCGCACATGACACCAAGCTGTGGGGGAGAGGTAGATACACTGGAAGGTAGGGATAGGGTCCAGAGTGACCTAGACGGATTGGGCCAAAAGAAATCTGATGAGGTTCAACAAGGACAAGTGCAGAGTCCTGCACTTAGGACGGAAGAATCCCATGCACCGCTACAGGCTGGGGACCAACTGGCTAAGCGGCAGTTCTGCAGAAAAGGACCTGGGGATTACCGTTGACGAGAAGCTGGATATGAGTCAACAGCGTGCCCTTGTTGCCAAGAAGGCTAACAGCATATTGGGCTGCATTAGTAGGAGCATTGCCAGCAGATCAAGGGAAGTGATTATTCCCCTCTATTCAGCACTGGTGAGCCACATCTGGAGTATTGCGTCCAGTTTGGGGCTCCCCACTACAGAAAGGCTGTGGACAAATTGGAGAGAGTCCAGCGGAGGGCAACAAAAAAGATTAGGGGGCTGGGGCACATGACTTACAAGGAGAGGCTGAGGGAACTGGGATTGTTTAGCCTGCAGAAGAGACGAGTGAGGGGGGATTTGATTGCGGCCTTCAACTACCTGAAGGGGGCGTTCCAAAGAGGATGGAGCTCGGCTGTTCTCAGTGGTGGCAGGTGACAGAACAAGGAGCAATGGTCTCAAGTTGCAGTGGGGGTGGTCTAGGTTAGATCTTAGGAAACACTATTTCACTAGGAGGGTGGTGAAACACTGGAATGGGTTCCCTAGGGAGGTGGTAGAATTTCCATCCTTACAGGTTTTTAAGGCCCGGCTTGACAAAGCCCTGGCTGGGATGATTTAGTTGGGGTTGGTCCTGCTTTGAGCGGGAGGTTGGACCAGATGACCTCCTGAGGTCTCTTCCAACCCTAATCTTCTATGATTCTATGATTCTTCTGATGACGGTCAGCTCCAGAAGGCCTTACTAGATTCAGTTAACAAAGACTTCCTGGTGCTTATTCAGTGATCACCCTGAGATCAGGGAAACACAACAGAATCTTTTGTGTCCAGACATATCCTATAGCAGAGCCCAAGTGGAAGGTGGGTGCCCAGTATCAGATGTATTTTGGAGTGGTTCGTCTCCTCCCCTGTGAGAGGCCCACATTAGGGGAACCCCTGAGCTCTAGCCACCTACCTCCTGCATGCTTACCAGAGTTCCGGCAGGGTTGCTTCCATGGCATTACTCCATATTTACATCAGTGTAAATGAAATTATATGGGCCAGTACTGAGTTATATAATAAGGATTCTTTATCGAGGCTGGTGGAGGCTTTATCGAGGCCCACAGACAGACCTTAGGGCTCCCTTTGGCTCTCTAGCTCCCAGATTTAATAGCAGCCTGTGCTTCCTACTGTCACCACATGAGGTCTCCCTAAGTCCTGACCTGGTCTCAGCCATTATGGAAGTAGGGTTGCCAACTGTCCAGTCACACAAACCCAAACACTCTTGCCCCACTCCCTGCTGCCCCATCCCTTCCCTGAGGCCCTGCCCCTTCTCCAAGGCCCCACCCTATGCATCCCCCCTCCCTCCGTCGCTCGCTGTCCCCCACCCTCACTCACTTTCACCGGGCTGGGCCAGGGGTTTGGGGTACAGGCTCTGGGCTGGGGCTGAGGGGTTCGGAGTGTGGCAGGAAGCTCTGGGCTCTGGGCTGGGGTTGGGGTGCAGGAGGGGGTTCAGGGTGCAGGCTCCGGCCAGGAGGTGCTTACCTCAGGCGGCTCCTGGTTGGCGGTGCAGCGGGGCTGAGGCAGGCTCTCTGCCTGTCCTGGCCCCACACTGCTCCCGGAAGCGGCTGCCATGTCCGACCCCTTGGGAAGGGCGGGGGCTCCGCGTGCTGGCCACGCCTGCAAGCGCCACGCCCACAGCTCCCTTTAGCCACATTTCCCAGCCAATGGGAGCTGCGGAGTCGGTGCTTGGGGTGCAGGCAGTGCGTGGAGACCCCTCTCCCCCCCGGCAGGGGCCGCAGGGACATGCCAGCTGCTTCTGAGAGCGGCGCAGGGCCAAGGCAGGCAAGGAGCCTGTCTTAGCCCCGCTTCACCGCCAGAATTTTAGTGCCTAAAATCTCCTGGTTTGGCTTCAGTAGCCTTTGGGAGATAGAGCCTGATTCTGGGAGACTCCCAGCTTCCCCATTGAAAAAAAAGTGTGTAAATATCTAGTGCAAGGCCGAATCCTTTATTTATTGTGACACTGACCCCCATCCATTGGCTTAACCACCAGCTCCCGGCCGCTGCTGTTCATGATGTGTTAGATTAATAGGGATTGTCCCGGACGTGCTCCATGATCTTCATTAGAGCCAGCCATGTTTCTTCAGCGGTGGGGATGATCTGGCTGGCTGGCAGGAGGAAGCCGTAGCGGCCGGTGTCTCGCAGCTCAAAGGTGTAGGAGTACTTGATCCCGTTGTCGTAGCTCCAGTCGACAGTGATGCCATCAGCACGGTCTGGAAAAAACAGAACCCAGGACATAGCGTTGGAACCAAGATTGCCATGTGAACAAAGCGGGAAAATTCAGGCTCTGCTTACACAAGGTGTAAAGGGATTGCAAGAAATCATTGCTCTGAGCCTGCAGTGCTGTGTGCAATGCTTTGCATTCATCTGCTCACAACCGACATCACAGGCCTGGCACAAGTATCTACGGGACTTGCGGGTTGCAGGTCTTGGTCTTTGTCTCAGGTCCCCCTGAATATGTGCAATCTACAAATATTCAGTCCCAGTGTGAACAGAAAGCCACATGCCTTGGAACTGCCCTGGTTCATCCCCGCACAACGGGGCTTTGCAATTGGAAGTCACCCAGATGCACATGGTCCCAGCACGAATTCTGAGCCCTGGTGCTTCACGGGTACAACCATAGTGAAGGCATGTGTGGTGGGCAGACAGTTCACAATAGTGCCGTCTGAGATAATATTGCTGGGAACCGTGCGTCATTAGTTATTTGGAGAGGGAAAGTGAAGAAGAACATGGGTCTTCTTCAGCCCATCCCTGCCTGAAAGACAAACCACTTACAGATGGTGTCGATCGTGCTCCCATAGGTGTATTTAGTCCCATGTAATTCAGCTAAGGCAGCCACTGCCTCTCTGGCTAGATCATTCTGCAAACAAGAGAGTAAGAGGTGAATGGCTGAGAAGTTCTTGAATTCTTCCCTCCCTTCATGGAATAGCAGCATTCACACACATTTAGTGAATGGGAATAGTCTATTTAAATCCTGGGATGGGGGGGCGGAGCTCATCAAAGCAATGAAAGGCCCCACTCCCCAGATGCTGACGGGGCCACAGAACCCAAAATTGAACAGAATATGGGGACAAAACATGAACACACAGGGATGAACAAGCAGAGAACCCTGGATGATGCCCACTGCTCCCAGAAGCAGTCCAAGGAGTCAGTGGATTCCCCCCAGAGGAAATCCAGCCCTGAAGACCGAAGTTCTCTATCTGTCCTTAGAAGAGGTGCATCATAGACAGCTTCTCCTACCCTGCCCTGTCCAAGTGGCTCAGACCCAGCTCCACAAAGGTATTTAGGCTCCTAATTTCCATTAAATTAGGAGCCTAAAAACGTTTGTGGATCTGGGCCTGAGCGCTGAGCTGGAGGCGGGAGGGCACCCCTCTGGCAGAGAGGTAAACTCAGCCTCCAGGCCCGTTTGTTCTGTTGCCAGGCTGATGAGAGTGCAACCAGGCTGGTGCTTTTGACGACAGGGATTCCTGTCCATTAGGAAGAGGCTGAAAGCGCCAACCCGTTTCAGAATCAGTTCCCAGATGGCCATGAGTTTCACTCACCCCCAGGGTCCAGCTTTGAAGCTAGGCTTGATGGGTATGTCTGCACTGCAGCTGGGAGGTGCAATTCCCAGCTTGGGTAGATGTACGAGTGCTAGCTCTGCTGGGACCTCGCACCCTAAAAATAGCACCCCTGAGTAGATACCTAGGATCTCAGACAGGGCTGCGCTTGGGCGGTCACCACCCGGGCCACTGTGGCCACACCGTTATTTTAACATGCTAGCTTAATCAAAGTTCACACCTACACCTCCCGACTGCAGTGTAGCTGTACCTTGTATCCACCTAATCCCCAGAACCACCAGTCCCTAGCACACAGCTGGTTTAGCCCTCTCACTATTTGCTCATGAGAGCTGTTCTCACCAGTTCCTGATGGTCAGGAGCAGGCTCTGTCTTGTAGCCATAGGGGAACAACAGCATCTGGGAATAGCTGTGGATGGAGATCAAGGCTTTCACGTTGCCATGGCTCAGGACAAAGTCCACAATGGATTTCACTTCACTCTCAGAGTGAGGGTAAGGTCCGTGGTACGTTTCTACACAGGGATTGCTACTGGAACCAGGGCCTGTGACGAAATACACGTGGTGGCAAATGAAAAGACAGCAGATTTGTGAAAAGCGTGCATTTGCATGGGTGAGTAAAACATTCGTTTTTCTAAGGGGAAAAAAGCCCAAAGTAACTGAAGATTATTTCCTCAGTAATAAATGGGACAAGTCTCAGGTTTCTAATTGATATTTGCAAACACTCCGGAATCTGAGTCACTTCATCAGACAATGTTCCAGCATTTTAACAAGACTGTGCAGTGATGATTCACCTCTAATGTAACTCCACTAAACTCCCTTCATTAAACAGCAATTAATAAGATTATGTGAGTCCTGCAAAATAAAGCAATATTGCATTAGTCACCAGCAGTGGTAGTCTTGTGTGTTATTGTAGTACTAAGGTAGTGATCTAGGTCAGTGGTTCTCAAAGCCGGTCCGCCGCTTGTTCAGGGAAAGCCCCTGGCCCGCCGGGCCGGTTTGTTTGCCTGCCGCGTCCGCAGGTTCAGCCGATTGCGGCTCCCACTGGCCGCAGTTCGCTGCTCCAGGCCAATGGAGGCTGCAGGAAGGGCGGCCAGCACGTCCCTTGGCCCGCGCCGCTTCCCGCAGCCCCCATTGGCCAGCAGCAGTGAACCGCGGCCAGTGGCAGCCGCGATCGGCCGAACCTGCGGACGCGGCAGGTAAACAAACTGGTCCGGCGGGCCAGGGGCTTTCCCTGAACAAGTGGTGGACCGGCTTTGAGAACCACTGGTCTAGGTAAATCATATGTAGCATATACTAGTACGTGGTTTTAAGAACAAATTGAGCAGAGAATCCATATTCTAGGGTTGCCAGATGTCTGGGTTTCTACCACAAAGTTCGGTTGAAAGGGGACCTGTGCAGTGTCTGGTCAGTACTGCTGACTGGACACCAAAAATCCGGTTACCGCAGTAACCTGCCTCCACCGCCAGGAGGGCAGGAAGAGTACCTGCAGCTGGAGGAGCTCAGCTGACGGAGAGAAGCTTAATCTGAGGAACTGGCTCCCAGCTCCAGCGGAGAGATAGGTACCGGTGCTGCCAGGGGGAGAGATCCTGACAGCGCGCAGTGTTTGAGGAGCAGGCCTGGCAGCCGGGCTCGCTGCCCACGATGGCGCGGTGGGGCTTCTCAGCCTCCCAGAGCCCCAGCTCTTTCCGGTCCCTTGCTCTGGGGACTGACACCCCCCTCCACTCCTCTGTACCCCAATTAGGTGGGCAGGCTCCTTGTCAGCTCCTCCCAGCCAGGTCTGCAGGTGGCAGGTGAGTCCCGGAGAAGTGGGGAGCAAGAAAGTGACGGGGGAGTGACCGGAGGGGCCTGCAGTGTCCAGTTTTGAAAAATTGGAAAGTTGGCAACACTAATGATCAGAGGTGCCATCTTTCTGAGTTGCTGGGGGGTGCTCGACCCCTGCTCTGCCACAGGCCCCACCCCCACTTCACACCTTCCCCCAAACCCCCACCCCCACCCTGCCTCTTCCCGCCCCATTCCTCCCCCGAGTACGCCCCACCCTCACTCCTCCCCCTTCCCCCCAGCGCCTCCTGCACACTGCTGAACAGCTGATCCCCAGCGGGTGGGAGGCACTGGGAGGGAAGGGGAGGAGCTGATTGGCGGGGCCTGCTGGTGGGTGGGAGGCGCTGGAAGAGGAGGCAGAGGAGCTGATCGGGGGGGCTGCCGGTGGGAGCTGAGCACCCAGTATTATTTTTCCAGGGGTGCTCCAGCCCCGCAGCACCCACAGAGTTGGTGCCTATGTAATAATGACTTCCTGTCAGACAGACAGCTGAGCAGATGATTCCCTTTCCTGGACACAGCAGAACTTGCTACTCCAGTGTAACAGAGAATAATAAATACATATTGCATGTCTTTAATAGAAGGAGCCTTGTGAGCTCTACTGATAATCCCAAAGCACGTCCTGTACCGAGTGCAGGGGACTGGTCTGCAGGACCTCTCGAGGTCCCTTCCAGTCCTATGATTCTCTGACTCTCTGTGTTCACAGTAAAAAGACAGACATTAGGAATGAATAACTATCTGACATGTCCATGGCCATTCTGTACCTCCGAAGCCAGCATCCCAGTTCCTGTTGGGGTCCACGCCACGGCAGGAAGATCCTGCATTGATGGACCGGGTCTTCCGCCACATGCGGTTCTAAGAGCAAGCACAAGGGGGAACCGTGTGGTTTGATTAACGGAAAGATGCCAACGGCTGGGTCTCAAGTCATTTGCATCGTTGCTCGGTTATTACACCACGGAGGCAGAAGGGTGTAAAGTTTCCCAGTTGAACCAATGTGATGCGGTTTGGACTGTAAAGTCGTTACCGCACTTGGGGACTCTAGCCAGTATGCCTCAGAGAGGCTGCAGCCAGGGCTCTTTCTGGAGCAGCCCCAAATATTTTGGACCTGACATCCCAAATGAACCTGGGATCACCCCTTGTTTAAAGCAGGGGTGGGCAAAACGTAGCCCACAGGCCTAAGTCGGCTTAGTTGCTCTTCTGCACAGCTTTCACCTCAACAGGCAGAAACCAAAGAGAACGCTTGATGCGGTGGGAAGGAGATACACAGGGCTTGCAGATGGGTTGTTGGCTCAGCGCAGTGCCACAAAGATGCCCACCCCGCCCAAAAAAACCATGATGCCCCAAGAAGGGCCTGAGATGGCTGGTCCCTGAAGGCAGCCCTGTGTGTACTCATCATGCAGCCAAGCAGTGAGAACTCCTCTTCTCTCCGCTCTTTCCTCCTTCCCCCAGAGGCACTTACTGTGCTGTGTGTATAGGCAAACCCATCAGGATTAGTGACTATCTCAAAGAAGATGTCTACGGTGTCCAGGATGGCAGTCAGCGAGGCATCCTTGCCATATTCAGTGGCTATCTACATGGAGAGAAGGTCTGAATTACCCTAAATTCTCATTTTTCACAGGGTGAGGTCCTAACAACTAACTGGAGCTGATCTATTAAGGGTAACAGTGCAAAACAGAGTGATTATATGAGATTAGGCATAACATTAGGAGAATGGCAGAACCGTTGTCTGGAACTGTTGTCTGGAAGCTGAAGCCAGACATAAGAACATAAGAATGGCCCTACTGAGTCAGACCAAAGGTCCACCTAACCCAATACCCTGTCTTCTGACAGTGGACAGTGCCAGGTGCCCCAGAGGGAATGAACAGAACAGGTAATCGCCAAGTGATCCATCCCCTGTCGCTCATTCCCAGCTTCTGACAAATTCACATTAGAAATTAGTCCCACATTTTTAACAGTGATGGGGACTAACCATTGGCACAAGCTACCAACGGAAGTGGTGGATTCTCCATCTCTTGATATCTTCAGATCAAGACTGGTTGCCTTTGTGGAAGAGATGATTTATCTAAACGCAAGTTATGCTTTAGTCCAGCACAAGCTTTTGGACTCAATACAGGGGCACCTTGGTGCAATTTAACAGCCTGTGATATACAGGAGGCCAGATGAGCTGATCTAATGGTCTCTTCTGGCATTAGTCTCTATTAATCTATGAATCAGCTGGTGGGTCTCAGTCCACTTTCTAGTGGACAAAGGTCCACATCGCCAAATCACCAGCAGGTGCTAATTTACCCATTTGTCTGCCATCTCTGCAAAGAGATCAAGTGGGATATGGAGAGTGAACGAGATTGCAGGTCAGTTATGTCCTCTCACCCCTAGAGATTGGTCCCATCCAGCTCTGTAATTGTGAAAAGTTTATTAATCTGCCCTGTTCTCAGTGACCCTCAGACTGAACCTGCCATATCTCAGCTCATTGGGCATTAAATATATTTAGTATTACTAAATCCCACCGGGTATAAATAATCCTGCCGCAGTGCCAGAGG
Organism: Chelonia mydas; assembly: GCF_015237465.2. Taxonomy (NCBI): domain Eukaryota; kingdom Metazoa; phylum Chordata; order Testudines; family Cheloniidae; genus Chelonia; species Chelonia mydas. The sequence continues at coordinate 342,113,371 of NC_057849.1, forward strand.
GCTGTTCTACACCACCTCTTGAGGTCCCTTTCAGCCCTACATGTCTATGGTTATATGATTACCTTGTTGGCAGTCCACACTCCGGTCGCCTGGGTGATCCACTCTCGAGAGTGAATGCCAGTATCAATCCAGATTGCAGGACGGTTAACTCCTCCTGTGCTGAACTGCAGGAGAAGTCAGCAAACAGAACATGCCTATATTAACCGCAGTCCAGGCATTGGCTAGTGCGTGCACTTATGCACGTGTTACTGACAGAGTCAGGTGTTTGCTCTGATAGTGTAAATGCCTATAATTTAATATCTGGCTGGCGAGATTTTATGGAACCAGCTATCAGAGAATCCCTCCCTCTCTGGATTGCTGGTGCAGTTTCTTCTGAGCTCGACTGAATTAATTTCTCAGTAAAAGTCAGCTGTAATTTTAGTAACTCTTCCCTAGTCTCTTGATCATTATAAAACCCAGAGATTCTTTTATCAATTCAGGGTCTTAATCACATCTGACACATATCTGACATATCCGCCAAAGTGATTTTAAGAAAAAGGGCTTCAGCAGCCCGTTGTGTCTCTCCATTGCTCCTCATTACATACCATCCATTGCTGCTCCCCCTCCCCCTAGTAAATCTTTAGCCTGTGGACAGACTGCTCCAGAATCTATGTAACGTTAACTCTCTGCCTTTGCTAGAAATTCTTAAATTGTGCTAGTGAGATATCTGAGTGAGGGAAAGGATGGATGTACCATCCACTGTGTGGTATGAATACATTTCCCTGCAGCTGTTGGTGCCAATGCCGCAGAGCACTAAAGTTCATGCTTAACTTGAAGCATGTGTGTAGGTTCTGTTGATTCCCATGGGATTACTCGTTCTGAGGCGCTTTGTTGTCATACTGAATGATTAACATTACGTGCACTACCTACCTTTAGCACATAAAGAGGTCGCTTTTCGTAGCTCTGCCCGATCTGAATTTTGCTAACCAGGTCTGGATTTTCAGCCACAAGATTGTCCATCCAGCTGTAGATCTAAAAGGAAGAGTTGTCAGTGTATGCATGTTAAACTGGCCTTGTGGGTTTCTGTGACAGAATACACCCCTGAATTCACACCTTACACACCCTTGTAATCATCTTTGTATATGGTATGCCTTGTAAGATATAGTTGGAAAACTCGTAATTTGCTGGCCAGTATCGTCCTGATAAAATATGCGTGGCAACATTGTGTGTGAAGTTATAAGATTTTCCTGTATGATGTTCAAAACTCACAGAGCATCAAACTGGTCAAACAGGCCTATCTTGACCAAAGGAGTGTATGTTTGCCTTAATTTGCATGTAACATTAAACAGAATCATCACTTAGGAAGGAAAAACAAAGGAAGCTCAAACAAGTGGGAAAAAAACAGCAGGGAACATCCTTTCACACAGACTTATTGTCTCCTAGGGCCAGCTGAAAATGTTTTTCAAGTGGGGGACTGAAACTATAAAAGGAGAGACAAACACCCTAACACACACCCCCTCTCTGCCCATCACATTCTCTGCCCTTGAGAAGACAAAAGGAAACAGCCTTTGGACTTTCGGGTGGGTGCCCTGACCTGATGAGTTTGGACACTAACCTTGCTGGAAGCATGTGGTGAGAATTTTTGCTTGAATCTAATATAATTTGTTAAATTAGGCACTAGCTAGCATTTTATCTTTATTTTTCTTGTAACCATTTCTGCCTGTTACACCTCATTACTTGTACTCACTTAAAATCTATCTCTTTGTAGTTAATAAACCTGTTTTACTGTTTTATCTAATGCAATGTGTTTAAGATGAAGTGTCTGGGTAACTCCATTTAAGACAATACACTGGCATACTATGCCTTTAAAGGAATAATGGGCTTAAAATATTTCTACTGCCAGGAGTGGGCTGGGACACACAGGACATACATTTATGGGCAAAAATCTGGGACTGGGGGTATGTTGGGGTCATCCTGCAGTATAACCCAGGCTGGTGAGGGCCAGAGTATGGCTGGCAGGCTGCAGTTACACATAGACACTCAGGGGTTGACTTGCATGTTGGAAGGCTGTTTGTGAGCAGCCCAGGTGAGAGCTACTTCAGCAAGGCATTGTAAGGCTGCAGGGCAGGGGTGACACAGCCCCACACTGCATTGAATTGTACCCCAGTATGTCACAGTTTTCATTCTTTGTTCTCAGGTAACACGGGGTTCTCAGCCCCTGTGTGGTGAGCAGCAGGTGCCTACAGACATTGAGCCCCTGGTATTTTACACATCAAGGGTCTTCCACTAGACTGGATTTGCTTTGTCTCTTATTCCTGGATGCCAGAAGCCCCCCTACACCATTGTATTAATTCCCCTGGGTCCTCCCACACAACAACAATGGGAGCCAGTTTGAAGGATTCCAGGAGGCCTCTGTGGACCACTGTATGACAATTGTTTTGCTTCCAGTCTGGGGAGAAGGGACCTAGAAGAAGAGGATCTCTTCAGGGTAACCCTCTCTGAGAGGATCTCCCAACAACATTCTCCACTAAATGCCTACAGCACGATTCCGTATTTAGAGCCACAGAACCGGCCACAATATGGCCTTACCATCCGAGCACATTCCCCAAAGGAAACGAAGAGAACACACTGCAAAGGAAAGTACCTCTTCAATGGTGTGGTAGGAAGAGAAGCTGAAGTTGTTGCTGCTTCTCTCGAACTTCCTGGACACCATCATGGCCTCTTTTTCCTCATCCAGTAATTCCTTTGGAAAAAAAGAACACACAACCATATACAGGGAAGAGGGGAGCATTTGTATATTTTTCCACATGGAACGTATTATAGCCACACATATACAAACACCAGAGGGAACTGAACCTGAGCCTTTTAGTATTAGAGGCACAAGCCCCTAGCAGTTAAGCTCAGGGATCACCTCCTTCAGGCCTATCTAGTAAGCTGTTATAGTCAGTGAGGTCAACCACTAGTGGGCGCTATCACATTCACTAAACTAGTACATGTATATACAAAGAACATCTTTAAACATTCAGTTTAAAACTCAGTGTTCAATTGCCCTTCAGATCAAATCTCCACTCTACAAAAAGGCGTTAAAGAATTTAATGCTCATGAAAAGTGCTGGAGAATGAAGGCCTTCACATATCAACAGAGCAAGAACAGCAAGGGCAGCAGCTTCCCTCCCAATATCCTGGGGATGTACTCTAGACCCTGGAACTGGAGGGGCTAGTTTCAGGGATGAGATGATAGTTCCATCTCATTCACTCCCTTGTCCTCTTTGCTGACCTCCCCCAAAAACTCATCATCCAACTCATCATTTTTCTTATTCTGTCTGTCTTTCCTCACCTAACTCACACCCAGTTCAGACCACATCCAGGGTGGTGATGTTCCTTTCTTGCACATGGCCATATACGCTGCAGGAGTCCTTACCTGCACATCATCTATTGTGATTGTATACGGAATAGTGTTAGACTCCAGCAAGACTTTGACTGCTTGGAGGCTATGGAAGGGGACTCTCACATCCACTGGGAGACCAGGCTGGATGGGTCTAAGCCAATAGTCAATCTGATTTAGAAAAGAGAAGTAAAGTTAGCGTCATCCAAGGCTCTGTATTGCTCTACCTAAAGCTCTCCAGACACTGCAGAACAAGTGAATTTGGTTAACACAGTCAGTGATGTTAGTTAATAATATTATAATAATATCTTGTATTTATACAGTGCCTTTTATCCTTAAGGATCCCAAAGTGGTGTGTGTGTGTGTGTGTGTGTACCACTTTGGGATCCTTAAGGATAAAAGGCACTATATAAATATATATACACACACACACACACAAGAATGACTTCAGCTGCCACTGAAATGCAGCCACCTCTAAGGTGGAACATGGCATCTGTTTAACAGAACACAGCAACACTACTAGAGCTGGGTGAATTATTCATTGCAAATAATTTATTCATTTACTTTAGCCCTTTTTTTCCAATTGCAAATTGCTCATGAACAGATCAAGATTTTTACAAATTTGTTCCTCATTCACTATTATTCGATCGATGTTTTATATAAGCATATCTCGGCCTATGAGTCACTTCTAAGTCATTTGCTGTGAAGGTTGCTTTGAACAGTCACTATTTGTGACTTGAGTTGTTTTAAATGGAATTACAGGCCGCTCGGTGTTTCTGTTCCCCGATTGGATTAATTTAACTCTTCAAATCAGGTTTTCAGTGCAAATGCTCATAGTTCCAAATTTAAAATCTGCTTTGTAGGAATATTCTGCAATATTTGCTCACACATAGCTGCTCCAGCCCGTAAACTTGTCTGCTAGAATAGTCTCAGGAAGCCAACATGAAAAAGGGTCAACACAGAAGAAGCAAATTGATTCTGAAATTCAAAATCATTTGGGCAGCATTAGTCCAGCTCTAAACACTGCGCAACTGAGATTTTAAAGTGCTGAAGAATAAATAATACCTCAGTTAGGAGGGGGAATTCGAGACTGCGGAATTGAATTCCCTGGTAAAACGCTGGTATGTGTTCCCCAGCTCTTGAGAAAAGTGACAACAGGTGTTTAGTAACCACAAGTGGCCAGGATCTCCTCTTTAAATCTGTTAAGACAGCACTTGCTACATCATGTTGCCCTTAAGTGCATGCTCAGGCATTGGATCGGGACATTGATAGAGGGGGCAAGGCTGCTGTCGACAGAATCACCAACTTCCTGCAGTGCTCTGGCTTTTCTAGGGATGCCTCTTATTCAAGTATGAGCAAGTTCTGACCCTCCTGCCACCTGACAGTAGAGGAGATCACAGCCCAAGGCCGTGTGGCTGTAGCTCAGTTCCAGAGAGTGTCTACCTCAGTTCTCACCTGAAGGTCTTCCAGCTCTTCTAGTTCCCTGAGTAATGCAATCTGCTCTTCATTGCTGGCCCTGATGCGGAGAACCTGATCTCTGGTGAAGACAAAGCAACGAGAACAGACAGAAGGTATTTGCGAATGATAACAACAAGCCAGCAACAGATCAGATGGGCTAACAGCCAGGATATCAGAGTGGTGTGCTGAAGTTTACAATGGAATTTGATGTGAGGAGGTCTGGAGGTTTAGGAGTTAAGGCATGTACAGAAGTTTTAAAATGTTACAAGCAGATTAGAGGTCTGGCATGGGGACCAAGAGGGCTGTGATGGGAGAGAGAACAGTTGCTGGGGACACCTGCTGTATTAATTTAGATGGAATAAATGTACCAAAGGTGTTAAGATAACCTTGTCACTGTCCAACATTAACAATGTTAAACAAAGTTTGGAGTTTGGTATACAGAGACCTCAGTCTGCTTATTACTGGGTAGGCCCACTGACAGCAATTCTGGGCCCCAGGGCCAGGGCCGTTCCTGGAGGCGCTGGGCCTGGGCAGAAGTGACGAATCCATCACTTCTGGGACCGACCGTGCTGGCCAATCGCGCTGGCCCAGAGGGCCCCACAAAGTGCAGGGCCCAGAGCAGTCCCATGCACCTAGGAGCCTTGTGGCCTGCCTGGGCCCTTTTAAATTGGCCGGGCCCCTGGGCAATTGCCCCCTTTCTCCCCCTCCCCCCGTCTGTGGGCCTGTTACTGGGCAATAGGGGTGAAAGTAACTTAAAGGGTGTAGGGTGGCCGGGCTCCTGGACAAGGGGGGGGGCACGGCTCTGGGCCCACGGAAGAGGCGTGGCCTCTGTCAGAAGGGGTGGGGCTGGGGGCAGACCCCCTCAGCCAGTCCTTCAGCATTGCCCGGCCCGTGCCATCCGGGGCTCCGGCCTCTACCGTGGCAGCGGCTGGAGCCTTAGGCCCTTTAAATCGCTGCCAGAGCCACAGGCCCTTTAAATCACCAGGCCCCGGGGCAGCTGCCCCTTTTGCACCCCCGTCAGAGGCCCTGTTGGTTTAAGATCAGCTGTGTACCGGCCCGTACCAGTGGCCACTTTCTTACTGGTACGCCATACCAGCCTGTATCAGCTTACTTTCACCTCTGCAGTGGGCAAACACATAATTAAAAATCCTTTTCACTGTAATAAAGATACAGAATAAATATAATAAAGATACAGAAAAGATAAAGATACAGAAAAGAAGGAAAAAGAGTTAAAGCCTTCGACATGTAAAGTATTAAGTAAGGCTTTCATTTTAACAACATCCCTTGTTCCCTTTCCAGTTAGCTGGAGAGCGTTTTTAGAAAGAAAAGTCCCCTTGTTTGACCGTCTCTTAGATGGTATCAGAGATGGTGATAACTGTCCTTTTGGGGAAAGAAGAAGTTAGTGGAGATGGGCTGCAGTTGAGATATTGTTGCTCTTGTTAAAGTCCAGTCCCGTTTCATCCCAGGTGGTGTTTGGAATTCAACTAGCAGAGGTGGTGATGTCATCTGGGTTCTCTCTCTGGCCCCGGCCGGTCAGGACATCCCTCAGGATTAGGATGACGAAGGCCCAGGGTCCCAGAGGTGGCAGCCATGATGGTGAAGCTCGCTCCAACAGCCAATTCTTCTCTCTAAGTCTTTCTTTAAGGCCCCACATAGGGTGTGGTGTGCAGAATAACCCACCCCTTCATTTTGTCCACCAATGAGGCCTAGTTTCCAACACAACAATTTTGGTCCGTTGGAATCTGGTTCTACACTTTTCTTGTTTACCAAGCAAGATCTTCACACAGTCCTTGAGTTATATCAGGAGTCCTGTTGGTTTGGACTAATTCAGTCTGTCTCCCTTCTATACCTTTTCCCATCAACATTCTTTGTTACCGGTTATTGTGACATCTTATGAACTTACATTCAGTTTTTACAGTCGAACTCACAATTTGGCTAAATTTCTAAGAAAAGTGATCACAACATACCGTCATGGCCCAGGACTGATACAGTTCAAATGGACATTGAAATCCTTGCTTTTGTCATGAGACCTTCCCAGAAAGCTAGAAAGTATCTATCAGGAGGCTGACATCTACTAGGACTTGGACAACAAGGTTAATCACAAATCAGCCATCGTAACTTTGCTTGCCTAGACTATTTTGGAAGTTATTTCAGACTGTCTTTAAAGGGCATGTAGAAAAAAACAGGCTGATTCAAAACAGCCAATGAGATCTCATGACAGATAGATGTCATGATAAATTAAATCATGTCTTCCTAATAATCTCCCAGGGGAAAGTGGTGGAAACCTCATTGTTCCAGATATTTAAAACTGGACTTTGTGAAACACTGGAGATTACACTGAAGGGAATAATTATGCTTCCGCCAGGAGATGGACTAGATTATCTAAGGGTGTTTTCCATACGTCTTTTTCATTTCTAATTTCTATTATCCTAAAAGAAGATATTAGTTCCAAATTGTTCTTAGAGGATCTCAGTTCCAAATTAAATCTGAATGACATGGCCAGGAAAAAGGTATTTTAGAAAACACTTTGCCCACTCCAGCATTGCATGTGCAAAACACATAAGAAGAGCCTTTGAGTATATAAACTTTTATTTACCTGAAAAAGCAAACCTAGGTATTGCCATCAGAAGAACCATTAGAAGGGTCCTTCAGGCTTCAGAGGCCATGTGGACAGATCTTTGTTTCTTCAGTTTCCCAGAAGTCTCTATTCAGTCCTTACTCAGAGAATGCTCCCACTGAAGTCCTGAGGTAGGTCTGCCATATTTAGCCCAGAAAAATTAGAGGTGGAAAAAACCTAATGGGTCATCTAATCTATTGCCTATTCCATCTGTAGCAAGTACAAAATTGTTCCCTACATTCAGAGTCAGAAACATTGTTTGATAATCCTCCACCCAAAGCCTTTTTCTAGCTCAAAACCATCAGAGGGAGGTGTGGGGGAAGCTCATGTCATTGTCCTTTTTTAGTGCTGGGGAAAGCTGACCAATATATATCCTTGGAGATTTCAATTGTCTGTTTACCTCAAGGAAAAATACAGCACAGGCCAGGGGAGTGCAAACATCCATACATCGTTCTGCCAGTGTGCTTCAGACAGGATCTGGAGGTTCCACTTCTATGGGGAGAGGATAGTGGGTTCTCCATGGTGCCTTCAGATCTTGGCTTTTTTGATAAGACCGACAGGGCAGTGTGGACACCTGCCCACTAGGAAATGGAGTGAGACCACAAAGACCACCAAGTAGTGATCAGGAAATAAACACTTCCTACACAGGCTGGTTCAGGCATATGGGTAAATGCTTCCAAGCTCATAACCAGTCCCCTGAGTCCCTCTGTACTCACCCCACAAAGAGCTTTTGGCTGAAGGCAGCAGCCAAAAGAACACCAAAAACCAGAAGCCCCTTCATGATCAGCAATGAGAGATTGTCACTCAGCCCCACTTCCTATATATTGTGGTTTTCCAGCTATACTTTCTCAAGGACACTTCCTTTCCGGGGCTGTTATTCACGTCCATTCTGAGCACAGAGGCAGAGATAATGCTGCAAATAAATTAATCAAAACCATTTCCCAGGGACGGATATGTTTGTTTGTTTGTTTGTTTGGAGAAGAAAATAAAGCGTGTGATTTGCACACCTGAGCCAACAAACATTTTCCTTAGACTTTGTGACAAGCTCTCCTAAAACGAGCTTTGCATGATGTAACTGTTGCATGTTCTCTAACCAATAATCACCAGGGGTATTTGCAATGATATTTTTGAGATAGCACCTCAGGGAATGGGCTGACCTTGCACTCTTTCCCCTAATTCCCATCAGTAGGGGCAGGGCTGCAGGCTGAGTGCCACAGACAGTGCTTCATCCTCAAGAACAGAAGTCTGGTGACTTGAAATTGGTGTGATAACAAATCCCTCGTCACCTACGACTTCACGGCTGGCATTGTGCTGCGCACACACTGTAACAACATCGCACCCACCTAGAAGTTCATCATTGTCACTCTGGCCACTTGGACCTTCATGGCCAGGGCAGGGATAGAATTCACTTCAAGACTATCCTGCTCCAAAAAGCTCAGGTTGCTCCTACTCAAGCTACAGAAGGACCATTGTTGACAGTAGAAGGTTTGTGACGCACAGCTGAACAGTTCTGATTACATTCCCAGAGCAGTGTTTCTCAATGACCGGCCTGTGGACTGGCGCCAGTCCCTGAGATCTCCCTGAAGGCAGCAAGCCGGACCTTGGTCAGTGCTTAATTTGTAATGAACGAGGTGCTGGGGCTCAAGCAATTTTTTGACATTCAGAACTGACACAGCAGGCCCAGAAGTGCCGGGCCTAGTGGTACCAGCGCTCACCCCTGGCAAGCCCTGGCACAAATTAAGCACTGTCCCTGGTATCAAAAAGGCTGAGAACTGCTTCGTACGAGGGTGCTGGCACACACACACTCACCAGCCCTTTACAATACTTGTTCACAAGAGTTAGTTGGAAGGTTTAAAAGTGAAGTTCTGTTGTGAAAAGTGACAGTGTAAAAATGGCACCTTCTTATCACTTTTATTACTGCAGCACCTAGGCGCCCTAGACATGGACAAGAACCTCACTGTGCTAGGCGCTGTACAAGCACAGAATACACAAGTGGGAGAGGGACAGATACACCTTAAGAACACAACCAGGCTTGGAGATTGCAGTACTAGCCAAGCGGAGAGATGAGCCTAATGTAGCCACGGCTCGATGGGCAAAAAATCCTTTACCAATCCAGTAGTGAATCCCTTTATCTATCTATGTGTCTATCTATCTATCTAATGTGCCGCCTGATTAGTTTCCAGGCACTGGTCTTATGTCCCTTAAGTCTGAATAAATATTACATTCTTCCACAAAATATGAATTTGTCTTCTAGTCCAACATGGGAAGGGAGTGAGTAACCCACCAGCTGCTGGGAATGCTGGAGGACACACAGATAAGCCTGTTACATGTTGATTGACAAATTGTTACCCCAGAGGAAGAAAACACTAATCTCTGGTCCTTATGTGGCTTGGATCCATGACCATGAGCTGCCCTCAGATTGTTCTCAAGCCAGGATAAATCGGCTTGCTGAATAATTAAACAGGGCCACCACCAAGCAGCTGCTCCAAATGAGTCTGAGGTGTGAGCAGAGCAATCAGTGTGCCAGTCATATGGCTTAGTTATACAACTGGTGTCCAGCACAAATTCAGCTCTTGTGAAAAGGGTTGCAAGTCTCCTGAAGTCAATGTGGTTGCATGAGCGAAGATTTGGCCCTACATTTTCAGTCCTCCCATTCGGGTTGAAGGGGACACTGTCATATAATAAACACATTTCCTTACCTGCATTACTAATAACACCTGAGACCAATAAAACTGAACAAATGTTTAAAAGCTAAGTTACTTTTTATCGTTTATGTGCTTTGTTTAGTTGTTACATTTCACTCAAAAACCGATGGATAGGTCTCCCTCTCAGACTCTCATGCACTAGCATGATGCTCCCATGTAGCCAGACACTTACAGTGCCACTGAGGCAAGTGGAAGACACTGGAGCTTCAACACAAAATGCCACTTGAGTTGAAGGAAAAACTCCATCGGTGGTGAAGTAGGAAGCTCTTATTCTTGACGTGTGTTAGCCACTAGTGGATCTCTCTCTCTCACACACACACACACACACACCCCCTCCCCCAGTTCAGTGTATTGCACAGGAGTATATATTTATTTTAAAAGAAAACTACTTCAGCTGGGTTTTATTTTAAATTTCATTGAAACATCGCTACTGGCCTTAGAGGTTTCAGAGTAGCAGCCGTGTTAGTCTGTATTCGCAAAAAGAAAAGGAGGACTTGTGGCACCTTAGAGACTAACCAATTTATTTGAGCATAAGCTACAGCTCACTTCATCGGATGCAGGCCTTAGGTTTTGTAAAAGCTTGATTTAATATAATCTAAATGCTAAGTCGCATTAGGGGAATGTGGCATTTTATACCCAGTTCTCACCAGAGAGGATAAATTTAGGACATAAGGCCATAAACTGAAGATTTCTCATTTGTCTTTCTGATAGGACATAAATCCACCCTCCAACCACATGAAATAGTTAAAGGGCCTTTTGTGTGTTCCATAAGAGAACAAATGTTAGCAGCAGTGTCTTGTCATATCCCTATAGAGGATATTTACATTCTGGCCTCTTGCAATTTCGGCTGGAGAAGAGTTTGTTTTCCCACCTCAGCTGTTCTGCAGTGTCATTGGAGCTGAGAAATGTGTCTGTTGCTTCAACCCCTAAACAGCCGTATTTCTTCTTTATATGCACTCTGTAAAGTCTCTTAGGGCCCATGTCTTCTAGGTAAGGGGTTATAGAAATATAAGGGATGGTTATGCGAAAAGGTTTGGTTTAACTCTAAATATCTGTAATCACATAGAAGGACCCACAAGTCTGGGAGCTTGTATAAGTGTTTATTTTTTCAGTAGTGAGTATGGTGGTTTCTGTGTACAGATCTGGGCTGCATTCTGGCCCTTTTAAAATTCTACAGAGATTTGGGGATTTTTGTTTTCTTTGCTGCGTTTATGATCACAGAAGGCTGGGAGAGCTAGCGCCATATTCCTGTCATGATTATAGATGCGAAGGGCTAGATTCTAGGCTGTGCTTCTCGAAAGGTGTTGCTCATGGAGAGGGTGTATATATACCACCTTTGTGCCCTCCGGATTCTGAGCTGCTGACGAGACTAGGTTGTAAGTGAAAGCAAACGTCTCTGCTTCTCTACAGCAGCTTCCCCAGGGCTGCCTATGGTCTGCACAGCAATCCGGAATCCCCAGGAGCACTCCCCCTCTCATGCCTGACACCATCCCCTTGTGCCCCTAACCTGCCCCCGCCCTGGGGTTTATGAGGGGGAGTAGCATTGGGCAATGTAGGTCAGGCATACACTGTGCCCTCTATACATACTTCTGTGCCCAGAGAATTCTTCCCCAGACCCTTGTGCCTTTGTATGGCCCCTAGACACTGCCAGACTGTCCGTCATGCTCCACCTCAGATGTAGCTGCATTTCACTGATGGATAAGTGATATTACCCAGACCACATTTTCAAACCTGGGTGCCTAAAGTTAGGCCCCTAAATTTAAATGTAGGCCCCTGAATAAGTTGAAGTCATTTGTAGGTGCGCATCAGCACTGAAAATCAAGCAGTGTTTATAATTGGGACCCCAAATGTAGAAGATACTTTTGAAAATGTGGCCTTTAATCTTTCCAAGCCTCAGTTTCCCAAGTGTAACAAGGGTGTTGTGAGGATTGATTAGCTGGTTGCAAAGAATAAGTGCTAATCACTGCTGTCATTCAGTTCAAATATAAGGCCCTTGTCAGACCTGTCTGGGATACGAGCCGCGGTGCTTGTCGCTGTCCCATAGACGGGATACCAGCAGGAGAGATGGTGCCAGGTCTGCGGAATCGCAGTTCTGAATGCAGGTGAAGGAAGTTTGTTTTATTTTCATTGTAAAAGAAGAAACTTTGAGGAAACCTAAGAAGGGTCAGGTGAAAAGTAAAAACCGGATTGTAAACACAGATAGGGAGGCAGTTTAATACTGGTGCTGGGGACTGAGCAAATGGGGGACATGAGCTAAAAATTCAGATGCTGGGAGTAACTGATAGAGGCTTGGATTGAAGTTGTTTCACGCAGAGACAGATTTGCTGGAACCCGGACCAGGATGCTGTGTCACATGCACAGCCCATAGGACTTATGTTTCCTCCACTCCAAGGCAAATAATTCCCATCTTCTCTGAACCCACAAGCAGCCTCCTCCTGCCACATTGTAATTGTTCCACCACATTCCTATCGCCACCCCAGTGCAGGTCCCCCCACTGGCCTCTTCGCCTATCTGCTAAGTGGCCTGTATTTTTGCCTGACTGGGCACAAAGACCAATAATAATGGCAGTCAAATTTTCCACCCTATTCTGATGGAACCCTGGGGTAGATTTCACCTTCCTCCACAGCATGGGGCATGGGTCACTTGCAGGGTTAAACTAGTGTAAATGGTGGATTCTCTGTAACTTTAAGTCTTTAAACCATGATTTGAGGACTTCAGTAACTCAGCCAGAGGTTAGGGGTCTGTTACAAGAGTGGGTGGGTGAGGTTCTGTGGCCTATGATGTGCAGGAGGTCAGAAAAGATGATCCTCATGGTCCCTTCTGACCTTGAAGTCTACGAGTCTACTCTTGCCTTACTCACAGGCCGCTACCTGTGTTTCTTTCTGAAGACCCACAAAAGGGTCTGTTACAGAATATTGGCCTGGTCCTAACATTTTGACGCTGTGTAAGAATTCCACAGATGGAAAAGCAAAGGCAGGGACAAGAGATGTACAGCAAGGAATCTTTACAGACAGACGCATCGCTAAGTAGTTTGAACATACACAGGGCTTTTCATCGGCTAAATATACTACTACATTAGTACAAAGGAATCAGATTGGGGGTTTGTTTTCTAAATGACTGTTGGCTTCGTCCTCTTTGTACTGTTGATTTGCCTCCTGACTTCTGTTAGTGATTGTCTCGCACATGCTCCATGATCTTCAGCAGACCGAGCCAGGTCTCTTCTGCAGTAGGGATGATTTGACTGGCTGGCAGAAGGAAGCCGTAGCGGCCTGTGTCTCGCAACTCAAAGGCAAAGGAGTATTTGATGCCATAATCATAAGACCAGTCAATGCTTCCTCCACTGGCTTGGTCTGAAAGAGAGAGAGAGAAACCACACTGGGTGAGATGGAGACTGTACTGAGCTGGCTTGTGTCCAGGTGCACCAGTGCTGGCTAGTGGATGGAGTCCACTGGAGATGAGCATGCTTGGTACCTTTCAGGGTCAGGTCCTATATAGGAAGTAAAGGGGCTTATTAGGGGTGGGTGTGCACCACTCAGACTGCACTGAATTTCTGGGAGTGGGCTCTATAAAGGTGACACTGGTGTGGGTCAGACATTAGGTCAGCCTGTGGGGGATCAGTTGGCAATTAGTGAGGGATCCCATTGACCCATCATTGACCCCTTCTAGTGGGATGAAGTCCCCACCTTGAGGAGGGAGGAGTGGACCCTTCCCCCACTACAGCCCATCAAACTCAGAACTGCTTAATACTTACAGATAGTTGAGCAAATGGGCCCCACTTTGTATGTCGTGCCATACAGTGAAGTCAGAGCACTGGCAGCAGCTTTCCCCACGGTGTTCTAGAGGGATCATGGAAGAGCCAGGAAGAAGTCAGATTAGGAAGATTAAACATTCAAATTAAAACAGGGGAGAGTTTCTACCCCAAACCTCATTTAAGAAAATATCCAAATTGGTTTAGAGCCAACCCTCACCCACCAGAAATTAGTTGTACTAAATCTATTAATGTCTGAATTGCTGTATAGCTAGACACTAGCTACAGCATCCACCAAGTTTACAATATTTTGGGAGGTATCCTGGCTGGCAGTGGCCCATACTATGTGCTTTAGAGGAAAGTGCAAGAAAGTCCCATGGATAATTATAGTATAATCTCCCCATTGGGAAAGTTTCTTCCAAATTCCCATGAGTTAGTGGTTGGTGTATGGTTTGATGCATACGTGGTGTGTAGTTCTTAAAAATATTAATATTCGTATTATGTTATCCTATCTAATGTAACTGTGGATGTTCTCATACTTAAAGAGAACCAGGAAGTTGGTACTAGATCCAGTGTGTGTGAGTATACTGTGTTGGGAACAGGGTGGTGAGACACCACCTGTTTACACAAGTAGGGATTTCTACTTTAAAGATATTGTCTTCTTCTTTTTTGCATTAATCCCATCAAATGGAGTCCACTCTATGAGTCCTCTCCCTCCAAAATGATCAATTCAATGTCTTATCTTTGTCACAGCACCTGCTAACAAGTCTTCATTTATAACATCCCACCACTTCTTTGGTCGCCCTCTCTGTCTTTCTTCTTCAGTCTTGATCTTGATCTCTCTTACCCAGATTGCTGTCAGGACTGTGTGCTTTACACAGAATCATAGAATCACAGAATATCAGGGTTGGAAGGGACCTCAGGAGGTCATCTAGTCCAACCCCCTGCTCAAAGCAGGACCGATCCCCAATTAAATCATCCCAGCCAGGGCTTTGTCAAGCCTGACCTTAAAAACTTCTAAGGAAGGAGATTCCACCACCTCCCTAGGTAACGCAATCCAGTGTTTCACCACCCTCCTAGTGAAAAAGTTTTTCCTAATATCCAACCTAAATCTCCCCCACTGCAACTTGAGACCATTACTCCTTGTCCTGTCATCCGCTACCACTGAGAATAGTCTAGATCCATCCTCTTTGGAACCCCCTTTCAGGTAGTTGAAAGCAGCTATCAAATCTCCCCTCATTCTTCTCTTCTGCAGACTAAACAATCCCAGTTCCCTCAGCCTCTCCTCATAAGTCATGTGTTCCAGTCCTCTAATCATTTTTGTTGCCCTCCGCTGGACTCTCTCCAATTTTTCCACATCCTTCTTGTAGTGTGGGGCCCAAAACTGGACACAGTACTCCAGATGAGGCCTCACCAATGTCGAATAGAGGGGAACGATCACGTCCCTCAATCTGCTGGCAATGCCCCTACATATACATCCCAAAATGCCATTGGCCTTCTTGGCACACTGTTGACTCATATCCAGCTTCTCGTCCACTGTAACCCCTAGGTCCTTTTCTGCAGAACTGCTGCCTAGCCATTCGGTCCCTAGTCTGTAGCGGTGCATTGGATTCTTCCGTCCTAAGTGTAGGACTCTGCACTTGTCCTTGTTGAACCTCATCAGATTTCTTTTGGCCCAATCCTCCCATTTGTCTAGGTCCCTCTGTATCCTATCCCTGCCCTCCAGCGTATCTACCACTCCTCCCAGTTTAGTGTCGTCTGCAAACTTGCTGAGGGTGCAATCCACACCATCCTCCAGATCATTAATGAAGATATTGAACAAAACCAACCCCAGGGC
The DNA here is from genome assembly GCF_015237465.2 of Chelonia mydas. NCBI lineage: Eukaryota > Metazoa > Chordata > Testudines > Cheloniidae > Chelonia > Chelonia mydas. The sequence goes on from NC_057849.1 coordinate 342,129,099, forward strand.
CGATCACCAAATCATCTGAGCCTTCACTCCCTCACAGCAAGGCATGGGCTCAAAATAAGCAGAGGAAAACCAGAGTATATGGCATGTAATTTCAATCAGGTGAACACTGTAGAATTATCCTTGAAACTAGATGGTCAGACAATATCAACAATACAAAGTTTCAAGTATCTGGGTTCCAGTCCATCCAGTTTTAACATATGGCACAGAGTGTTGGGCAACAAAGATGAAACATGAGCAAATGATCTGTTCCACAGAACTACTAATGTTGAGATGGACGAGTGGTGTAAGCAAGAAAAAACCCCTGAAGAATGTGTAGGTTAGAGACATGTTCAAAGTAACAACCATAAGCGAAACAATGAGGGAGGGAAGATAGTGTATGGGGGCAGATTCTCATTTCAATCACACTTGAGGAGCCAAATTGATTTTAATGAAATTGCTCCAGTACATGTGAGGGGAGAATTTAGCCCATGGTTATTGTCTTAAAAATGTCATTTTAATACTTGGCTAACACTCAAAATATGAAACGCAACTCAGTCAGGACAGAGAAAGGCTTAGGGTCAAGAAGCTGCTGTATCTCACCAGCTCTTTGTAGTCAGCAGGGTTGGTGCACTTATACCCAAAGGGGAACAACAGAAGCTGAGAGTAGCTGTGAAGGGTGAGGAAGGCCTTGATCTTCCCATGCCTCTTGATAAAGTTTACGACATTTTTTACTTCCACTTCTGAGTTGGCGCTGGGTCCACGGTAAGAATCAGAGCAGGGGTTGGTACTGGCTCCAGGGCCTGTTGGTGCAAGTGAGGATCAAAGGCAAATCTGTAAAACTATAACTCAAGGGAATTCAAGATTGACACAAAGATGAAGTTGCCTAATACTGTACAGTGAAAACTCTAGCCAGAGGTCTTTTCTCAGGGACAAGGCCTGACATACTGATAGATGATAGAAAAGTATTTAGAGAGAGTGAAAATTAGACAAAGGCATATTGCTACAACTGATAGATAACTCATGCCTTCTTTTGCTCCCTGGCAATCTATCAAGAAATTACTCTGATAAAATATGATTACTATCAGCTTTTACCATTTTATTTCTGAATCTCTTATGATGTGGGCTTCTGCATCCATTGGGCCAGATTCTGATCTCAGTAACACCATTGTAAACCTGGAGAACTTCCACTGGCTTCAGTAGAGTTACCCTGGATTTACACTAGTATAATAGAGATCAGAATCTGATCCATTAACTTTTGAATATACAACATGTGAGCTGATAGACATTTTTCTTCTAAGCTGATGCAGAAATGTAAGTCAATAATAACAGGGGGAAGCTGAAAATAGTTGATCTCATCCATCTTATTTTACAAAAAAAACCCAAAACAAATAGAATCCTTCCAGGCCTCCAGGTAAATAATGCATTTACCTGACAGTCTAGAGGCCAATAGTAGAGGCAGTGATGTGACAGCCTCAGCAGAGTGCATGCTGGGATGGATGTCACATTGATGAAGGAGACATTGACCCAAGCAGAGCTAGACCATATTGAAACCTAAGCAAAAAATCCTTTGAATGAGTAAATGTGTTAGATGCCCTGTTTAGCCTGACATACTCTAGGCATTCAGCTCTATAATGGTAGAGATGCCTATATTTTGCATGTCACTTTTAAAAACTCCTAGATTGTCCCCCTGTGACTAGGTACATGGAAGGGAAACAGCTTTGGTAGTGACAACTGTAGCTGAAAACTCTTCTTCTACCTCCAAAGCCTGCATCCCAGTTCCTGTTTGGATCAACTCCAAAGCACAGGCTCCCAGAATTCTTAGAACGTGTCTTCCGCCACATACGATTCTGAAATAAAGAACCATAATGGGCTCAAAAGGAGTAAAGCTTGGTGATTTCATTAAAGCATCCAGTCAGAAATAGCTACCATTCATCTATAAGGGAAGCTCAGCCTAGATTATCACAATTGTCCCTTCTGACCATGGAATCTATGAATCTATAAGTGCAAGAGAGAAGCCTAACATGACTTCTGCTAGACTGGCTAGGGGGGTGGACAAAGGGAAGCTGTGGAAGCACTGGTGAATACCCAGAAGGGAACAATGATGGATTAGATGGCTCAGTAGGTCTCTGTGGTGACCCTACCCTACTGTGATTTACCTTTACAAGGCTAAATAGGGATCTTCTGAACGTGTTTTTCTAAAACAAAACTTTCAGTTTTTTGATGGCATGGCAGATCACTGCCCAGCTTCCAGAAGTGCCTGATTCGGTTTGGAAATGGGGGTGTAATCACACCGTGGTTACTCACATTGGTATGAGTGAATGCATATCCATCAGGGTTTGTGACAACCAGCAGGAAAATGTCCATTCTGTTTAACAGGGAGGTGACAGATATATTGTTCCCATACTCAGACGCAATCTAAGCAGAGACAAAATACATTCTAACATGTTTATCACAGTCGCTTCTTCCCCAAATGTTCATACTGTAATCGTTATGTACTGGGATTGGGTTAAGCAGGGTTGGAGTGTACAATACAGCTGCATTTCTCTGGTGGCTTAGTCATTTTCAGCAGAATTTATGCTCACATTTTAAAATAATTTAATTTTTTGGCCCTTCTGTTGGCAAAGATAACCTTCCCAGTGTGACTCTTTCTCTCTGAGACCGCATACTGAAACAATTGCTCTGAGGGGTGTGAACCACCCTTATTCATTTCAGTGGAACGTGAGCCCTGAAACTTGATGACAAATAAGAGACACTTTAAAAGTTACTGTCTTGTTGGTACGTCATCTGTCATATTGGTGTGACTGTCTCTAAACAATATGTAATTGTACAGATGTAGGGTAGTGGTGAAAGCACAGCATTGGGAGTCATGATTCCTGGACACTATTCTCAGCTCTGTCAGTGATTCACTGTGAGACCTTGGGCAAGGCATTTAACCTCTCTGTGCCTCAGTTTTCCATTAGTTATGAGGCTAGTAAGACTGACATACCGCAAAGAGGAGCTATGAGACTGAAATAAATGGCTGTAAAGCCATCCGAGATCTTTAGATAAAAAGTGCTACAGACAAGTAAAGCATTATTTACTGCATAAAAATCAATACAGTTGATTCTGGATTATGTTAGATCATTATAGAATACTTGCCATGCTAATACTGTACCAAATTCTGGTTGGGTTACAGTACAAGTTCAAAGTAGAAAGGAAATAAAAATGTATCTACAAAAGAACATCTAGGGCCTGACTCTCTTCTGCCTTGCATGCTGTGTAACCATTTATTCCTCTGCAAAATGAGAGCAAAATGGGTGTAAAACACTAAGTCAGAATGGAGAATCAAGCCCTTGATCTGTGTAAAACATACTGCAGATTTATGAATAAGCTGTTTTCTCACAGTAGGTGTTGTTTTTTCTCTCAGAGGCAATAATGAATTAATGTCTCCATGTAGTGATAGGAGTCAGTGTGTTGCTGGAAGTGCAGACGAGACATAAAACTGAATTACTGACATTTGCTGTTAAAGATCCCATGTGACTTTTCACAAGAGTAGGGCTATTAAACTTGATGTCCTGACCAAATTGCTTTTTTCTGACCTAAAATTCCCCTTACAGTTTCAATTGTATACAGCATTTTTCACCACCTGTTAAACAACTGCCATGTTCCACTCCAGAAGTAGATGTATTTCATGGGTGGGTGAAGCAATCCCTATAAAACTTGGTTGGTAAAGTATATGCAGCAGACCACTCTGGTATCTTTTCATGAAAGGTGCTGTATATAGGCAATGTATTCTTTTAAATGTTTTATCAATCAATAATAGTCAGTAGCCATCCCAGGAGAAAAGAAAGTCAATCCACTAACTTTTTTAGCTGTCCACAGTGCAGTTGCCTGGGTGATCCATTCTCGGGAGTGGATACCGGCATCGAGCCAAATGGCAGGACGGTTGGTTCCTCCAGTGCTGAACTGCAAAATGAAACATAAACTTTAAAAACCCTCACTAGCACGAGTCCTCTCATTTCCTATCCCACTCGTTTTTCCATCTGAAATATCGAAAATGACTGAAAAGCAACGGAGTTGCATGGCATAAAATTGGTGTAATGGAGTGGAGAATCAGACACTGTGATGGGATATTTGCCTTAATGCTGCTGGTAATCTTGCCAGATTTACCAGTTCATTGACTTAACATTGTCATTTGCAGTTTTTGCCACAGCTTCACCAAGGACAAGTCATGCCTGACTAATCTAATTGCCTTCTGTGACGAGATAACTGGCTCTCTGGATAAGGGGAAAGCAGTGGATGTGGTGTTCCTTGACTTTAGCAAAGCTTTTGACATGGTCTCCCACAGTATTTTTGCCAGCAAGTTAAAGAAGTATGGGCTGGATGAATGGACCATAAGGTGGATAGAAAGCTGGCTAGATTGTCAGGCTCAACGGGTAGTGATCAATGGCTCCATGTCTAGTTGGCAGCCGGTATCAAGTGGAGTGCCCCAAGGGTCGGTCCTGGGGCCGGTTCTGTTCAATATCTTCATAAATGATCTGGAGGATGGTGTGGATTGCACCCTCAGCAAGTTTGCAGATGACACTAAACTGGGAGGAGAGGTAGATACGCTGGAGGGTAAGGATAGGATACAGAGGGCCCTAGACAAATTGGAGGATTGGGCCAAAAGAAATCTGATGAGGTTCAACAAGGACAAGTGCAGAGACCTGCACTTAGGATGGAAGAATCCAATGCACCGCTACAGACTAGGGACCGAATGGCTAGGCAGCCATTCTGCAGAAAAGGACCTAGGGATTACAGTGAACGAGAAGCTGGGTATGAGTCAACAGTGTGCCGTTGTTGCCAAGATGGAAACTTTGTATTGTTGATATTGTCTGACCATCTAGTTTCAAGGATAATTCTACAGTGTTCACCTGATTGAAATTACATGCCATATACTCTGGTTTTCCTCTGCTTATTTTGAGCCCATGCCTTGCTGTGAGGGAGTGAAGGCTCAGATGATTTGGTCATCAGCCCTGGGGTTGGTTTTGTTCAATATCTTCATTAATGATCTGGAGGATGGTGTGGATTGCACCCTCAGCAAGTTTGCAGACGACACTAAACTGGGAGGAGTGGTAGATACGCTGGAGGGCAGGGATAGGATACAGAGGGACCTAGACAAATGGGAGGATTGGGCCAAAAGAAATCTGATGAGGTTCAACAAGGACAAGTGCAGAGTCCTACACTTAGGACGGAAGAATCCAATGCACCGCTACAGACTAGGGACCGAATGGCTAGGCAGCAGTTCTGCAGAAAAGGACCTAGGGGTTACAGTGGACGAGAAGCTGGATATGAGTCAACAGTGTGCCAAGAAGGCCAATGGCATTTTGGGATGTATATGTAGGGGCATTGCCAGCAGATCGAGGGACGTGATCGTTCCCCTCTATTAGACACTGGTGAGGCCTCATCTGGAGTACTGTGTCCAGTTTTGGGCCCCACACTACAAGAAGGATGTAGAAAAATTGGAAAACGTCCAGCAGAGGGCAACAAAAATGATTAGGGGACTGGAACACATGACTTATGAGGAGAGGCTGAGGGAACTGGGATTGTTTAGTCTGCTGAAGAGAAGAATGAGGGGGGATTTGATAGCTGCTTTCAACTACCTGAAAGGGGGTTCCAAAGAGGATGGATCTAGACTGTTCTTAGTGGTACCAGATGACAGAACAAGGAGTAATGGTCTCAAGTTGCAGTGGAGGAGGTTTAGGTTGGATATCAGGAAAAACTTTTTCACTAGGAGGGCGGTGAAACACTGGAATGGGTTACCTAGGGAGGTGGTGGAATCTTCTTCCTTAGAAGTTTTTAAGATCAGGCTTGACAAAGCCCTGGCTGGAATGATTTAGTTGGGGATTGGTCCTGCTTTGAGCAGGGGGTTGGATTAGATGACCTCCTGAGGTCCCTTCCAACCCTGATAGTCTATGATTCTATGATTCTGCTCCCTGTTCTCCTCTATTTCTGATGAGGAAGCCGCTGTGTACACACATATCTTCACCAGCCCCATATGGGCCCCTTATTCATATCTGTTGTTAAGGCAGCCAGGATCCAACAAAAATTAAGGATATGTACCATTATTCTAAATGAGCATCTTTGGCACAGTGCCACCTAAGAGCTAAGTAAGCGACTCAATCTCACGCATGATAGTGGCTTTCCCATTTGGACCAACATAAATTGAACAAAGCCAATATTTGGAATGTCAGGTTTTTTTCTATTTTTGCAAACCAAGGTTCCAGTTTTTCAAGGATACTGAAGACCCTGAGGCATAAACACAAAGTTCTGATTATTTGCAGTGATTAAAGATCCCATAATACTTTTTTGCAAGAGTCAGGGTGTTGGCCCAGGGTCCTGGCCAAATTCACATGTGGATAATTCCATAAAGCCGCCTTCTGCAGTATCCCCTTGGCAAAGTTATTTTTAAAAAGTGTTACTCGGTTCTGCTGAACAGCTGTTGCATTAACGACTGGCGGTGGCTGCAGTTTAGTGGTGGGTGGAGTGATTTCTCTCTCTAGATGCTTTGGGATGTTTTGGACGGACAGGTGTTAGAGAAATGTAAAGTTGTTGTTATATGCACAGGAACAATACCTTGAGAATGTACATGGGCCGGTTTTCATAAGACTCTCCAATCTTTTGCTTGCTCAGAAGGCTGGGGTACTCAGCTGCAAGATCATCCAGTGCTGCATAAATCTAAAATTTAAAATAATGACAGAGTTTATATTCTATCAAATATTTTTATGCTAATCCTTGCGTTGATGCGAGAGCTTTCTCCTCTGTAGTGCTTGCTGCCTGCAGCCTGCCTGTATTTCTCCTCTTCACTTTCCATTTACTTTCCACCCTCACAAAACACCTCTCGTCTCTCTTGCCTGAACAGCTTCATTTTTCTCTCTTTCAGCTATTATCTAGTAGCTCTGATGTGGAATTATCTAATTCTGCAAAGCATTTTGGGGTGCAATTTATAAAAAAGATCCTACACAAAAGCAATTTGGACCACATATTTCTGAGAAGGGGATCCCCTCATTCTTCACCCCCTTACTTCCCAATTGTTGCCCTCAGAATCTCTGCATCACAGCAGACCTTTCTTGCCTGAAAAGGGCTAGAATTAGCTTCCTCTAAAGCCCCCCAGCATTGCTCTGTGTGTAGGCCAGAGAAGGGGGTTCCCTGGAGGGTATTGTTTGATGCCATTCTCCCAAAGGAGGGACCTGAGCCCTCTCTCCTTGGTATGGGCTAACACTCTATCTCCAGCCTGATCATTAGAGCAACGTGGAAGATGGTCTGTCATCTCTGACACTGAACTCACACACTGCCAGTCACAAGCAATGTCACATGAGAGAAAGTTGTATAAAATCAGTTTTCTGGTGCACTTAGTGGGCCTGTCTCTGATCTCAGTCATTCCAAGGTAAATCTGCAGTTACTCCACAGAAGTCAATAGAGTTACACTGGTAAAAAAAACAAACCCAGCATGAGATCCAAATCAGACACATTTTAATTTGATGAGACAATACACCTAGCCTTTTTATTATCTAAAATAAGTGTGACATTCAATAGCTGTTCATCAAGACACAGGAGGCCACATAATGCAGCAAAATAGGACCTGCAACACATGAATAAATCATTGCTCCGTCTAGTCTGGTACCCTGGTTCCTGTAGCAACAAAAGAGACCATGCATGCAACTAGACCTAGCCTAACAATATGGGAGCCCCGCACTGGGATGGAGATGCTGCAGACCTGGATTAAAGTGAATTGATAGAGCTATGTTTGGGCCCCAGACTGGAATAACAGGGAAATGAGAAATATTGGCAGAGCTGTATGGAGAGGTTTGTTGAGCACCTGCTTGTAATATTCCTACCTTTTAGCAACTGAGAGTAATCCCTCAATGTGATGAGTCCAAAATAAGCTCATTATAAAACACAGCAGACCTACTTGTAATGGTGTGAGATATTAAAACCACTGTGGAGAATGCACAAAGGAAGACAAGAAGGAATCCAACATACTTACAAAGAATGTTTGAGTGGCGGTGACATGCAAAAGCAGGACAGAATTAAATAATCTCTCCCCCAAAGAGCTGAACTTGAAATACTTACAGATTCTAAGGGGTGATAAGCTCCATAGTTGAAACTACTGGTGCCACGTTCCCTTTGTTGATTGTTGACCATCTCTTGCTTTTCTTCCTCTATTATGACCTAAACCAAGCAATTCAAATCTGTGAGGAAGGCCAACTTCTTCGGTAAGATTTTAATCAAGTGTCAGAATTGGGAAATGAAGTTGCAGCACTCCCCACAAGCTCTGCCCTGGTGTCAGACTCCAGACACAACTGCAGAACAGCTGGATGTTTCACTAAACTCATAGGCAGTGAAATAGGTAACACTGTTGGCATTTAAATGGTCAACATTAAGTTTCATGAAGCTGAATGGGGATAGTGTCAGAATTCCTGAAAAAGGAGCAAGGTTGGTACTGCAAAGAGTTAACCGGGATTTAGCTGGTGTGCTGGAAATACTGCTTTTCAAGAGTCCCGCAGTTCAGTGCCAAACAGAGATGTTTTTCTCACACTGTGATGTAGGGTTCTAGTAACTTGAGGGGAGCCAACATCATTCTTGGAAAATGTTGTCAGACCCTTAATAGCTAAATACATGGTCTACAAAGAATAGTAGAAGGATGCCTATCCATGTGGAAAGAGGAACTTAAAACAGACCCTGCATCCCTGATCTGGTACCCTGTTGTGAGATCTGTAGTTGGTTTTCACAAGATTTAGGGAAATCTGCATTGGTACAGGTAGGCTTATGAGAGGCAAGAATCTTTAGCACTGTGTATTGCTTCTACTACAAATAACATCAATGAGCATAAATGCAGGGATTAGGGAAATAAATCACGCATCAGTGAAGTACTTTTGTCTACCTGCAGGTCTTTCAGCAGAATAGAGTACTCGATGTGGTGGGACTCCAGGAAGACTTTGACTGCTTGGAGACTGGGAAAGGGGACTCGAATATCCACAGGAAGTGCTGGGTTTGAGGGGCGTAGCCAGAAATCAAGCTGAAGAGAAGACAAACAATACAGATCAAGGAATCATTTCAGAAAAATGGACTTTGGGGAACATCTCTCAAGAAGCCCCGAAAATGTCTAACTCCCCCAAGTTGGGATAATGCCTTTGGTTTTGCACCACTTCACACTTTAGCATATTCAATTATCTGAGACTCTCGAATCACTATATAAACAATCATTACTGGGCTTCACAACACCCTTGCAACATATAAGTATGACTGTCCTCACTTCACAAATAGGGAAACAGAGGCCCTGGGAAAGACAAAAGCTGGCATTTTCATTGACTTCAATAGCACTTCAGCATAAGTGACAGGAGATTTTGTACCATATCTATTATGACTCTTGTATTTTCCCCTCACCAGCTATAGTTCCAAGAAATGCTCCATATATAGATGATTATCTGATACTATATACGTTGCTTTTGCTTCTTTTATAGTGTTGCACATTTTATCTTGCATGTATATAAATACAAATAAATAAAATAGATTAATTTTAAGAGAAGTTCTCACCAGTGGTGATAAAATCTATACTGCCTAGTGTTTTACATCATGCTTATCTTCCTCATAACACAATACATATGTACATTAATTACCATACTGTCAGTAGAAGACCAGTATATACATATTATCATCCCTGTTTTAAAAGGAGGAAACTGAAACACAGAGGTTTAAAGTAGGGTGACCAGATAGCAAGTGTGAAAAATCAGGACTGGGGATGGGGGGTAATAGGCGCCTATATAAGAAAAAGCCCCAAATATCAGGACTGTCCCTATAAAATCGGGACATCTGGTCACCCTAGTTTAAAGTGACTTTGTCAAGGTTCCTTCCCCACTCTGAACTCTAGGGTACAGATGGGGGGACCTGCATGAAAGATCCCCTAAGCTTATTCTTACCAGCTTAGGTTAAAAACTTCCCCAAGGTACAAACTTTGCCTTGTCCTTGAACCCTATGCTGCCACCACCAAGTGTTTTAAACAAAGAACAGGGAAAGAGACCACTTGGAGACGTCTTTCCCCAAAATATCCTCCCAAGCCCTACACCTCCTTTCCTGGGGAAGGCTTGATAATAATCCTCACCAATTGGTACAGGTGAACACAGACCCAAACCCTTGGTCTTAAGAACAATGAAAAATCTATCAGGTTCTTAAAAGAATAATTTTATTTAAAGAAAAGGTAAAAGAATCACCTCTGTAAAATCAGGGTGGTAAATACTTTACAGGGTAATCAGATTCAAAACATAGAGACTCCCTCTAGCAAAACCTTAAGTTACAAAAAGACACAAAAACAGGAATATACATTGGTAAGAATAAGCTTAGGGGGGTCTTTCATGTGGGTCCCCACATCTGTACCCTAGAGTGCAGGAGTTGTAAGGCTTGCATTCCTGATCTGTTCCCGGCAAAAGCATCACACAGACAGACCAAACCCTTTGTTCCCCCCTGCCTCCAGATTTGAAAGAATCTTGTCCCCTCATTCGTCATTTTGGGTCAGGTGCCAGCGGGGTTACCTTAGCTTCTTAACCCTTTACAGGTGAAAGGATTTTGCCTCTGGCCAGGGGGGATTTTATAGCACTGTATACAGAAAGGTGGTTACCCTTCCCTTTATATTTATGACAGACTTTCGTTAGGTCAGGCGCAATTAGATACAGGATTCAAACTCAGGAGTTCCTGTTTCCAGGATGGGGCTAAGACTACTAGATCATGCCTCTTATATTGAGCATGAACCAGCAACGTGACACCGTTGTGAAAAAAACTAAATATCATGCTGGGGTAAATTAACAGAAGTATCATATGTAACAATGGGAGGTTATTGTTCCACTCTGCTTGGCATTGGTGAGGTCTCAGCTAGAGTACTGTGTTCAGTTTTGGGCCCCCCACTTTAAGAAAGATGTGGACAAATTGAAAAGAGTCCAGAGGGGAGTGACAAAAAACAATAAAACCTCACCTAGGAAGAAAGGTAAAAAAACCCTGGGCTTTTATTTAGTCTGGAGAAAAGAAGACCGGCGGGGGGGGACCAGATAACAGTCTTTAAATATGTTAAGAGCTGTTGCAAAGAGGACGGTGATTAATTATTCTCCATGTCCATGGAAGGTAGGACAGGAAGTAATCAGATTAATTTGCGGGAAGGGAGATTTAGGTTAGATATTAGGAAAAACTTTCTAACTATAAGAGTAATTAACACTGGACCAAGGACAGTTGTGAAATCCTGATCATTGGAACTTTTGAAGAATAAGTTAGACAAACATTTGTCAGGGATGTTGGTCCTGCCTCAGTGCAGAGAGCAGGACTAGACCTCCCAAGGTCCCCTCCAGCCCTACATTTTTATTATTCTATACTATTATTATTTATTTATGGCAGCTCCCACGTTGTGATAAGCAATTTCCAAACAAAAAAAGGGAGGCACAATCCCTGCCCTGAAGAACTCACAGTCTGAAAGATTAACAAATGCCTGTAGAAAGTGTAATGACACACCTGAAGATGCTCCAGTGTTTCTAACAGCTGTAGTTTGTTAATCTCTTCTTCACTGTTTGCCTTCACCCTAAGAACCTGGTCGCTACAAAAAAATGAAATAAATCTTATCAAATGGGTTTATGGAAAATAGATCTTGTCAGATTAATTTGCTGTTATTTTTTGATGAGATTACAAATGTGGCTGATAATGGTAATATTGTGTTGATGTAATATACTTAGATTTCTGTAAGGCATTTGACTTGGCACTGCATGATATTTCACTAGGAGGGTGGTGAAACACTGGAATGTGTTACGTAGGGAGGTGGTGGAATCTCCTTCCTTAGAAGTTTTTAAGGTCAGGCTTGACAAAACCCTGGCTGAGATGATTTAGTTGGGGATTGGTCCTGCTTTGAGCAGGGGGTTGGACTAGATGACCTCCTGAGGTCCCTTCCAACCCTGATCTTCTATGATTCTATGATCTTTCTTTCTCCCCCTTCTCCTGTTTGTATGTAATCTGCCTTCTTAGATTGTAAGCTTTTCTGGGGCAGGGACTGAATCTTTGAATGTGTTTTGTAACACCTAGAACAATGGAGCTCTGACTGGAGCCACTAGAAGCTACTGTAATATAAATATTAAATCATAATAATAATCATAGAGCCCAGTACATGTCCCCGTGTAGCTCTGCTGTTACAGCTGGGAGCTCTGCATCTCTGGTGGTGCAAACCTGCCAGCTGACTTGTGCTCTTATTTTAGCTAGTAATCACTTTTTTTCTATTGTCCATTGGCTTCCAGTCATACAGTAGAAAGTTACACAGAACAGATACAGCAGGGAAAACAGCAGTGCAAGTCTCCCTTGCTAATATACTTCATTTTAAATCTGGTGGGACCACCCTTAACGTGAGAGAGAAGTATCCAGGCTCCTAGCAATCCTTGGCCACTCCACTTAGACTGTCAAGAAAGTTGCAAATTATGTGCTAAGTAAACAGACTTTTGTGATGTATGGATGTTTGTTGACTGGGATCTGGTGTCTATTTCCCACATTCTAGCAGACATCCATCAGATTTTGTATTGTATTTTAGTCAAGTTCTTATACACTTAATGACATTAAAAGGCTTAAAGCACATATTTTAATGCAATGTGTGAATAAACCTGTGTAACCTCATGCTGTAAGATATTATAATACAAATTACTTAGTAAGGTTCTGAAAGAGATTAGACATTTATACCCAAAGAGAGAGAGAGAGAGAGAGAGAGGAATCTGCAGGGACACTACCTAGGATAAAAATGAACAGAGGCTATCAATCTTTATGCTTGAGGAACACAGTTGAAGCTGAGCTGTGCAAAACTTTGGGACTGAAAGGAACAACCCTTGCCCCAGGATTGGGGTTAAACTCAGATTATTTTGCGAGATTCATGAACGTTTGGAGCTACTCTTGGTCCACTTTTGAGTGAACTTGGGGCCAGATTATGGTTCTGAATCAAAACCATGTGAAACTGGGCAGTTTCAACTCAGTTTCATTTTTCATTTTTGGGCTTCCTCAAAATTCAAAGCAAACCTCAAGGGACTGTAAACAAGAAATCAGAACCCTGAATCTCAGCACCCCTGTGCTCTGGGCAAGTTTGGATCTGGAACCTGATTCTAATTTTCCTTATGGGACCCTATTTCTATAATGAGCCAAACCAAACTCGTGGGTCCAAACATTCTCAAACTTTGTGGTGAGATTCAGATCCACTTCCAGATCTGTACCTTTGAGGCTGATCCCTAGCTCTATAATAAGCTGAAGCAAAATCCCAGGTAAACCTGAACTTTGGGGAAATTTAAATCAATCCCCACCCCACACTCTGTAGCATGAACCCAACTCTCTTGTGAACTCAGATCAATCAAAAGAAATTGTTTCCTCAGACCCCTGAGAACCAAACTGCTGTGCCCTCTCCAGCTCTAGATGTACTACATAATTAAGTGCATTATACGGACTTTAGTCCTTCCTCTGGATCACTGACTGTCAAAACAGCTTCATGATCCCTCTCAATAAAAGATCTGAGATGCACAGAAAAAGCCAAGATGATATTTTGTGAAAACTAATTAGCTAATGAAAAGCAAAGTATGTGCCCCCAACCTTTTCAATTAAGGTACTCAAAGATGAAAAAGTTTTAGAATAACATGGCCTTTGAATCAGAGATCTTCTGTTAAAATATAACTCACCCAGCAAATGTTTCTAGGCACCAGGCAGCCCCAGTGAGGGCGCTGAAGAACAAAATCAGCCTCATGTCTGAAGGGTTAGCCAGAGACAGAAGACCAATGATCTAGCAAGCAAGGCCATATTTATATAAAGGGCCTGATATGTCCTCCCTCTTCAACTAAAGTGATATCTGAATCCCATATGATTGAATTCCCACATATGTCAAAACTCTCAAGGTAGTTGGGCAGACAAGGATGTAATTTCTCCTCTCAGGGTACTTTCCGCTCTGATGTTGTGATAATTGGCAGCTGGCTGGGCCAAATTCAGCAAAGCTGGCACAGGAAGGTGTCAAGTTCAAAGCTTTGCCGGCAAAGCTCTATGTGCCCCAGAGGAGCTTCAGCCCTCAAGGAGACGGTGTTTCCCCCAGTGGAGTTGGAGGCAGCTTTAATGCCTTTTGGAAAAACACAGGAGCTCCACTGCCAGATGCTCTGCCCAGCCTGGCCATACCCCGTTTCCGGGGTGAAAGTAACTTAAAGAACTTACCGGTACACCGGAGTCCTGAGCAGGGGCGGGGCCTCGACTAGAAGGGCTCACGATTTAAAGGGCCCGGGGCTCCGGCTACTGTAGAGGCAGCTGGGAGCCCCGGGCCCTTTAAATCACCACCGGAGCTACCAGCTACGGAGGCGGCTGGGAGCCTGTGGCTTGGGGGCCATTTAAAGGGCCTGGGGCTCCCGGACGCCGCTACCCGCAGTGGTGCCCCAGGCCCTTTAAATCGCCGATGGAGCCCCAGGGCTCCTTGCTGCCTCCGCTATCCAGAAGCTCCGGCAGCGGGGCTCTGGCAGCAATTTAAAGGGCCCAGGGCTCCAGCCGCTGCTGGGGGAAGCCGGTCCGGTATGGCGCACCGGCTCTTGCTGGTACACCATATTGGACCGGCTTACTTTCACCTCTGCCCCTTTCACAAGCATGGCTCACTTCTGGCATTGCAGTGGCTCTGTCCCTGTTACTACGGTTGTTGCCATTTTGCCCTGTTGCACGCTGGTAATCAGCAGAAGTTCAGCTTAATTCCTCAATGAATTTGTCCCACTGTACGTAAAATGGAGGAACTCCTGTGTTACACCTGCTGTGGAAAGAGATGTCTTCATTAGGCCCTGCCAAGGCAATGATATTTATATTTTTAAATAAACACACTCTTATGCATACATTAACTAGCACATTGTGCTGGGTACATTTATTGTCTGTAGCCAAGTTTTATTGAAATGAGTCATTTCCTTGAACTCCATGCTGTGTTTTTACACAGGTTCTGTCTACCTAGTGCAACGGCTTCAAGCAAACAAAAACCCAGGTATAGCTCAAATGAAGGCAAGTCACGTGGTGATACCCCTGGAGGAATTCTCTTCTAACGAACCGTTCTTCCCATGAGGAGGTGGCATGGGATTAAAGAAATGCTGGGACAGCCATTTTCTTGTCCTCTTGGCTTTGCAGCGAAGACAGGGCTGTTCCCTGATCCAGTGGCTCCCCATATTCCTTTGCTTCAGTAGTTCTATCTTTCTCTGCCTAAGGCTAGCTGAGGTGGGGATATATTCTGTTTCACTTTCCTTCCCCGAGGATGCCCCCAAATCCAAGTCCTCGCTATTTATGTCCGAGGAGTCGCTATCACAGACAGTCTGCTGGCTGAGCTTTGAGACGAACCTTGCTTTCTTCATTTCTAAGTAGGCCCAGGCTGTGGCCACCTCTGAATAGAGGGCGGGGTCAGAGGACCGACAGGTGTGCTTTTTATTTTTCCCATTGAAAAACTTGCTGAGGAAATCCCAGACGTTGAAGCTGCTGTGACGAATGCAGACAGGGTCCCTGGGAACTAACAGAAGAAAAACAGCTTAGCAGCACTGTAATCCATAGTGACCCTTACTCCATGGTGGTAGTGCCTTCAGGTTCTCCTTCCTCTGAAAGGCTAGGAAGGCGGATAGAGAGTAGGCAAACCTAACATAAAAATATATCCTCACAGACAGCAGTGGGTAAAGCTTACATCAGTGGATAAAGACCACATCCATATATCTAAAAAACCCAAACATGGTAGGCCATGCCTCCCTTGAGGAACCTCCCTTATGTCTAATCCTAACCTGCCCTGCTTCAGTTTAAAGCCACTGCTTCTTGTAATATGTCCTTAGTTGACTTAGAAAGTAGGTCTCCCCTTCATAAGGTTCCCCTTCACTTTCTGAGACAAAGGGGAGCCTAAGGCAGAGATCCTGTCTGTATTCATGTACACTAGCTGCTCCACATGCTATACAATCACCTCTACACCTACAAACAGAAGCTTGTAGGACAGCAGCAGTCAAGGATACATAGCAGCATGGCAAGGAGGCATTGTGCAAACACATGGCCAAAACGTGGACAGCCTTGGCTTCCAATGGATCATGGGTTTTTGGGGCTGAACCCAGTCTGTTCGAGGAGGAGCAAACCCTCCTTCTCTCCCTCCAAAGGATAGGTAAGCAGCACGCTCTTCCACTAGAGCCTGGAACTCACCAATAGTGAATTTCCTGTTTCCAAAAGGAGAATAACCTGGGTAGGGGGTAATTTGACCCTTAGGTCATATCCTTTAAGTATTTCTACAGAATTGATAGATTTCAGAGTAGCAGCCGTGTTAGTCTGTATCTGCAAAAGGAACAGGAGTACTTGTGGCATCTTAGAGACTAACAAATTTATTAGAGCATAAGCTTTTGTGGGCTACAGCCCACTTCATCAGATGCATAGAATGGAATGATCCTACCTCCTCTTCTCACTTTATTCCTTTAAAACAGGGCAAGAGAACCTGTGGCTCCTTAGAGCAATATTACAGCTCCCTTCATTGTCCATGTTATACACCGCATGGATTCAGAGCCTGCTAATCTGTGCTGCCAGACATTAACCAGTCTCACATGGTTGGCAAGCCAGCAACCACTCTCATTTTGTAGTAATGAATATGCTGTGCACGAACGGAGGAGAAGGCAGGATGTTGGATCATATTAAAGAAGTTCTGTATTAAAATCTCAAATGAGTTTGATTCCCCATCGTTTAAATTCCAGGGTATTACTAATTAAGAGGTCTCTTGGTTTTTGGTCTCTTGTTTTTACTGTTTCTCTCCCTCTCTGTGTGAAACTTGCAAGCTGCTAATTGTGTTAGTACATCCTAAGACAGAGTCTGTTCTCAAAGCAATACTTTGTAACAACAACTACTCACAGAGAGAGAGAGAGAGAGAGAGAGACTCAAAGCGATACTTTGTAACAACAGAAACAGCCCACAGAGACGCCCCGCCCTTTTGTTGTATTTATCTCGCTTTTTTAACAATTGTGATTAAATCGAGATAGAGGATGTATGTGGATGGATGCTTGGTGTGGATAATTGAATGATCAGGGAGGTGCCAGCCTAAGAATCCAGTGTCGATTGGCTGAAGAAGGCGTCAAGTGGAAAGAACCAGAGGACCCCCGGAGGGCAGACTGGAATCCACCCAACAGCCTCAAGGATGGGAGAACCGAAGAACAAGATAACATCTAGCAGCACGGAGCCGTCAGGAATGTGCCATCTGCTGATTGATTCAGCAACAGCATGATGAAGCAATTCCCATCGACTGACATAGGAAGAAATTCCTATAAAAATGGACTCTAGAAACTGAGAACTTTGGGGTCTGATTCTGCAAACCAATTTCCAGGAGCATCAGATGTGCATCTGGCAAGGCCCTGCTCCCTCCTCGTGTCCAGGCCACCTGGCCAGTGGCTTGGCATGAGCAACTCTAAGGCTGGTAACTATGATAACAACCTTGCAGAACCTGTGTGTGTGTGTGTATGAATGAATGTGTGAATAAATATGAAATTGAATGGAATGTTATAGCTATAACTCACTGCTTACTAGGATTCTTTCAGTATTCACAATAAATGTGGCATTTTGCCTTATCCCCTTTAATAAGATCCTGCTGGTTTTTCTTTTATTGGTATAACAAGGATACCTAATCATTGCATAACACTGGC
Organism: Chelonia mydas; assembly: GCF_015237465.2. Classification (NCBI taxonomy): domain Eukaryota; kingdom Metazoa; phylum Chordata; order Testudines; family Cheloniidae; genus Chelonia; species Chelonia mydas. The sequence continues at coordinate 342,146,744 of NC_057849.1, forward strand.
AGTGGCAAAGCAGAGATACAGGGGGGATCTTGAAGAGGATCAGGGATAGGTAAAAGTAAAGGCTTAGATGCATCTTGTATACCAAATTTGATTAGATTTGTCTCATTCCTCATTTCTTACTTGCATGCAGCCTGGCTGCGTGTACTCAGGTGGTGCAGACTGTGGTAGCTGGCTACATGTAAACTTGGCACTTCCTGCACCAGGGAATCATTGTTTAGCGTGGAGGGTGGTGTATCATGTAAGTTGAGCAACAGCCTGTCTGTAATAAAACAATGAATCCTGCCTCCCTTTTTCCCAGGAGACTGCCACATTCACACTATCCCTGAGTTACAATTACTTAAGTCCTTTAACCATGATTCCTTTTACATCAGACCTTCCAAATCCGTTGATCATCATTTTTGCATTTATTTGTATTCTTTCTATTGTATCACTATCCTTTTAACGGTGAGATACCCAAATCTGTACACACTGGATCAAATTCAGCTCTGTTCATGCTGGAGTTCATGTGAAATTCATACTGTTTAGTGGAGATATTCTGGATTTACACGTATATAAATGAGAGAATTTTTCCCATTATTCTATGTGGGGCCTCACTGATACTTCATACAGAAGAATTATGACCCCCCCTCTTACAACTCAAAACACTTCTCTTTAGAGATCACATTTCTTTTTTAATCATCAGTCCACTCTCTCTCTTTTTAAAACCCTTTTGACAGGCTAATAGAACTCAAATTTACCTTCTGAACTGCTAGTCCCTTTGCCAGAAGGTAGTCCTTTATCTCGGCATTTCCGGAGAATCTGTGTTTCAGGAAAACATGAATAAATGGTATAGAGTTTGCTATTTAGAAGGATTTTTAATAATTTCTAGTCAGTGAATACTGCCCAATGTACAACACTGTTTCTTAAGTGGGCTAGTGAAAGGTGTCATCCTGACTGTCCTGAAGAATAGAGTTGATAATTCATATAGAACACAGATAGCAATGATGAAGTGAGCTGTAGCTCACGAAAGCTTATGCTCAAATAAATTGGTTAGTCTCTAAGGTGCCACAAGTACTCCTTTTCTTTTTGTGAATACAGACTAACACGGCTGCTACTCTGAAACAGATAGCAATGGCAGCCGCAAAGCAAGCTTCTCCACATTGCCCTGCTGCTGAGCCTCAGCACTGGCCTGGAGGAAACCTTCCCGTGATGGGAGGAGTGTTCAATGTCTTTGGCTTTTGTGCCGAGCCTGCCAATCAGGGCAAGGGACAATAAGTGATCATGAGCTTTGTGGTGAGAACATTTGTCCACTGGAAATTGGACTGAGATCCCACATTTATTTCACTTGGGCTGCCAGATAGTCTTTGGGTGGCAACACCTTTCAATACAAACTTGAGTTGGACTTGTACCATTGATGTGGAGGTGAAGGACTCTATCTATTACCACTCCTCTGAGCCATCCAGTTCAGCCCCTCATAGCACAATTTATTATTAATAACTGATGATTAACAATTAATTATTATAAATAACACACTGGTTTTAAAAAAGATAGGGCATTCCACTGTCCCCAATGCAGCTTTTATTCACATGCATCTTCTTCGCACAGCCTCTTTGAAAAGTCCTGAGTAAGAAATGAGTAGGAACTTCAGGATTTGGCCCATTATATGTAAAGAGTCATCAGCAGCACTGGGAGAATCCTCATTCTGATCTCATTTGCACCATTTGCTGGGTGCTCATTTTACACCATTGTAACAACACTGACTTCCAAGGAGATACTTTTGATTTTTACACAGGGGTAAGCAAAATTAGAATCAGGATCTTCAACTTCCTAGTCGTCCCCCAGTTTATTTTGTGTCTGAACTGTGCTGTCTGCTCCTTGGAGCAAAGACCATGACTTCTCTTTGCATTGTAGGATTCCAAGCGCACTGATGGAGCATAGTAATTAATAATAATAAAATATCTTTTTACATTGTAAACTCTATGGATAGGGATAGTTTTTTTTGTTATTTATGCATACAGGGCCTAGCATAATAGAGTCCTGATCCCTGACTGGGGCTTCAAAGCACTGCCACAGTAAAATCAATTAAAAAAATAATACTCTTACCCAAATATAAGCATGGTTGATGAGAGTTATAGCCAAAATGCCAATACAGTATGAAAGCAGGATTTGCCCCACAACCCCACAAAAGTCTTCATCATCCCCGTCACACTCTCTGTAATCTGGTTCTTGGCTGGCAATGGCCTCTACAGGGCCATTATGTAAATAAAGCCACCAAAAATAGAGAAAAGGGAATCCCATTGAGTTTAGTTGATTAAGACACAGCATAATGTTGTTTCTCTCTTAGGAAATGGGATAAAAGAGGACAGAGTGGATTCTAATGCACCATGTGGTACCTTGGTAACCTATTGTTGACATTTATTTGTCTTAAGAGCTATCACAAGAAGTGGTCAGAACATGCTGATGACATCATTCTTGGAACCATAGTAACATGGAGGTGTAATCTAAGCACAAGGAAGACCTATTGTATTATGTTGTGAAGTTGCATTTGCTCCAAACTTTTTAGACCTGTTCCTGTGAGGTGCTGGGTGCCTTCAACTCCATTTGAAGTCCATGGGAGCTCAGGAAAATCAGTGCCTCCTAGGATTGGGCCCTTAATGTTGCATGAAAATTCTGTTTCCATTTTATGTTTCTGTTGCTTTTGTTCTGATGTTTGGAAAATGGATCAAAGATTGAAGGGCTTCCAGAACAACTGAAACACTTTGATCACACAGTGGCCCAATGGGCTGGCTCTATATAGTTCCATCCTTCACCCCCTTCTTCTTCTCTTTCCTCCCTTCCCCAGGGCAACAGTCTCTTCTTACTTTGTGCCTATGGTGGGCGGCCACTGCTCCTGTCTTTGGATGTGTTTGATGGCCGGCTGCAGTTCTGGGTCCCCCCTACACTGTTCCCCTCTGTTGCTGATCCCCTTATTGTCCCAGTCTTCCACTCCCACCCAGTCTTCTCACCTCAAAATGTTGTTGTGACAGGATCTCCAGAGTGCAACCTGGGACTGTGGGACTGCTGTGGCCCCTTAACTCACTAATCTGGGTTGTCTCTCACAACACCTTACTGGTGACAAGAAGCAAACCCCTCCAGATGCTGTTACCACTCAGTACAACCACATATGCAGCCCCATGCCTAGCCAGATTGTATGAATGCTCCTAGAGCCACTCACGAATCACACAGAGAAAGACACCAGCCAAATCCCCCCCACCTCCCAGCCTTGTACCACCGGAATATATTGTCTTGCACTGCTCAAGACCCTTTCTTGAGCAATGCAAGTTTATGAATTGATTCACCACTTCATCAATGGAAAGTGGGCATGCACCAGTCTTTGTAACCTGAGCAGATTTACCAAGCACTTCAGTCAAACCCACTGGTAAGGATAAACACTAGAATAAGTTTATTGATTACAGAAGATGGATTTTAAGTGATTATGAGTGATAGACAAAAGTCAGAGTAGTTACCAAACGAAAATAAAAGACAAGCACGCAGTCTAAATTCTCAACCTTATTAGACTAGGCAATATCTGGACTAAGCAGGTTTTCTCACTCCACTGGATACTGCAAGTTGGTTACAGTCTTTCATAAGCAGGCTCTCTCTGTTAGCCTGGAGACCAGTCTCCTCAGCTCCAGCATTCTCGTTGCCTTCAGCATAGGTGGGAGAGGAGAAGGGATAAACCACGCGGCCTCTGTCCCCTATTTTATATCCTCATTCCATGTGCTTGGAGAACATAAATCCAAGGATATCTGGGCATTGCTGAGCCACCAGGCAAGGTTGGGCAATTCACCTGTTGTGGCCTTGTACAAGTAAGTCATTGAATTGTAACTCCCTTGCTGGACAATGGCTGTTGATGGTTGTTTGACACCTGCCCAGGTGTTGGTTACTCCCTTGCTGTTGTCTCTGGGGAGCTAATATCTGGGCAATTTCGCAACTCACAGCATATTTTAGTGACTACTATACAACACAATCTCATAACTTCATATACATTAATGATATACATATTTAGATAGAACAATGGCTTTCAGCAGATCATAACCTTTCCCATGATACCTTACATGGCATACTTTATATGAAATATCACAATTATATACAAATGATGAATATGGGGGTTCATACTCCATCATGTTGTGTCAACATATTATGTTGCTGCAAAATAGTACAGGTTTCAGAGTAACAGCTGTGTTAGTCTGTATTCGCAAAAAGAAAAGGAGTACTTGTGGCACCTTAGAGACTAACCAATTTATTTGAGCATAAGCTTTCGTGAGCTACATGCATCGGATGCATCCGATGAAGTGAGCTGTAGCTCACGAAAGCTTATGCTCAAATAAACTGGTTAGTCTCTATGGTGCCACAAGTACTCCTTTTCTTTTTGCAAAATAGTACAGTTTGTGTCAATATATCATCAGTTCCCATCAGTGCATTACTCTGTTGTGGTGAGAGTCATGTTGCAATAATATCATCATGCTGTAATATCATCAACACATCACTCAACTCATCATCCCATCATATAGAAACATCCTTACTTAGTGAGGAAATATCTTTAGGATGCACTAGTTCAACCTTGTGTCAACACTTCAAATCAAAACACAAAGTTGCACCAGTGCATAAAAGCATCACACTGAAACTCTGTGGTGCTGTAGCTTTGTGGAGTTGCACTAATGTACAGTAACTCCTCACTTAACGCTGTAGTTATGTTCCTGAAAAACGCGACTTTAAGTGAAACAATGTTAAGCGAATCTAATTTCCCCATAGGAATGAATGTAAATGCGGGGGGGTTAGGTTCCAGGGACATTTTTTTTTGCCATACAGTACAGTACTATAGTTGGGAGGCATCCCCGCCTTACCCCACACAGGCACAGCCCACTGGCACTGGAGACAATGAGGCAGGAAAGGCGGCTGAAGGTGTTTGTAGGCTAAGAGAAGCACATTGTGCAGCGGCAGCTTCCCCTACTCTGCAGCACTGGGGGCGGGGGGCTCAACTCTTGGCCCGCCCACTCCACCCCTTCCCCCAAGCCCCCACCCTTAACCCGCCTCTTCTTCCCCCCCACCCCCTTTACTCGGCACGCCGCGTCCTCGCTCTTCACCCCTCCCTCCCTGTAGCAAGGCAGTCTGGCTCCCCGCCGCCCCGGAGACGGACGAGCCTCTCTGGACACCAAAGTGGGCAGAGCCGGTGAACCCTGCGCCCACCACTCCGAGGTCAAGGCACAAGACAGGAAGTATAAAAGCCCGACCCCAGAGCTCACTTGAAACACAGCCACCGGAGAGGCCAGATGCCTGTGGAGGAGCTTCTAGCTGAGAGACCATGGCAATGGGCGGCCGACCCGAGGACTGGCCAGACCAGCCAATGCCTGAGGCTAGCCCCAGGCCAGAGACGCTGCTAAGCCAACCGTGCGCCAGTTACCCCGAGGAGCCCATGGCATGTGACCCCTGGGAGGACGCTGTCCGGACCCAGGTACCTCTAGAGGGGGAGGTAGCCTGGGGGCAGCCGACCCTAGTCAGGCTGCAACACCGCCAGAGCCTATGTCAGTGTGTTGCGGCCAGGAACCCCACTGACACAGCAGCAGGTCTTCTGCCGCTGCTAGGGCCCCGGGCTGGGATGCAGTGGAGTGGGTGGGCCTGCGTCCCCCCGCCACCCATTTCGCGGGTGGCAGTCTCCCCCTCTCCCAGGCCGCTCTGATCCAGGGCCTGGGCCTTGCTAATAATGAACCGTTTGCTCAGCCGCTGCCTGAGGGCCTGAGCCACTGACTGGTTGTTGCCCTGCCCTGATCCAGGGCCTGGGCTGGCTAATACTGACGGCTTGAGCTACTGACTGTTGGCCCCGCAGCCAGGCTAGTTCCCCAACACACCTGACAGAAGTAGCGAGGCGGTCTGGCTCCTCGCTGCCCCGGAGAGGGATGAGCCGGCTTAACCCCCCTTGCCTCCTGCCCGTGGCAATCAGCTGCCTCGGTCGCGCTGACGCGTCACCGCGTGGGGCCGAACCGTGACGGCCGGCTGCCGACGAGCCTCGGTCGCGCTGACGTGTCTCCGTGAGGGTTGCCAACTCTGACTGAAGCTATACCGGGAGATTCCCCCCCGCCAACATGCCATAATGTCATTTTCTTAAAATATCCCATTAAAATCCCCCGGGCCGCATTCAACAGCCACCGGGGGATCGACGCCGGCTCCGGGAGACTCGCTCCAGGCCAGTCCCGCGCCTCACCCCTGTCACAGGAGCGCGGGCGGGAGCCGCTCGTGGATGGCGGCACTGCCGGCGGGAAGTTCACGGGCCTCGCCGCCGCGCGCTGGCCCCTCCCCCGCCTCCGTCGCGCCTCACACCCTTTCCCGCCGAAACGGGACAGCGCAGAAGCGAGGGGGAGGGGGAGGGGGAGGGGCAACGGCTGGCGGCGCGCTCCCGTCCCCATGGCAACAAGCCCCTCCCTCCCCGAGGCTTCCCTTCCGGCCGGCGGCCGCGCGTGGTCGGCGCAAGCGCAGTGGGGACCGGTGCGGGGGAGCCTGGTGCCGCCGGCTCCGCACGCGGGCGGGGTGAGTGTTGGGAGACGGGGGCTTCCGGCCCCCTTCGCGCCATGGGGCGACCCCCTCCGAGCCGGCTGCTCGCTGGAGGGGGAGGGGCTGGGGGAGAGGCTCTGCCCCCCCGCTCCCCATTGCCCCTGGGTCGGGTCTGTGCCCCTCCCCCCACGGGGAGCGCCGGGTGGGCCCCGCGTGCGGTGTCGTGCCCGGCGCTGCCGGCAGCAGCCGTTAACCTCCCTGGCGCGGGCACAGCCGCCGTGCTGGGCACCCCCCGTGAAGTGGGGGCTGATCTGTCGCCGGCGCTCCTTCGTAGTGGCGACTAATGTCCCTGGTGTAGACGCAGCCTCTGGCCTGGCCTCCCGCTCAGGAAAGTGGGGCTGATCCGCTGCCCCCTGGCAGCGGTGGCTAATGGTCCCTAGTGTAGACACAGCTGTGCAGTGCAGAGGGGCCCAGCTGGTCTGCACATCCCAGGGGTGTCCTGCAGATTGGCCAGCTCTGGGAAACAGGAAGCACTGTCTTACAGTTATTGTGCTCAAGAGTCCCAGTCATGGACCAAGGCTCCATTATGTCAGGTGCTGTATAAACGGAACAAAAAGACCGTCTCTGTCCCAAAGAATTTACAGTCTAAGGCCTGGTCTACACCTAAAACTTAGATCGACCTAGCTGCATTGCTCAAGGGCGTGCAAAACTCCCCTAGGAGATGTAGGTAAACTGACTACGTCCCATGGTAGATGCTGCTAGGTTGACAGGAGAGTTATTCTGTCAACCTAGTTACTGCCTCTCAGAGAGATGGGTTTACCACAGTGAGGCAAAACCCTTATGTGACTGTAGCAAGTGTCTGAGACAAGAGATAATACATAGATACAGACAGAGCAGGGAGTACCAGAAACAGGGAGCTACGGCAACACTGAAAAGTTAAGTCAACTGAGCAGCGTCGCTCAGAGGTGAAAAATCCACACCACTGAGCAATGTAGGCAAGCAGACCTAACCACCAGTGTAGGCAGTGCTAGGTCAACCTAGTTACTGCCTTTCAGGAAGGGGATTAACTATGGTCATGGGAAAACCCATCCCGTCACTCTACTGAATGGCTGCACTGAAGCTTGTCGTTCTGCTGCTGTAGTGTTTCAAGTGTAGACCAACCCTGAGACAAAATTGGTCAGTGTGATATGCAGTGGCCTCAGCATGCCAGCAGCCTATCTTGTCAAGTGTTTGGTAGGTATCATGGTAAAGGAGAGTTTGAAGGAGAACTGTGAAATAGCTTTGAGGATGTTTATGCAGCGTACCTCCCAAGCATTAGGGGCAGCATGGGAGAAAGTGTGAAGCTGCTTGTCTGAAGTGTTCAATTATTTTACCATTAAGCTGCAACTAATGTGATTCATTAGAATGTAATAACAGTTCAGTGAACACATTTGTCCCAATTTCTACATGTTATATACTCCATCTTTGAATGGGAGCATAACAAATATTTAAGCAGGCAATTGTAGGTGGGAAGGTTAATTTTAGTGGAGGATTATGTGTTAATAATACTTGGTCAGATTTTTAAAAGTGTAGTAGTATTATCATGCGCAAACATGGTGAGGAACGGAGGCGGTCAGGGTGGATTTGATTTAGATCATGGAAAACTCGATTTAATAATGGTTTTCTACATAAAAGTGCATTCTTGATGGTTGTTATAACCTTAATATATATTATTCACAACTCAGAGATAAAAAGAAAAGGAGTACTTGTGGCACCTTAGAGACTAACAAATTTATTTGAGCATGAGCTTTCGTGAGCTACAGCATCCGATGAAGTGAGCTGTAGCTCACGAAAGCTTATGCTCAAATAAATTTGTTAGTCTCTAAGGTGCCACAAGTACTCCTTTTTTTTTTTTTTTGCGCATACAGACTAACACAGCTGCTACTCTGAAACTCGGAGATAGATGTAGGTTTCATTTTTAGAAGGTACACACTCTACATTTTTAAACAGTGATTTATTTTGAAAACATTTCAGATTAGTTTTACAGCTATATCAGAAAATTGAATGATTGTTTGGTTATTTAATTTACCAAAGGTAATTGAAGCAGATATTTATGAAGTCATTGGGAGGTGAACTATCTCCAGTTCAATAGGTTAATCATTAATATTTGGAGGATTTTCTTGCTATGCTGTATTAGGAGGAGAACATCACCAGACAGACATTTAAATTGTTTTATTTAACTAAAACAACAACGTTAAGTATTCTGGATTTTTTCTCTTCAACAGCAAACATATAATATTTTAACAAAACAAGCATATCTCCAGACCTCTTCTCCTGGTCCAGATCTATTCCGCCCCCAACAATCTTCTATTCATTGAACTTTTTGAAACTTTGCGCTTTTAGAGAGAGGTAAGGGATTGACTCTGTGTACACAAATTTGCAGAGGGACAATAGAGTTGAGGTCTGTGATTTCTCACCTCTATATATTTATTTATTTAAAAACATTTTTGCTGTTAACAAGCATGTTACCACTGGGGAGACAAATCCACAGTTTGAGAACTGCAAAACTAAGCATCTCTGATGGTATCTTCTAGACTGAGCACTGAGTCCCATTGGGAAGATAGAAAGATTAACGTAAATAATCTATACAGAAGCCTGTGGAACCCCATAATATTGGGTCCCTAATCCATGAATTATTGGAAATCATTTACAAAACTTTTCTTAAACATGACATGAATATATTGTCTCATACTATAGAATTAGAATTTATAATCCCTATTCCATGATGAGATATCTTTGAGCTATAATGTATCTTAATTAAAACTATCTCTAGATAGGTTTTTTCCCTCAAAAAGCATTTTATCAAAAAAAATCCAATTTAAATTAAAAAAATCATTGATTTTTATCCACCCTGAGGGCAGTATTTTAGTTCAATAGCCAGTTCTCAATCCAACAGTGTATGTAGTGCCCATTAAAGTGAAAGGGAAGCGTCTGTACAAAAGGACTGCAGGATCTTACAAGGTCTCTCGTCCCTATGACTCCCCACAGACTAGAAGAGAAAAAAATCTTGCATATCACTTACTAAAGGACAGTAGCTTTCAAAAATGTACTGAATGGTTACTTAATCCATGTGACTTCCCTCTGCCCCCCATGTTTTATCCACAAAAACTGGGGGTAAAGGTGTTTTTTAAGCATGTCTGTAAAGTGAAAAATATGAACTTCCAGGAATTTGATAGTCTGGGCTTGATTCTGCTTTGTTACCCAATATATATTGGGACTAACTCTATTATAAAACTGGAGTGAGTTGAGAATCTGGCCCTCTGTCCTGTGTGGGTAGGTTTTCCTTCCCAACACCCAAATGGTAAAAGTAGCTCAGTGTTCGTTATGGTCCTAATGAGTAGAGAATGCTCACAGAAGGAGCTATGTGAAAAAAGTATTTTTTAGTCCAAGGAAAAAAAAAGGACTTAACACTGTTTACTATTAAATATTAATCTGTAACTAGAAATGAACTCCCTAAATGCAATTTCCTAGGGACTGTTTAACATTTCTTTAGTCTGGTGCTAAAGGAGAGTGACACTATATAAATATCTCAATTCTTGTCTTTCCCTATGCTTCTCTCTTTACAGATGATGCAGGGGGAACAGAGTCCAGCTACTTCCCTCATTGACAGAACCATCAAGATGAGGAAGGAGACTGAAGCCAGAAAAGTGGTTTTGGCTTGGGGACTCCTTAATGTGTCAGTTGCAGGCATGATTTATACTGAAATGTAAGTTCCCTAACAGTTTTAAAACTTAATAAAAGGATGTCATTATGTTCCTACATATTTCCATGTATTGTGGGTCAGAGAGATGCCATCTCAATTTTTTTTCTCTTTCAGGACTGGAAAACTGATAAGTTCATATTATAACATTACATACTGGCCACTGTGGTATATTGGTAAGTGATTGTACTTGGTGATGGTTTACTTATGTGAAGAAACAGCATATAAATTCAACCCTTTTGTTTTCTTTATGTCGGTATTTGAAGATTTTTAACCCGCTTTTTGATCATAGAGAAATCGGACTTCACTTTCCATGTCCAGTTTGAATCTGTCTGGGTTTATCTCCTGTGACAAACTTGCAGCAAAAAAGGCTTATCTGTTATCTTAGATCAAGTTTCATGTGTGTTGAGGCTTTCAGAAAGTGGAAGACAGAACTTTACTACTTACATGGTGCGATAGGTGTGCTTTACATTTCATGTAGGAGTTAGACAAAGCTCTTTTTTTCAAGATGTCTACAAGCTAAATGAGAGAGATGAAACTAACAAAGGATGAAAATGAAGAGTGGGAATAGACGCTTAAGAGATCAATGATAGAAAACTTTCGAAAAGGCTGGATTTGAGGAGAGGGAGTTGTAGGTTGTTCCGAACCTGGGGATGATATGAAAATGAAAGCATGTCGCAGCTTTAGGGGAAATTGCTTCAGATTCCTTAAACACAGTGATGTGTTATCATGGCATCCATGTTGATATGTAAATATAACACCATATTAACTAAATATAAACAAAGCTAAGTTGGGTATTGACTTCCAGTTTGTTAGGGGGCTTATTCCTTCACCCACTTACTTCCCTGGTCCTTCTCGCATGAACAGAGAGCAACAATACCCGAAGTCCAAAGGTGCAAACAATTCGATGTTTATTGGGGTGAACTTCCAGCAAGCATGATTCCAGTTTCTTTCCTTAGTATCCTCCTTCCCAGCTCTGACACCACAGAGCCTTACACCTGTGTCCCTGTTCCCATTCCTGCCCTTAGCCAAACGATTCCAATTTCCTTACTCCCATTCCCTGTTCCCATTTCCCCCTTTAGCAAAACATGATTCTAATTTCTCCACCCCCATTCCCTGTTCCCATCTCTCCCCCACACACGCACCCACGCCCCCTGCCACCCAGGCCCACTCACTTCCTCATTGACTACAGATTATATAGTAAAACTTGAGTTCTGCTTAGCTATACCTTAACCAATCATTTTCCTGAAATTTAACTAACCAATCCTAACATATTGTAACATGATTATGTAACCAATTATATCCCACCACCTTAATTAGTTTACACCCAGCAAAATTAATTATACAGCAGACAGGAACAATCGCAGAACCAGACAGAGATTATACAGACAAACAATAGCAAAGTGGGAACTATAATGACAAAACAATACAGAAGTGAGGATTTCACATCCCAGTATTGATAAGTGAGTTCTTGCCAGACAGGATGCTGTTTCCTTTTACATTTTCTAGGCACTTCCCTTTCTCTGGAGGTGATAGGCATTATCAGGACAGGATTGTATTCCTAACAGCCCAGTAGCACCTTCTTTCAGTGTGACTAGTTTGGAATGTGAGGATGTGACTGTTCGCTTCCTGGCTTATGGCTGCCTCTGCTGCTTAGCCAAAGGCCTTAGCCTAAGCACAGGGCCTCAGACTGTCACAGTAAGAGAAGGATCTTGCACCGGCAGACAGTGATTTTGATTCTTTCTTTTATACCTCTAACTAGCCAAGTGATAAGAATACCCCTAAATTCTTAAAGTACAGGCCTTTGCAGACAGGCCTGAATATCTATATTCTAACACAGTTCTTTAGGCATCACTTGTTTTTTCAAATGGTGGAGTTACACTTGTAACCTTTAGAGATGTCAGCTGGTCTAGATTCCAAAACTTACTTTCTCTAAAGAATGTGAAGCTTATAAAGCAGCCCTTTGTTTATGTATGTGATTTTTTTTAATTAACTTGTATGATTAAAATATATAAAACCTGTCTCCAGAGTTCTCGCATAAAATATGTCCCTGACCATCTTGGCTAATAGTTGTTGATCCTTCATGAATTTATCTAATTTTTTTTTTAATCCTGTTACACTTTTGGCCTTCACAACATCCTATGGAAATGAGTTCCACAGGTTGACTGTGCATTGTATGAAGAAGTACTTCCTTATATTTGTTTTAAACTTGCTGCCTATTAATTTAATTGGGTGACCCTTTATTCTTGCATTATGTGAATGGGTAAATCACACTTCACTGTTCACCTTCTCCATACCATTCATGATTTTACAGACCTCTATCACAGGGGTCTCCAAACTTTTTGAATTGCGCACCCCCAGGCCCAGCTCTAGGGAAGCAAAAAAAAAAAAAAGAAGAGCTGCCGGCGGCGTGCCACCGAAGACGGAGCCGGGAGAGCCGAGCTGCCGGCGGTGCTCCTCCTGCCATGCACCCCACTTTGGAGATCACTGCTATATGATATCCCCATCCCTGTAGTTGTCTCTTTTCTAAACTGAACAGTCCTAGTCTTTTTATCTCTCCTCATATGGAAGCTGTTCCATACCCCCTACTCATTTCTGTTGTTTTTCTCTGTACCTTTGCCAATTCTAATATACCTTTTTTGAGATCAGGCAACCAGAACTGCATGTAGCATTTAAGGAGTGTGTGTACCATGGATTAATATAGTGGCATTATGATGTTTTCTGTTTTATTATCTGTCCCTTTGCTAATGGTTCCTAACGTTCTGTTAGTATTTTTGGCTGCTGTTGCACATTGAATGGATGTTTACAGAGAACTATCCATGATGACTCCAAGATCTCTTTCTTGAGCGGTAACAGTTTATTTAGACCTCATCACTTTGTATATATAGTTGGGGTTATGTTTTCCAATGTTCATTACTTTGAACTTACTGACAGTTAATTTCATCCGCTGTTTTGTCGCCTAGTCACCCAGTTTAGTGAGATCCCTTTGTAACTCTTTGCAGTTAGCTTTGGACTAGGGATGTAAATATCATTTTAAAAAGTACCTGTTTAAACTATTAAAATTATATTGGTTAACTGTTTTAATCGTTAAGTTTACAATCTACATTTTACATCCCTACTTTGGACTTAACTATCTGGAATAGTTTTGTATTGTCTGCAAATTTTGCCATCTCACAGGTCACCCATTTTTCCAGATCATTTATGAATATGTTGAACAGCACAGGATCCTTGGGGGACCCTGCTATTTACCTCTCTCCATTGTGAAAACTGATCACTTATTCCTACCATTTGTTTCCGTCTTTTAACCAGTTACTTATCTTTGAGAGGACCCCCCCTTATCCCATGATTGCTTATTTTGCCTAAGAGTTTTTGGTGAGGGACCTTGTCAGGCTTTATGAAAGTCCCAGGACACTATATCCACTGGATCACCCTTGTCCACATGCTTGTTGACCTCCTGAAAGAATTCTAAATATATTGGTGAGGTATGATTTCCCGGTATAAAAGCCGTATTGACTCTTCCCTAGCATATAGTGTCCATCTATGTGTTTTGATCATTTTGTTCTTTACTATAGTTTCAACCTTCAAGCTTGCTTGGCACAGAAGTTAGGCTTACAGGTCTGTAATTGCCAGGCTTGCCTATGGATCCTTTTTTAAAAATCCGCATTACAGGAGCTATCCTCCAATTATCTGGTACTGAGGCTGATTTGAGTAATAGGTTACATACCACGGTAGTAGTTCTGCATTTTCTTATTTGAGTTCCTTCAGAACTCTTGGGTGATTACCATTGGGTCCTGGTGACTTATTACTGTTTAATTTATAAATTTGTTCCAAACGTCCCAGGCTGAGATGTCAGTAGAGGAGAGTTCTTCAGTTTTGTCACTTAACTAGAATGACTTGGATGTGGGGATCTCCCCCATATCCTCTGCAGTTAGGACTGATGCAAAGAATTGATTTAGCTTCTCTGCAATGGCCTTGTCTTCTGTGAGTGCTCCTTTAGCACCTTGATTGTCCAGAGGCCCCACTCACTGTTTGGCAAGCTTCCTGTTTCTGATGTACTTAAAAAAAAGTTTACTATTTAGTTTTGGTGGATAATGCATCTTTCCAAAATGGTACAAAGAATATACAGTAACTTTTATCATGATAGTGCTCATATCAGTAGAGTGGGAAAACAACATGAGATGTCAGAGAAAAGGTGGACCAAAGGAAGCTGGTCCAATAAAAGATATTACCTCACTCACCTTGTTTCTTTAATATCCTGTGACCAACATGGCTACAACAACACTGCATACAGCATAAGATGTTAACAGTTACTGATTTTGTAAATTGTGAGCAATTTAAGAACACTCTAAAATATAAAGAACTAACTTGTTAAAATAATGGTTTTTGTTTTTTGTTCTAGAACTTGCACTTGCATCTTTGTTCAGTCTGAATGCCTTATTCGATTTCTGGAGGTATTTCAAATACACTGTGGCACCAACTAGCTTAGTTATGAGTCCTGGACAGCAGACCCTTCTTGGGCTTCAGAATGCATGTAAGTGTGACAATTATCTCTGGCAGTAGTCTTTAAAATGGTGTCTACATGTGAGTTTGTAAATGTTTAACCTTCTGAACAGACTGCCATAGGTCTCAACCTAGCATGGGCCTCCAAACACAGATGTCTAGAAAAACAAGAGAGATGCAGACAATACCTTCTGAAGGGTAAGAGAGTTGATTCAGGGAGCATTTTGATTGACTTCACCTTACTGCTCCCTGCAGATGGGGTAACTAGGTGAAGTGGAATGAAAATTCAGAAGATCAAGAAGTTACTTGATTACCATGTACCAGTAGTTTCATGAAAGAAAGTATTGAGTGATAAAGGGCTCTTTACTTTAGCAGAGAAAGGCATAACAAGAACCCATGGCTGGAAGCTGAAGCCTGACAGAGTTAATTTAGAACACATTTTTAACAGTGAGGGTGACTGACTTTTGGAACAAACTAATGAAGGAAGTGGTGGATTATCGCTCTCTTGATGTCTTCAGATCAAGACGGAATGCGTTTGTGGAAGATATTCTTCAGTCAAACACAAGTTATTGGGGTCAGTATAGGGCAGGGGTTCTCAAACTCAGGGTTGTGACCCCTCAGGGTGTCATGATGTTATTACATTGGGAGCCACGAGTGTCAGCCTCCACCCCAAATCCTGTTTCACCTCCAGCATTTATAATACTATTTAACACTTTTTTAAAAAAATATATATTTATTTGTAAGGGGGGTCGCACTCAGAGGCTTGCTGTGTGAAAGGGGTCACCAGTACAAAAGTTTGAGAACCACTGGTGTAGGGATAATTCGGTTAGATTATATGGCCTGTGTTAGAAGGTTGAACTAGATGATCGCATGGACCCTTCTGTCCCTAATCTATAAATCTGTATCGCTGTTTCCAACATCTGCAAACAAATGCATATATCTAAATGGTTCATAATGTCTCTTCCATCTTTGACCTCTGATCTAGAGCAGTAGCGAGTGGGGGAGCCAGGGGAATTAGCAAAAAGTTACTTGAGGGGAGATAATTGGAACAGGAGAAGAAGCAATAATGATAAAGAACAAACAAAACAAAAAAAGACAGGAGAAAAGGGTGACTGGTGGAGTGTAGGAGACAAAAACAATGAGAGAAATTCAAACTCTGTGGTGAATGGGCTGAGGTGTAGGCCCCTGTGTGTGGGACTGGGGAGGAGGCACAGATGGAGGGCTTATGTTTAAATCTACACACTGGGTAAAAATAGCCATGTTAGAAACCTTAAGGTAAAGTATAAAAATGACAAACTAAACATCAGTCCCTTCATAAAATATTTTGAGTTTCTAAACAAATTATTAAGACACAGAAGAACATGACAAAGTAGATGGTCAAGTGTGGTAGTAGTGTACTGGCATTCCACATTTGGTACAATCTGACCTCTGACTGCAGAAAGATGTCATCAGGTTGGAGGGACTTCATAGGAAAGCATCAATAAAGATCAGGGGCATAGACGAACATGAGTAAAGATTGTGGTGTAGTGTGATTGATCTATGTGCAAAGATTAAAACAAGTATGTGTAACTTGACTAAACTATGAAGGGAACATATCCGTTCCTGGGTATTGAAACTCTTTGGAGATGGTGTGTATAGGTAGGGTTAATAAAATGAAGTTAAAAATGGAAACTTTCCCAAAGAACCTGACTGAAGCTCCTTACTAGAGAAATTTTAAATTAGATATGCCTATAATAGTGCTCTGTGCAAAGCACTTGCTTGCTATTGTAGCTAGGCACAGTACAAGGGCTTTAAAATAGTAGGGTCCATCCATAAGGAACAACCTTGTAAAGAATAGGAAATGTTCCTGCATTGACCATAGGGAAGGACTGGATGTGACGTAATAGGTCTCTCATTATGTGTGTTACTATTATTTGTGTATACTGCTATGTTTGTAATAGCAAAGTGCCGAGAGGTCCCAGCTGAAATCAGGGCCCTGCTGAGCTAGACCAGGGGCGGGCAAACTTTTTGGCCTGAGGGCCACATTAGGTTTCCAAAATTGTATGGAGGGCCGGTTAGGGGAGGCTGTGTCTCCCCAAACAGCCAGGCATGGCCTGGCCCCCGCCTCTAATCTGACTCCCTCTTCCCTCTCCCCCCCACCCCCGCCGCCTCGTGACTGCTCCCCCAGGACTCTTACCCCATCCATCACCCCCTGTCCCCGGACTCCCCACCCTTGACTGCTCCCTGCCGCCCCATCCAATCACTCTTCTCATTCCTGATTGCCCCCCGGGACCCCTGCCCCATCCAACCACCCCTTCTCCCTGTGCCCTGACAGCCCCTGGAACCCCTGCCCCTGACTGCCCCCCGCCATCCCATCCAACCCCCCCCACCCTTCCTGACTGCCCCGCCCGGGACCCCTGCACCCACTCAACCTCCCTGTTCCCCGCCCCCTGACCACCACCTCCAACTCCCCTGCCCTCTATCCAACCCCTCTCTGCCCCCTTACCACGCTGCCTGGGGCACCAGTGGCTGGCGGTACTACAGCCACGCCGCCCAGAGCACCAGGTCAGGCTGCGGCTCTGCAACTGCGCTGCCCGGCCGCCCAGAACGTTGCGCCGGCAGTGCGGTGGCGCTGAGGCTGCAGGGCAGGGGAGACAGCAGTTGAGGGGCTGGGAGCAAGCCTCCCGGGCCAGGAGCTCAGGGGCCGGGCAGGAGGGTCCCGCGGGCCGGATATGGTTTGCCCACCTCTGAGCTAGACTGTATACAAACACATAGCAAGATAATCCCTGCCCTGAAGTGGTTTCAGTCTAAATAGGTATTTTATTCCCACTTTGCAGATGGAGAACTGAGGCACAGAGGTGTAGTGACTCACCCAAGGTCACACAGTGTGTCTGTAGCAGAATTTAACCCAAGTCTTTTGAGTTTCAGTGGAGTTCCCAAACCACAAGACCATCCTTTTACTCCGTCACAGCTCTAGTTTCTGTGCTTGTGACTTGGCTGCTGAATTTTATAGGTCTGAGATTTCTTTCAACTCTCCTTTTCTGGTCTCAGTGTAGGATTTTCTTAAGATACTAAAGAAGTAAAACAACAGTTAAGAAAAATGATCCAGATTTCTGCTCCTTCAGCCCTAATTCTGCCTTTTTTTTTTTTTATTACAGCTGTACAAACAACTCCGCCCCGTGAGCTAGTGACCAAGAAAGTCCCTTCTTCAACACCTTCTCCTCCCATCCAGGGTCAGAGCGTGCTGAGTTACAGCCCATCCCGCTCACCTAATACCAGCCCAAAGTTTGCCACTGGTTGCATGACTGGGTACAGCCCTCAGCTACAGGCTTTGTCAGGCGGCAGCAGTTCTTATAGCACTGCTGTGACCTACTCACCAAACGGCAACTACAGTAAGGTAGGTTTCAGAGTAACAGCCGTGTTAGTCTGTATCCGCAAAAAGAAAAGGAGTACTTGTGGCACCTTAGAGACTAAGCAATTTATTTGAGCATGAGCTTTCGTGAGCTACAGCTCACTTCATCGGATGCATACTGTGGAAACTGCAGAAGACATTATATACACAGAGACCATATATGTATATAATGTCTTCTGCAGTTTCCACAGTATGCATCCGATGAAGTGAGCTGTAGCTCACGAAAGCTCATGCTCAAATAAATTGGTTAGTCTCTAAGGTGCCACAAGTACTCCTTTTCTTTTTACAGTAAGGTAATAGCCTTGATAACCCAATGTAACAAGTTGGAATTTGCTTATTAGATTGCTTGTATTTTGCCCTACACTGCAGAACCTGATTCTCCAGTAGCATGCACCTTGTGTATTTATTTACACCTTTTGCACAGCAGATGTAAAATTTTACCCGACAGGAATTCTCCAGTCTCCCACTGGTGATAGCATTTTATTCACTTTGCACCACCTGGCAGTCATGCAGTAAGAATTTAAATAAACCAACCAGCAGCTGAAACATACTAAAGCCAAAGTGGTGTCTAGTTTAACAGTAACTAGCAATGCAATAACAAGTTGGATAAATGGGGATAAATACATTAATTTTGTTTACAGATTGAAACTAATAAGTAGAATTCCAGCTTTACAAATAAAACAATCATTCACTCTATTTCCCACAGGTATCCAGCTTCAGTCCCTCCCCTGGTGGCTCACCATACCCCACCAGCATTGGACCAGTGGAAAGCAGCGGGCTGAGGTCTCGGTACCGTTCTTCGCCAACTGTGTATAACTCGCCTATTGGCAAAGAAGATTACATGACAGACCTAAAGTCCCTGGACAGCTTCCTTCAAAGTGAAGAAGAGAAGCAACATCGAGTTCAGCTGGGTAAGTAAGTAGCTCTGTTTGGTCTAAAAGTTGTTTTTTTAAGTGCATTTGTAGGATGGTATTCCAGTTCTTCTGGTGTACGGTAGACACAGATGTGCCAATCTTAATGAAATGGACTTAAGTAATTTGTACAGTAGCCACCTCTTAACAAATCTTTGTAGAAGGCACAGTCTGAAGACTGATGCAGAACAAATTAAGTCTTTTACTGAATAGTCTAAGTGAGATGTGAAGCAGAGCTCCAGGACTACTACAGCCCTTTTGTAACACAGAAGCCTTGGGGAAACTTTCCAGAGAATAAAGGCTTGTCTTATAGATAGAAATGTACAGCTGTTTGACACTCTGAAGACAACCCATGGATGTCTATAAATGACAAACTATATCTGTATAGGACTCATTGGCCTACAGTAAAGGCTCAGGGCCTTCATCTTGACAAGAGGTGTGGCCTGTGGAGAAGGCATCTCAGAACAAGATGCCAAGTAATCTGCAGGTGACCTGTGTCCTGAAAAGGCACTTTTTATTATTGAGATGACAATGTATTTTACATAGATAACGTTTGGCATTTGGGTTCATAGCAACTTGTGGATGCGGCCCTCCTGTCAAAGCCTAAATGCTCTTACCTGTTATCTGTACAGGAACCTCCCACTGTTTAAAAATTGTTTGGCAATCAACATGGAGTAATTATTTGTTTACTGAATGGATAATTTCAGGGAGTTCAGATTCCAGCTCTCCTTCCAGCAGTCCGACTCTTTGGAACTACAGCCGTTCCATGGGAGACTATGCACAAATGCTGAGGAAGTTCCAGTACCAGCTGGCCTGCAGGTCCCAAGCCCCATCAGCACACAAAGATGAAGCTGATCTGAGCTCTAAGCAGGCTGCAGAAGAGGTAAATAGAAAACTCAAGGGAATCATGAGGGAAAAAAATACAGTTGTGAATTTTGCAATCTTCTGCAAGGATTTGGATGTGTCTCCCATTCACATTACTGGAAAGAGAGGGGGTAAATCCCATAGCATTGAATTGCTTTCATATAATTTAGAAAAATATTTTCTTACTACAAATTTATATTCTAAACTTCAATCTGAACTAGTTTGTTGGAAACTACATTACCTTCACCAGTAGAGGGCAATTATAAATTTGTTTGGGGTAAAAAAGTGACATCTGACCAAACACTTCTGGATATACCTGCTGTATAGAATTTTATAGTTTTAGTAGTCATTTTGTGGGCAGTGGTGGGAAACAGTAAACATAGATTTAACCTTTTCCTGTTTTAATCAATTTTTTACAAACACCTTAATTATGTAGTAATATATAACAACACTAGATATAGTAGTTCAGTCTGGAGTTCAAAAACTAGTAGTTTAACTGCATTCTTGGACTTAGTGATGTTGAGAAATCTTCACTTCTTCCATTTTATACTATGGGTAAAAGTGTTTGTAACAGTAATAATTAACTGCATCTAGTGCATGTCAAGCAGCTGAATGTATATTGAAAATCCTCCATTGCACTTGTACGTGCTCAATGGATTTTGTAAGACGCCTGGAGAAGTGTACCGCACATCTGAGTTTAGTGTGGCCAATAGGAGTATCTCTTAACTTGCCTGTCTTTTAATTAAATTATCCCTTTTCTCTACCTTGCACGTTGATTTAGTTAGTGTAACTTTCCATTAAATTAAACCTTTTCTAGAAATCTTACTAGCTTAGTCCAGTTTTATCCTAATACAAATAGCTATGGGTACCGAAATAGTGCATCTAGACTTGGTGTGTTAAACCAGCTGGTATATAGTCCTCATGAACTGTCCTGTGAGATATGACAGGTTTCAGAGTGTGAGATATGAACATTCTAAAACCTAGCTGAGGCTTATGATGGACATGCTGTAATTAGTATCAATAAGATGGGTTGGCCTCTAAAAGCCACATTGTGTTCAGCTGGGTTCCTATACCTTTGCAGTAAGTCTCTTAAACTACTTAACTTTGTGCCTAGGTTTGGTTGAGGGTGATAATGAATCGACAATTACTCAATCATGTGGACTCATGGACAGCTAAGTTCAGAAATGTAAGTCCTATCATTGCTCTTTAGAGTCTAATATTTCAGTGTTCTGTCCTTATTTCTGCAGAACTCAGCTAGAAAGTACATGAGTACTTCATCATTTGCCTCAGCCGTAATGGAACTGAGCTATGGTATAAACTTGGTAGGGTGTAATACTTCCTTAATGATCTTTGATTCATAACAGAACTTTGCCTTTTGATTTAATTGTATTATATTAGAATGGTGGGGGGGGAGAATCGAGTTGCCACATGTGTACCGAAGGTTGTAGAAAGAACTACAGAGTATATTTGAGGATTAGCAAATGGCTGTGTAACTAGCAAGTAACACAAAGCATGCTCACAAGGGGGCGATATTAAGGTTACACGTTCAACCTTAACTCCTGCACTTGCTGACTTTTGTGCTATGACATCCTGGAAACTTCAAATTGTAAAGTTCATACCAATGAAAATGGGTAGACTTGTTTTTCCCTTTTCCACAACTCAACCTGCTGACTCTGTTTTCCTCAAACATTTCAAAATAACTCACCTGGGCTGAACTGAAGCATGGAAAATCCCATCCCCAAGGTTAAAATTTTCCAAAAGGTCTGAGCAGCTGAAAAGTTAGAATGAAAATCGTGACATAATCTGACTTTTAAGAACTGTTATTTCTGCTATTGCAGACCTAACTACACTTCAAGGTAAAAGTATTAGTTAACCAAATAACAAATTACTCCAACACACCACTTGTTGGAGTTCATGGCACCCTCCAGGCATGTATGTTTGTTTGTTTGTTAAGATAATAATATCCATGAAAAGCTCAAGTGTTCACAAATAATATATTTCTGTCAGCACCCTTCTTCCTTAAAACAGACTGTGGGAATTATGGACACATGCAAGCATAAATTAACAGTGTGTGGATGACTTGCAGCTCTTCATACCATTACTCCCCTCACCATCCAAAAAGTCTGTATCATGGTCTAGAAATGTTGTCTACAACTCACTCATTGAACTTTTAAATAGTCATTCAAACCCTACCATAAGCTGATAGTCTGTTTACTTAATAACTTTGTATATCTCTTCTGCTCCCTTAAATGTTTGTTGTTCAACTTTTTACTTTGCAGTCATAACAGTAATTCAGATACTGATTAGGGTATAGTAACACTTCACACAGACTTCCTATTGCTTCTTATCTTTTTAATTGTCTGTCTGTCTTTCTCTCCTCTTCTAGTGGATTAACGAGACTATTTTAGTGCCACTTGTGCAAGAGATTGATTCTGTGAGCACTCAGCTGAGAAGAATGGGGTGTCCAGAGTTGCAGATTGGAGGTATGGAGATACTGTAATAGATTTGGTTCAGTTCTCATTAGTACCTGTGCTCAGGATGAAAACTTCCAAACAGAAAAGGGTGTTCTTTGCAACCTTAAGAACTAGAAACAGGTTTTTTTTAATGAGAGAGAGCTTGGATTATACAGCAACTTCCACAGATGCAGAAAACACAGGAACCTTGTTACAGCTGCATCAGTGAGGAGACTATGTTCATTCCAATTGAGCCTCCTGAGGCAAATCCCTTAAGACAATAACCTGGTATTTGATCTCTAACTATTAGAATTCAGGCTAGCAGCTATAAGAGCATCTATCTTCAATTAAACTGGTGTTTAATCTGAAGTAATTCCACTTATTTGCATTGTTACATCAAACTTGCACCAATTTAACTGAGAGCATAATTTGGCCTTCTATTTTGTAGGCTACTTAAACTTTAATCTCTCCTTAAAACCCACTTCTGCTGTGACACATATGAGAAATTAACCAACTAATAATGGCTAGATGGAGAGGCAGTTAGGAATCTGCTATACACTTAGTCAAATGGAACACTAGAAAGTTTGTCGTATCCCCTTTTCCCACCATTATAAGTTTATTTTGTCTCATAGGATGCAAGGTCTTCAGGACAGGGACTGTCTTCCTGTGTGTGTGGTGCCTAGCATGTTTTGTATGCCATGATGATGTAAATAACACAGACTCAACCTTTCTCCCAGTGAAGTAAACGTAGAAGTAAACTACTTCTCTAGGATCAGAATTTGGTATTTTGCAACATCAGTGGTGATGTAGTGTGCCAACTATTCCTAGGACCCAGCTTCTCAGAGTGCAACAGGAAAGCAAGCTGAACAGAATGTGTCAACTCTTTGTAATAGTCTGTTAATGAGCTTCTGAGTAAGTGAGGATGTTCAGTGTTCTGCGATTGCCATAGATCATATATGCTGGTGCTTTTTTGTATTGCAGAAGCCAGTATTAGCAGTCTGAAACAAGCTGCTCTTGTTAAAGCTCCACTCATCCCGACACTGAACACTATAGTGCAGTACCTGGACCTTACACCAAACCAGGAATATTTGGTTGAAAGAATCAAAGGTAAATGGTTGTCATGCACATTTAAAATGTGCTTCATTACAGTTTTCCTGTGTCAAGTGTTAGTGAAGTTGAACACTGTCAACAAGACCTTTGAACTTGGGTTTCAGCAGTATGAAGGAGGGGCTGCTTTTCAAGTAGTGGAAATACACAAGTATTTGTAATTTTCTACTATTGTTTAAAGTGACTTAATGATTTGGGATCTTAATATCATTTACAATATTCTTAAAACAAAAGCTTTGTCACTTTTGAATGTGTGTTCTGGAAACTTATTGTTGGATTTAATCAATCTCTTCTCTTACTACTTTATGCCTCCCTGATTTAATTCCAAATAAAACTGAGCTTTAGGATTTAAATCTTTTTAAAAATCCTGATGGTGATTTTCAAAATTTGCTTCGCAGGTGTTTCTTTCTTGCATGCATTTCTCATGTATACAGCACCATAAATATGCATGATGTCTGAAACAGACATAATAGATTGCCTTCTTCCATTTCCATCTCCAACCTTGCCCCAAAATAACTTCATATAAACGCTGTTGCCTTTAGAGCTTTCTCAGGGAGGATGCATGAGTTCATTCCGATGGAACAGAGGAGGGGACTTCAAGGGCCGTAAATGGGATACTGATTTGCCCACTGATTCTGCTGTAAGTTTGCATAGTTGTGTTTTGATGAAACTTAAAATGCATTATTTTTCAGTGCTAGTAGTAGGAATACGAAGTAGAGATAGAGCTTGTGAATCTTTTGAGGAACATGATCCAAATCCTGCACACCTCATTTGCCAAAGTAATCCCATTGCACTCAATGAGATTGCTTGGTAGAATTATGCAAACCAGATCTAGCCCCATATAGATCACAAAAATAATATTGTTGTGTACCTTAATCTTGCGTCACTCTTTCTTAGACATAATTGAAATGCCTGTTTAATAGCTGTGGTGGGTGTAGCCTGACTTGCTCCGACCGTGATACTGCAATTGTTTTCTACATTCAGACACAATTAAGTAATCATCTGCATTCAAATGCATCTTCTATAAAATAATTCCTAATACAGGAACAAATTATTAAATGACTTCACCTTGATTATATGTCTAATTTCAGTTCTCCAAAGCAGATTGCAAAGTAAACACATGAAAGAATAATAAACATGGATTGAGTGGTCTTGTGCCCATTTAATTGAATTTTGTTTGCTGTGAAATCCTAAATGACTAACTCAAAGGAGTAAATAATCTAGTTGGAGAGAGACTCTCAGTGTGGCTGAGCTGAGTGACCTGAAAGGCCAGAGGATAAGTGTGTTTTAGCAGAAACAGTAACATGTACTCGAAAACAGGGAATTAAAATATTACTTCAGTTGTCAGAAAACTGACACGACATAGAGACAAAGAATAATGACACATGAGTGACACAATTCTGAAGATTGATTTTTCTTGCTATCTCTGCAAAAGATAGCTGACGTCCTGCCTTGAGTCAAGTGGGAACCTACCAGTTCTTAAGGGAAAGCACTCATAGTCATGAGAGAGAATATTACATCCGGGAATGGAGCCATTTTTTTTTCCCCCTCCCATAACCAACCAGATGAGATGCCATTGGAGACTATATTGAATATCTAAATACTAATAAGCGAAGACTAGTTCTGACAAATCATCCCAAACTTCTGTAAACCCCTGAATGAGTTACTAGTCTAAAATATATTAAATGTACGTTGAGGAAATGTTAAAATTGAAAATTTCAAGTCAACAAATGCAAAATTGCAGTACATGCAATATGAACAATGTTACTGTAAGAACCTTAACATACATTTAACACTAACAGTAGGTACAGTTTAGTTTTATCTGCTTTCCACTGTGTACTCGTTCTAGCACTCTTCCCCATATATAGGGCGTACTTAGGGTGACCAGATAGCAAGTGTGAAGAATTGGGACGGGGGTGGGGGTAATAGGAGCCTATATAAGAAAAAGCTCCGAATATCAGGACTGTCCCTATAAAATCAGGACATCTGGTCACCCTAGGGGTACTTGTTCAGACTGAGAGAGTTGGTCTTAAGTTTTACAAAAACCTTAATGTGTGAGTATACAGTTTGCCAAACCATGGTTGGTTTGAATCTGTTGATCTCAATCAGACCTTTAAAGATAATGGGGCAGGAGAGAAGGAGTTAAAATAAATATTCTGGTTTGGGGCCCATGTTCGCTTCTAAATTCTGGAACTTTGCTTTGAGGTACAGAGATAAAAACACTATGTCAGAGCCTCGGTGTAGCCACTGACATACAGCCATCTCTGGAAGGGAATGAATATGCCGCATTGTGGCTGACGTCTTGTTGTTCAGCTGACAGATGAACCTTGACTTGACAACATCTTACATAAATATTCTGGCCAATGTCAAGTGTTGGGCCACTGAGGACAGTGGTTAAAGCACTCCACTGCTTTGTCCTTTTTAAATTTGCTGAGGTTCAGTCAAAGCTGTAATAGGATCTGAGATCGTTAAAGATTAACCACTTTATTGTAGCAGTTGTTTCTACAATCTGTCTGATAGGCACTAAATTCTGATTTAATTTTTTCTTCAGATCATTATGCACGTGTTCTGCACTTATCTTGACTCCAGGCTGCCTCCTCACCCAAAATATCCTGATGGCAAAACATTTACCTCACAACACTTCATTCAAACACCAGATAAGCCAGGTATTGGCATCCTTTGTCCCTTTGTTTGCTGGGATTGACTGGTTGGATCACGTCCTTCATGTCCATATTATCTCTTAAATTTCTATTCATAGATGTTTCAAATGAGAATGTTATTTGCATCCACCAGAGCACCATCAACCCTCCCCACTATGAGCTTATCTACCAGTGCCAAGTTTACAACTTACCCAAGGTATGAACATGGTGCTTTTCTTCTGATACCTCAAGAAAGCTACATACATTCTGAAAACTCTAGCTGATGTTGATTGGTTATCTTTTTTGAGCAGTCAGGTTTATTGACAGGGGAATTGTCTTTGAATATAGCAAAGCTTAGTGCAATGTACAAGGCAACATGTTACCTTGATCTAGTGATAGCCCTTGGCATATAAGTTGCTACTAAATAACACCATTAAAATAAAGAGCCTCAGTAGAGTAGGGAAGGCAGTATCTTCCCCTTGTTGCATGTTCTTTTGATAAGTTGCTAGTGTTTAAAATAAGTAATTTAGACCCCAGAGGTCTGTGTTAATTCTTCAGTACCAGCAGATCTTGTGTCTCTTACCAGCAAAAGTCTGTGTTGGAAAAATTTCCATTCCCAGAATCAAAAGGTTATATTGATGCTGTTGGATCCCTGGTCAAAACTTGAGCCCTAGTTTCAGAAATGATTGTCAATTCCTCTAGTCCTTAAAAGAGTGGTAGGTCATAATCCAGCCTAACAAATTTTCTCTTTTTGCGTTTGCCCAGCTGGAGGATATAAGCAGTGTCGCAAAACTAACTTAAATCCTGGAGGTTCATTATGGTGAAGAAGCCCATAATATTATTCCTTTGGTAATGGTTTCCCTCCTATAGCAGTTTTTCATCTCAAAATACTTTGCAGGTCAGCATACTAACGCCATAATGATATCTACCCAGTGAAGTGCAGCCGCCTCTCGTGTGGAGTGTGACAGCTGTTTAACAGTGGAAAGCATCATTACACAAAAGCTTAGGACAGGAAGTGAAGGGTATTTTCTTTTAAGTAAGAAATTGTGCAGAACTTTCAGACTGAATATTGTATGTATTACTTAATCTTCACCTTCTTCTCTTCCTGTGAGTTCAGGGCAGAAACAACATGTTCCATACCTTGCTTATGTTCCTGTGCATCATAAAGACAAAAGAATCTGGGATGCTCGGGTAGGTATAGAGTGCCATGAATCCCTGCATTTAATACAGGATGAGAACTGTAACATTCCTTGTTGTAAATAAGCAGTTTAGCTGCATGTAGACTGATCTTAAGTTCCTGTAGAAACAGTCTGTGTTCTTCACTGTACGGCAATTTCTTGCTGGTCTGTAAACACCCTATTTCTTTCACTCTCCCCCTACATGCTCTTTTGGCTGCCTCCTACGCTCTTATGATAAATAATTTAAAACTTGCAATTTGCATTTCTAACGGAAATACAGAACATTATTCTTTCTCCTCAAGCTTGAGACAGGGAGGTAAGGGCCCTTTTCTCTTTTTTGAACAAAGATATAAATCTACCTTAAAAACCTGACTCCACTTTCCAGGGACAGCTAAAAGTTTGCATTTCAGGCTGAGCTCTTCAAACACAAGAGCTTTACTCTGAGCTTCCATGGGGAAAGTCGAGCTCCTCGGTTCCTGAAAAGACTAATTCCGGGCAGCAAACGAGGACTGACAATTAAATGCACTAAAAAAAGTACTATGGGGAATTGTGCACTCTTATGTCCTACTGAAATCTGGGATAGGAGCACTTAAATTATGCAAGTTCTAAGGAGTATCAGATTGATTAAGCAAGGAAAATTAGTACACTGAAATGAAATAAAATAATTTTAAAAGCTTCTTATACTTATTTGAGCCTCTAGGTGCATAAAAAGAGTTGCATTTTTTTTGCAGGCTGACAGTCTTGTGGAGCACAAACTGAAATATTGGCCTCTTTAGTCACTGGCTGGCTAGATCCTGGTCTGAAATCCACTTCCATTGAGAAATATAGGTATATTTAGATGCCATCATTAGCCACTAATCTTTGCTTTTTGAGATGTATAAGAAATTTTGAATATGTGTACTGGGCAACTCTGCCTACGTTGACATAAAAGTGAAGTCCAGGCTTTCCCATTTAATTCCTGTGGGGTTGTAGTCTGTTCATAGTGAAGCACAACTCTTAAACAGAAGGAACATTTGGCAGGGATTGAAAGAACTGCTGGAGTCAGGAGCTTGCAACCTGTCTTGGCAACTTTGCTTTAAATGTACTTTTGGGGTTATTGTTATTTTATTATGGCGACTTTGTCTTCGCAGGCGAGTAAATCTTGGCTTATCAGGGGTGAATGTTCTGTGGATCTTGGGAGACTAGTACATCATTGTTCACTGTGGATGGCCTCCCCCTTCACAAAGTGAGAAACAATCTCTGAGATAACTGAACAGATTATTACACTTGTGCCTTGAACATAAACCTACAACGATGTACTAGTGTGATATCCTTGTGAACATAGGATATGTTTGCATGAGAACATACTTCCAGCACTGAAATACTCCTACCAGCTCTTTTGCGCAAAGACGTCTCTTTACAACTTCCCACCTTTACAAGCCCTACTTTAAAAGCCTTCACCATTCTTCTGGCTGAGTTGCCCTCCAGAGGCCACCACTGCTGATAGTGGAATTAGAAGCAACTCAACGGTACCCCTGCCAGCTTGGGGAATGAATTGTGAGCCCTCATCTGCGTGGCAGGGTAGAATACTACAGTGCAACTTGGACTGCCCTACTAAGGTTGTACACTGCTGCTTGGTACTTGTTACTTCAGTACTGCCACTTGACAAATCAGTCACTGCAAGTGTGGCCAAGTGCAAGATCCACATGCACCGGGAAATGCCACATAATCAGGATTCTCTTCGGCTCATGCAGAAAGGCTTGTGGCTATCCATCATTGGAGTACCAGTGTAGTGGGATTTTGTGGCACCACCACACTTTTAAAGTGACTGCACTGTAGGTGTAAGTGAAAGAAAACTTCAGACCCTACACACCAGTTAGACTATATTCTTATGGATCTTTTTTTTTAAAACAAAATAACCCAATATCTCTTAAACTTGAGTGTGTTTGGGGCAACAAAATGTTGCTGATGTCTTGACTTTAGTTGAAGTCTTGCCCTAACTTCGTTTATTTTTTAAAAAGTTCTCGCATTAGTATTTCTGGTATTAATCCCCTATTTTTAGAGGTGTTTGAGCTGTAAAAATTTACTCTAAAATGGAATGTAGCTTCAGTGTGTCTGCATAAGAACAAAATTTTTACACTTAAATCAGGATGTCATAGGAGTCCAAAGGGGCATCCTCTCCTCCACGCCCCCATAGCCCCACGTTGCTGGGAATTTCATCATAACCAAGGACAAACAGATGCAACTTGACCAGCGTTAGTCACTGGAGGGACTTGAGGCTCTGCTGGTGTTTCCTGCCTGGGGCAGATAGCAATGACCCAGAAGCAAGAATCAAATTTATGACTTGAACTCCTGTCCTGTATGGGTGGCATGTCACTTTAGATCCTCAGGCCAACCAACACCTTACTTTGAGAAAAAAGACCTGTTCTGCTCTTTATGACAAGTATTTACAATGGTGGGGTGTCCCTGGAGAACCCAGCATGGTTTTTTTTACAGTTATATAAGCAATTGCTCTGCAATGTAGACTAGTTGCTCTCTGGAATAATTTGAGTTAAACTTGTTTTAAACAAAATGGATTCCTACATGTATGCCAAGGTTTTTTCCTATAGGGATAAAGGATACATTGCAAATCCTGGTAACCAGGGAATTTTAAAAATGTGTGCTATAGGGTTCTTTTTAAAAATATATATATTGTGGGGACCATTTCAGAAGCCCTCTGGTAAGGGTAATGTTAAGGGTCCTCCTGTTTCTTTCAGTCTCTTGTCATCAGGTATGACGTTAAGGCAGGGTGGCCTACTTAATTTTACCCTTTCAACCCACAATAACCGGAAAATTGAGACCACAATGTCACTGTGTTAAACTGCCAACGATGATGCTCTGTAGAACCCTGCTTGAAGTATTCCTCCAGGATTCAGTAAAAGAGCTGGCTGGTTAGACTTGTGAAGAATACACAAGGTTTGTATTGGTTTTACAATGACTACACTCTTTTGTACTGTGTTCAGTTTTTACTGAACTGTGGATTGCCTGCCTAGATGAGCAGGTGGGGAGGGGTTTGGAAATGTCATTTTTAGTATGCTCAGCACAATTACCATTCATGATCTCAGTTGGACTGTTCGGTATTTTTAATGCATGAGCCTAACTTATTGCCATTGTCTGTCAGAACTGCATCTTACTCTACCACTTCCCCCAGGAGGTATGAATTTTTTCCTGGAGATCAGACTGTTAACAATGGTTAATCTGGTGCCTGTATTAAATGGGTTCATTTGGTTAAACGTGTGTGTGTGGTTTTGTGCAATAACAAATGGCATATTTTGTCTCCCAAATATCTGTTTACACACACCATATCATCTAGTTTGAGACTTATTTCCGCATTATACAATTCACTGTCAGGTTTGCATGACAGTTCATCTGTAGCAATGAGTAACTAAACTTCACTGTAATGTGGCATGTTTTGCTTAGAAAAGGTGGCAAAGAACTGATAGATACACTATTTGAGTGGCATTTAAGGCAGGAAGGAAATTGGTTTGGTCTGGTAACAATCATGTTAGTGCATGCCGTTCTCATTGAAGCTGCTCAAGGGTATCTGAAAGCAGACAGTAGTTCTAATGTCTTCCATCTTGAACACTGCACATATCTTGTGGGTGAGACAGCCCAGCAGCAGGAAACACAACCATTATGGTTCTAACACCTCTAGTGCTAAAATATATCACATAGGTTCCAACAGATGCTTCTTCCTTTATGAACTTTCAGATTGTTTGTTTGGAGACAGAAGAGAGAAATAGACATAGCTGTTGAAGCTTGGGCTTTTGGTCTGAAATCTGAACAAAGTTAGCTAATGAGTTCTTTGCATAAGTTTTTCAGGAGTAATATCTTATCCAAGAGCTACTTTTTTCTTGAAACCACATAATATCTAGTATTTAAAAAAAAACTATGCAAAGGCAATATTAGTCATCAAACTATAGAAGAAAGCTCATCCAAATTTTGTTTAACTGTTCGGAGCCTGCCACTCTTTCACTGAAAGTGGCTACTGTCCTGAGTGCAAATATTATGCAGGCAGTGTAGTCTAGTCATCTAGCCCAGTGGCTCTCAACCCTTCCAGACTACTATACTCCTTTCAGGAGTCTAATTTGTCTTGTGTACCCCAAGCTTCACTTCACTTAAAAACTCATTGCTTACAAAATCATACATAAAAATATAAGTGTCATAGCACACTTACTGAAAAATTGCTTACTTTCTCATTTTTACCATATAATTATAAAACAAATCAATTGGAATATAAATATACTTAGTGTATAGCCTATAGAGCAGTGTAAACAAGTCATTGTATGAAATTTTAGTTTGTATTGACTTTTGCTAGTGCTTTTATGTAGCCTGTTATAAAACTAGGCAAATATCAAGATGAGTTGATGTACCCCCAGAAGTCCTCTGTGTACCCCCAGGGGTACGCATACCCCTGGTTGAGAATCACTGATCTAGCCAATGGAGGGTTTCTATTAAAAGGTGAAGTATGATAGTAAAAAGCTGAGATTGCTAATAAAATTTGGGTAGCCTTAATGACAAACATGGCCTCAGTCTAGTTCTTAGAGGATGTGTGTTCATATCTCAAAAAAGTAAATTCTAATTGACCACTTGTTGGCAACCTCAGAAGAGAGGTCAACAAATGAATTGCTATGGAGAGTGAATTCCTCTTACCACTAAGTGAGGTCCCTCTAAAGCAGGATTCAGGCATGCTGGTGGGGCAGTATGAGGGAACCTCACTGCTTATTTTGCCTACTGTGTGACTAAGGGGGAGGGCTCAGGCCCCAGTTGTCTCAAGCCAACACCCTTCAGCAGCACTAACTTTCCACTGTTGCTTTTAAATTAAAAGAAAGCTCACTTTTTTACAAAATCTAACTAGACCATAGGGTTTTCTCCTTCAGTAGCTGAAGAGCTTTTCTCTTGTGCTACATGGATGATTCCAGTGTCAACTGCCTGTTTTGCCTGCTTCTACAGCTCTCCTTTGTGCATTCTTCCCACTGTCCTATATAGGTGAGACCATTATCAGGTCTCTTACTTCAAGTCACTTCTCAAGACCCACAACTGTGATGCCAACAGCCAACTACTACTAATGGCTGGTTTGAGACATGAGATGGTTAATACACATTTCAAGTGCCTTCCTAGAATGTGAGCTCTTTAGAGAACCGGCACTGTTTCTTGTATGTTTGAAAACCCACCTAGCCTTTGCGAGCTCCTATACATCAAATAAGACATCTCTGTTGCCTGCAGTGGTGCAAGGTTTTACATTAAATGTTAGTGATGCCTTCTACTCTTGGAGGAGATACTCAAATTCTCCAAAGGTACTGAGTTTCAACTACCGTATTTCAAAATGTATTTATTTTGTGTTCCAATAGTCTGTCAATGATTATCTTACATTTAAAAAGCATTTTGTTCATTTCTTCCTAAACCTCTCCATCGCCTTTGTTATTGACTTAAGAACATAAGAATGGCCATAATGGGTCAGACCAATGGTCCATCTGTCCCAGCATCCTGTCTTCTGACAGGGGTCAATGCCAGATGCTTCAGAGGTAATGAATAGCACAGGGCAGTTATCAAGTGATTCGTCCCATCGTCCAGTTCCAGCATCTGACATTCTGAGGCTTAGGAATGCCCAGAGCATGGGGTTGTATCCCTGATCATGTTGGCTAATACCCATTGATGGACCTGTCCTCCATTAACTTCTCATCCTTTTTTGAACTCCATTATACTTTTGGTCTTCGCAACATCACTGGCAATGAATTCTGTGACTGTGTTATGTGAAGAAGAACTTTGTTTGTTTTAAACCTGGTCCCTGTTAATTTCATTGGGTGACCCCTGGTTCTTGTGTTATGTGAACAGGTAAATAACACTTTTTTCCCACCCCAGTCATGATTTCATAGACCGCTGTCATATTCCCCCTCAGTTGTCTCTTTTCCAAGCTGAACAGTCCCAGTCGTCTTAATCTCTCCTCATATGGAATCTGTTCCGTACCCCTAATTATTTTTATTTCCCTTCTCTGTACCTTTTCCAATTCTAATACATCTTTTTGGAGATTGGGTGACCAGAACTGCACACACTATTCAAGGTGTGAGCATACTATGGATTTACATAGTGGCATTATATTTACTGTCTTCTCCATCCCTTACCTAATGGTTCCAAACATTCGCTTTTTTGACTGCTGCTACCCATTCAGCAGATGTTTCAAAGAACTATCCACAGTGACTCCAATATTTTTCTTGAGTGATAAAAGCTAATTTAGACCCCATCGTTTTGTATTTATAGTTGGGATTATGTTTTCCAATGTGTATTACTTTGTATTTATCAATATTAAATTTCATCTGCCATTTCGTTGCCCAGTCACCCAGTTTTGTGAAACCCCTTCATAACTCTTCGCAATCAACTTTAGACTTAACTATCTTGAGTAATTTTGTATCGTCTGCAAACTTTGCCACCTGTTTACCTCTTTTTCCAGATCATTTATGAATATGTTGAACAGCACTGGTCCTAGTACAGATCTTTGGAAGACCCTGCTATTTACCTGTCTCTATCGTGAAAACTGACCATTTATTCCTACCCTTTGTTTCCTGTTTTTTAACCAGTTACTGCTCCATGAAGAGGATATTCCCTCTTATCCCATGATTGCTTACTTTGCTTAAGAGCCTTTCGTGAGGATCCTGTCAAAGGCTTTTAAAAGTCCAAGTACACTATATAGAATCATAGAATCTCGGGGTTCGAGGGGACCTAAGGAGGTCATCTAGTCCAACCCCCTGCTCAAAGCAGGACCAATCCCCAACTAAATCATTCCAGCCGGGGCTTTGTCAAGCCTGACCTTAAAAACTTCTAAGGAAGGAGATTCCACCACCTCCCTAGGAAACCCATTCCAGTGCTTCACCACCCTGCTCGTGAAAAAGTTTTTGCTAATATCCAACCTAAACCTCCCCCACTGCAACTTGAGACCATTACTCCTCGTTCTGTCATCTGCTACCACAGAGAAGAGTCTAGATCCATCCTCTTTGGAACCCCCTTTCAGGTAGTTGAAAGCAGCTATTCAATCCCGCCTCATTCTTCTCTTCCGCAGACTGAACGTTCCCAGTTCCCTCAGCCTCTCCTCATAAGTCATGTGTTCCAGTCCCCTAATCATTTTGTTGCCCTCTGCTTGACGCTTTCCAATTTTTCCACATCCTTCTTGTAGTGTGGGGCCCAAAACTGGACACAGTACTCCAGAGGAGGCCTCACCAATGTTGAATAGAGGGGAATGATCACGTCCCTCGATCTGCTGGCAATGCCCCTACTTAAACATCCCAAAATGCCATTGGCCTTCTTGGCAACAAGGGCACACTGTTGACTCATATCCAGCTTCTCGTCCACTGTAACCCCTAGGTCCTTTTCTGCAGAACTGCTGCCTAGCCATTCAGTCCCTATTCTGTAGCGGTGCATTGGATTCTTCCGTCCTAAGTGCAGGACTCTGCACTTGTGCTTGTTGAACCTCATCGGGATTTCTTTTGGCCCAATCCTCTAATTTGTCTCATTCCCTCTGTATCCTATCCTTACCCTCCAGCGTATCTACCTCTTCTCCCAGTTTAGTGTCATCTGCAAACTTGGTGAGGGTGCAATCCACGCCATCCTCAGATCATTTATGAAGATATTGAACAAAACCGGCCCCAGGACTGACCCTTGGGACACTCCACTTGATACTGGCTGCCAACTAGACATGGAGCCATTGATCACTACCTGTTGAGCCCGACAATCTAGCCAGCTTTCTATCCACCTTATAGTCCAGTCATCCAGCCCATACTTCTTTAACTTGCTGGCAAGAATACTGTGGGAGACCGTGTCAAAAGCTTTGCTAAAGTCAAGAAATAACACGTCCACTGCTTTCCCCTTATCCACAGAGCCAGTTATCTCATCATAGAAGGCAATTAGATTAGTCAGGCATGACTTGCCCTTGGTGAATCCATGCTGACTGTTCCTGATCACTTTCCTCTCCTCTAAGTGCTTCAGAATTGATTCCTTGAGGACTTGCTCCATGATTTTTCCAGGGACTGAGGTGAGGCTGACTGGCCTGTAGGTCCACGGATCCTCCTCCTTCTCTTTTTTTAAACATGGGCACTACATTAGCCTTTTTCCAGTCCTCCGGGACCTCCCCTGATCACCATGAGTTTTCAAAGATAATGGCCAATGGCTCTGCAATCACATCCACCAACTCCTTTAGCACTCTCGGATGCAGCGCATCTGGCCCCATGGACTTGTGCTTGTCCAGCTTTTCTAAATAGTCCCGAACCACTTCTTTCTCCACAGAGGGCTGGTCACCTCCCCATGCTGTGCTGCCCAGTGCAGCAGTCTGGGAGCTGATCTTGTTTGTGAAGACAGGCCAAAAAAAAGCATTGAGTACATTAGCTTTTTCCACATTGAGTGGAAATTAGCTATATTTACAGAAATTTCCACATTGAGTACATTAGCTATACCCACTGGATCAGCCTTGTCCACATATTTGTTGACCCCCTCAAAGAATTCTAATGGACTGGTGAAGTATGATTTTCCTTTACAAAAGCAATGTTGACTCTTTTCCAACATATTGTGTACATCTCTGTGTCTGATAATTCTCTTTTTGACTATGATGTCAACCAGTTGCCTGGTACTGAAATTTTGCTTACCAGCCTGAAATCGCCAGGGTCGCCTCTGGAGCCTTTTTAAAAAATCGGTGTTACATTAGCTGTCCTCCATTCATGTGGATGCTGATTTTAAGCAATAATTTACATACCACAGTTAAGCCTTGTCTACGCTGCAGAGTTTTGTCGACAAAACAGTGGAGGTGCATACACACTACAATGTTCCTTCTGCCAACAAAACTCATGCTTTGCTGAGAAAATAAAACCACTTCTATGAGAGGTGTAGAGCTTTTTGCACAAAGTTATATCGACAGTGTCAGGGTAGACACTGTGCTTGGTTATGTCACAGTAAAGGGCCGCAAGGAGATGTCCCACAATGCCCATCCTGACTGCTCTGGTCAACAGTTCAAACTCTGCTACCCTGTACCCAGATATACAGGCATCCGCCCCTTCCCCTTTAAAGGCACAGGGCTTTTTGAAATTCCACTTCCTGTTTACTCAGCGTGGTGCACTTTTATGGCAACTCTCCATCTGACCAGGGCAGTTTCACGCTCCAAACGCTCTTCTGCTTGGAGCACACCAGAGCTGTTGAATCTGCTGAGTATATGCGGAGAGGAAGCTGTGCAGTCCCAGCTCCACTCCAGCTGGAGGAACTTCAGTAGCAACGGTCAGATTTCCCGTGGCATGTTGGAGAAGGGCTATGAATGGGACATGCAGCAGTGCCATGCAAAGATTAAGGAGTGGAGGCAGGTGTACCAGAAGGCAAGGGAGTCAAACCCTCATTCCGGTATTGCGCTGAAGACCTGCCAATTCTATAAGGAGCTGGACACCATTCTTGGTGGTCGAGGTGGGGCTGCCACCAAAAGGCCTGTGGATACTTCGGTGGGACTGGAGACAGTGGACAGCAGAATCAGCCTCAAGGATGAAGTAGTGGACAAGGAGGTCGAGTTGGAGGAGAAAATGGAACAGTTGACAGGGTCGTCCAGGACCCTGGGGAGCCAGGAGCTCTTTTCAACTCCAGAGGGTTCAAGCCATTCCCAGCACTCCATCTCTGGCGTGCATGATGCAGGAGAGGGGAGCTCTGGTAAGTGATCTTTTTGAGTTAATGCTGCTGGGTCATATGAGGTGGAGCTGTCCTTTGCTTTGTTATATTCTAGAAGTGGGTGAAGGGATAGAAATGTACAAGGCTAGCTGTGTTTGCATGTGCTCACATTGCCCCATACAGCTAAGCAGTTTGGTGGAACAGCGTGTTAATGTACACCGAGATTTCACAGAAATCCTCCAGAGAGATCTCTAGGAAACTTTCCTGGAGGTACTTGCTAATCCTCTGCTGAAGGTTCCTTGGTGCAGAGCTGCTTTGTTCCTTCCACCATTGTAGAAAACTTTCCCATGTCAATCAGCAATCATGTGTGCTGGGACCAAAGTGGCACACAGGTGAGCAGCGAAGGGACCCGGTCTGAAGCCGCACCCACTTAGGAGATACACCCTTTCATCTTGCTCACCCTCAGGAGTGAGATATCGGCTATAATGACCCCCGCCTGTTGAAAATGGTGGCAGAATTTACAATATTGTCCTTAGTTGCCTGCAGTGATCCCCTTAAAAAACCACCTCAACCCTTTGCCCCATCTTGAGGCTGAGCTCACCATGGGGCTGAGCTCACCATGTTTAGGGCGTTGGTCAAGCTCTGTGCTTACCAAGTGCCAATGAGAAACTGATTCATAAAAAGAGAGGTGTATTTTACTATGCTGTGAGTGTACTAACAATTATGTTTGTTTATTCTTTCTTGTGCTTCTGTAGATGTGGCCTTCAGGGGAACCCCTTACACAACGGCGGAGCACCTCCACCAGATAAGGAAGTGATTGAAGATTGGAGCATCTATCAAAACATGTCCTCTTTACTCCTCCTCAGAGGACAATAAACAAGAACTCAGGGCATGGAGAGAGACTTTAAAAAGACAAATATAAAACAGGCAGGACAGAAAGGAGAGCCAGGAGTGAATTTTAATGGGCCAGGAGTGGATGATAAAAGTGATGGAGGACCGAAGTCCCAAATTACAATGCAGGCTGAATTCATGCATGCTCGCCTCCTCCCCCCTCACAGCAATACCGAACTGCTTGCCTTCTGCCCCTTGAAGCCAATACTGAACTGCTTGCCATGCTCCTCCTAAACTCCTCCCCACACCTTCCTTCCAACCTCCTGACCTGTCTTGTTACTCCATTCACTCTATCCCTTTGGACAGTTTCCAAAATGACAGCTGGACTTACACATAGCTATGAGAGTCTACCCTGCCCTTCACTGTTATCTCCCTTCCCCCCAAGCATTTAGTGTGTGTGGTTGTTTTGTATTTAATAAAAACATACTCTCTGAAAGATAATCTTTATTTGTCTCCTACACGTGGTGGTTGCCGCTTAAACAGCGGCAACTAGATCATTTGCAGACTACAAATCACTGTTGGGAATAATTAAAATTGTCATGCAAGGCTGCAAGTTAACAAACCATGGCAGAGAGCTGTATTACTGGTGTTCACTGTCAAAATGGAGCCACAAGGCCTCCCTGATTCAAATAGCCCTCCCACCCCCTTGTGCCCCTCTAAGAGCGCTAGTAGCTGGCTGCTCAAAATCAGCTGCCAGGCAATCCACCTCTGCATTCCAGGCTGGGGGAAACTTTTCACCCTTAGCCACACAAATATTACAGAGTGCATGTTTAGGTCTAACCTGCCATGAGGGCAGCACCAGCATGCTTTTAATCTGCCGCATACACATTCTATGGTCATTTTGCACCTGCTCAGCCTATTGTTGAAGTGTTACTTGCTGCTGTCCAGGTTTCCCAGATAAGGTTTCAGGAGCCATGGGAGGAAGGGGTAGGCTGGGTCTCCCAGGATCGCTATGTGCATATCAACATCCCCCCATTGGCATTTTCTGGTCTAGAAAGAAAGTCCCTGGCTTGCAGCTTTCTGTACTAGCCAGTGTTCCTGAAGATGCGTGTGTCATGCACCTTCCCTGACCACCTCACGTTGATGTCAATGAAATGCCCATGGTGATCCACAAGCACCTGCAGTACCATAGAGAAGTACCCCTTTCTTTTTAGGTACTCCGTTGCAGCAAGGTCCAGGGCCAAAATAGGGATATGCATGCCATTTTTGCCCAACTGCAGTTAGGGAATCCTATTGCTGCAAAACCATCCACTGTTTCATGGACATTTCCAAGAGTCACAGTCCTTCATGGCAGGATGCGATTAGTGGCCCTGCACACTTCTGTTAATGTAGCCCCAGTAGTGGACTTCCATGATTGCAAACTGATTTGCGACTGACCTATAGCAGTCTGGAATTGCAAGCTTCCATGTAGCAATCGCCATGTGCTTCTCTACCAAGAGGGCAGCTCTCATTTTGGTGTCCTTCCACCACTGTGCTGGGGAAAGCGCCGCACACCGTCCCAGGAAGGTGGCTTTCCACATCTGAAAATTCTGCAGCCACTGATCATCATCTCAGGACTGCATAACAATGCAATCCCACCACTCGGTGCTTGTTTCCCAAGCCCCAAAGTGACAGTTCACTGTCTGCAGCTGCTCTGTGAATACCCAAAGTAATCTGCTGGTGTTTCTTTCTGTGGCATGCCGCAGGTCAGGCAACTCTGATTCCTGTTCATCTTGGGTGCTCATGATATACTGCATGACCAGCTGCAATGTGTTTATAACAGTGACCACCACAGTAGAGAGCCAATGCAGGAGCCATCCTTTCAGACGTGGAATGATGGGACAGAAAAACCCTCATCATGGGATACTGCGCCTGCACCCAGCATGCACTGCGATACACTCCACCTTCTCACAACTTCTAGCTGCAGAAGGTGGCGAGCTGCACAGTGGGATAGAGCACCAGCTGTGGATATGCTCCGCTGATAGAAGCAACATGGTGTGAATGTGCACAAGTGATGTAACCGCTCTTTGATCATCGGCGTAGCTTGCATTGACAAAACTTGATAGTGTAGAGAAGGCCCTAATTGCTTTTTCAAATTCTTTTCTGCCTGCCTAATTATACTTTTACACTTGACTGGCCAAAGTTTATGCTCCTTTCTATTTTCCTCAGCAGGATTTGACTTCCAGTTTGTAAAGGATGCCTTTTTGCCTCTAACCGCCTCTTTTACTCTGTTTAGCCAACGTGGCATTTTGTGGTCCTATTTTTTTATTTGGGGTATATGTTTAATTTGAGCCTCTATTACAGTGCTTTTAAACTTCCCCTTACATTACAAAGTAACAGGTGAGGGTCCTAGCAGAGCCCTGTCACATGCAGTTGCAAATGAGTCCCTCATAAACAAATGCCCAGTGTTTTGTACACAGGTATGACTCAGTCCTTTGCAAGATGAGAGTTGGGCGGTTGCTAATAATCCATCTGTTTCTACTCTAAATATATGCTTTCTTTTAAGGATGCCGGGCTGGCTGTATTTTTCACCAGCCAGTTTCTTGTACTACAATTAGAACGACTTGAAAGTACTCAAACACCTGTGTTCATATTGCATTTCAACCACTCACTTTTTCCAAATAGCTTTCTACCGCTAACCTGACCATCTCTTTAGCAGTGGTTTTCAGACATAGTCTCATTTTAGAATTACAACTGGAGAGCAGTCTTTATGGAACTTTAAAGTCCTTGAATGGGACTTGACTCTTCCCTCTTTAATGTCATATGCTGAGGATCAGTCTTTCTCCCCCAGGTGAAGTAACTGATTTCCTTACCTTAGTCTTGCAATAGTCTCATGAAAATTTAGGCCATGTCTACACTAGCAAGCTTACAGCATCACAGCTGTAAGGAGTGGCTGTGCCACTGTAAGATCGCTCGTGTAACCACTCTATGCTGACTGGGGAGCTCTCTCATGGACATCATAAAACCACCTCGATGAGCGACGGTAGCTATGTTGGCGGGAGAAGCTGTTTTGGTGGGAGTGCGCACAGCGGCTTTTTTTCACACCTCTGAGCAACGTAAGTTTTGCCAACGTAAGTGCTGGTGTAGATCTGGAGTTTTAGGCCATGTCTATCAACTTCCCTAATCATCATGCTGGAAAAACTAATAACTTGTTCCTCCCAAGCAAGTGGAAGTGTAGGGTTTTGCAGGACTGACTTTTCATTTATTGACTTGATGTGCGACAATCTTAAATACATCTGCTGCGTCCATGTGTATTTCCTGGGTACACCTGGAACTGTCTCATAAACAAAACACACAATGTCCCCTATAGTGGTGGCAGTAGAAGCTATGGGAAGCACCTGTCATCGAATTTGAATGAACTCACATGAACTATCTGTGGGCACGAGTAGCATACATGATTTGATGGCTGGCTTAGTGGCAATCAGAACGTTGCCAGTGGGATGGAATAGCTACCCTAGTCTTCCCTCTCTCAACATCTGATTCCATGCTCCATCTTGTCCTGTTTAAGAATAAAAATAATGTAGGCACTAGTTAAAATGCAGTTTGTATAGAGAGCCATTTTTATTAGCCAAGGGTACATATTATTCTAGGCTTCTTAGAGCATTGTTAGTGATATATGTAACACGGTCACCAAGAGTGCCTGCCATTAGGCGCAAGCCTCTTAGCAGATTGTATGAGCCACCTTTTGGAACCAGTTCTGCTTTCTTAACAAAGAAGCTTGTGAATTTGGCTGCTCTAAACTCTTACTAGCTCAGAGAGATTCAGCTGGGGCTGCAGAGCCCCCTGTGGCTCACAAGGAGTCCACAGGCCAAGTTTATCCATTGACTTTAGTGGCATTATACCAGCGAATTTGGCCCCATCAGTTTGAGCAGCTCTCTGATCCCAGAGAGGGATGCCAGCAGAGAGGATCCTTCAATGCAGAGGCCTTCCTAGCAGTGCAGGTGAGCGCCTAACTGGTGTTGCAGAGAGCCACAAAATAATTGTGCAGTGTCTTAGGCCCGCTACTGCTAACAACTAATGGAGTCTAGCTCAAGTGATAGGCACTTGTGTGTTTGGAACAGGAGCACCTGAGTCCTCTCCTTGCGGTCACTGTGACATTCCAGGTGGCCTAATGTGCAAACCAGAGAACCAGTCCTGTTCTTGATGGCCACATGTTCATTACAGTCCTGATGCCCCTTACGAAAACCAATTGAGATAAGAACTTCCACTAAATAGACAAGACAACTTTGCCTCCATCGCATTGATTGCTCTGCTGTCATGTTCTGTCCCTTTCCGTTATCCTTTATCTTGTCTGTTCAGATTGTAAACTCTTCTGACTGTCTCATTGTGACTGGGGTCTCAGGGGGGCCACACTGAGATTGCCCAATTAGGGCAAACTGCGAAGAATGGGGCAGACAATCCCCAAAACTGGTGGTTATTCTTATCCTTAGATTCGCCAAGCCAGCAACAAAACAGCCTCTACAAAACCTTACTGGTCACCCAGATGCCAAAACACAGTTCCCTTCAAGCAACCCAGCCTCGGGCTTCCACCCAGACAACCAAGACAAATACGATGAGGATTACTGAAAATCTTGTTCGTCATACAAAAAGTTCTACCAACCCCAAAGGATTGAACACATTACCCACCAAGGTAATGAATATTTCAGATTTTACCCAAATACATGCTTTCCGGGGGTGGTGGGGGTGCAAGGTGGGTGTTAGCCCCTGCTCCTTCTCTTCCTGCCAGGCCAGAAACTGGAGCTGGACAGGAGTAAGAGACGCCCATGGAGCCCAGGCCACTGTGGAGACCCCCCACCTGCCCTGGGGGGCAGAGACACGGGCCGGCGGCTGTCCTTGGGCACAGTGGTCCCCTGCCCAGGGCAGGTGGAGGGACCGGGGCTTCCCCCCGCAGCGTCTCAGGCAGCTCTGGCTTTCTGGCCTAGCCAGGGGGTAGGGCCTCAGGCAGTCGACGAGGAGCAGGGGGCATGGCCACAGTGAGGGGTGGGGCCCATGGGCAGTGGGTGAGCCACGGGCTCGGGGAGGCGAGCCACGGGCTCGGGGAGGCTAGCCCCCGGTCCAGCCTGCCCCTTCTGCCCAAGGCCCTGCCCCTCCCGGGCTGCCTGAGCGCCTCCAGCCCCAGAGCCCGGGGCAGACAGTGCGGCCCCCTGCCCCGGAGCGCCGCAGCCCCACCAACACCCCCCCTGCATCCCGAGCACAGGGCAGGCAGCTCCAGTGCCATCAGCGTGGCCCCAGGGCCCCCAGCGCTGTGCGGCCCCAGCCACCCCAAGTCCCGGCCACAGGACAGCCACCCTAGCCCGAGCCCTAGCCCCCTTCCCAGAAGAGTAGCCGACAGCCTGGGGCCAAGGGCGAAGTGGGCAAGCAGGAGGGGGCCTCCGGGCACAGCGTGGGCAGGCCACGCGGGGCTGTTTGGGAAGGCACAGCATTCCCCAGCCTACAAGAGGTGCCACCCGTGCCTGGGGCTCCTGCATGTGTCCCGCTTTGCATGTTGAAAAGGGGTCACCCCATTTCCAAGTAAAATTAAGCCTTGAGTCATGATCGTGAGTCGGGCTTCACAACCTCACTTAGAAATCGCTGTCAGCGCTGGCGACTGGGCTGCTGACAGGGGGAGCCCCAGCTGCCTGGGGAGGACAGGGGCGCCCCTCCTTGCGGCCCCATCCCCGCAGGAGAGGCTCCGGCTGTCAGCCAGATGGGTGCCCCGAGAGCACCCTGCAGGCTTGGAAACTGGAAGGGAAATAAAGAGAACCCGGGTTTCATTTAAAAAAATCCCTCGATTTTTAAGCCAATCTCATGATTTGAGGAAGGGGGGTCTGACACATGATTTTCCGAGGCCCCGGGACTGGCAACAGCCCTGGGCTCTTCAAGGGACGCGCTCCGGGGGGAGGTGCAAGATGCATGCACAACTGGGCCCCCCGACTGCACCCCGGGGAGGGGCAGGGGCCACGCACCCCTTGCAGCTCCGCGCACCCGGCGCGGGGGGCAGGGGCCGGGCACCCCTAGGACACCCCGGCCGGCCGTGCTGGGCGCACACATTCCCCTCCTCACCCCGGAG
Source organism: Chelonia mydas (assembly GCF_015237465.2). Lineage (NCBI taxonomy): Eukaryota > Metazoa > Chordata > Testudines > Cheloniidae > Chelonia > Chelonia mydas. The sequence goes on from NC_057849.1 coordinate 342,190,597, forward strand.
ACGGAGGAGGAGGCGGGGGGGACGGTGCCAGGCGCATGCTCCGCGCCGTCCTTTAAATCCCCCGGCTGCAGGCCCGGCTGCCGCGGCTGCCGCACGTGCTGAGCCCCGGGGGAGCTGCCATGTCCCACGAGTCCGACCCCGGCCGCCGCCGGCGCTACACGCACGACACCTTCGGTGAGCGGCCGCGGGGCGCCTGCAAGGGGGCCGGGGGTTGGTTCGCAAGCCGCGGGGCAGCTCCCGTCCCCGCTGCACCGGGGAGCTCGCCGGGCCCCTAGAGGCTCCCCCCCGGCCCCGTGCGGGGCTCCCCAGAGGGGCCGCGGCCGGGGGGCGCCCAGGCGCGGGGCGGGCTCGGCGGGGCGAGCCGCTGTCTGGTGCCGCGCGTCAGGCTGCCCTGGAGGGGGAAGAGTCCCGCTAGCCGGCCACTGGCCGCGCCTGCTCCCTCGGCTGGTGCCGAGAGGCCGGGGAGCAGCCTCCCGTTCCCGGCACCACCCCTCGCCGGCGTGCACGAAAACCGGGGGGCTGCTGCAGCCCCGGCCCCAGGGGTCTCTGGGGCCAAGCCGGACCAAGTCTTGGCTCCCGCGACGCCGCCCAGATCCTCTCCTGGGCAGAGCAAGGCGGCCACCTGCTGGCTCGAGCTCGCCAAATAATTCTCTGGCTCGTTTCTGTTAATGTATAAATAAAGCCCTGCCCCACAGAAAGGTGAGGGATCTTGGATTAACTCGGGTCCCCAATTTACTGAGCACCTGAGGCTTTATAAACCTTGGCGCGGAATAACAGCCTCTGAAACCCAGTGGAAATCCTCTATGAGGTGCGGATGCCCCTGCGGGTGCTAATGCAGCATCCTGCTGGTGTGGGAGACCCTGAACCGAGGCCATGTTTGTGCATGGGGTGCATAACCCTTCCTGGGATATAAAACGTGGGCTAACCGAGCGAGTGTATCTTGCTGTGTGTTCTGAGTGAAACATGTTTGCTTCTGGTAGCACCCGCCCCGTGTGCTAGGTGCCAGGGCTGGGCCTAGGGCCGGGAAGCTCAGTCTATGGGTAGTCCGCGGCATGCCACGCTTGGGGAAACAACAACCAACTTGGGTGTGCTGCTTGCTGTGAATCGAGTCTAAGCAGAACGGAGTCTGTAAGGCCAATTTAAATCTCCTCCAGGTAGGAGACTTGAGGATGAGCGCAGAAGTATTGTCAACCCCAGACAGCCAACAATCATGGCATTGGCTTAAGAATCGTGAGATTTTAAAAATATTTTCTAGTTATTCAATTACCTTCTGGTTCTCTCCCCCTCCCAGTCTCTAGGGTGCACAAGCTCCAAATTTACAAGCTTTTCTCTGCAACCATAAGGACTAGAAACTTAAATGAAAGCTGATATTTTCATGCAATAGCATGATTCCAGCAGCTGGGTCTTTAAGGAAAAAAAAATCTAAAAATAGTGAGACTGGCAATAACAGTGGTGAGAGTTGGCAACACTGGTGAAAAATAAACTAGACTCCTCAAATTCTTTCAGTTCCATTATCTAACCCATGCACAAGTAACCTTTAAATGTATGGCTTTATCTTGGAAGTGCCCCTTCTTTGTCTGTCTAAGCTGCCCTATTGTATTAGTGCCTGAAAGAACTGGTTATAAAGCATGAATAGCTGTGACTTAAGACCAGATGTGTAGCCAGATTTTATTCTCCTGGTGCCTCTGCCTTCAGTCTGTCTTAGCGGGGTGGGTCAGTGTTGTACAATATAGTGCTAGGCACTGCAAAGGGCAGTCAGACAATATTTCTGTGTGTAGGGGTGTTTTGGGGACCCATGGCAGGTTTAGACAAAACCAACTTTGAGGTCCCATTTTTTGTACCTAAAGGTAGGTAGATGGGGTACATGCTGGAAACTAGCTTGATCATCTGCCCTTTTGACACCCCTGGAAACTGACCTTACCTAGCATCTTTTGTCAACAAATAGGGTGGGGGAAGGGGGAGGAGGATTGATCCCCTAAACATAAAGGGGAAACTGAAATGATTTGAAAGCCATACGCTGTTGGAGGTGACCAATGGGTTAAACCAGCTCCAGGCTCTGTCTCTGAAGCCCCAGGGACCTTGTCAGTCAGTCAAACTGGTGTAACCGTGACAGTATAATTGGTTGGTTTGGTGACGATCATGTGAAGCCACTTCCAAACCAGTCCTGTGAGCTGTGTTTTGTTATCCTAGCTGTCATCTGATTCACAGTGGGCCTCTGTTGGGTGAGCGTGTAACTTGGCTGGAATTTTTGGGTTGCTTGATCTGTCCTCTGCTCTGGTGGTAGCAAGAGTAGAGTTTTTCCAGCCCCGCCCTGAAATGGATCTATCTAGACCAAACCTGCCAACATCAGAAGGAAAACAAGGGGGCTTTATAACGTCTGCAGGGAGGGGTGGAACCTGGGCCCCCTTTCCTTGCCCAAAGGTAACCTTCAGATTACCCCGTCTAGAGACCGCCAACCCACCATTGCCTCTAACCCAGCAGGAAGCAAACATTCCATGTAACAAAAATACTGCCTCCCACTTGAGTTTCCCTCCTTGATGCATCTACTGGCTGCTGTGTAAGTCCACAGAGCTGTAAAAATGGGGTGCCTTCCCCAAGGATGACCTAAGCGAGAAGGGGGGGAGGGATAGCTCAGTGGTTTGGGCACTGGCCTGCTAAACCCAGGGTTGTGAGTTCAATCCTTGAGGGGGCCATTTGGGATCTGGGGCAAAAATGGGGGATGGGTCCTGCTTTGAGCAGGGGGCTTGGACTGGATGACCTCCTGAGGTCCCTTCCAACCCTGATAGTCTATGAGCTGGACAGAATGCAGCAGGTGACGCTCACTGGAAAAAGTCCTCCAGTGTTTGTTGCTGTGGAGGAGTTTCTCTATTGTCTCTTCTGATTTGGCCTTTCTTCCCCTCCATCTGTGCTTTCTCACCTTCAACATTTCTCTCCCCCACCCTGCCTGTTCCTAATAATGACAGTCTGGCATCCATAACGGCTCCCGGTTAGAAGCACTGCACCCCGATGGTGACTGACTCCTTTGCTCACTCTCCCTTTACCGTATCCGTTTCAGATTTCCACAAGGAATTTGAGCATCGGGTCGACCCCCATCGGCGAGGGTCGCTGTGCGACCGGCACTGTGCTGCCATTAACAACACCCATGGAGACCTTGGGGACATGCATTCGGGATCCCATCAGCATAGCATAATGACGCCCAGGATACTGCCGGGTAAGCAGAGCTGAAAGGGTCGCCTGGAGTGGTGCTGGGGTTACTGCACAGAGTTGGCCCTGGGGCAATGGGAAAGGGTTATAGATGGCGCCTTTCTCATTCAGTCCCTCTTGAGAGGAGAGGATGCACTGCAACAGAAACTGTGTAGACAGCCCAGGGAATGCAAGGGGGGCTCCAAGTGCAAAGGGGTCTGTCTCTGCCACAGGGTTCTGGTGTGACACCCCAGAGCTGGAGAAGGTGGTCACTCACCTAGCACCTTGGTTGAAGGATCTAAATGCTTGGCAAATACAAGTGATGCCTGCCTCTCATGGTGTGAGGAGAGGCAATCTGCCTTTTCTTAGAGGAGCAGACCTGGGACATAGAGTGACTTTCAAGTGGATGGGAGAGCTGGGAACAGAACCCAGGAGTCCTAGGCTCTAACTAATAAATGCTTGTTATATGGGTGGATCCCCTGAAATCCTATTGTGGTAGATGGGTTATATTAGCATGGCAAGTATAGCTTATTTGTAATAGCAAGCGCTTCAGGTTTTCTAGCATCAAAGATCTTGAAATAAAACTTCTTGTAACGTATTCCTCTACTGGCAGGCTAACCTAGCATCTACCCAGGGGAGGAGACTGATCTCTGGTTGCAAAAAAACCCAATGCTTAAATAGTGGTTATGAAAAGAGCAAGGAAGTAATGCTAGGCCAGAGTAGACTTCAGACAAGGAGTGCTCTCATGACCTGCATCTAGCTAGATAGGAGGAATAATGCTCTTGCCAAGGGACTGCTTGCGAATGCTGTAGGTAGAACACGGTGGCGTTCCCTTGACTTCCGTGAACAGCAACAGGGGGAGCAGCAACGAAAGGGTTAAACAGTTCTACGTCAAAAGCCGCTATTCGAGGCACAGTCTGTGCCAAGAACGCTGGGCCATGGCTGCTTTACCTCTCTCCCACCATTCTTGTGCCCATACAGTGGGAATGCTGACCTCGTGGGGGTGTGGGGGGGGGCGGTGTTTAGGGTATGCAGTTAGCTAATAATCATACACCTTGGGTGCAACCCCCGCAGTTCTCTCTTGGTAATTTCCCCTGCGTGGCGTACTGAATTTGACAAGTGCATAATCGGCTCTTTGTTATTTCTCATGTCTGCTTGGTTTAGTCCTTTCCCTTCTCTCTGGTCACAGCAACATCCTCACAAAATCCACAGAGAACGACTGGGCTGTCTTGTCCCTTCTCATGTGCTCCTGAGGCTGGCTGGAAGGACTGGTTATGAATCATTTCTGGAAATCAATCTGGAAATGATTCATTTCTATTACGTGTTTTCTAAAGCACTTGTGACTTTTGGGAACGTGGCTGTGTTGAACTGTTTGCCATGGGGGTCCTCAAACGTCCCCATAGCAGGGAACCGCCTGTCCAATGAGAGATGGGGCTCAAGGACCTCCTCTCCTGTTAGTTGCAGTGGAAAAATCTAGCAATTCACTGGAAAAGTAACGCAGGGAAAGTGCTTTATGGGACCAAATGGCGGGGGGGGGGGGGGCACGCCTGGAAAATCTCCATCCAAGAACGTTAAAGGAACTGGCACATTAAATTGCAAGGTTATGGGCCTACCACAGCAGAGGGTGGGTGAGTTTCTGTAGCCTGTACTGAGCAGGTGAGACTAGATGATCATGATGCTCCTTTCTGGCCTTAACGTCTATGAGGAATGGATCTTTTAGCATCTCTTATCCAATTTAGCTCCTGGAGCCAGCACCGTGTGAGCAGCCAGCTCTCCACGCACCCCCAGCAAGCGCTCTGGATTTTGTGATGTGCAGCAGGCCCCAGCTTGGGGAACCACTGGTTTGGAGGAACAGTGGTGGGCGGCTTGAGTGTCTCCCATTCATGGGGTCTGGCTGGTCATGTGGCACTGCTTCTACTCCCTGATTGCGACGTGTGGGTTAGAATCACTCACCCAAATACCCATCAGCTGTCTGCCCGGGGTGAATAACTAATAATTTGACCCTACAAATAGCAGCAAACTGATGCTGGCACATTCTTCTTGCTGAGACTTGCAAATGTATTTTGTCTCAGTGTTTTGTTTGTTCAGCGTCTAGTAGAATGGGGTCCTGGCCATGGCTCCAAAGGGGCTATGGTAATGCAAATAAATAATATTGTACCAGCTCTCGTCCATCCTCCCCGTGGAAGGAAAAGGCCCGGGTAGAGACCGTCGAATCGTGGAAGTCAACGAATGGCTATGCAGGTGGTGTCGGAGAGAAGGCTTTGGATTCTTTGACCATGGGATGGTGTTCCAAGGAGGAGTGCTAGGCAGAGACGGGCTCCACCTAACGAAGAGAGGGAAGAGCATCTTTGCCAGCAGGCTGGCTAACCTAGTGAGGAGGGCTTTAAACTAGGTTCACCGGGGGAAGGAGACCAAAGCCCTGGGGGAAGTGGGATACCGGGAGGAAGCAGGAGCGTGTGAGAGGGGAGGGCTTCTGCCTCATACTGAGAAAGAGGGGCAATCTGCAGGTTATCTCAAGTGCCTATACACAAATGCACGAAGCCTGGGAAACAAGCAGGGAGAACTGGAAGTCCTGGCAAAGTCAAGGAATTATGATGTGATTAGAATAACAGAGACTTGGTGGGATAACTCACATGACTGGAGTACTGTCATTGATGGATATAAGCTGTTCAGGAAGGACAGGCAGGGCAGAAGAGGTGGGGGAGTTGCACTGTATGTAAGAGAGCAGTATGGCTGCTCAGAGCTCAAGTATAAAACTGCAGAAAAATCTGAGAGTCTCTGGATTAAGTTTAGAAGCGTGAGCAACAAGGGTGATGTCGTGGTGGGAGTCTGCTATAGACCACCGGACCAGGGGGATGAGGTGGACAAGGCTTTCTTCCGGCAACTCGCAGAAGTTACTAGATCACGTGCCCTGGTTCTCATGGGAGACTTCAATCACCCTGATATCTGCTGGGAGAGCAATACAGCAGTGCACAGACAATCCAAGAACTTTTTGGAAAATGTAGGGGACAATTTCCTGGTGCAAGTGCTGGAGGAACCAACTAGGGGCAGAGCTCTTCATGACCTGCTGCTCACAAACTGGGAAGAATTAGTAGGGGAAGCAAAAGTGGATGGGAACCTGGGAGGCAGTGACCATGAGATGGTCGAGTTCAGGATCCTGACACAAGGAAGAAAGGAAAGCAGCAGAATACGGACCCTGGACTTCAGAAAAGCAGACTTTGACTCCCTCAGGGAGCTGATGGGCAAGATCCCCTGGGAGAATAATATGAGGGGGAAAGGAGTCCAGGAGAGCTGGCTGTATTTTAAAGAATCCTTATTGAGGTTACAGGGACAAACCATCCTGATGTGTAGAAAGAATACTAAATATGGCAGGTGACCAGCTTGGCTTCACAGTGAAATCCTTGCTGCTCTTAAATACAAAAAAGAAGCTTACAAGAAGTGGAAGTTTGGACAAATGACCAGGGATGAGTATAAAAATATTGCTCGGGCATGCAGGAGTAAAATCAGAAAGGCCAAATAACATCTGGAGTTGCAGCTAGCAAGAGATGTTAAGAGTAACAAGAAGGGTTTCTTCAGGTATGTTAGCAACAAGAAGAAAGTCAAGGAAAGTGCGGGCCCCTTACTGAATGAGGGAGGCAACCTAATGACAGAGGATGTGGAAAAAGCTAATGTACTCAGTGCTTTTTTTGCCTCTGTCTTCACGAACAAGGTCAGCTCCCAGACTACTGCACTGGGCAGCACAGCATGGGGAGGAGGTGACCAGCTCTCTGTGGAGAAAGAAGTGGTTCGGGACTATTTAGAAAAGCTGGACATGCACAAGTCAATGGGCCCGGATGTGCTGCATCCGAGAGTGCTAAACGAGTTGGCGGATGTGATTGCAGAGCCATTGGCCATTATCTTTGAAAACTCATTGTGATTGGGGGAAGTCCCGGATGACTGGAAAAAGGCTAATGTAGTGCCCATCTTTAAAAAAGGGAAGAAGTAGGATCCTGGGAACTACAGGCCAGTCAGCCTCACCTTAGTCCCTGGAAAAATCATGGAGCAGGTCCTCAAGGAATCCATTCTGAAGCACTTAGAGGAGAGGAAAGTGATCGGGAACAGTCAGCATAGATTCACCAAGGGCAAGTCATGCCTGACTAATCTAATTGCCTTCTATGACGAGATAACGGGCTCTGTGGATGAAGGGAAAGCAGTGGACCTGTTGTTCCTTGACTTTAGCAAAGCTTTTGATGCGGTCTCCCACAGTATTCTTGCCAGCAAGTTAAAGAAGTATGGGCTGGATGAATGGACTATAGGGTGGATAGAAAGCTGGCTAGATTGTCGGGCTCAATGGGTAGTGATGAATGGCTCCATGTCTAGTTGGCAGCCGGTATCAAGTGGAGTGCCCCAAGGGTCTGTCCTTGGGCCGGTTTTGTTCAATATCTTCATAAATGATCTGGAGGATGGTGTGGATTGCACTCTCAGCAAGTTTGCAGATGACACTAAACTGGGAGGAGAGGTAGATATGGTGGCAGGTAGGGATAGGATACAGAGGGACCTAGACAAATTGGAGGATTGGGCCAAAAGAAATCTGAGGTTCAACAAGGACAAGTGCAGGGTCCTGCACTTAGGACGGAAGAATCCAATGCACTGCTACAGACTAGGGACCGAATGGCTCAGCAGCAGTTCTGCGGAAAAGAACCTGGGGTTACAGTGAACGAGAAGCTGTATATGAGTCAACAGTGTGCCCTTGTTGCCAAGAAGGCCAATGGCATTTTGGGATGTATATGTAGGGGCATAGCCAGCAGATCGAGGGACGTGATCGTTCCCCTCTATTCGACATTGGTGAGGCCTCATCTGGAGTACTGTGTCCAGTTTTGGGCCCCACACTACAAGGATGTGGAAAAATTGGAGAGAGTCCAGTGAAGGGCAACAAAAATGATTAGGGGACTGGAACACATGACTCATGAGGAGAGGCTGAGGGAACTGGGGATGTTTAGTCTACGGAAGAGAAGAATGAGGTGGGATTTGATAGCTGCTTTCAACTACCTGAAAGGGGGTTCCAAAGAGGATGGCTCTAGACTGTTCTCAGTGGTAGCAGATGACAGAACGAGGAGTAATGGTCTCAAGTTGCAGTGGGGGAGATTTAGGTTGGATATTCGGAAAAACTTTTTCACTCGGAGGGTGGTGAAACACTGGAATGCGTTACCTAGGGAGGTGGTGGAATCTCCTTCCTTAGAAGTTTTTAAGGTCAGGCTTGACAAAGCCCTGGCTGGGATGATTTAGTTGGGGATTGGTCCTGCTTTGAGCAGGGGGTTGGACTAGATGACCTCCCGAGGTCCCTTCCATCCCTGATATTCTGTGATTCTCTGAGCAGCCCTACAGGCCAGACATGCAGGATCCTTACAGGGCAGCCCTATAGCTGGCCGTGGGCCTCTGGCTGGGGGTGCTGTGTGTCTAAATCTTGGGTTTCTCCTCGCTGGTCTCTTGCGCAGTGATCTCAACGCCTGCCTGCTGCCAGCACCTCTCCGACGAGGTGCAGATTTGTGACGGCTGCCTGGTGAAAACCACCATCACTGCGGAAAATGAGGTGGAAGCCAACAAACTCTCCAACAACTACAAGGTTTGTTCTGTGTTCTCCACCCCACCCCCCCTTCTCTCTTTGGGGTCATACATCGGTGGCTGAAAGCCCAGAATCTCCATGAGGGCTGCAACCTCTCTGCTGGCACATATGCTCTCAAGCTAAGGTGCTTCAGAAAGTGCTTCTCTGTTCTCTGCTGTGGCTACTAGGCTCTTTCCTTCGCTCAGGGCAGTTGTTCGGATTCCCTAGAGAAGTGTGGTCGCTGCACAGTCCGGGGCACTGTGTCAGCTGCTTCTGTGAGGAGCCTAGTCTGTAAAAACCCACTCCTGCAATGGGGGTCTAGCACTGGGGTGATGGGGTCGGTTATCTTACTCCAGTGTCTGAGAGGAAGGGTGGCTCAGTGGTTAGAGTACTAACCTAGGCCTTGAGACCTGGCATCCATTCCCTGCTCTGCTACAGACTTCTTGTGACATTGGGCAAGTCACTTAACCTTTGTGCCTTAGTTTCCCATCTGCTGGAATTATTATTTGAAATTAATATGGGAAATCACCAAACACAATTTAACCATAAATTCCTTTATTAAATCCAAAGGTCAAATGGTTGTTTTAAACCTGCTACCTATTAATTTCATTTTGGTGGCCCCTTGTTCTTGTATTATGAGAAGGAGTAAATAACATTTCCTTATTTACTTTCTCTATACCACTCATGATTTTATAGACCTCGATCATATCCCCCCTTAGTCGCCTCTTTTCCAAGCTGAAAAGTCCCAGTCTTATTACTCTTTCCTCATACGGAAGCCATTCTATACCCCTAATAATGTTTGTTGCCCCTTTCTGAACCTTTTCCAATTCCAATATATATCTTTTGAGAAAGGGCAACCACATCTGCATGCAATATTCAAGATGTGGGTGTACCATGGATTTATATAGAGGCAATATATTTTCTGTTGTCTTATCTATCCCTTTCTTGATTCCCAGCATTCTGTTTGCTTTTTTGACTGCTGCTGCACATAGGGTGACTTGCCCAATGTCACTCAAACTATTATTAAAAGCCTAATTATTAAGCAGCTTACTACATCCAGATAGTAACAAAACATATTTATAAGCACTTGATCATGATATTTACAAATGGGCTAAACCCAGGGGTGTTCCGCCCCATATTGGTCAGCTCCAGCGTGGTCAGGCAGGTATTAGCAATGAACCCTTTGAGTTTACTTTTTGTATATCCTTTAACAAACAAGTGATGTCATTGCCAATGACTGACTTCAGCTAAAGACCAACCTGAGACGTTCACCCTGGTTTCCAGTCTTAATCCAGATAAGATTTACAACCTCCTCTCCTCCCAGGGTCTTTCCTCCCCTCCTTCTTGCTGTCCACCAGTTTTCCCATTGCACCTGGATTCACATCGGCTTTAATGCTGGTGTGTGGGTTGGGGGAGGGCCAAGTTGGTTCATTTTAAGACTGATCCTCTTGGTTTGATCTAAAATCATTTGCAGTTAACCCTGTTGCTCAGAGGCCTTCTTTGTAGAAACATCCCCTTATCTTATTATTCTTTGAACCAGACATCTACCCTACCTCATTCCTTCTGGCTTTATAACTATTTCCAAAGCCTTCCTGCTACTTGCTAGTCAAGGCCTTTCTTTACAACACACACATTTCCTTAACCAAACTCAAGTTAACTTTAATTCTCTAATTTTAAACTTCTCATACACATCTGTAAAATGGGGTTAACAGCACTGCCTGATTGGGGTGTTCTGATGGATCTAAAATTCCGCTCCTCTTACATCCATGCTGCCGATCTGAGCGTAACTCCTAGAGGCCCCGTCTGGCCAATCTGAGGCTGAAAACTGGCCTCCTGCCTAAGTCTCTCTTCTAAATGTTTCTTATACTGTTAGTGGCAGTAACTTGCATGTTGGGCCTGCTGCTTTGCTAAATACCTTTTCTGACTCGCATCAGCTGCGCCTCTTCCATAGATCATGTGTTGTAATTATTATTTATGCAGGGTATCACGGCAACACTGATTTAACCATATTTTCTTTGTTAAATCGAAAGGTACAATTGCTCTAAACATGCCTAACTAATAAGCAATTTGCTACATCCAAACAGCAACAGAAGCATTTGCCCAAGATACTTACAAATGGGCTAAACCCAGGGGTGCTTAGACACTGTTGACTCCGACTTGGTTCATTGCTAATATCTGCCTGACCCTTTTTAAGAGTTTACTTTCCTGTACCTGTTAACAAGTGATGTCCTTGCCAAGTAATGGGCCTTCGCTAAAGCCAGATGAAGGCATTTCTCATTTAGCCAATTGACTGAACCAGGTACCCAATTAACCATGTCTTAGTTCTGTTACCTTAGCCTGAACCTTAAATAAGAGAACTGGTTTTTCTAAGGGTCACTACAAGTGTAACACACCTCTTCTGTCTCATGACCTCATCCATTTTGGTCACATGCTTTGGGCCTGTTGCTTATGCCAATATCCCACCTCCATCTAAAACCATAGTTCACCCACATCTAACATGGGCCTGTATTCCTACATCGTGGCTGGCACCTAGGGCCTCTCAAAAGGCACATGCGGCACAAGTCCCCTTGTACGTGGCACGTTCTCCTCTTCAGCCATGGGTCGGACAAGTCAGCCAGCCCAGGTGCTGCGCACGACAGTAGCTTCTCCAGATAGTCAGTAACTAAATTCACTTATCTAGATCAAGGTTTTAGCTGCCCCAGGCTAATGGACAGGAGGAGCCTGCTACCTGAGAGAAGACCTTGGGAACAGATCCACCTAACTCCACAAAGGGCTGGCTTCCGAGGGAGCGCTCTCATCTAACCAGGCTGGTGCCTGGTGGTGAAGGGGAAACCCTCATACCCTGTGGGAAGCCAAAGGGGTGAGGCAGAGGCCAACCGGCCAAAGGAAGAGTTTATTGTCCTGCTCGGACCTCCACCACGTAGTCCTCTTTGCTTATAGACTAAGAACAAAGAAGGCTACTAGGTGAGCAAGAATCAAGGTGAGCAAAAGCAAGGACCTTTGATGCAGGGACTCGTATGACCAGTCACCACTCTGTCTGAGCCTCCTGGAGAGTGTGGACTCTGGGAGGAACTTTGGGGGCTTGAGATGCACGCAAAGGCGATCTCCCTCACAGTGGTGGGTTTGGGGGCCACTCTCTTCCTTCCCAGGCTCGACAGCAATGGTGCTTTGCCTTCCTGGGTGCAGAGAAAAAGCCGCCCCATTGACCAATAAAATACAAAAAACACCCTGTATCTGAATCTGGGAATGGCTCAACTCCTCCCGGCCCTGCACTGATCACACAGTTTTCCCCCTGGGAGAGAGAACGAACCACACGGGACACACTAGTCATGTTCAGTGCCATGATGGTAGCTGCTTGGATGCTGTGTGGGGTTGTACGAACCAATGTAGAATAGAACAGAAAGGTAGATGCCCTAGGTGTGGCAAAAGTGGGAACTGTCCTTTCCCCTTCCATCCCCCACATCATTGATGAATGACGTAGCTCTGATCAGAGCCTTTAACTTTGTGCAAATTGATTGCCCTTCCATTAGGGAAGCCGTGATCTCATAATAGCACCTTCTGACTTATGTGAAATTGCAGAACTGGCGAGTCATGCACCTGAAAAGCAACCATTGTTTGTTCTGTAAAATCGTAATTTTCTCACTCCCTTTTGCTCGTTAATCTGGATTAATTTCAGTTGAACGTAATCTGGAGGACCTCAGCAAAGTAGCCCTAACTGCTGAGCCCTGCATGGGTCTGGGGCTGCTGACGCTGCCTCTGCATGGAATGGGTCTGGTTCATCTGGGGCGGTAGCTAGCTGGGAATGACAAATAGGCCTTTCACCAAAACCACTCTGCGGCATGCTCCACAGCAACCAGCCACCAGCTCCAGACGGGATGAGAACAGATCAACACAAGGGCACTCTGAGGGCTTGTTCTGGGCAGTTTGAACTTCAGATAGGTGACAAGGTGCTCTCCTCAGTCCTGTGACGCTGGTGGTGCCAAAGTGCTACAGAAATGAGCTGGCTTCTGAGACACCATCCGCCCACACAGTTGTGTCTTGCTTCGTACAGGAGCTTTGTTCATAAAGCAATAAATGGGGCATGCTTAGGGCAGGTCTGCAGTTGCTACAAGGCAGCATTTTATATCTGTGAAGACGCTACTACACCAATGGGACAACCTCTCCCGTTGACGTAGGTCCTCCAACCCTTCTTTCCCCCCGCCCCCGAGAGCTGGTAGCTATGTCAATGGGAGATGCTCTCCCATCGCCACAACGCTGTCTACACCAAGTGTTAGGCCAGTATAACTGTGTCACTCCAGGGTGTGGATTTTTCACACCCCTGAATGATGGAGTTATACCTATGTACGATGATCGGGTAGACCCGGCCTTACACCATCCATTACTCCCCCATCAGCATATGTTGGCTATAAGCACATTATTAGATGGCCGTGAGCAATGCAACGCAGTGCCCAGTTTCCATTGGGTTTATAAAGTCTGACCCAAAGCTAAGGACCTGGAGGCAACTGAATGTCCCTTGTAGTCCGTTGGTTACCGGGGAGCAAAAACTACCGAAGATCCCAGGTGATCTAACTTGCCTTCGTCCCCCTTTTAGCTGAGGGGGTCACGGTCTTGTGTCCAGATTACTTCCACGGTCTTGTGTCTAGTTACTTCCACATCTACAGCTGGAAGGGGGTTGGGGTGCATGAAGTTTAGGAGTGGGAAATGCATGTAACCTGTGTCTAATACTAGAGGCTGGGGGAGAGCACCAATGTTACCTCTGTGAGGTTCTTTTCTCACCCCATTACCTTAGTGCCTGAGCATCTCACTGCATAGCTTATCCTCACAGTGCCCCAGGAGGTAGGGCAGGGCTCTTGTCCCCACCACTCAGATGAGAACTCGGGTACAGAGTAAAGGTCATGTCCAAGGTCACGCAGGGAGTCTGTGGCGAAGCAGGGAATTAAACCCAGGTCTCAAGTCCTAGGCTTGTGCTCTAGCCACTCGGCCATCCTTCCGCTGTGCTGTGGGGAACTTTGAAATTCCCTCCAATTCTTGCTGCCTTCGCTTACCAAAACACAGTACAGGTAACTCGGGCCATGGAGTCCAAATTGGAACTGATCAAACGTTCTATAGGGGAAAATCCTTCACACCTGCCATGCCCTTCTCCAGGGAATTCTGGGATTTGGGGATGGATTTTTACCACCCCTCCCTCATGTCACAGGAAGGCAAAATGCCTTTCAGTACATCTACACTGCAAAGAAAACCCCGGCACCAAGTCTGAGCCTGGCTCAATTGACTTGGGCTCTGAGACCCTCGCCTGGAACGTCTGCACTGTTTGCTGTCCCACAGCCCCACAAGTCTGAGTCAGTTGACCCAGGCTCATGAGACACGGTGCCGCTGGTTTGTCTTTGCAGCGTATACCTACCCTGTCTGTCCTCGTTAGCGAGGATTAACTGGCTCTGGTATTCACTGTTGATGTTGTGTGTTAACCACACACAGGATCTTCCACTGCTTTTCTCATCCGGGCTGGGCAGTGAAGAAGTTGACTGAGGTTTCTGGGGTGCTCTCAGGGGTGTGGGCAGAGGGGATTTGTCACTACTATGTTGGTGGCTAGTCTCAGAGTCGGCTAGTCCCAGACAATTGTATCCTGATGTTTGGTTGCCCTTGTGGAAATGAGACCCCAGCCAGAAGTCCCTCACCAGCTCTGTCTCCTGGTCTCTGGAGTTAGCCTGGCATGCCGGCTCCCTGGTTAGTCTGAGGAGCGCCAGCTCTGCCTTCTCGCGCGCCCCCCCCCCGCCCCCCGCATGCTCCTGTACGATCAAACTACTATCTCCAGTCTCTCTCAACCTCCTGTGAATTAGGAACCGCAATCCTAATGTGGGGCAGCCACTGCCTCCTGCCCTCCGTCCCCCTCAGTATATCTGCCCATAGCCCGCAGCACTTCTGACTAGCTGGAAGGAGAGGAACATGCTCTCTGGAACAGCAGCACCGGACAGGTGCAGTCGCCTGGGGTCTGACTTGTTTGTCTCTCTCTGCTTCCCAGTTTGGCTTTAAGAAATGGAAGAGCCACGTGACAGCCAGGCCCTGGGAAGACCGGTCGGAAATCGTGAAAGAGCTCTACTCAGATCTGAACGTTGTGAAAAGCCCCACAGGTAGGAAATGATGCCCTGCCCGAACTCCCCCTTTCTGGTAAGGGCATCTCTAAATCCCCCTCTCCCCTGGGCAGCTAGCAGTCCTGAGAGTTCTGTTTTGATCATATTTATCTGCAAGGCCAGTGAGGGGCATCTGGAATCCATCAACCCTCTAACTTGTCAGCACGTCTGGAAAGTGATTGTCTCAAACTCCTATGGACTGACCCAGCCCTCATGTTTAAAGTGCCACCGAGTGGGGGCCACCGCTTCCAAATCCAGGCCTCTGTGCATACCCTCCTTAAGACCACCTCCTGCCAAAGGGAAGCACTCGATTGCCCTCAGCAGAAGGCAATGGTGGCCATGCTGTCAGCATTCATAATGTAACATACACCAGGCCTGCCCACAAGACCAGCAGCAGGGTGACTGCGGCAGCCACTGCCCTGTAACTGTGACCAGCTCTCCCTCTCTGTTGAAGGAGGGTGGTGTCCTGGGCCCCCAAAGGAAACGGTTCATGTCTGTGACTCTTGTAGCAAGTAGAAATGGCACCTCCAAGGACCTGTGGACAGCAGCAGAATGTTTGTACTCAACACCGGTGGGATTTCTTCCCCCCACATTCTTCTCTGCATTGTACGAGCCATTAGTTAGCTGATGAATGTGCCGCATTCCCATTGCTTACGTAACTGCTTCCCTGAATGGGCAATGTAACTTTAGGGGAATGTTTGTCCACATCTTGGAAATAGAGGGCATGCTGCCCATTTGGCTTGGAGCGTCCCTTTAAAGGCTGGGAGCTAGGGCTTGAGCTGTCTGCGTCTGTCTCTGAGCTGAGCAGTGCAGGTCAGATCCTGGGTCATATGTATCCCACTGCTTGGAGTAACAGAGTAAGAGCTTTTCACTTCAGTTAACAGCGGGGTGTGTGCGAGCGATCGATCAATTGATCGATCATAGGTCACGGACGTGAGCCAAAGTCCCTCCTGGTGGTTAAGAACATAACATAAGAACGACCACACTGGGTCAGACCAATGGTGCATCAAGCCCAGTATCCTGTCTTCCGACAGTGGCCAGTGCCAGGTGCTTCAGAGGAAATGAACAGAATCGATCTATCCCCTGTCATCCAGTCCCAGAATCTGGCAGAGAGAGGCTTAGGGACACCCAGAGCAAGGGGTTGTATCCCTAACCATCTTGCTAAAAGCCATTGATGGACCTATTCTCCAGGAACTTATCTTGCTCTTTTTTTTTTTTTTTAAACCCAGTTATACTTTTGGCCTTCACAACGTCCTCTGGCAATGAGTTCCACAGGTTAACTGTGCATTGTGTGGAGAAGTACTTCCTTGTGTTTGGTTTTTAAAGCTGCTGCCTATTAATTTCATTGGGTGACCCCTAGTTCTTGTGTTAAACAAAGGGGTAAATAACACGTCCTCATTCGCGTTCTCCACCTCATTCATTATTTTATAGACCTCCGTCCTCTCCAGCTTGAAAGAAAGATGACTAAGGGAACAGTCCCAGGCTCTTTAATCTTTCCTCATACGGAAGCTGTTCCACACCCCTGGTCATTTTTTGTTGCCCTTTTCTGTACCTTTTCCATTTCTAATACAGCTTTTTTTGAGATGGGGAACTGCACACAATCTTCAAGGTGTGGGCAAAAGCATGGATTTATACAGAGGCATTCTGATATTTTCTGTCATATTATCTATCCCTTTCCTAGTGGTTCCTAACATGGTTAGCTTTTTTTGACTGCCACTGCACATTGAGCGAGTGTTTTCAGAGAACTATCCACAAGGACTCTAAAATCTTTCTTGAGTAGTAACAGCTAATTTAGACGCCTTTTCATATGTATAGTTGGGATTGTTTTCCAGTGTGCATTACTTTGCCTTTATCAACAGTGAATTTCAATTTGTTCCAAGACCACTCTGAGGAACTGTCCCAGATTGAAGTGATCAATATTTTTGTCATCTAAAAATCACAGCTCGGGCGTGGGAGTCTCCCTCCCGTCCTCTGCAGTGAAGACTAATGCAGAGAATTAATTTAGCTTCTCCACAATGGCCTGGTCTTCCTTGAGTGCTCCTTTAGCAGTTCTGTTGTCCGGTGGCCCCGTGATTGTCTGGCAGGCTTCCTGCTTCTGAGGTAATTTTTTTTTTTTTTTTTTTTTTTTTTTGCTGTTAGTTTGAGTCTTTTGCGAGTTGCTCTTCAATTTGTTTGGTTTTTTTACCTGCCTAATTATATTTGACTTGCTAGAATTTGTGGCCCTTTCTATTTTCCACAGTAGGGTTTGACTTCCAATTTTTTAAAGGATGTCTTTTTGCCTCTAACTGCTTCTTTTACTCTGAGCCATGGTGGCATTTCTTGGTCCTCTTACCTTTTTTTTTTTTTTTTTTTTTAAATTGGAGTATACATTTAATTTGATCCTTTCTCATGGTGTTTTTTAAAAGGCGTCCATGTAGCTTGCAGGCATTTCCTGCTGGTGACTCTCTTCTTTTCTTTTTAACTTCCGTCTAACCAGCTTCGTTACTCATGTGGTTCCCGTTTCTGAAGTCAAACAGTGAGCTGGGAATGACCCTGGTCTCAGTCCCCCTCCTGGTGAATAAGAGTCCCCCAAACTGGTGCTACATGGCAGTCTCCGCAGAGAAGCCAAGAACGGAATGGGCAGATGGCCACCTCTCCTGTCCTAGCGGAGTTTCCTCTGGGCCAGGGTTGAATACAGTGGCAGGGATTTTGGGGGAGTTGGTGTTGCTACCCATGCTGTACCTTGGGGCTCAGAAGAACTCCCTGGGTGCTTACTAGCCTGGGGCTCAGCTCCTTAGCCAGAGGAGAATACAAAAATGGTAAGAGGGCAGCAGAGATCTGCAGAAATAGAAGTCACCGCCCAGGAGAAACCCCTCTTTCTTCCCCACAAAAGGCCCCCAGCTACAGAAAAAGAGGGGTGCTACTGGTGCATCCTAATCAGGGGCTTTTTCCCCTCATTGCCTGTGGCTATCGGGAGTCTGCAGTACAAAGCCTGCCTGCTTTCAACCTGTGGAACTCATTGTCAGGAGATGTTGTGAAGGCCAAAACTGTAACAGGGTCCAAAAAATTTGATAAGTTCCTGGAGGATAGGTCCAGCAATGGCTATTAGCCAAGATGGTCAGGGATGGCACCCCATGCTCTGAGTGTCCCTAGCCTCTGTTTGTTTGCCAGAAGCTGGGGGTGGATGACAGAGGATGGATCACTCGATTGCCTGTTCTGTTCATTCCCTCTGAAGCACTATCAGAAGACGGGATACTGGGCTAGATGCACCATTGGTCTGATCCAGTATAGTCGCTCTTATGCTGGAAGAGAGCTCTTCCTCTCATCCCAGCTACTCTAACTTCCCCTCTCAGCCTTGGGGTGGGGGGAAATCCTTGTTACTCATGAACAGCTCCAGCCACTGTCTGTCTCCCGCCTCTTCTCAGTAGCAGAGTGAAATCAACACAACCCTTCCACTGCTCCTTTAAGGGTTCTGGAATAGCAGCAGTCAAACTGACAGAGTCCAGTTAGTGTCCTTCTGCTCTTTGGGCAAAGCTGAGCAGCAGCAGAGGTACCAGAGAAGTCTGTCCGCAGACTCAGGAAAACTGCACTGCATCCCATCACAGTTGCAGGCTTTTAGCTTTGCAGATATAAGGGCTGAAACATCTAAAAGGGAGTGCTTAAATTCTGCAGAGTAGGGGCTTAGCCACCTCATCCACCAGGCAGTGTTCCTCATTTGCTTGTGGGCAGTGAGCGATTGGATTCCCAAGCCCAGCTGTACACATTTAGCGGATAAGCAGGACTTCAGTCTCTAGGGCTACTAATTCAGCTCCTTTCACCAGGACAAAATTCTGGGTATGAGACTTGATGACTCCCAGACCAACTGGGCCAGCCCTCAGATGGGCTCCTCAGAGCTTATATCTTAGTTTCTCCACAGGTCATTCCCTCAATCCTTATATCTTCTCTTTACCAGGTTCCACAGTCACCTGTGGGAACATCCTCTACCTGCTGCTGTTTGGATGGTGGCTGTCCCTCCTCTATCTCCTGGTTTCTGCCCTGATGTTCCTCACAGTACTGGGAGCTCCATATGGTGCGTTCTGCAGAGACTCTTGACTTGTGATGTGTATTGTCATAAGCCTAGTAGCCAAGGCCCACTGTGCACTGGATACACACAATGTGATCCCTGCCAGTGATCTGTGCAAGCTGTTTTATTTCTTAGACCCAACTCAGTTCTCATGGAACACTGGGTTACAATAAACCTCGTGTTACGTTAATAACGAGTTGCCGTAGTACTTAGGAGCCCTGGTCATGGACCCTGTTGTCCTAGCTGCTGTAGAAACCCAACAAAAATTGAATTCTTCCCACCCCTTAGAGTATTAAATCACATCTGTGGGAGGAAAACAGGAGCAATATAAGGTGTAGGGTGGCAATATAAGACATCCAATAACTTAAATTCCAGGTGATTGAGAACTTGCAGCCCTTTAGTAATTAACCGCGGGGACAGATTTATTGGGGATGTGGTAAATTCTCCATCACTGAGCCTTTAACTCATTACTGAGTGTCTTGCTAAAAGGACACTCTAATTCAACCACAAGTTCCTGGGTTTGATGCAGGAATTATTGGATAAAATCTGCAGCAGGTCAGGCTAGTTGATCTAATGGCCTGCCGGCTGGCCTGAACCTTGTAGTGGTGAAAGATTTCCTAAGTTAAGGTATGCAGCTGCCTCTGATTCTTCAGGCAGCGTGAGCAACTTCCAAGAGTCATCCCCCTCAAATGGACAAGTAGGCAGCAAAAGAGCTTGCTGTGAAACTCTTCCATAAAACATCCAGGGGACAAATCTCACTACCCTGCTGCAGTGAGACCACTGTCCCCGAAAGCCAGCTTCCCAAACCTGCCTGCAGACCCCTATCAACCGTTCGTGGAAGTGTGAGAAGTTGTATGCCACCACTTGAATGCATGGACTCCTGGGCTCTACTCCCAGAGCTGTGATCACACTCCCCTTGGGGCGTGAAGTCAAATCACTAAACCCTTCTCATCTTCCCCCTCTGTAAAATGGTATTTCCTCTCTTCCGGGGTGGCTGGATTTAATCGGGCGCTGTGTGGATGAAAAGGCCAAGGGCCACCATCCACTGGGACTTCACTTCGTGTTCTCCAGGGCTCCAGAAAGGATTAGGCAGCCTAGTGCAACAAGGGAGGATGGTAGACAGGATGGGATGGCCTCTGTGGGTAATTTTGTTTCCGTTGGATACATGGTCTCCTCTTCCCTTCCTGGTAGGTAGTAGGACCCCCGACCAAAAGGCTGTTGGTGGCCCTGGGTCAGAAGCCCCAGGGTAAACTGTTGGGGGAAGGAGTCAGCGTCTCCTTACCAATGACCAGAGAACTGAAGGATGCTCTGCCTCCATTCTAGCTCTGCGGCTACTGCAGGCAGTTTGCTTCTGGTGCAAGAGTCCTGTGTCCTGGACCCTGTCGGTCTTGCCTCGCCTCTCCCCAGAAACAGCTAGGCTAAACTGCAGGAACGCTTCATGGCGAGCCGTGAGCCTCCTTCCATCCAGCACTCATCATGGTGGTGAGGGCAGGTCACCTTCCCTTCCACCTAGGCAAGGCCCATCCCCCAGGACAGCCTCAGTAATCCTCCTCTGGCTCAGAGGAAGCGCCTTGCCAGCCAAGGGGAAATATCCCAGGGAGCCTTGTCCCAGCTGACTGCAGTCTCCTTTCTCCCCACAGGGAAGCTGTGCTGGGAACTCGCTGGGTATTTTCTCTGGCCATTTGGAAAAGTGATTCAGAAGGTAGAGGGGAGCGGCGGGGTGGAAAATGAGCGACCTGCTTCCTTGCTGTGCCAGGATTCGTGCCCAGTTCTGAACTGGGGATCCCTAGCCAACTGGCTAACAAAACTGCACGAGCATAGACTCTTCCCCACCCCCTCCCTCCCTCTCCAGGGGGAAGCTGGCTTGCTTGCCCTCTACATCCTGGCCAGAAAAGGAGCCATGTTGGGAATGATTCCCTGCGTAGGTACCTAATGCAGCTCGGGGCCTCTGTTACCGTGGTAGCAATGATCGCGCGCTCCATGGCAGAAGGTGCAGTTCTCTGCCTCTAACGCAGGGCCCTGGCCCAGTGTGGAGCAGCAATCAAGTGACCTGCAGAGAACAAATGTAAAATTGGCAAAGGGAGCTGGAGCAGGCCCTGAGCCTCGGCCTCCAGTACCAGCCTCTGCAGGAGAGGAAAGCTGCTTTACTCATGGCTGAATCGTCTCTGCCTCTTGGTTTCCTTTTGATGTCCCCTCCAGTACTCTCCCCCACCCCCAAATCTCTGCCCCTCTCTGAAGACCTGCTCTCCCGTCTCCTAGACCAGAACGTACTCTCGAAAGTGCAGCATCAAGTTCAACAAATGTGAAGTCATCTCAGAGGCAAACGAGGCGAAGGAGAGCACCCCCCTCCTCATCCGCCATGACCTGGCGCCCGGCACTCCACAGGAGCCCGGCAGCCGTGCCGACGCCATGCACTGGGTAAGGCCCTTTGTCCAGGTCACCCGGGGCGGAGGGAGGAGTCGGAGATGCTCCATCCCGAGCTGCTCCCTGTGCTGTTGGCATGGACAGCTCAGGGGATGGGCTGCTACAGCCTGGCACGCACCAGCTCAGCTGTGACTTCAAGTTGTAAGGCCTCTCCCCAGCTCTCAGCCCAGTAGGTGCCTGCATCTGACTCCCACAGCAGAGAGGCCAGAAGGAGCTGGGTTCCCCTTCCTCTTCTAAATGCCCCCCCACCCCACCCCTGGATGGGAGTTAGACATGGCCTTCCTGCTCTGGATCAGCTGTGGCTTGGCTCACGCTGCTGGGTCTTTATCCGTGCAGTCCTATGGCACTCTGAATACCCCCTCGGAATGGGAAAGAACCAGCAGGGAAACTTCTCTGGCTTCTGAATCCCTGCCCCCCATACTCCCCAGGCCAAGAGATGGAGAAACAGGATCCCAGTAGGTCTCCTCCGGTTGTACGGTCCCTATAACCAAAGCATGGGCGTAATGGTCTGTGCTGATGTCCCAGCAGATCTGAGTAACAGCTGGGGAGCCCGATGGCTCCTGATTGGAAGTGCCTCCCCTTGGCTTGGCATTGCCCGTGAACACTCACGCAGCCCTTGCTTCGCTCTTCCCACCAGCGGCGTGCGAACACGTATATCTGGCTCTTGCTGGGCTACCCAGTCCTCGCACTTGCCCATGGCCTGGTCTGCTTCATCGCCTGGCTCTTTGTGTTCATCATCCCCGTTGCCAAGATGAACGCTCGGACCGTCACCAAAGTCCTGCTCCTGCCCCCGGAGCACGTGCACGTCCAGAGAATGAGGAAGGTTGGTTCCGCAGTGACTGGAACGTGTTTCCAGCTCGCCCCTTGGGGGGGCGGGGGGGGTGCCTGGCATCTAGAGAGTGGCCCGTTACTTGCTAACCTTTCCCATCCCTGTATGGGGGGGGTGGTGTTTGGGCTGGGAAGACTTTGGAGAGACTGCTCTCCTCATCCCAGCACCATCTGCATGGGAGGAGAGTTCATCTTGGCTCAGTGCCATGCTTCCCAATCTCCTGGACATAGGAGCAGGCTGAGCAGCTGCAGAAGGGCTAGGCTGGCCAGGTGGGGAAGCAGCCAGCAGGGCGACCTGGAGGATGGTTGGGTTCAAGCCACCCACAATATCCCTTTCCTGACACCAGTGCAGGTGAGCGCAGGGCTAAGCCGGTCGACGTGACTAGCACAGGGCTCCAGACCAGCCTGCTCCAGAGCTCTGCCTGGCACAGTAGAGCGGCTCTGATAAGACCCTCGTTAAAGGTGCCTCCATCCCACAAAGGAGGGCAGGGGAGAGCCTCCTGAGCCCATGGAATCCTTGGCCATTTCCCCTTGTCCAAACAATCCTCCCCTCCTTGGGGGACACCAGGAAATGGGAAGTTTTAGGCAACCTCAGCTGGAGACGTCTCTCCCAGCGCTGCCGAGAATAGTGAGGTTTGCTGCGAATTAGAAGCCACCTAACGCCGGGGCTCTCTGACCCCGCAGACAGAGGTGCCGCTGGAGGCCGAAGTGGTTCTGTGCTGCTACCGGGCCGTTAACGCCTATTACTACAAATACGCCGTGGACGGGATCAACGTCTTCGCCGTCAGTATCCTTCGGACGGACGCCTGGCTCTGGGGCCAGCACTGGGGAAACGCCGGTGTTGCTGGGTAGTGCGTGTCAGGCAGCCCAGGGCTCCCCTGGGGCGGAGAAGGGATATGGAGGCACTGAACATACAGGAACCTCCTGCAGAGGTGGGAGTGCAGCCTCTTGGCTGCCTGGTGTTCTCTGCAGATCCCTGATCCGCTCAAGGTAATCCTTCAGCTGGCTCAGAGCAGCTGGCATGGCTAGTACAGGGTCGGGGGAGAAGGACCCTGCCTCGGATGGAGGCTGGCAGAGGTGCGAGTGGCGTACCATGTGCTCAGCAGACGCTTGCGCTCTCTGACCATGAGGCATGGCCAGGTAGTAAGGGAAAAGCGAGTGTTGGCTTTGTGGCTGAGGACCAAGCCTGGGAGTTGGGAGACCTGGGTTCAGTCCATATACATGGACTCCCCTGTTCAGGTTATTTAACCTCTGCAAAACCTCCCTCCTGGGGCGTGGAGGCTAAGCACATCCCCAGGCGAGGCGCTCTGGTACTCGTGACGGGAGGCACAACATTGCCTGGAAGTGCCCCTTGACTGGCCGCAATGCAGACCTGCTGCCGCTCGTGATCGTGACGCTGGTTCTGGGCTACGTCGACAGCCACAACCATTTCACCAGCTCTGCTGTGAAGTTCACCCTCTCGCTGCTCTCCATCATGCCCCTCTCGTACTACATCGGCATGGCCATTGCCAGGTGAGGCCGCGCCTTCTCCCAGGTCTGGCAGGGGGCTGGGGTTCAGAACAATCCCTTGTGTTAATTCCCAGTCCCGTTCCGAAGCCGCGTCATGACGTCTCGCCGGTGAGCAGCGTAACAGGGCACAATGGGACTCTCGTCCCCTCCCATCTCACCCCCTCCTTGCTGGGAGGAGTCCTGGCTGCTGCTTGGGCAGATCAGTCCTGCGATAGGTGCTGTGCAAATCCAGCTGAAGGCACGAACTTCCCGTGGGATTCTTGGACTCCTGGTGGAGTGTCCCTATGCGTAGCTGGCTCATCGCTCTGTATCCAGGCACCGCCCCTGCTGTCTCTGGGGTGGAATATGCAGCCCCCCCAACGCAGTGGCAGATTAGCCACTGGGCCAATGGAGCCCGGGCCTGGGGGCCCTGGAAAAATGGGCACCCTCTGCCCAGACCCTCTCCAGTTGGGGTGCGGGGGCTTGTCATTCTCTACCCCACTGCCCAGCACTCCAGCTAGGCGGAGCGGGGCAAGCCCCGGCTGGAGCACTGGGCAGAGCAGGGGGACTGCAGGCGGAATGGGAGGGGAGGGGCCCCTAACACCCTAATCTGCCCCTGCTCCTACACTAACCCTGCAGGCCGCTCTAGAAAGGGAGGCCACAGGCAGTACCCCCGATGGGGAGGCCTGCCGAGATGACGCTAAGCTGTCCAGCCCCCTAGCGCTGGGCTGAGGCATTGACTCCAAGCACTGCCCGCAGAAGGGACCCCACTTCCAGCAGCTCTTGGCTGATCCTCGGGTTTCCACTTCAGTGCTGCTCAGTTTAGCTTGAGTGCAGCACAAAGGGGCGTAACTGCAGCCCTGCTGGTGGACAGATTTGGTGGACAGAGGAGGATGGCACCCTCCCTAAAACAATCAATCCTGCCCTAAAAAAAGACCCTTTGTGAGGGCTGGGAGCCATGTGGCTCCAACATAGAAGGTTGCACCAGTAGCCGGAATTCTGCTGTTCATGTTGAATGATCCATCCGACTGTCTCCACCCAGGGTCTGTCTCGAGCCTCCCTCTGCTAGCTAACCCCCCTGCCTTCATGTGACTTAGTATTTCAGCTCAGAGTAACTTCGCGGTGGGGGCTGTGGTGAACGCCTCCTTTGGCTCCATCATAGAGCTGACCTTCTACATCACGGCGCTGATCAAGGGCTCCCGGGAAGGGAACAAGTGTTACGAGGAGATTGTGAAGTCGGCCCTGACGGGGACCCTGCTGGGCTGCGTCCTCCTCGTGCCGGTGAGTCTGGCTGGAGGCTCGTGGCCTGGGGGTGGGCAGCTTCTGGTAGTTCTGCCTCTTTATTCTCAAGCTCTCCGTTCAGACTCGCCCCAGCCGACCTCTTTCCTCTTTGAAGCTGCTTCTCATGCAAGTGATTGTGGGATGCACAACTGAGTGGGGGGCAGGATTACCTTGCTAGCTGGGCTGCAATGAAATGCACTCCAGGTGAGGTGGCCCAATGGCTCGGGGTGATAACAGTGTGTCCCCTGTTCCTTTCAAGGGCTTGTGCATGGTGATTGGAGGCATCCGCCACCAGGAGCAGAGGTTTAACAGCAGATCGGCAGGCGTCAGCTCTGCCCTGCTCTTCCTCTCCGTGGGAGGTAAGCAAGAAATTGACCAAGCGCTGAAGCCCTGGGTCCAGGAATGAGACCACAATGCACCGTCTCCTAACCTGAATGTATTGGCCGCATCCACTGACCATGCTGTTGTGCAGGGCTTGGCTGTTACGGCCTGTCCCCATCTTCCGATCTCGAGGCCTCTCCAGTGAAGCCTAGCTCCACTGCAGGGCTTCAGCCTTGGGGGATAAATGTACCCTGTGCACATCCCCTGGGGGTTATGACCTTGTTTCAGGCTGGTTTTTTGCGGAGATCCATCTCCGCTCTATCCCTTCGATTGGCAGCGCCTATGGCAAATCTGGGACAGTGTCTGGAGTTACACACTGCTCACAAAATGCTGCGGCCCATCATTGCAGGGAGGTTCCCACAGTTCCAGGGAGCTGGGTGGGACACCCTTCTGTGCATAATGCAGCTCCTAGAGCTAGAGGTGGGGTGCCCTGAGCAGGATGTATTGCCCCTCTTGCCTCCCCTGGGTACTGGACACCTGGACTCCTAGGGCTGTTACTTCCATCAGGCTGGCTGGCCTAAAATGGGTTTGGCTCTGCCTAAGTCCTGGGAGCAGGCAGGTGTCCACATCAGAGTGGCCATGCCGTCAGGATGTGTTGCTTTTTATCAAAAAGCCAGGGATTGAGTAGACACAAACTCTACTCCTGTGCAGAGAGTGGGGCCGTGGGTATCGGTCAGAGCACACTGGCAGGGCAGCGTGGGGGAAGCGTGTACTGTTCCTTGGACAGAGGACGTGTGTTCTTGGGCTCCCTGATGGGTTGGGAACAGCCTATTAAAGGGACTTTTATTCCCAAATGGCCCGTCTCCTAGGTATGGCCCAGATGAAGGGGAGATAGATGGGAATTCCTCTTAGCCAGCTGCTGGAGAGGAGAATCGGCACTTATTTGGCCCACAGCAAAGTGGGATTCTGCTCTGCAGCTCGTTCAGTCTCTGTGGCCAAAGTCTTGATCAGCTTCCCAGTGGAAGCGTGATGTCTCTCTTGGACCCTTTTCCTCTTGCCCTGGGCCTTGTTGCCAGCGTTAGCCGAAGGTGTCGTGTGAACACCCCCCCCCCCCCCCCCCGGGATCCATTCCAACCCCCTTTTCTCTCCCCAGGCGTGTTTGCTCCAACGCTGTTCTCCAAAGTCTATGGGAGGCTGGTCTGTGGTGAATGCCAGAACATTACCCAGAGTCCAGCGGGACACTACCTCTGCCAGAACTGCCACTTTGACTTGGTAGGTGGAAACCTGGGCACCTAAGTCAGTGTATTAGCTCTCGTACAGGGCCTGTTGACCTGCAGATACCTCTGCCCAGCCATACAGGGGATTTGCTGCCTGATCACTGGCCTCTTCAAGCTTGCAGTGCCCATGGCTGCCTAGCAGTGTCTGTCTCCTTGATGGGGGCAGGGTGTATCCAACAAGGGCCAGACTTCTCTGCTAATCTGTGAATCCTCCAGGTGAGATTGGTGGCTGCTGCAACATGGGTGTTCCTGCATTACAGGGGCTTCCAGGTTGGGTTGGGAACAGGAAAGACCCAGTCGGGGGTAAGGTGTCCCCTGCTAGACTGGGACATTCTGTGATGCCTGGTGTACAGGGTGTTCTGAATTCAAGTAACTAGCAAAACTTGCACTCATGATCAGCAGGCAGCTGCTCAAGAAGAAAAGGGCCTTGCTTTTCTGGACAGCACAAATGCTGTACAAAACTACTGGTCCTGTACACTGAAATGCAGCCACCTCTGGGGTGGAGGCATCCCTGAGATCTGCATCTTTACAGGCCAACTCCTTGGGGTGCATTGGTGGTCACCCCGACAGACTTTCCTGTGCTTGGTGGTAACTAACCACTGAGGACTGAGCTGCGTGCGGAGGGTTTTCTGTGTGCGCCTTCAGGACTCAAACACTCTGGTGTGCCAGCCAGAGTTACAGAGCAGGTTGGTCCAATTCTTACCTTCTGGGAGTTGGCGTTCCTAATTCCTCGCTTGCATCCTGCACCTGGCCTGGGGTGAGGCTGCTGAGGAGAGAATAGACTGAGATCACATGGAATGGGGAGGTCTCTTATTAATCTGATCACTTCTCTCTCCACTGCACACACCCAGACTCCTTGATTCCTCTTCCACTAGGCATATGGGGAGCTAAAAGTGTTCTGTAAGACTCTAAAGTCACTGTGAGGTTCCAGATCAGTCTCTCCAGCCTACCCTGCTAACTTAGGGGAGAACAGTCCTTTTGATAACTGCAAACTCAACCCAGCTTGACTCTCTGCTCGCATGCTATTGCCATCTTGTGCCCAATCTCCAAAAAGAGGGTCTGAGGACCACAAGAGTTCCTCAGATTCCTGTGCAGCCCCATTGTCTTCAGCAGGGTTGTACAGGTACAACTGACCGGAACAGAACTAAACTCTGCTGCACAAGGAGCAGACTCCAGTTTGCTGTCCCTTAGCTGTACTAGCGCTATGGGCCTTCCAGGGGTTCATGTCTGAGCAGGGGTGACTGGATACCCACTGGGCACAGCTCTGAGCAGGAGGCGCCGTTCAAGTGACTTGGCACGTTCCCACTTACGGGTACTGCGCGCCTTGCAGCAGAACCCTCGTCCAGCCGTGGCAGCTAGAGCTCTCACGCCCGCCTCTCCCCTCAGCATCCCCAATGTACTGAGGACAATATAGGGGGTGCCTGCCGGGATGGAGATTCATCTGCAACTCCCTGCTTCAGAAAGCCCTCAACACTAGCCCCTCTGCATCCGTTCAGACTCCGGCTCCAAGGTCTAAACCTTCAGCCTCTGTCCTGGTGGCCTCCTCTGCTTCCAGCCAGCTGAAGGGTTCCAAGAAGCCACAGCCCCTGTCTGGGCCAGACTCAGTTCCGGCAGCCCTCAGTCAAGCCCCAAGGCATCGTGTGGCTTAACTGAGGGCTGGGTGGTTGGTTCCCACTGGTCCGGTTCCGGAAGACAGGTTGAGGACCGGTTCAGCTGCCCTGGCTGGTGCTGTACCTCATGCCTCACGGCAGTCCAACCCCGACGCAGCCCCTGCGGCTGCAGGACCAGGGTCTCTTCCAGTTGCCTGGAAGACAGATGTAAGCAAGTGCCTCTGAATTAGGGCCATCAGCACCATCGCTGCAGCATCATCTGAGACCGAGGAAAAAGCAGTGTAGAAGCAAGACCGCCAGCATGAGTTCTGATCCGTGGGAACCAGAACTGCTAGCAGATCCATCCGATTTTTTTTTTTTTTTTTTTTTGATAAGGCCACAACAATTCCGAAGCAGAAACTTGTTCCACCTCCAGCTTCAGTAACTAAAGAGAGGAGCTCACATGGCTCATTGGATCCAATGGTGGCATGTATCCTTGGTTCCAGGATTGTCATCTTCATCACTTCCTAGGAAGAAGAGACCAGATCCCGCTGGCTCTTCCCAGGACCTTTCTCATCCCTCCTCCTAGGCTTCCTACAGGGCCTCAGCAAAGAGCAGAATCCCCATTCCTCCCTCTGCATCGGTTACTATCCTTGGTATACTTTCTCGGGTCCAGGCCTGGACCCTCTCCAGGAGGAGTAGAGGAAGAACTGACCTGCAGTGAGATTCCGACCACCCTTTTGGTCTGCTCCCTATTGGCATGTTCCTGACCCCCAATAGTAGGGGAGACCTGGCAGTCCTGGGGCCTTAGTGAGGGACCACCTCAGGTCCTCTCCAATTTATCCTCCGCATGGATGGAGAGGGAACACTTCATCTGCAAAGAAATCTTTAAGCCCAGGGATCCTCCGATCCTGCTCCCCCAGTTCCATTGACACTACAGTGAGACCTGGGACTCTCTCTGTCTGAGGAGGATGAAGAGAGAGCTGCTCTCTTTGGACAGGAGCTTTTAGGACCTGATGGTGAAGCTGTACCTATCACTCAACCAATGCAGGGGTGGCATCAGGCTTTTCTCCTTCTGGGGATGCTGTGCATTTCTATGACTTAGGGCATCCCATGGTGTCCACTCAAATCTCCCTGCAGTACTGGAGGAAGAGACTTCTCAGTATCTTACATCCTCAGTGCCACTGCGAAGAGTAGGATATCGCTTCCCGTCCTGGATGAGTTGTGAGGGCCGGCCACCTCTGTGGGGCCCACTGACAACCCATCTCTAATGAACTATACCAGATTCCTTCTGAAGGGAATCTTCCTTCCATACCTGCTTTGTGCCGAATTCATTGATGCTGGCTGCTGCCAGCAACGGGGGTCTGGACAGTTACACTCCACCCCAGTGGGGGAAGGGGGAGAAAGATGTCCTCCTCCTTCTCCCTCAGTGTTAGGGTGGCAAATTACCTGGCAGTCCTGGCCCATTACCAATTCCATCTATAGGGAGCAGAGCAGGGGAGTGTTGCTTTTTCTCCAGGCCTTGCCTGATGACCAGACACAGCCAGTAGATGCCATCTTATTGAAGGGTCAGAAAGTAGCTAGACACTCCCTCAGGGCTTCCTTCAGTGCTTTGGACTCTGATGTCAGAGCGTTGGCATCAGGTGTGAGCATCAGGAGCATGCGTTGCTTTGATCCTCCATCCTAGCTATGGACACTCGAAGTCAGTGGGAGAGCGTCGTCTTGGAGTGGAGGGTCTCTTCCGTGAAAAGACCATTGGCAAAACTAAAAGAGATGAGATCAACAACTCAATCTTTGGGGTCAATGCCATCTACTCAAAGGAGGCCCTCCAGTCCTCTTGCCAGTACCGGAGGCGGCAGCATTACCCCAACCTTCAGTCATCCAGTCACACGTCAACAAGGTGCAGCCTCACAGAGCCATTCTGGAAAGAGGCCTTTCAAACAAGGTTCCAAATCTAAACCGCCTGCATCCTCATCCCAGACAAGTCCACCCTCTGTTTTGGTGAGACCTTTGAGAGTCAAGAACCAACCAACCAGCACTCTTCTACCCTTTCCTTTGGAGGCAGGCTAGCCCACTTCATCAACACATGGAAGCAGGTTATATCAGACCAACAGGTCTTGGAGATCATGGAAAAGGGCTATGCCATACAACTGGAAAGACTGCCTCCTCCCAACTCCCCCTCCCCATCCCTCTCCAGGGACCTCTTTCACTAGGCAATCCTTCTCACAAGCGTGGAGATGTTGCTTCTGGTAGGAGTTGTCAAGGAGGCTCTCACTTACTAGTGAGGGGTCAGGATTTTACTCCGGGTTATCTTTCTGGTGCAAAAGGAAGAGATTTGGCAATTTGGGCCGATTTTCCAATTTTAAGAGCATCTGGAAGCTTTTGGTTCCGTATGCTGACTGGCCTCCATAATCCCTTCACTGCTGGTCCCGGATTGGCTTGTGACTCTGTCTGAAGGATGCATATTTCCAATCATGATTTGACAAAGCTATTGGAAGTGTGTTCCATTTGTGGTGGCTGGGCACCATTTCCAGTACAGGGTGCTCTCATTTGGCCTTTCCACAGCACCTAGGGGTATTGGCAAAATGCCTGTCTGTGGTGGTAGCACATCTGAGGAATCAGGGTATTTTTGTTTACCTTTACTTGGACAGTTGACTATCAATTTGGCTGCTGTGCGCCCATTGAGCCACATAATCACCACAACCAGTTTTTAATTTAGACCTAAGATTTTTTTTCTCAACCTCCCAAAGACTATCCTCTGTCTTACACACAGGATTTCTTTTACGGGTGCCATACTGGACTCCGTAGAAGGGAGAGCTTTTCTGAGGACCGACTGTTTCATTCTGAAAAATGTCTATCAAAGATTCAAAGTTGCCCTACACGGAGCATAAAGTTCTTCCTGGGTCTCATGGGGGTTTAGGGCAGCCACTACCTACAGGACTCCATTTGACTGTCTGAGAATGAGACCTATTCAGCACTTGATGTCCCAGACCTCAGTTCAAGTCAGAACAGTCTTCAGTGGATCACCATGCCTTGGATGTCGTGGTCGTCTAGACTGGTGGCCAGCCAGGACAAACACGCTCAAGGGTGTGCAGTTCCATTCTCTGGATCCACCCCAGAGGTTGACTATTGATGCAGCTGGAGTCGGGGGGCGGGGGGACACTTAACAATTTGGGGGTCCTGGTCGTCTTGAAAGAACGTTGCATATCGGTGTACTGGAACGAAGAGCGGTTCATCTGGCTCAGTGTTCTTCATCTGCAAGGGAAGGCTGTGCAGGCAGTAATGGGCGTTACATTGGCAGTGTACTATCTCAGCAAGCAGGGGGTGCTCATTCCACCCCCTTGTGCGCAGAGGTGTTTCTGCCTCAACATTTGTCCTGCAGCCCTACATCTGGCTGGGGAGAACAAATGCAGATTGCCTCAGAGACCTTATCTTCCAGGTGTTTGTGGACCTGTTCACAGCAAGGTTCAACAGTGTCGTCATTTCTTCCGGACCAGGCAGGGACATCTCTGTCAGATGCTCTCCTGCTGCACTGGAAGAGGTGTCTGATATATGCCTTTCCTCTGCTTCCCTTGATGCAGAAGATAAGTCAGGACATGGCCAGGATGATCCTCCTTGCACTGGCTTGGCCTCCTTGGCAGTAGTTTACCAATCTCCTTCAGCTATCTGGCAGTCGTGCTGCACCTCCCTCGGTCTCCTGTCCCAAGAGGGGAGCAGGATTTTTCACCTGGACCTGCAATCTGCACTGGTGTTCATCTGTGCAGGACATACTAGTTAACTCTAAAAAATGGTCCACCAGAAATTGCTGCCATCTACAGTGGTCCAGGTTTCAGGCCTGGGTGCAGAGGAAGTCTGATTCTCCTAGATCTGTCTTCATTTCTTGTGTTCTGGAATGCTGAATGTTTTTTGAAAAGAAGAAAAATCGAGGTTGCATGTCTCATAATTTAAAGGTCCATTTGGCAGCTAACTCCATGTATCCTACTTAGTTGACTGTAGACGGCTGTTTGTTCATGTTTTGGTTAAAAAGTTTGAGATTTATATCAAATGTGTATTGTTCTGTTAGAGACCCTGCCCTCTTGAGACTTCAGTTTGGTTTTGACCACATAGTTAAAAATGATGAAAAACCACTCACCAATGGTTTGATCAGAGATTTTATCAATCTCAAGGCACCAGGAGAATGAGTGAACTGCATGCACTCATAGCTGATCCACCTTTCACAAGGACAAAGTAATCCTTAGACCTGATCCTGTTCTTAGCAAAGGTGACATCAGATTTCTTCCCCCTCCGATTAAATCAGTCTGTTTTATTTCACTTCCACTGCCCACAACCAAGCCCCATTGTAAGGAGAATCTGTCCTCCATACATTGGATGCTAAAAGGGCTCTCGCCTGTTATTCGGACAGAACTAAGTCTTCATAAAACCTCAAGATTGTTTTTGTTTTTCATATGCTAAGAACAACATAGGGCGTACACTTTCTTCCCAGGGGACTGCTGAGTATTACACGCCAGCAAAAGTTCCTGTCCCTGCTTCAGTTGCACAGATTCCACTGGCGCTGTGGCTGCTTCCTTCACTCAGCTGAGGCAGGCACCAGATGCTGAGATCTGCAATCTGGATTTCGGTGCACGCTTCCAGCCAGCACTAGGCTCTGGATTTGGCTGCTAGTGGATGCAGGGTTTGGCGAGGCACTGCTTCAGTCTTTGTTCAGCTAAGACTCTGTTCCCGTCTCCAAGTCAGTTTCAGCAGTACTGGAGTCTTTCCCGTTAGTGGGGAATATGCAGAGTCAGTTGAATTCCAGTTACAGGTAAGTCACCTTCATTTCTCCTGGTCGCTGCGTGGGGCTCTGCTCCAGTCTGACGAACGAACTGCTGTTCCCTAGCATCTGTGGGGAGGGAGACGGGGGTGAGTGTGGAGATCATGGCTTCAGTGTATCATCTCACCATTCATAAACCATCCTACGCTGAGCACGTGAGAGGAGAACCAACCAAACTATCCTGTGGTTCTTGTTTTTCAGATGGAGAACAATGGCACCCTGTACTACAAACACGTCCAGTAAGTGCCTCACAGTCTGTCCTGTTGCTTGGACGTAATGGGTCAGCCCTGGCCCCACTAAAGAAGCACATGGGAGCTGTGATGCTCCCTAACGAGCTGCCCAAGCACCTTCCAAGCTGCCTTGCTTTCATGCTTTTCTCGGTGCCTTGCCTGGAAGGCCAAGCCAGCTTGCTCTATGGGAGCAGGGGCTGATCTGGGCTCTGCCACTGGCTTAGCCATGTGGCCTCAGTCTCATCACCTGTAAAACGGGCCTAATACCTGTCTCCTGGTGGGTGGGTTGGAATGACTGTCTCCAGTGTCTGGGGAACACGTGCTGCTCTCTGCTTAGCTGACACCCCCCCCCCCCCCCCCCGCCCGAAGTCCCATCAGCCATGGACACAACAGGGCCCGTTTATCTCTGCAGCTCCTGTGATGCTAGAGCAGGATGACCCAGTGCAGCATGGAGATGTTAATGTAATGGCCACATCTCTGATTCCCATCGGATAGTACTCGCGGGGGGGGCCTCTGTTCTAGGGCACTCAAATCCCATGTGGGTGAGGAAGGGTTAATCCTTCCTAGGTCTCCCTCCTCACTGGCCACTACTTGCTGTGCCAGCTCCTTTGTGTGGCGCGCTTGCCACTCTGACCCTGGCTTTCTCCAGCTAGTTGCTTCAGAGGGCAGGGCTCCTGGCCAGGGAGGGTGGGCTTAGCTCCCCCGGGGGGCCACTTGTGTGAGATGAGCTACATCTCTCCCCCCTGCCCCTCCCCCCCCAAGCTGCTGCATCCCCTTGGGTGCCTGCGAAAGCAAGGCCGGGCACCCAGAGGGTTAGTGGAGAGAAGCGGGGAGGGGGCTCTAGCAGCCAGCTGGCTTTGGGTGCTGCCAGAGCCCTGAGGATTGAGCACCTTGAGCCCGGGGAGGGGGGACACAGACAGTAGCACCCGTCTCACCCCCGCCCCCCGTCATTGTAGAGTGACCGAAACCAGTCTGACCAAAGGCAGCAAACCCCTCCTCCCTGCCCCCCCTCGGAAGGGCCAGAGGTGAATTCCCAGGAGTTGGTGGGAGAGGGGGAATGGGGCGGGGGCAGTTCTCCTTCCAGCTCCCTGCAGCTCTGGTGTGTTGCAGGCCCCTGGTGTACACGGTGTCCCTCGTGCTTCCTGCCGCCTACCTCATCGGCCTCTTCTTCACCCTGAAGACTCACTCGCACATCTACGACATTCACATCAGCGACTGCCACAGTAAGTCCCCACCGCGGCCGGCCCAGAGCGCTGGGCTGACCTTTCCTCTGGCCCACTACAGAAAAGACGGGAGAACGGTAGATGGATTCTGTGCTCCCTGCTGTCCAGAGCAGGGGAGTGGGAGCCAGGACTCCTGGGTCCTATTCCTGGCCTTGCCGCTGGCTCTGTGCACAAGGCAGGGATGGGACCTGGTATCTGGAACCTGCCCTGCAGTGCCATGGAAGTGCCTGAGTAGCACAGTGGGTAGATGCAGGGGCTCTAACCCCCAGACCTGGGTGGCAGACTGGAGACCACTGGGGAGCAACACTGTGTCGACCAAAAGCTTGGGCAGTAATGTCTGTCTCCCCCTTCCCTGGAAGGACTAACCCAGGGGAATAATGGGACAGCTGATAGTGTCGATAGGCTGCACCAGTTGAGTGGGGATGGGTAGATGGGGGGCCTGTCCCAATCACTGAGCCCAAGTCTGTGCCTAGGGGTCTGTCTCTGCTCACATGCCTCTTTGCTTTCCTCAGTGCCCGGTCACCATCACAGCGCTGTGGTCCACTGGTCCCGCTGCAGGGCCCTGATCATTCTCCTGCTCTCCACCCTGTGCATGTCCGCCTGCGCTGACCTAGCCACGGAGCACATCAGCCCCATCCTCACCAACTCCACCGTGTCTCAGGTAAGGAGCCTTCGGTGGTGCTGCAGCCACCCTGCAGGGAACCACAGCGGAGTGGATAAGTAGCCCCGTAAAGCCTGGATTGGAATGCATGGGATAAGCCTAGAACCCAGAGCCACCCCCACACAGAGCAGGCTCTAGGGCCCGATGCCAATCTCACTATGAATGATGTTACTTTGGAATCCAGCCCAATGGCCCCAGGTAAAGGACTTGTCTGGTACTCAGCTGATGGGCCATGTAACCTTGTTGATGTGGTAGGTGTGGAGTTGGGGCCGCTGAGTGACTACCAGGAAGAGTCTGGCCTAATACAGGCCTTAACCAGCAAGTTCTCTCTCTGCAGAGAGCGGGACTGTATTGTTTTCAAGCTCCCTTTCCTGAGGCCCCCATGAGGTTCAGTCTCTGCTCACCTGCATTGGCCCTTTGCCTGACAGGCAGGCGATCCTGGGTTGCTGACACCCAAACTTCTGAAGGGGAAGCCTCACTCAGTCACGGGAGAGTTGACCCCGTTTAGCCACGTGACTGGGTTTGAATGCGGCTAGTGCACCTAATGCTCTGTGTCGGACTAGGGAGGTTAGTTCATCATAAGAATGGCCAGACTGGGTCAGACCAATGGTCCCTGTAGGCCAGTGTCCGGTCTTCCGACAGTGGCCAGTGCCAGGTGCCCCAGAGGGAATGAACAGAACAGGGAATCATCGAGTGATCCATCTTCTGGCAGTCAGGGGCTTAGGACTGGCTCTAAACCAGGGGTACATGTACCCCCAGGGGTACAGCAACTCCTCTAGATCAGTGTTTCTTAATCTGGGGGGTCGCAACCCCCAGGCGAGTCAAGGGACAGGTTTAGGGGAGGGGGTGCAGGGGCAGGGCCAGCCTTAGGGGGTGGCAAGCCGGGCAGTTGCCTGGGGCCCCACACCACAGAGGGCCCCCATGCTAAGTTACATGCTTCAGCCCCGGGTGGTGGGGCTCTAGCTTCTGCCATGGGTGGCGGGGCAACAGTCGTCTGGAAAGGTGGAGAACCACTGGCTTAGGACACCCAGAGCCTGGGGTTGCATCCCTTCCCATCTTGGCTAGTAGCCATGGAAGATGGGTCCATCAATGGATTATCTAATTCTCTTCAGCCCTGGCGTGGCTGTGGAGGAAGCAGAGCAGTCCGCTAGCTCTGTGATGACTCTCTCTCTCTTGCTCTCCTTGGCAGTATTTCATTGGGGTGACCGTGCTGGCTATGGTGCCCGAGCTCCCTGAGATAGTCAATGGAATCCAGTTTGCCCTGCAGAACAACCTAAGCTTGAGGTGAGTGAGTCCCCGGAACCCCGCAGGGCTTCTGCAAGAGCTGGCATGAGTTGCCAGAGGCTAGTCCTAGCCCGTGGCTTCAAATAGAGCAAATGGATAGATGCTAATCTCGTCACCATGTTCCCTAGTAGGAAACTCCCTTTAATGCTCTGTTGAGAGGCTGGGACACGTGCCTAATGCTCTAGTTCACCGAGGGGGATGCTCCAAGAGGAGCTGCCCTTGGCTGGAGTTGACCATGGGGACCAATTAATCTGACGCACCAAGCCACTCTCCAGTGTTCAAGCCAGCAGTGGATTTCCATGTGGAGGTGTCGGTAGCTCTCCACTTCTCGCTGTAATAAAGGATTTGGCTTCCAAGGATGGTATCTAGGGGGAAGAGCCATCTGCTCCTTGTCTCGGATTATTTAAGCAGAGAGAGTCCAGTCTTCCTAGAGCCTTAAATGTCTAAAACGGCCCATTACAAACTCCAGGGTGAAGTATCTCCGATCTCTCCCTCCCTGCTTTTGGAGATGCACTGAGAAGGGCCAGGCTGAGGTATGTTCCAGACCCCAGGGGTGTGTGTTAGTGCACTCTATCTCATACCGGTCCCTTGGTAGGAAGGTTCATAGATACTAAGGTCAGAAGGGACCATTATGATCATCTAGTCTGACCTCCAGCACAACGCAGGCCACAGAATTTCACCCACCCACTCCTGCGAAAAACCTCTCACCTATGTCTGAGCTACTGAAGTCCTCAAATCGTGGTTTAAAGACTTCAAGGAGCAGAGAATCCTCCAGCAAGTGACCCGTGCCCCATGCTACAGAGAGGCAAAAAACCTCCAGGGCCTCTTCCAATCTGCCCTAGAGGAAAATTCCTTCCCGACCCCAGATATGGCGATCAGCTAAACCCTGAGCATATGGGCAAGATTCACCTGCTGGATACTACAGAAAATTCTTTCCTGGGTAACTCCGATCCCACCCCATCTAACATCCCATCACAGGCCATTAGGCCTATTTACCATGAATATTTAAATACCAAAACCATGTTATCCCATCATACCATCTCCTCCATAAACTTACTGAGTTTAATCTTAAAGCCAGATAGATCTTTTCCCCCCACTGCTTCCCTTGGAAGGCTATTACAAAAGTTCACTCCTCTGATGGTTAGAAACCTTCGTCTAATTTCAAGTCTAAACTTCCTGGTGGCCAGTTTATATCCATTTGTTCTTGTGTCCACATTGGTACTGAACTTAAATAATTCCTCTCCCTCTCCGGTATTTATCCCTCTGATATATTTATAGAGAGCAATCCTATCTCCCCTCAACCTTCTTTTAGTTAGGCTAAGCAAGCCAAGCTCCTTGAGTCTCCTTTCATAAGACAGGTTTTCCATTCCTCGGATCATCCTAGTAGCCCTTCTCTGTACCTGTTCCAGTTTGAATTCATCCTTCTTAAACATGGGAGACCAGAACTGCACACAGTATTCCAGGTGAGGTCTCACCAGGGCCTTGTATAACGGTACTAACACCGCCTTATCCCTACTGGAAATACCTCTCCTGATGCATCCCAAGACCGCATTGGCTTTTTTCACAGCCATATCACATTGGCGGCTCATAGTCATCCTATGATCAACCAGTACTCAAGGTCCTTCTCCTCCTCCTCTGTTACTTCTAATTGATGCATCCCCAGCTTATAACTAAAATTCTTGTTAATCCCTAAATGCATAATGTTACACTTCTCACTATTAAATTTCATCCTATTACTATTACTCCAGTTTACAAGGTCATCCAGATCCTCCTGTAGGATATCCCTGTCCTTCTCTAAATTGGCAATACCTCCCAGCTTTGTATCATCTGCAGACTTTATTAGCACACTCCCACTTTTTGTGCCGAGATCAGTAATAAAAAGATTAAATAAGATTGGTCCCAAAACTGATCCTTGAAGAACTCCACTGGTAACCTCCCTCCAGCCTGACAGTCCACCTTTCAGTAGGACCCGCTGTAGTCTCCCCTTTAACCAATTCCTTATGCACCTTTCAATTTTCCTATTGATCCCCATCTTATCCAATTTAACTAATAATTCCCCATGTGGCACGGTATCAAACACCTTACTGAAAGCTAGGTAAATTAGATCCACTGCGTCTCCTTTGTCTAAAGAATCTGTTACTTTCTCAAAGAAGGAGATCGGATTGGTTGGCACGATCTACCTTTTGTAAAACCATGTTGTATTTTGTCCCATTTACCATTGACTTCAATGTCCTTAACTACTTTCTCCTTCAAAATTTTTTCCAAGACCTTGCACACTACAGATGTCAAACCAACAGGCTTATAGTTACCCGGATCACTTTTTTTCCCTTTCTTAAAAATTGGAGAATTGCTAACATAGTTCCTATCATACGGTACAACCCCTGAGTTTACAGATTCATTAAAAATTCTTGCTAATGGGCTTGCAATTTCATGTGCCAATTCCTTTAATATTCTTGGATGAAGATTATCTGGGCCCCCCGGTTTAGTCTCATTGAGCTGTTTGAGTTTCTCTTCTACCTCAGATATGGTAATATCTACCTCCATATCCTCATTCCCATTTGTCATGCTACCATTATCCCTGAGATCCTCTTTAGCCTTATTAAAGACTGAGGCAAAGTATTTGTTTAGATATTGGGCCATGCCTAGATTATCCTTGACCTCCACTCCATGCTCGGTGTTTAGCGGTCCCACTTCTTCTTTCTTTGTTTTCTTCTTATTTATATGGCTATAGAACCTTTTACTATTGGTTTTAATTCCCTTTGCAAGGTCCAACTCTACTTGACTTTTAGCCTTTCTCACTTTATTCCTATATGTTCTGACCTCAATAAGGTAGCTTTCCTTGCTGATCCCTCCCTTCTTCCACTCCCTGTAGGCTTTCTGCTTTTTCTTAATCACCTCTCTGAGATGCTTGCTCATCCAGCTGGGTCTACAACTCCTGCCGATGAATTTTTTCCCCTTTCTTGGGATGCAGGCTTCCGATAGCTTCTGCAGCTTTGATTTAAAGTAATCCCAGGCCTCCTCTACCTTTAGATCAATAAATTCTTCAGTCCAATCCACTTCCCTAACTAATTCCCTTAATTTTGGAAAGTCAGCCCTTTTGAAATCAAAAACCCTACTTGCAGATTTATTTTTGTTAATCCTTCCGTTCAGTTTGAACTGAATTAGCTCATGATCACTTGAGCCAAGATTATCCCCTACAACCATTTCTTCTATGAGGTCCTCACTACTCCCCAAAACCAAATCTAAAATGGCATCCCCTCTAGTCGGTTCAGCAACTACTTGCTGAAGGAATCCATCAGCTATCGCATCTAGGAACATCTGAGACCTATTATTATTATTACTAGCACTCGTCCTCCAGTCTATATCTGGGAAGTTAAAGTCTCCATGATCACACAGTTTCCATTAGTATTTACTTTATTAAAAACATTAAAAAGGGCTCTATCCATACCCAAATTAGATCCCGGTGGTCTATAGCACACCCCAAGCACTATCCCAGGGGAGGCTCTAATAGTTTTCTTCCCCAATGTAATTTTTGCCCAGACGGACTCAGTCGTATCCATTTCATTGCTTCTTATTTCTTTACATTCTACCTCATCATTGATCTACAATGCTACTCCACCACCTTTACCTTTACTTTGGTCTTTCCTAAACAGCACATACCCTTCAATACCTGTAGTCCAGTCATGACTACTATTCCACCATGTTTCTGTTATCGCTATAATATCTGGTTTCACTTCCTGCACCAGTAGCTCTAGTTCCTCCATTTTGTTACCTAGCTCCTCGCATTGGTGTACAAACATCTTAATTTTTGCTGTTTGGCCTTGCTCGCATTCTGTACCCTATTGGGCACGGTCATTCTACAGCCAGTATGACCTATTAGGCTGGTATCCACACTGCCCTTCCTCCTTATGTCCATTCTCTTACCCAGGGCTGTATCCTTTCTTACTTTGTTTTCTTCCCTCTCAATGCTAAAATCCAGCGTGGAGATTACCTGGACATCTCCCCCAAATTCCTAGTTTAAAGCTCTTAATCTGTTGTGCCAGCCTCCATCCTAGAAGTCTATTTCCTTCCCTACTCAGA
Organism: Chelonia mydas; assembly: GCF_015237465.2. NCBI lineage: Eukaryota > Metazoa > Chordata > Testudines > Cheloniidae > Chelonia > Chelonia mydas. The sequence continues at coordinate 342,231,027 of NC_057849.1, forward strand.
TGAAGTCCATCCCGAGAGAACAGTCCTCTGTCCATGAATGCCTCCCAGTGGCCATACATCCCAAAGCCCTCCTTATAGCATCACTGCCTAAGTCATCTGTTGATAGTCATAATCTTGTCGCACCTTTGTTACCCTTCTCTAGGAACAGGCAGAATCCCACTAAAGATCACCTGAGCCTCAATTTCCTTAAGCGTCTTCCCCAGCCTGGCATAGTCTCCCTTAATACTTTCCAGCGAGAATCTAGCCGTATCATTTGTTCCCACGTGAAGGATAATTAGGGGATTCTTTCCTGCTCCCTTTAGGATCCCTTTCAACCTCAGGTCTACATCCCGTATCTTAGCACCTGGAAGACAGCACACCCTTCTATTCTCTGGATCAGCTCTGGTTACAGGCCTGTCTATCCTTCTCAGTAAGGAGTCCCCGATCACATAGACCTGCCTTTTCCTGGCGACGGTGCTATTCTCCAGTCTATCCCCTGTTCCCTCTGGCTGCAAGTTCTTTCCATTCCTATTCTCCCTTGTAATCCTCTTCAACCCATCCTGTATCCTCCTGGGGCTCATATTTGGTGTAGTCTCCATTGACTCTTCCCCTTTTCCTATAGGACTAGCTGCTCTTCTCTTCTTCCGTGCCCTTCCACCTTCAGCAACTACCAGCTGAGCCCCTTCTTCATTTTCCAACTCTGCAAACCTGTTCTTGAGCTCTATTTCTCCTTCACTAGCCTGTCTTTTCCTCTGCCTGGTGGTGCTGAGCATACCAGAGTCTGCAGGGCAGGACTGACCTGGCCTGCAGCCCATGTTGGAAACAGATCCCAAAAAATCCTTTTTCCTAATGAAATCGAACATGGCCCTCCTGCACAGCTGAGGGGTACACAGCGCTGCCCCTTCCTGAAAGCCGGGTCCCCTCAAACGTGTGACCGGTGCTACTGCGTGCAGGAAAAGAGTGCAGTATAATGAAATGGGGCCTCGTATTCCCCGCTGGAGCTCTAGATGCTGTGTTAGAAGCCTCGAATGCAGGTTAATTTATGGTGTGTCTGCTCCTCCTCCCTAGTATTGAGATTGGGAGCTGTATTGCTGTCCAGGTCTGCATGCTTCAGATACCCATCCTGGTGCTCTTCACAATCTTCTACGTAAGTAATGGAGCTGGAGCCAGACTTCATGGTTACTATGGTTTTCTCCACTTGGCTTGTGGACACTGGGGCTTTGGGGAAGGAGGAAGCCCCCATGGTTGCAGGGGTTCATGATGGTTGCACACCTAAGAATGTCACTCAAATAGGAACATCGTGCTGGTGTTGGCGAAAGGTACTGGAGAAATGGTGCCACTGAGCTACACTATCCTTAGAGCAGGAATGGTGGAGGCAGTTGCAAGGCAGGGTTCCCCGCACCAGCATCTCTGATTTTTGGAGAGCCAGTCTCTATTCCCCAGGTTCCCAAGCAATGGGCTGACTGCACAGTCAAATTAACAACTCCCTCACTGTCTCAAACATGCTCATTAGATTTTTAAGGGGGAGCAGATGGGACAGGTGAGATTATTGCTAATGTGTGTGAACCAGAGTGACGAAAACCAGTCCTCCTGCTGTCCCCCAGGGACTGGGAACGTGGCAGGTGAATGCATTTTTATCCTGATCATTGACTTGAAAATACTAAGGTGCTTGTGACTGTTTTTGCACTATGTGCATAGCTTGTTTGTCCACACTGCTGCAGGTAGAGTATATTGCAGTGGGTGGAAAACAGTCTTTCAAGAGTCTCTGGGTAAGGAATTGGGACTGTCTAAATGGGCAGAACAAACTTTCTGAATTGACTTTGACTGTCCATGCAGGGCATAACCATGGCTGACTTACCAAGGGTTTAAAAACTGCTCTCTACCTTTCCACAGCCTACAGGTTTCATACTTGTCTTCAGTGACCTCCATGTCTATTCCAGCATGTTCAGCGTGGTCCTCATGAACTACATCTTCATGGATGGCAAGTGTGACTACTTCCAAGGTAACCGTCCATGTGGGGCAGTCTTCTTCTCCCATGAGAATTTTAATCCTATCCAACTCCTCCCATAGCCGCTTACAAACATTCCCACGCTTCCTGAGCAATCTCACTCAGGAACAGGGATTGACCGTGTAAAAGGGGCATCCCTGTGTCCCATGTCTGTCTCTGACTCCAGATCTGATTGCTCTAAGGTTAAAAAGTCTTAACTGCAATCCCACTCTTGGAGCAGAGAGGCCCTTTCCTTCGTACTAATCTCCCCAGTAGGAGCTTCAGACCATCTGATCATTCATGATGTGGTGTTGGGTTTCCACAGTTAACTGGCTCAGTAACTGGAACTTAAATCTGCTGCCCCAGGAGTGGATTCTTCTAACTAGTAGATGACTCAATTCCCACAGGAAGCAGCTCCAAAGAAGGTTTTGTCATAACGTGCTGTTACCTGGCACTCAAATGTTGGCTTAAACTGTCCCTTAACTTGGAGATACAGTGTAGTTTCACATCCTGGAGCACTTGTCCCAGTGTGAACTTCCAGATTCTGTCCGGAGCAGACTGGCAGCTGTTCCATCTAGTACAAAATCCACCTTCCCAAATCTTGTTCACTGAGTGTGTGATTCCAGCCCTCTAGTTCCTAACCATGGCGGTTCTCACTCCCCCAGGTACAGTGCTGGTGATGGTCTACTTCATCCTCCTAGCTGTGTATTTCTTTGCTCCTTCCCCTGCTGGCTGCTGAGGCCTGACTCCATGGACCTTGTATTCTTCTCTTGGGAGAAGACTTCCCCCTCCCACCCCCCAGGGCAGCTTCTGTTAACAAATGTTGAGTGTTTCTCAGGGACTCGGCTGGTCTGGTTTTACTCTAAAACCATTAGTTGCATGAAGCTAAAGAACCTGCCACCGGAGTTTGTTTTTCCTTCAACAGCTGTTTTAAAAGATGGGATGGAATTGGGAATTGCTAACCACTGGAAAAGGGTGGGGGTGGGGGTGGTAGTCTGGTCACGCCTTCTTAACCGAAGAAGAAGCCTTAATGCCAGAATGCTTCCTTGTGTACCAAAGTACAGCTCAGTCTGGGATTGTGGCTAGAGGGAAATCTGTTGGCAAAGGCTTTTGAGGAACAGAAGAGTCCTCTTTAGACTCTGAAAGATGCACTGTTCTCTTGCTGCTGGGAAAGTGGTGCCCTCTCCAAGGTGCTGTCTTGAAACAGACCTATCCTGGGAGGACAGGAGAGGACTCTTTTTCAGAATGCTACCTGCTTGTCATACACATGGCAGCCTCTAACACTGGCCTGTAGAAATAATACAGGTGGGTTTTGCTGTAACTTGAAATGAATCCTGTTTTTTTTTTTTTTTTTTTTTTTTCCCAACTGTTCTGATTAAAGCAGTTTTTGTACAAGCTGGATCTGGTCTTGTATCTACAAGGGTCTCTGCAGGCAGCCACATGCAGGGATGTGGGGGATTGTAGTTGACTGACCTATCTGGTTTCTTCACACCACTAACTTACTCAGGGACAATATAGGTTTTTAGGCCTGATGATCAGTCTCCATGTAGCACGACCCATGTGAGGTGGTAGAAGCCAACTGTTAAGAGACCCTTTCTTTGGAGTAAACATCCCGCCATCACTCAGACTCCAAGCAGAGGACAGAGGCCATCTTCTGCCTCTGTTAGTACAGACCAGAAGGCAGAATGGTCTAGAAGAGATGCTTCTGTCAGGTGAGTTCTTGTTAAACTTTGCTGCTGGAGCCAATTGGACAATCTGCTGCTCCCTAGTCTGGGCTTCTCGGTGAGAAGCCGTTTCTTAAATCTCCCTCCCGCTCTAGAGGCGTGGTTATAGCCTGTGCCCCAGCTGCAGCACTACTGTGGGGGCAGAGCAGTCTTGCATTGGCACTAGATCTGCGTGCTAGGGGTGTAAATAAGCCAGCTGCGGGTGTAGCGCTCAGCCTTTGGTATCTTTCCTTAGGTTTTAAGAGCATGGTTGACATGAGTTGCTCCCTTTGTATTTCAAAACCATGTGTGCCACAGCTTAAAGCCTGGGTTGCTTTAAATCAGACACACCCTGATTTCCACTGTGCCCAAAGACCTTGCGGGGGAGATTCTATCCCTACCTCTGCCACTGTGTTCCTATAGGATGCTAGACTGTGACACTGAACAGGAGCGGCTGGGGCTAGACTGCCACGTACCCTCAGCGTTCAGGGCAAGTGAAGCTGGGCTTTGGCCATACTGCACTAAATATGCTGCAATGTCTGGTTCTAGGTGTCTCCAGGGGGGTGCCTGTAGTTAATGGACCCTTCACAATTTTGGCCTTCATGTGTCTGGGTCTTATTTCGCTAACTTTCACAGGTGGCTAATACCAGCTCCCTGGGCTAAGGTGGAGCTAATATTGGAAGAATTGACAGTGGTGTCAGAATGCTCCAGCAATCTCAGTAAGGAAATTAGTCAGTGCAGTAAATAAGTCCTAGGACCACACACTGAATGAGGACAAAAAAGTACTCCAGAAGGTGAGGCTCCAGCCCAGAACAATCCATGCCTGGGCACCTGGGGGCTGAGCTAGGCACAAGTACCCAAAGCTTCCTTCTCTGGGATACCTGACTTTACATCCCAAACTGTGCCTTAAAAGGATTTATTTCCCAACTGGGTTCCCCTGGAGTACCTGAAAAATTCAGATTGCCCTTTTCTCTTCTCCCCCCCCCCCCGATCATCAGCACGGTTTGTACAGGGCTTTACCTGCACAACACACACTTACTAACCCTTACTAGTAGTGGAAGGGTTAGTAACAGGAGAGGCTCACTTCCTACGGATCAGCCACAAGAAGGGGATGATGGTTGGACAGTAAGGTGGAGACTATGATGTTCTATAAAGAGTGAGCTAATTACTACAGGAGGCTTGTGCCTCTAGCTCTCTTCCTTCCCCTACTGCCCACAGGCTACTGCCTCCATGTTGTGGGGCCCCTTTAAGGAGAGAACTGGAAGTACAGACCAGCAAATAAAAACCACTCCACCTCTTCTCAGCTGTTGCCTTAAAAAAACCAACCAGGGGTGTGGATTTAGCGTTTCACGTAATGTGAGTTCTGGGCTTGACTGAGAATGAGCAAGGTAACGCTTGGGGCAAATATCTCCTACCCACAAACCAACAGAGGCTTTGCCTTCCCTCTTCCAAAGCTGTTATCAAGTCTCCTGTTCTCTAAGAGAACAAGTATCTGCCAAGAAACTGCATCTCCATCCCAAGGCCTCCTTTCTTCCCGGGCCAAGGACTTTTGTTAAAGACCCTATAGAGAGAGAGCTAGGGGATCGTTCAGTGGCAGCCAGCAGTTTCCTAGTACAACCTCCAGAACTAAGTTTGGCTGCAATAAAGCAGATTCCCTACTTCTGCAGTGATGTGATCCATAAAGTTCGTGTCAAATGGTGTCTCTTCTATTGCTGCTCTGGGCAGGGGGGTTAAAGACCCAAGGCACCCCTGCAGCTGTCAGGCTTGCAGGCATTCTGCTTGACAGGTGATCATTAGTGGTACTGCAGCTTGGGCAGCAGTATTGGGGGAGTGCCCTGGAGGGCTCCTTGCATGAGTGGAACTGGACTTGCAGCAATTTCATTCCAAGTTGGACTGGTGCAGTGGCCCAGCACAGGCTACAAGCATGGAGTAAGTGCATGCACAGAAGTGCTGGCATGGCTTGTGGACTAATGCACCAGTACATGCCTGGAAATCTAGGGCCAGCTAGTTTAATGTTGATAACTGCACTGGCTACTCAAGCAAATGCTTCAGTGACACCATCGCTATTATAAGACTGGAAGGGACCTCGAGAGGTCATCTAGTCCAGTCCCCTGCACTCATGGTAGGACTATTCTCTCAACCAGCCCTGACAGGTGTTTGTCTAACCTGCTCTTAAAAATCTCCAGTGATGGAAATTCCACAACCGCTGTAGGCAATTTATCCCAGTACTTAACCACTCTGACAGGAAGTTTTTCCTAATGTCCAACCTAAACCCCACTTGCTGGAATTTAAGCCCACTGCTGCTTGTCCTATCCTCAGAGGTTAAGAATAATTTTTCTTCCTCCTCCTTGTAACAACCTTATGTACTTATGTCTCCTCTGTCTTCTCTTCTGCTGACTAAACAAACCAAATTTTTCAATCTTCCCTCATAGGTCATGTTTTCTAGACCTTTAATCATTTTTGTTGCTCTTCCCTGAACTTCCTCCAATTTGTCCACATCTTTCCTGAAATGTGGCACCTAGAACTGGACACGATACTCCAGTTGAGGCCTAATCAGCAGAGTAGAGTGGAAAAAATACTTCTCATCTTACAACTCTCCTGCTAATATATATCAATGTTTGCTTTTTTTGGCAAGCGTTACACTGTTGTCTCATTTAGCTTGTGATCCACTATGATCACATCCCTTCCTGCAGTACTCCTTCCTACGCAGTCATTTCCCATTTTGTATGTGTGCAATTGGTGGTTCTTTCCTAAGTAGAGTACCTTGCATTTGTCCTTATTGAATTTCATCCTATTTATTTCAGACCGTTTCTCCAGTTTGCCCAGATCATTTTGAATTTTAATCCAATCCTCCAAATCGCTTGCAACCGCTTCCAGCTTGATATTGTCCACAAACTTTAGAAAATGGCATAGAGAGTACATGTATAATCATTGATAAAGATATTGAACAGAACCAGACCCAGAACTGATCCCTGCAGGACCCCATTCATTATGCCTTTCCATCATGACTGCGTACCACTAATAACTAATCTCTGGGAACAAGAGTTCGGCCCTAGTAGCTTCTAGATCTCAGCAAGGGTGAGGCATGGGCTCAGGCTTAAGATTTAAAGACAAAAACTCCCCTCCCAATTCTGCTTTGACACATATAGGGACAATACCTACTTCACAGGAGCATTCAGAGGGTTGGTTGCAAGGGACAGTGAAAGTAGAAAAGCCATTAATGCAATAGCCCTGAAAGATTTTTTTTTTTAAAGGATATTAGCAGATGCAGATACTAGCATGGAAGACAATGGGATGGAGCAAGAATGCATCAGGACTGATCGCTGAGGTTCAAACTAGAAGCAACTTTCAACAATGCAGAATTATTTATAATCTTGCAACACTAGCTTCTGTGCTAAATCTGCACTGGATGCTAGTAGCATACTTAATAAAAGGATGATACCAGGAGGGCTGGGGCCAATATGGACAGGCAGTGGAGTCTCATGCTAAGCTTTCAACCAACGTGGGAAGCCAAACTTTGGGGTATAGGAAGCAGCTTTGAGCGCTACCTTTGAGTAACACACTTTAGCCCTACTCCTAAGAGCTGTCTGCTTAGATCCTGAGATGATAAAGTGCTATAAAGCACAAAGTCCCTCAGTAAGAAATGGGTTTAGAATCTACCCCTTCTCCCTCAACACCGCAACGACGTGTCCATTGCTGTGAAGCGATTGAGTTGAATGCTGCACACTTTGCCGTTTGTGTTGGCTCTGTCTCTACCCTGGCCAACGGAAGAGGAAAAGGAGAGGTGAAGGGACACAGCATGTGATTTGGACAGAGGTTTTTTATTGGATTTAAAAAAAAAACTGCAAAAACACTGACAAGGTCCATAAATACAGGCAAGTACATCTCTTGGTCAGCCTTCGCCCTCCCACCAACCCAGCACAGCTTCACACCACAGGATGTTGGCATGGCGACAGAAGGGATGACCACCCATTGCTGCATGCATATCAGACTCCCACACTAAACACACAAACAGGACTGGGGGGGGCACCGACTGAATGTCAGGCAAAGGCAGAGGCTGGCCAAACGCTCCCCGGCTGGAAAGAGGGCACAAGTTCATTCCTCAACACCAAAGAAAGAAACTGCACTTACACAGCCGACTTGTCCCCAGTTCATCCCCTACAGCTAGGGTAACTTCACATTGGACTCTGCATCCATACCGAATAGCATGAGAACATTGCCCTTGGGTCTACTAGTGTCTAGAACTGGCTGCCGATGGCTTTTGATCAAAGGGGGGGGGGGGGGATAATGCAGAGGAGGATTTAAAAATAAAAAAATCACAGCAACAGTTCCATCATCACCCATGAGGCTCAGTCACCAGGTTAAAGTGGCAATAAATGGAGAAAAGCCAGAGCAAGGGAAGCATGCAATTGAGTTAGTGTTGTGGGATGAGAACTCAAGACATTTTACAGCAACAGATCTATGGCCAGCACACACTGTAAACATGGGAGGAGCAGCACGATTCCTGCATCCTCCGTTGTTCTAGGCGTGGACTATCTGACACAGCAACAAAGTGTGTTTGGTTTTGTGTAGCAATCCCCTCATAGCTGAATACATGTTGGTCCAGCGTTCTTCAGTGCTCTGTTACTAGACTGTTTCTGCTCAGAGAAGCAAGTAGAGGCAGAGCCTGCTTGGAGCAGGGTAATAACTACTAGTCAGCCTGGCACCAAGGGAACCACTTACAGGATTTGAAACAACACACTTGGAATCTAAAAAGATGCTGTCATGTCATGTCAGCATCTCTCGTTATTTCCCCAGGAGACCTCCATTCAGAGTAGCTGTAACACAGGGTCACAGCAGTGCTCTGAGAAAGTCTTTGGCATAGGGTCACATGATTAGGACTTAGAAGGGTTATTTTAGTTACCCAGGAGACCAAACACTGCAGTCATTACTCATTCCTTTTTGTCAGAGGAAAAGCCAAGTAAGGACTTCAACACGGGACCTGTTTTACACAACAGGGGCTTGCTTCAGAGTTGCTGAGCCCCAACTCCCACTCAAGCCCTTAGCTGGGGGAACTCTGCATCACGGGGGGGAGGGAGGGAGAGAAGAGAGTAACAGGCTGCAACACTTACAACCCTGTTTCTTTAAACAATGGCAAAGCCCAGGAGTTAGTGGGTTATTCACTCCTAACATGTAGGAACAGCACCAACCAAGTGAAGGTTACCGGAGACTGAATTTGCCAGCCCATCTGCCCCAGCTGGCCTACCAGCACTACTTAGCTCCTGAAACTGGCCCACCTCCCTGGGAAGGAAAAGCAAGAGCAGTGCTTGGAATCTGTTCTTTACAGAGATGTGGCAGGAATGTATCCTCCCTTTGTACAGTGCCACTACCCCTTTATCAGGCCCCGGAGAACTCCCCCGCAACAGGCCCTGCTCCGGCTGTTCACAGGGTTTGGTACCAGGCTGTTTTCTAATGTGACAAAGTTCATATTGCTTAGAGACAATGACGGCTTTTATTACTCAAATCTTCCAGCTGCACCAGAAAAGCTGCAAACAAGCATGAGCTCAGAGGGGAACTGCACGTCTTTAATGAGGCACAATTGAAAAAGCAAAACGGGGGTGTGGGGGGTGGGGAGAAGAGTTCCAGAGTCTGTTTGTCCCAGAACAGGGGCACCTGTTTCAGGCAGCACAGTGAAGCTGTCAGTTACCACAGGGGAACCGAAGCCTGGCATTTTCACTGTCCAGGGAAGAACTACTGACCTGTGATTATAAAATACCAGACTTCTATTTAAGCCTGTGCAGACACGCTTCAGAGGCTCGGTTGGTTGGTAAAGCTTTGCTTTGCTGTTCGCTTTTAAACGCTTAAGCCAATACACAAAACTGCTCCAAACATCTCACCCATCAGGGCTGCAAATGAGGCGTGGAAGTTGGGAAGAGATCCTGTTTTATTGACCGTTGTAGGGAAAGGAGGTTTTCTCCTGACAATCAGGAGGACCAAGCAAAGGAAGTTAGCAGCAACAGGAGGGAGGGGAAAAATGTAGCTGAAGCTGTTTGATGTAAAATAATGTTTCAACCACACTTATTTTACTATGCAGGAACACGGTTTCTCTGCAGGATGCAGCTCGGTTTGCAGTAATTCAAGTCCTTTTTTTTTTTTAACCCACAAAAAATAAAGACTGTATTTTTCCTCCAAAGATCAAAATAACTAGCCTAAAGACATTCATGTGGGACAGAAGTGCAGTGTCCAGAAGGATTTTTTTGTAATACGAAAATCAGATACTGCCGTATTTTTTCTGCCCAAGTATCCCCTTTGCTCAAACTGCAGAATTTATTAAGCAGGTTAAATGGCTCATCTTAACCCTTTCCCCTCACATACAAGTACTATTTTTATGGTTGGAAACCGCCCCAGCAATACTGGGTATTTCTAGTCACATTTCAAGCTCACTGGAAAGTACAGTGCTAATAGAGAATACAAGTCTCCGATTTCAGCAACTCAGCTGAGACTACTGTTATCAAGTGGAGAATCATTGTTGCTCCACTTTATTTTGAGGAATCAGAAGGAGATGCAGGGAGGCCATCAAAGCATTAACAGATCAGACTATCGGTCTATGATGGAGAGGATGAAATGGGCTCATTACTCAGGGCTTGGTCCTTGATGTTCTTAGCATGATCCAGCTCCCACGGAAGTCACTGGGAGAGGGGGATGTGCAGCTGTAGCCCCAGGTGCTAGTGTAGAAGAGGTAAGTGAACATGCCGCCAAGTTTCAAGGTGCAGTAGGGACCTATATTCTAGCTTCACCAAAACGCTACATACCACACGCAGTCTGGTCGCATTGACCATATTGCGCTGAGCGATCTGCAGTAGAAGTAAGAATCTGCAGTAGTGAAAGTAGATTACAAAGACTGCCAGAGGCAGGGGTGGACTTCGGTTGTCTTCAGTGCTGCTTTAAGTCAGGAACGGCATCAGCAAGGCAAATCACATCACGGACAGGCTTAGGAAGGCCAGTGTAAAGCAGAGCCCATGAGGCCATTTGAGCTGACAAGAACGTCTAGAGCAGGAGCGTGCATGTATATAGATCCACTACATTCCTCTTAATGCTGCCTTTGGAATTGCTGGAGGAGTAGAAGAGCGCTCAGGCTAAGACGCGCCGGGGACTCGGGAAGAAAGAGCCAGCACTTGTGCTGTGTTGCCCTTCGAAGATGATGCTCTTGGCCAAAAACGGGAGACCCTAAGGCTTGGTGTAGATGTGAGATCTTTGCAAGAGAAGATGGGAGCCGCCAGAATTAGGCCAAAGGGAAAGTCTCAGGTGGATGGAAGCCGAATGGAAGCATCAAGCTGGGCCTCCAGAGAGCGTTCTGGAAGTGGGGTTAGGAGAAGAGCTTCAGACATCTTGGTGAGCTCTCACACACTGCAGCCTTGGTCACTGAAAAGGGACTGGAAGCCCAGGAACTGAGCGCTCACCAGCTCGACATCTTAGGCACTATTACTACAAACAGCCACCTGCACACAGAACCTGCATAGCTAGATACCGATGGGCTTATCTGGCTATTGGTCCCCGACATCCAGCTCCATTGGGAGCTCTCAGTTCGGACAGCAGCATACAGCTATGCCAGTGGATGGAAGCGTCAGCTGCTGTCGCTCAGCCTAGTACCCGGAGAGAGGACAGAAAGTGAAATGAAATGCTGTTGCGTGCCCTCCACACACAAACCCATACTTTCTGCCCATGGGGATCGTCCTCCGAAGACTGACAAGACTAGAACAAACCTGGGAGACTGAGAGGCCAACATGCTGGCCATCAAGTGACGCTAGCACCATCCCACCTGGGTATAAGGAGAAACCACATAGGAGGTCTTAAGCAGGTCTCTGCATGGATATCAGCAGCCATCCTGCAGGCTCAGAAGACATCTAGCTTCTCCTTGCAGTCGAGAGCATCCTGCTAAACTGCACTGAAGGGGGCCTGAGACAGCATGGTTAACAGCGTTAAAAGCACAGAGCAAACGAACAGGGTTTGAATTACAAGGCACTGAAAGACGTTTACATTTGAAAAGCTGCCACATCCCTTATTTCGCTGAGGCCATGAAAGGAAGAAGCTAAATTTATGGTAAAATACTGACCCAAAATGATAGGGCAGGGGAATCTGCAAAAGAAACTTAGGGAACCTTACGACAACAGATATTATTAGGTAGTTACTGAGCAGTGGAGCTGGGAGCACAAAGTAGCCGCAGAGACTCATCAGCCTTCAGATCCATCTTGTGGGGTTTGCTATTGGGATTTATTGAACACTACTGCAACCTCTTAAAAGAAAAGCAAACCTCTAAAATTGGCTTTAGACATTGGAGGGGGAGAGTTATTTGGAAAAACTACTAAAAAAGGCACTTAACAAAAATGGTCTTCAAAATACAATTGTTTTCTTCAAACCCAACGTCTCAGCCTAGTTCAGCTGCTCCACATTTGATGGCCAGTTCTGTACATTCTCTCAAGCTGGTTTCACAGTGACATGGAGCACGAAGAGAAAGACACCCAGGAAATCGACATTTCTTCCTTTCCCCCTTTTGTAGAAAGGCAAACAGCATTCACAGCAAGGCAAGAGACAACACTGTGAAAAAATGAGCTGTTAATTTTGCAGCTCCCCAGAAGCAACTGTCCACAGAAGTTAAAAAAAAAAAAAAAAAAAAGCCACACACAAAAGGAATAAAACAAAGCATTGGACAGGCAATTCAGAAAAAATTCCAATGCCTGAGAGAACAAACAAACAGGCTGCGAAGTTATGCTTAGGTAACTAATGTTGAGTTGGCACAGATGGACTAGACCCTGAATACAGAGGGCATGACATACTTAAGGTTAAAGACAGCTTTAAAATCGCTATAGTAAGTTTCCTCAGTTCGCTTTTTCAGAGTGCAACATGGGCAGAAAGGGGAAGGTGCAGCATAACACACTGCCCCTTCCCACCACCTGTTTAGAGAAAACTACACAGTAGTCCATAAGCGGCGATTTTTAACCACCCTTCCAGGCAGACGTTTCAATATGAAAAAGGTGAGGAACAATTACACTGTTGCTTAAAACCACGCCACCCTGCACCGAAATTTTAAACTGCGCTGGCGATCTTCGTTTGCTGCTCCCACGTGCCAGCCATCTCCCAGAACTCAAAGACGATGATCACATGCCCACAACACACATGCAAATCTTCAGGCAGCGAATGCTATACAGAGGCAGAGCCAATTCGGGCATTCAGAGGATGGATGCTGCTGTGACCAAAGGGGAATTGGACTGTTCATTCAGCATGTGGTTGAATTGGTGCAGTTAGCGTCTCCTACTCAGTTAAATGCATCTTTAGAAACAATAAGTTAAACACCATGTGTAAGCAGGAGCTGCCACAATTTCTAAGCCCCTTCCCTGCATTTATTAGGCTACAGGCATGTGCTAATAGCAGGTTGGTGGCTGTACGTTACGAACGAGATCTGAACAGCATCTTCGTTCCTGAAGTATTTAGAGAGATCCATAAATAAAAAGCTGATTTCCATAAACACCAAATAAACATTCACAGAAAGGCATCCGACGTATTTGCTGAGTAAGGCGCTGAGAGCAGGGTCCTCCCGTCTCCTTAGCAGCGGCATCCATAAAGGGCGGGGGTGTCTCTTTAGTGTTTCTAGGGCAGAGTGAGAACAGCGAGGAGTTCTCATTTCAGTCGCTCAATGAGTCCCTGTGTGAGGCCAAGGTGCAAAAGCTGCGATCTGGAGAGAGTTGCTAGATGAGGGAAAAATCCCAACAGCTTCTCCCATGACAGTTCCAGAAGGCTGGGGACTACTAGCCACATCTTAAATAAGGAGCCAGTCCGTTTGTTTTCGTGGATGTTGACCACCCCTCCATGGACGTACATGCAGCCAGCCTGGGTGGAAACAGGACAAGAGGGAAGTTACTCATGTTCACACACACAGCTAAGCTCACTACTCACTGCGTGTGGGGCTAAGCTTCTGAAGCTCATGTGCTTCTCAGAAGAACCCTGCCATCGACATCTGGAGAGAACCAAGCATTTGGACAAGCAGCAATGGGCTTACTCTGCCGCAAGGGAGATTTAGGAAAAACATGTAGACTATCAGGGTAGTTAAGCACTGGAGGTTGTGGGATTCCCATCGTTGGAGGTTTTTAAGAACAGGTTGGACAAAAACCTGTCAGGGATGGTCTAGGCATAGTTGGTCCCGCCTCAGTGTGAGAGGATGGACTAGCTGACTTCTTGCGGGCTGCTCCAGCCCTACATTTCTATTTGATCTTTAGAACCAAGGAGTCATTCTGATTTCAAGAAAAGGTCTGTGCTGTGCTACTGATGAGCCAGCAGAGGGAGCACAACTTACGTTCTAGGGATGGTATGGACACCAATGTTGCTGATCTCAAAAGGCGATAAGAAAAGGAGGACTTGTGGCACCTTAGAGACTAACCAATTTATTTGAGCTCACGAAAGCTTATGCTCAAATAAATTGGTTAGTCCCTAAGGTGCCACAAGTACTCCTTTTCTTTTTGTGAATACAGACTAACACGGCTGTTACTCTGAAACCTGGCAAAAGGCGATGTAATTTTGAGGGCCATTAGAAGAAAGAGCTTGTCAGACTATGTCTAGGGGAACCTATTCCTGCAACCATTATTCCCAAATGTCCCACTAAAGTCATGCAGATTTATGTCTAAGGGATAATGACCAGGCCTACAGAGCATAGGACAAAGGTAAGCTTAGAGAGACAAGGTGGGTGAGGTAATATCTTTGACTGGACCAACCTCTATTGGTGAGAGAGACAAGCTAGAAAGGTAACGCCTGTAAGAGAATCTTACAAATACGATAACATATTAATATCACCAGAAGTCCTGAGAGTGTCCCTTTAAGACTGTGTCACAGTGAGTCATTTAAAGGATACCAAATCATCCTTATGCAATAGCTAGTTAGAAACGGATCCTACAGCTGATCCATGATTTCTAATTCCTGGATTGTCCAGCAGGTTTGGAGGTTGCTTTCCGATGCTCGCCCACTTAACGCAGCGAAAGTCCTCTCAAGACACTTATACACCTGCTCACCTTCAACTCCCTGCAGTCCCTCAGGGGCCAAAGGCCACAGCAGTAGGTTGGTTTTTATAGAGTGGGCAACTGATGTTCAGAGAAGAATCATTACTTTGGGCTAACGCAGTCTGAAGACTAGGACAGCTTCGCTGCTTTCTGGAAGCACAGCATGCGGTGTGCCATGGCAGCCAGAGAGCACCCCGCCGGGTACACAGTCAGAATGACAGGGAGTTCCTGTTCTAAAGGCTGGAACTCAGCTCTGGCCTTAGTCTCCCCTGTATACTGGATTTTGTTTAAGCCCACTGAATATGTTCCTCTTTACTGATGCCAGTGGCTCCATGCCATACATTGTAAAGCTAGACTCCTGTCAAGGCTAGAGCCTGGCTGCGGACTGACTTGACTGCAGTCTAGAAGTACCTACGTGGGAAACGCATATTGGATAGCGGGCACGTCAATCGAGCGGAGAAAGGCCTGACATGAGCCAATGGCTGGAAGATGAAGCTAGACCAATTCAGAGTGGAAATAAAGGTGTACATTTTTAACAGTGAGGATAACTAACCACTGGAACAATTTACCAGGCGTCGTGGTGGATTCTCCATCACTGGCTATTTTTAAATCAAGACGAGATATTTTTCTAAAAGCTCTGCTCTAGGAGTTTTATTGGGAACGTTCTCTGGCCTGCGTTATACAGGAAGTCAGACTAGATGATCACAATGGTCCCTTCTGGCCTTGGCATCTATATTGCAGACCCACACAAGTGTCCGAACAGGTAAGTGCACGAATTAAGCTGTATCTAACAAGGCATATAGGGGAAAGACAGACTACAGCCACTTACTGGTGTGACAGCAGCACAGTGAAAATAAACTGGTTCAGGCATGACAGCTGGGAGTTTCACCCACTGGAAAGTTTGAAGATTTAGCTTCCAGATGTCTCCCAATATCACTTCTCCGTTATATCCCCCACAGACAAACACATCTATAGAAAAGGGACAACAACCACACAATGCTTAGAGACCAATCTAGCATGATGATCAGCCACGGCCAATTCATTTAAGAGTTACAGCACACACACTAACTGAAACCAGCAACCTGTCCTCTAGAACAGCTCCAGAAAGAATGTCCACTTTACAATCAATGTGAGCTCTGAAGAGCTTCTCAGAACTATCACGGTAGGGACCAGAGCTAACAGAGATTGTGTGGACACCTCCCCTGCCATTCACTTATGCACATATCACCTCCCAGCCCATTTGCGCCCACAACAGCCAGATGGCAATTACAGCAGTTGCTTATGTGGTGAGGTACAAGATAGAATCGCCCCTGCCTGAGAAGCGAGTGCAGCGCCCATGCTCAAGGGTTGCTGCTTTAAAAAAAAAAAAAAAGTCTTAAAATCAACCTGAGACTAGGTTAATTGTGGTGTGGTTTGATTAGGCTCCCATTTCTTTTAACATGTAAGCCTCAGTTGAAAGACTTGGAAGTTGAGGGTCACTATTTTGACTTTAATTTCTTCAAGTTGCACGTGAGTAATTACTTAACCAGCTTGCATGGCTGCTGCTGCTGAACTAGAAGTGCAGAAGCGTTACATGGACTGCTGGGGCTACAGAGAGGATCTCAACTTTGTCAGAGGCAATGCACAAGGCGGTTCATGGCTGTAGGCCAGCGCTCATCATGGAGCGAGTATGGATCTCATATGCTTGCCCTCCCCCCTCTCCAAGGCTACATTGCAAACTCTGCAATGGAGCAAAGTAAGATTTCTAGTAAGATCACCTGGAGGGGGTGGAGAGAAGAGAGCAGAAACCTCCACCACCACAGGCCAAGAAAGCTCAATGCGTTTTCTTTGCAAGCTTATATAATGGCCTCTCATTTGTTACCGCATGAGCGGTTCCAGGCTCAACTCTGATACTGTCTTTTAATCTAATCTGCACGCAGCTTTATAGGCCATCACGAAAAGGCCCCTGTGCCTGATAAACCCCAAAATGATTCTACCTCTAAAGAACTCCATTTCAAAGTTTGACTCTGCCTCTTGTCTTGGGGCAGAGAGGTTAAGGACAGATCGGAGGAAGGGCTCTCATTGGTAAGTGTGGATCATGTCATCAGCTACGTCGTACAGTGCTGTATATTGAGGCTGTAATACACTCAAAGACAAATCACCACCTAAAACGGTGGTTTATATGCTGCATATAATTATAGCTCTGGACTCTTCAGAATCACATTTGTAATAAACAAAGTATGTTATATTCCAGAAATTAAAATGACCGGGAGAGGTAAGAGACACTCCTTAAGCTCCATCCAGCTGGCTCCACTGAGCACAAGGAGTAACTAAACTCTCTCGTGAACATCTATGTGTATTATCGCCTCCTGCTGGTGGCACTTCACTGACACTGAAAGTTAAGGTTTTTGATAAACTGTAGAGTCTCTGGTGCTGGTCCCACGAGGTGCTGTGTCCTCAGTCCCACAGAAGATGGCAAGTATTTTGCTGGATTGGGCCCTTTATTACACCCCCCCCCCCGAATGTTGCTTTTCTTTGGGTCTCCTGTAGGATCTGAGACAGCATTTCCCATATTACAGAGACCAGGCCATTCCATTTCTTACCACTGCTGGGGCAAGTTCTCTTTAAGTGTACATGAGGCATCGAAACAGATCAATTGCTATTCTTACCATTTTTTATTTGTACACAACTGTGGCATCTTCTGGCTGCCGGGAAACCTGCAAAAAGAGCATGGTCATGAATATCAAACTGAGAAATCTAAATGCCACTGAACAGCTCAGTGCTGGGTCATACAGATATAAGCCAGTTCCTTTATTTGGGGGAGAAAAAAAAAATCTGATTTTTTAAGATCCCCACCACATGGCTGCCACGTTCATGATCTCCAAATTCTCCACTTTTCAGGTTTCAGCAATAGGCCACAAGGGCCAACGTGGTTAATGTGAGTCTAATCCACTTTTCAGGGGCAGGGGAGAACATCTCACAGCCCCCCACCTCGAGCTCTGATCTCTGGATCGCTATAAGAGGACAGGAGTCAGAGCTCTGTAAGCTAGGATGATCCCTACTGCTAAAGGGGCCAGGAGACTCTGGAAGTGGGGGGGTGACTTTTCTGGGAGGAGCGGGAAAATGACAAGCCAGTCTGGCTCCGTCTCCGGGGAGGGGTTGACCATTACAACTCTACTAGTTTGTGACAAGGTTAAAACTGCTAAAAAGACTTCAGACCACTTCGTTCCAACTGCTGGAGTAATGAAGTGAGTGGAGTTAGGTACAGCAGACCCGTTTGTACACGGGCGCGTTACAAAAGGCTTTGAATTTCCGAGTGCCATCTGCTACTAGGAGGCAATCTTCCCTGCCATCCATTTTACATAAAAGAGTAAGAGGTCTGCAATCCCAGACTTACCTATTTTCTCATGAGGTCTCGTTGCAATTTCTTCCCAGGTGTTTGTTTCAAGGTTGTATGCATGGATCTTAAGGAGGACAAAGGTGACACATTAGCTCATATGGTGCTGTCAGGATAAAATTAATAGGGAGAGGCAGCTACTGGCACAAGACCCAATCCTGGTCTGGTGCTGAGCACCCTTCAGTCCCACTGAACACGGACAGAAACAATTGAGGGTATGCAACACATTAAAGCATCAGGAAACTATCTTCAGCTGCCATACGCAGTGCCAAGAGAAAAGGAGTACTTGTGGCACCTTAGAGACTAACCAATTTATTTGAGCATAAGCTTTCGTGAGCTACAGCTCACTTCATCGGATGCATGCTGTGGAAAATACAGAAGATGTTTTTATACACACAAACCATGAAAAAATGGGTGTTTATCACTACAAAAGGTTTTCTCTCCCCCCACCCCACTCTCCTGCTGGTAATAGCTTATGTAAAGTGATCACTCTCCTTACAATGTGTATGAAAATCAAGGTGGGCCATTTCCAGCATGGCCCACCTTGATTTTCATACACATTGTAAGGAGAGTGATCACTTTACATAAGCAATTACCAGCAGGAGAGTGGGGTGGGGAGAGAGAAAACCTTTTGCAGTGATAAACACCCATTTTTTCATGGTTTGTGTGTATAAAAACATCTTCTGTATTTTCCACAGCATGCATCCGATGAAGTGAGCTGTAGCTCACGAAAGCTTATGCTCAAATAAATTGGTTACTCTCTAAGGTGTCACAAGTACTCCTTTTCTTTTTGCGAATACAGACTAACACGGCTGTTACTCCGAAAGCAGTGCCAAGAATGGTTTACCTTTGCCAGCCACTCTAAATCATTTTCACCCTGGTTTTGACACAAAAAGATATCACAAAATAGTGCCCACAGTAAAACCCAGGCAGAAAAGTATCTGTCAAACTTGTGTGTTGCGACTGTCTGTTATAGTTAAATCTAGTCTGGAGGGGGGCGGGGGAGGAAATCCCACAGTTGAAGGCAAGAAGTGCAGAGTTTAACATCATTTCCCCCTCTCCCCCCTCCCAGCAGTAGTTAGTTGCATCAAGATATACTTATCTAGGAAGAAAGATACGAAGCACAAAGAACGGAGATGAGGACAAATCATTTGAACAGTGACAAAGAAAAAGTTTTTGAAAATGTAGCATCATTTAGAGTCCTCTCCCTGTCCATCAAGTGTCTTGGCATCTAAAACCTATTTGCTCCACAAAAAGAGGAAGTGAAGACAAAGTATTTACCATTAGAAACGGAGCACAAGTCGGGGGTGGAGTATAGGAGAGAGTCAGACACACACACCTGAATCCCAGTATCATTCTGTTCCTTTTAATGAATCAATGCCTCCTTATTTTGGCACAGATGGTACGTCTGGAAAGATGCTCGAGCAGAACATCATTTCCTTTTAACCACATTAAGTTGATCCTTCTCAACAGAACTACAAGTTACTTTGGGAAATTGCTGTGGTTGTTGAGAATCTACCAAATGACTTCTTAATTTGGGATTCAACACAACAAATTGGTAGTACACGCATTCCTTCACAAGTCAACATTTTAATCACGCCGCCATTTATATTCTCGAGGGAATTCGCCACCAAAAAAAAAAAATTCTGCAAATTTTATTGGTCAATAAATAAATGTGGAGGCTCCAACATGGCAGTGGGGAGCACAGGCGACCGGCTGCACAGAGGTGGGACATCACCCTGCAGTCCCTCAGCCCCCCAGGACATGGACTTGGCAGTGAGGCTGCACCTGACCCTGACACAGCACAAGTGCCGGGCCTGTTCTCGGGGCATCCCCCGCAGTGATTTACGTCTCTGCTGGCTGCCTGAAACAATGCGCTTATGCTGCTGGGGAGGGGCGCATGACCGCTCTGGTGGCCTCCCTTTGCTTCCCCATCAGAAAGTCATTTATCCGCAGGGAAGCAAAGAAATCTGCACAGGACATGAATTCTGCGCATGCATAGCTGCACCGAATTTCCCTAGGAGTACTCTTATAACAGGCTGTTCTCCCTTCTTCTGGTTATCCCAGTTCTTATCACCTTCCCTAGTGTCAAACTAGGATGGCATGCTGGGGATGAAGAGAGTGCTGATTGTGCCCTGCTCTGTCTCAAACCCTCCACTGCCAAATGCCTAGGTCTTTTCATTTATTTATTTTGATCTCTTTACCTTATCCAAGGAATAAGCAGTCCAGGAAGTTCCACCTCCCAAGATATAAATCCTCTGCCCATCATGTGCAATTTCATGTCTGTACCTGAGGGTGCAAAGCCAGGTCCATTTAGCATCACAAGAAGTTGATAACTCCCTTGCAGTCCAGCACTAAAAGCTATTCTAAACATGACTAGCTTGAGTGGCTTAGGCTGATACAGCCTACCTGTTGTCCTAAAGCAGTATCCAGCGGCAGGAGTTTTACTTGGGCGCTTTGGGATCTTTCACAAGCAACCCAGACAGCAAACCCAACCCTGAGAGAAGTAAGGTATTGTTGCAACTGTCCTGCATAAAACTAGCTTGATCTTCTTCTGATCTCTGACATCACATTACAGGATCAGAGGAGAGATGGGTCACATACAGCTTCCTTCCCTCCCCCACACTTCACCAACCAGCCAGCCCAGAGCACTGCAACTGTTCTTGTGTTGCACAGTCTAGTTTTAGTGTGAAGACTGAGGCGTTTGCCACATCCTGGGATCCATACACCAGAAGTGCAAGTCTTCAGACACACACGACTATTGCTAATAAACGTGTCCATTAGCTCTTCCAGTTTCTCCCACTTCAGACAAGTTACAGTGTGTTCCCTAGTCAAAGCCCTCTTGAGATAATGCATTTGCCATTAGAGCAGAGTAGTTTTTCGTATCAAGTCTACCATAAATTTCCTTTCAAAATACGCATCTTGGAACAAACGAAAGCTCGCAGGGAATATAAAACCATCAGCGTCTCACCTCTCCTCTGGCATGTCACAGTGCATGTTGTTTGGTTTCAGTTGTATCCATTCCCTAGTGTTAAGGTCTAATTTATGTAGATCTGTGCTATAAATGTAACCAGTTGTTCCTCCAAAAACATATAGGGATCCATTAATGATAGCCATAGCCTGGAAGATAAGGAAAGAAAGAAGGCAGGCCTATTAGAAGTGACATGTTAGTTCAGTGAGTGAAGGAAGGGGAGATTTCCCGTTCTTCATGACCCCTGTATACGCTAGAGAACTGGCCCTTTATCACTTACAAAACCACATTTCCAGAAGTGATGCAGCAGAGGAGGGGAAGAGGCAGCCAGGAGCTGCTCAACAGGGCCTAATGGAGTCAGTGTAGAGGTGGCCAGGTAGCTACTTCCCAGAAAATGGGGACAGGAGAAAAGCAGGTGGGGGTGGCTTCCACACTGGGAAATGAGTGCACCTTCATGGAGAAAGACCCATATCAAAGCCCATAAACCAGCATGTCGCTGGCTCAGTACTGGTCAGTCAATGACGACATTCGCATGAACAGACCCAACAAAGGGAAGGCGAGAAGTTGGTTTAGAACAAGGCTTTTCATTTTAGTGTAACGCTGAGGCCCTCCAGACTGGTCCCTCAGCAGCAGTTAATCACCAACATACTGAGTCCTACCCAGAGGGGCTTACATTTTAAATAGGCAACCCCCTACTGCACTGGTTCTATCTTGAAGCGCACTGTAGGGTGAGGTTATCGTATGCAGCCTTTATAGCAGGAGGGAGTTTGACGGGGACTTGAAAGGAGAGGGGCACCTGGAGCATGGGGCTAAAGGAGTTCTGAGCCTATGGAGCAGCATGGGAGAAGGCAATGAGCAGCGATGGGGAGCATGAGACAGGATTCCTGGCAGAGTGGTAAGAAATGAGAGTAGCCAAGTAATATGGAGCAGTGCCCTGAAGGGGAAGAAGAGTGTCACAGATCCACAAGATTGGTGCTACGGCCCCAGCTTTGGAACAGTCTCTAGGCAGAACCCCTTCAGTGTGCTAGACCTCTAGGGGTCTCACGCTTGCTCCAGAGCTTCACCGCCTCCTCAGACTGGACAGCAGGGCCATCAGCAGCCCTGCTGCATATTGGGAGCTCCGTTTAGCGAGTCCAACTGAGGCAGACCCCTAAGGGAGACTTGCACAATCGTAGGGAGCAAAGAACCTCCTCCATCAGCATTTGCAGTGACACTAAGCTGGCACTGTAACACCGAAGAGTTTACTAGTTGATGGGAACATGGGGAGCACAGAGAAAAGCAAAGTATAGCACAGTCCATCTGACCTCTTTGTCCCAGCTCAGGTGTGTGTCCCCAGAAGTCCTCAGCACCCAACCCTTAACCACCCCCTAGCGCCTTCCCAGTCCTTTGATCTCCACCTGGGCAAACACTGCCTGGCTTCCTGCAGAGAGGTGGGCCATCTAAGGTCGTTGATTGCTAGGTATCAAAGTCCTGATGATTGATTTGCCAGTCTTCTCAGATACTCCACTGATATGGGTCCTAAGCTCCAGACAGCCAGAAGCCATTCCAACCTGTGTCTCTGAGCCTCTGCAGAGAGCAAACCACCCTTTCCACCCCCAGGAAACCCTGCAGCGCATTGGGGAAACTGAGGCACACACCGGCTTCAGAAAAAATATTATAGAACATTCCCAGTGTCACACTGAGAAGCTTAAATTTGATATGAGAGGCAAAATGAAGTGGAAGGATTTAAAGAGGGAAAGTGACAGTCTGAATAGCAAGCAAGGCGTTGAGAACTGCTGAATTCTGAATGCACTAAAAAAAAAAAAAAAAAAAAAAAAAGACGGATCAGTGCACTAGGGGCTGTTTGAATGTTCAAGTCCAACCACAGTTAACCTTGTGAGTCCGTACAGGGCTGACCAACGACCAGAATGGTTAGCTTTTTATCACATACATATAGTTAGCACGTATCAGTGACAAGGATGAAAACCCTGGGCATGGAAAAAAACACATGCAAGATAGCAGATGAGGCAGCCTTTACAATTCAAGAGTGTTTTAAATGTCCATCCATTTACAGCGTTGGGCAAAGGTGTGGTCAGAAGGAGGTGGCAGAAATGATCCCAGGCTGTAGCAGAGATGTGGATGCTTCTCTGGCACACAGGCAGTATCTTGCAGCTCAGTGAGTGCCAAACTGGGGATGGTGAATATGCTTTACACATCCCTCACTTGGGGACAGTACCTAGATGCAAGTGGAGATGATATCTGCTATGTGTGCGCATATGGGGATCGGTTGTGCTCATCCATACCAGGCTATTTAATCCAAGATTTATCACGAGTGGTACCACAAGAGTGGTTTACAAATAAGAATATTAGATGCATGAGAGAGAGACTTTTCTATCTGACATTGTGGTTTGCGAGCATAAAATCTTCTGAAGTTCCCACACCACAGAAACAGACAAAAAACAGCCACAGAAGCTCCCTTCCATTGGTCGACTTTGATGCACTAACACTGCATTGGCCAATCCACTTCCATTCAAAACTTCCTTTAAAACTTCCAAGCGTCAATTCCTATTGCTCTACCACCGACGAGCCTCTGACCTTATACTTTTGATCTTTGACAAAGTCTAAGGGCTGGTCAGCACTGGGAACTTACATTGGCCTAGCTTTGTCGTTTGGGAGGGGGGTAGAAGGGGTGGATTTTTTACACCTGAGACACGTAACTATGCCGACCTAACCCCCGGCGTAGACTGCAGGGTCGACGAACGAATTCTTCTGTCCACCTCACACCGTCTCCTCTTGGGGAGGAGAATTACTATTGCAACGGGAGAACCCCTCCTGTCGCTGTAGAGAGTGTCTACCCTGAAGCGCTGCAACTGTGCTGCTGTAATGCTTTAAGTGTAGACACACCCTTCGAAGGACAACAGGCCTGGCCACAAGCAGAGGGGAGGGGGGAGGCACTAGACAAAGAACCACTGAACGTCCAACGAACAGGCAGCTTCGCACATGCATATCTTCTAAGCGAAGTGGGGCAGAGTTGCACCCCATCCACTTGGGGCATTAGAAGGCTATTTAATAAGGGTTGCCTTTGCACCCTAGGTTTCACTTGGTACCTGTCCATATATTCGATTGGGTTTCTTCCCTCGGCAGCTAAGCAGGGCCCATCGCTTGTACTTCACGTTGCAGACGTGGACGTCGTTCCCGTTGCTCTCCCCAAATGGGATCCCGGTGCCGCCGAATACCAACAGGTTGTTCCCATGCAACACAACTAGGAAAAAGGAGCACAGGTTTGGGTCACACGCTGCTCTGGGAGAATGGAAAGGGACCGCACTATTATTGTCTCTATTGAGAGGACGAAGAGCTAACGTTTCTTGGAGTGCTGCATAGGAGAAAGGTAAGGAGGCCCAGGCTAAGAGCCTGCATGCTTTGGTGACGGGGCCTACATTTTCAAGGGCAGCTAGTGATTTGGGAGGTCAATTTTTGGATGCCTTAAGAGAGGGCTGATTTTCAGCAAGCGCTGGGCACTTGTCCTCTGAAAGTCAGGCGCTGTCAAGTTGTCTCAAGTGGGCACCCAGAATCACTACGCGTTTTAGATTTATGGCAGGCACTTTAAAAACGCTGATTAGGAAGCAGGTGGGTGAGGTGAAAGAGGGCAACAGTAACAGTGACCTGCCCATAGACACACAGCATGTCCGCGGGAGAGTCAAAACAGAGCACAGCCCTCTCACTTCTCTTTTGTGCTCTAGTTACACCACGTTGTCTTTACACAGTTGGATCTGCACAGCACTAGGGCATTCCACTAGGACAGATTTCACATACAGCAACTGGATTCTTGTACTCACGTGACATGGATGCTAGTTCTCTAGGCATATAGCCTTCGGTGCCCATTTGGTGCCATGCGCCTGTCGCAAAATTATATCGCCAAAGTTCCCTGAAGAGAGGGTAGTCTTCATTCTCTGGCCCGCCAGACTCATCGTAGTCCGGGTTATACCCTCCGAACACGTACAGGTTGGCGTTATCTGCTACACAACGATGGCCGCTCCTTGCTGGTGGGGCTCGGTGGCCTGGAGCAGGAAGAAGTTATTTTTACTAAGCATATACAGAAGGGAGAAAGCAAGGTCAGCAAGGTTTGGGGAGCCAAGGAAGGAAGGAAGGAGCTAGGTTTGCATGTTTTGGGGGATCAAAGGTGGACGCTGCAGTGGATGAAATTTCAGCTTCCAACTGTAACAGCTAGAGTTAAACGGCAATTTTTATTATTTTTTGTGTGCGTGCACGTGCTAAGGAGTTGATATTTCCATTATGAGAAGATCCACCTCTCTGCAAAGGTCTTCTCTCAACAACTTGTCTTCAAGGGCCTGCATGTTACATCTCATCCTAGACTACTCTACTCGTCCAACTGGACCTTGCCTATTCAGATGCTCTGTTATACTCCATGATCTTTCAAACCCTTCCTCAGAGCTCCCTTTTTCGGATTTCATTCCGGACACTGTCCCAAAGGTTTATAGTAAAATGTTGAGAGGGAACAGTGAACACATCATGATTTAGCCTCACTTCTTCCTTAATTCCTACACTACGCTTTATCGTTCGCTCCTGTGGGGCTGTGTTTCAGGCAGGGACTTGTCGCTTGTGTGTGTCTGAAGCACCTTGCACATCTATGGGACGGAGTTAAACAGTTAACTAAATTAAGCTTCAGAACAGCACAGTAGCAATCCCCTGGAAGACCAACACAAAGGCCTTAATAATACTGCCTGGAGCACAGTCGGGAACCCAAGAGAGAACACAGGCTACAGGAAAGGGTAGGCAATGGACACGTACCTCCCCAAATGGAAGACCTTCGCATGCCTGCTCCTTCCCTAGAGCAGAAGGTAAAAAGGGCAGGGCGCGGGCAAATCCAAGACAACACCACATACTGAAGATCATGCTGGTGCCAAATAAAATTTGGATCTCCATGCTCTGCGTAGGCCTCATTCCTACTACTAGGCAGCAACAACTTTGCCACCATGCAACAGACCTGTCATTAACTCAGGTTCAGATTCACTCTCCTGTACGCCCCCCTTTGCCCTTGTGCCCCACTCCACACTCACACAGAAGGGAACCCCAGCACAGGCCAACACATGAATCCCTCTCAGATTAGTGGCTAAAATGTGGGGGTGAGGAAGGAGAGTGCTAAACAAAAATAAGCTCGGTAGCAGAGGCAATTTTACATCTTCCTGACAGATTAAAGACCACAGGCTAAGACTTGGGACAGCCACTGTCTTCCTGGAGAGTGACACTAGAAATCTTCACTGCCCACGGACAAGCGATCCGAAAACAATGCCCAGCTTGTTTTAGTTCAATACACATGGCGAATCAGGCCTAGCCTTGCAGCTATGACCAGACAGGATACTTCCTCCTCATGACCTGGAGCCACGGACGACGTGGCTAAAATAGCTGGTTGTGTTTCTCTAACTCCACCATTTTGCTGAAATGCCCACTGGTAAGCATCACTGTCTGCGGCTTTCAAAACATCCCCAGAGCCGCCTGTCGCAAGGAAAGCTAACTGCAGGAAGTCTCTCCCTAGGAGCCCCTCTTCCAACAACATTCTGGATAAGCAAATGTAGAAAGAGTTCAGAATAAAGGGCTGTTACCCAGGGAAAGGCCTTTTAACTGCATTTCTAACTCAGTGGGCCAATTTATTCCAGCAGTCAGGTGCTCTGGAGCTGAACATACAAGAACTACACCCATATAAGAGCGAAGTCCCAGCTTGCTGACACTAGGATAGGCAGTGAAGATAGTATCACCTATAACTCAGATTGCCTGACACTTTCCTTTATAAATAACCAAAACCAGTGTCTGATAACTTGACTTAATTTTAGCCCTTCGAGTTGAAATTTCCCATGCCAGGTGTTTGCCTCTGGCTTTTCTATATATAAATTTCAGCTAGAACAGTTCAGCTGTTTCCAAGAAAGAGAGTAGGGGAAAAATACAGTGTTTGGGCCTTTAAAAAAAAAAAAAAAATTCTTCCAGCCATCACTGAGAAGCTGGAGCCCCATCATGCTTTTGGCACAGGGAGATGACATTTGGCAGGAAGGTCACCCTGGGTCAAGGATGTGCCTTTTTCCGTGCCTGTGAGAATTTGCCCAAATCTGACCAAGTTAAACTGAAAAAAACTCCAGTTCACACATGCTCAGAGAGTCAGAGTTTAGCAGCTACATTCGCCAAACATTCTTTATTGAGGATGCTCCATCTCTGGGCTTCCTAGCAGCTCCTAGGAGATTTGGAAATTTTGGCCTTAATCTCTCAGTTTCCCACGTGCAAAATGGGAATGCCACCATGTAATCTCACAAGAGCGTCAAAGATAACTTCATCAGTGTTTATGAAACACAAATCCTATGGGGAGACCGCCACAGAGATGCCCAAGAGGAAATGATTAATTTTGTATTCAGTGCAGGTTTTGGATAGTGTACAGTAAATGAGAGCAGGGGCCTGATACTGAATGTGGAGAGCAAAGAGAAACATTGAACAACTGCCCATTTGCTGAATGAAGCCGAGGTCCTAAGGCACATGTAGCAGGTCTCATGATGACTGGATCTAGCGCATTTCAATTATCAGTTTTCGACACAGGATAGAGGTCACATCAAGGTGATTTGGCAAGAGTACAAAAGTGCTCTTGTTTCGAAGATGCAATTCACAAAACTCCCCATTTTAGAAAGTCAGATCAGCAAGCAACATACTGCTATGAACCAAGCACACCTTTAAACACCTGTGCTTACACACACCCAAACCACAAGCACTCCTTAAGCAGCATTTGGAAAGCGCAGAATTTAGAAGAGGTTCCCATCACCCACACAGTGATCGGTGATCAGCGCCACCCACCTGCTCTGAAAGACCTCTTACGGACCTTTAGGATGGGACGAGATCGAGGGAAGCGTCTAATTAGGACCAATCGTATTTTCTTCTTAGAGCCTGTTACCACAATTACCAGCAATGAGTCAGATACATACACTCAGCAATAACAGCAGCAAGTTAAGAATCAGGAAAAATATAAAGCATCATCACTAACGATGGTGTAAACTATCAGTCCAGAAAGGTTAACAGGTTTTATCACCCAAAAGAAGCAGATGTGCTTAAACTGGTTCCAAGTCTGCCAGATTAAGGTACAACTATTGTGTAGCGTACACTTGTTCGGATAGGTTTCAGAGTAGCAGCCGTGTCAGTCTGTATCCGCAAAAAGAAAAGGAGGACTTGTGGCACCTTAGAGACTAACCAATTTATTTGAGCATAAGCTTTCGTGAGCTACAGCTCACTTCATCGGATGCATCCGATGAAGTGAGCTGTAGCTCACGAAAGCTTATGCTCAAATAAATTGGTTAGTCTCTAAGGTGCCACAAGTCCTCCTTTTCTTTTTACTTGTTCTGATCAAATTCAGTAATCTGTAGTGGAGTGCTGCCATCTTGTGGCTAAAACTCATCAGCTGTTTTATGTTGTTTCTAGGATTCAAACTGCTTTTCATAGCACTCATCACTCACAAAGCCAATGAGCAGCAAGTGGGAGATAAAACCCAATGAACTGGTGAAAAATCTTGTCATTAGCTCCATCTGTGGCACAGGTGTGCATTACACTGATGAGAGAGATCCCTATGATACTATTCTGAATCAAAAGGAAAAGGAGTACTTGCGGCACGAAAGCTCATGCTCAAATAAACTGGTTAGTCTCTAAGGTGCCACAAGTCCTCCTTTTCTTTTTGTGAATACAGACTAACAGTTGCTACTCTGTATTCTGAATCATGTTTTTCAGTTATCTGCATTAATCAATCTCTTCACCACAGGGAGAAATCACCAGATATGGACTAGATTAGTGGAAAGTAGTATAATCCTGACACATTCAATAACTACAGTTATTGGAACATATCTCAAGTTCACCAGCCCCAGGTGTCTTTCCAATGTGTTCATGAATTTGGCAGCATTACGGAAATTAACAAGATGTGACAGTCTGTTAAAAGTTCCATTTGTATCCCTACAGCAAATCATTGGAATGGTTTGATGCAGTTATGTATTTTTAACACACCCTATGTTACAGGGCCAACAGGATTAATGTGTGACGCTAATCCAAGCCAACTGGTTAAATTTGGATTAGTCAACAAATAGGTTTAGCGATGGGATCTCAGCACTGGGGTGAGAATTACTCAAAGAAAAAGTGGGTTTGATCCACGCTTATTATCAGATGATACCAGTCAAGCCAAATAAACATCAAGCCAAATTCATTCAAATTCTGTTGATACAGACATGGCTCCCATTTTAACCATCTGTCAAATCTCTTCCAGGTATTGAGACCCAAGCTTGAGTATAACAGAACAAATGTGACCAACTTC
The DNA here is from genome assembly GCF_015237465.2 of Chelonia mydas. Lineage (NCBI taxonomy): Eukaryota > Metazoa > Chordata > Testudines > Cheloniidae > Chelonia > Chelonia mydas. The sequence goes on from NC_057849.1 coordinate 342,260,390, forward strand.
CCTTTTCAATTCCCCCTCACACTTAACATTTTACTCTGCATTGCTGACAAGGTTTCATGCTTCTGGAACTGCAAAGGAAGCATTTACAGTAACTGAAATGCTTTGCAGAGCTGAGTAACATACACTAACATGTGTGTTGAACAAAGTAAGAGGTTTTTGCACGCGACAGTGGTAAGTTGAAAACTGCATACAGGCTGCATTTTGGCCATTACCACCATGAAAGACAATTGCCTACCAGGACTGGCCTCCTATACAATACTGCTGTCCTTGTTCAATAAAATTTTATTAGCCAATGAAGAAACTATACCAAATGTTAGTGCACAAACAAGAGTCACTTGATACATGTATTAAATCAGTAACCAAAAGGCTATTGGTCTCAAATCTACATTACTCTATTGAATTAAGATTATCTGATACTTTAAAGGTGATCTGCAAACGAAAAACTGAAACATCGATCATTTTGGTTTGCTTATAATGAATACGGTCTAACAGCAGTTTTTTGATTCATTTGTTTAAAGTCAGAAGCATCTTCTCTTCCTTGTTCATTTTTTTGCTGGAGGTTTCTTTAGAGGACAAAGAACTGGAAGGTCCAGGGCATGGAATCTTTTCAACAACAAAAAACTTGTCCTTCAACTGCTTGTCAGGCATTGAATTAAATTGGTTTTAGAGCTTGAATAAATATCACTTCCCCTTTACTTCCTTGGTATTTTTGATAACATAATTCTACCATCTCTCCATTTGTCCATAGAGTCTTCCAGGGAAAAGAAGACGATAAACCACCTGTATTTGTGTGTAAAAGACAAGCAAAAAAGAAAATTTTTTAAAAATCTCAAACTTTTGAATATCAAAGCAAACATGAAAAAAAGCAAACATTCTTTCCAGTTCACCTTTAAAGTTAGTAAAATAAAACTCACTAACCCTTAATAAAGCTCCAGATTAACTACAGATCAACCAGGAAGTTGTCAAAGGAGTGCTTAGATACAAATAGATTGGAGTCCAAATTCCATCCTTGGTTAGGCATACGCAGAACCCAATGGAGTTAATGGGTATTCTGCATAAATAAGCAACAGCAGGATTGGATCCACATATCTGTATGAGTCATTCCAAGATCTCTCATAAAGAGATTAAAAACAGAGAAAGGTTTATTTGCCAAGATAAACAGAAAAAGACATCAGAAGCCAACATTACCATCCAAATAGGTTCTTGCCAGTTCAGAACCAACAGTTCAATTTCAGACTATACAGCTACTCCTTAAACTTTTCATTTGCATCTTTAAAACACCCTGACACCTATCCCTCATACACACTGCTAATCTGGGTACCAATGCATTCCCATTCTTATTACCCCTCACCCATACCCTCTCCATTGTGGACAGCATCTACCTGGTTGCTTTGTCTTTTGAAGGAGTTAGAAAGCTCTTTAGGGCAGAGCGCTGCCTTTTACTATGTTGATGGAGTCCACTGCAATGGGGACCTCAATTCAGACTGGTTCCTCCGCGTACTCTAGTAATATAACTACCACCCCACCAGCTGACAATAACTGAATCTTAGACTAGCGCCAGTTTACCACTATCTCCTTTACTTCTTTTAGCAAATCTTGTTAGAGCAGTAATCTGGAAGCTAAAGTACAGGATTGCCACTCTATGCAAACAGGTAACGCTTGGGGAACCCAGAGCCCCTCTTTACTTTGCTTAGAAGTATGCTTCAAGTATATGTGAAGCCAAAGGCTTTGGAGAGAAGAATGTTCCCCGCCTGGGCTCCTTAGGCAACCAATCCTTCATAATGTACTAGCCCTTTCTACTCTCAGATGTCTGGGAAAAGATGGCATGATATTACAATACAATGGGGGTATAAAAGACAGGGCATAGCCATGCTATGCAGAACAAACTGACTCATACCCTCTGATAAACACCATTTCTGCTAAGCCTTAGATCAATTTGCACCCAAGTACGAGAGAGACGAAAACTCCAGTACGAGACATCGGATATAAAGTTTCCAATTTTTACCCTGTCACCTGCATTATGCAAGTATAATATGAAGCATATTGCTAGGTTCATTGCAATGAATATCAGAAAAGGAAGTGATTGAAATTTATGCACCAAAGGGGAAAAAAAAATGATTTACACAAAATAGCTTCAAAGTACAAAGTTCTGAACAGCAGAGCGGACTGTCAGTTCTGCTTTCCCAGTTTCAAGGCTCCAAAGCTAATTTGATTGACATAAAACCAAGCAAGGCATCAGGAACTTTCAGAGGAGGAGAAGAATTCAGGCAAACAGCGTGACATTGAAATACTGCCACATGGCCATACCTCAAAAGGGTTCTAAGTTAGGACTAATCAAGTCACTTTTCCATGACGTGACTGCATTCTAAAGTCAACTGAATTTTTTCCCACCCATATTTCAACCACTCTGTATAATTTTTCCTCATATATAATTGAACTGCAAGGCACAAAGAAAAGCAACTCAACCACTGAATACAGGCAGCAAAAATGTACAGTAAGAGGGACCTCAGGCAGAGCAGCAAGACAAGTTTAGTGGACAAAGCAATTTGCCTTCCATTTTATTATCTTTTTTTAATCTCAGGAAAAGAAACGTTGGCATCCTGCCACTGGCCAGACATATACAACAGAGCAGTAACTGCCCCATAAGCTAACAATCTCTCCCCTAGTTAGGATTTACGAAGAGGTACTATATGGTGTTCGCGTAGTATCCTTTAACTCTTCCATTAGGATTTTCATTTTCAAAAGAGAGGCCACTTTAATCTTGGTTTTGAGACCAAGTGCCGGAAATCCAGTCAGTGTCCCTTTAACAGGACTGAGTTGTTAAAGCAGAGCTTAACTGAAAAACAATAATTAATCGACTCAAATTAAACTTTTCCTAGTGAGTGAAAGGGGCCTAAACCATCAATTTCTGCAGAATTTAAGTTTTGTTGTTCTTAAACTGAATTACTAAGCCTAGTGCCCTGGTAGTTATCGTCACAGAGGGAACTGATGCAGTGCTGTCTTCCTAAATCTGTGGAGACAACACTCCAGCTTGCTACTGTGCTTTAGCTGTCCCAAGAAGCAGACAAGAACCTGGTCAGTTTCACGGTTGCTATTGGGAACCCTGTGGACAGAAGTGAAACTGATCAGAATCACATCTGTTTCATCCCCTTGTTGGGAAGAGCTGAGGTGCAAGTGGCTGGAGCTATTTGCAGGGGAAGAGGATAAACCCCCTTGTCCCTAAAGAGGCATGATGTTGCCAACCCCACATCTAGGATGTGAGGCTTGGGATGTGGGGAAGGAATAAAGCTCTTTCTGGCAAGCTCTGTCCAGTCCAGAAACGTGACTTCTCCATCCCCAGCCAGCTACTAGCTGCAGACAGATACAGAAGATGGAGACCCTGAGCAGGGTCCAGGGAACAGCACCTTGATAGGAGCCTCAACACACACTGTCTTCCCAGCAGCCAGAGGGAGGAGCTTCTCAGCAAGATATTACCCAAGCTTCACAGATGGACATTCTACTTATATCTTACTGCCCTGTAGCTATCAGGTGTCTGTAAACAGAGAATGAAAAATACTCCTGATCAAGAGTCCAGGGGATTAGAAATTAGTCAACAAGCAAACTCGAATGCAGTGTGGTGGAGTTTAATCCCAGGATAGGAATGAAAAATAGCCCTAAGAGCCACACAAAGGCAGCCATGTTATTGCTCTAAATCATCAGGTTTTATTGGAAGCTGACATAGAACTTCCACAGGTGTCCAATTTTAAAGGAAAGCTGCATTCTCTCTGCTCAGCCAAGCAGGATCGGTGTTCACACGGTAAGAACTCCTTGTCACGGCAAATAAAACACATTTCAAGGCTTTTCAATACAGTTCTTTCTGAGCCTAGAGCTGCAGGCAGGCAGGCGAGGCTAAATCAGTTTTTAACTCGCTTTAACGACGGTTAACAATGGTTTAAGCAGTCGGAACTCACTGTTGAAGCAGGATGGAGACTGGGTTAGTATCTCTTTCATAGGGCCCTCAGAATGCCAGTCACAGGTGATAATCTTTTCAGCAAGATGGCTGCCTGCAGCTCTAGGCTCAGAAATGCTAACTGCATTTTAAGCACACCTGGTTAAAAAAAATGCCACGCCACCGTAAAGAATGCTGCTTGTGGGAGCACTCTTACCAGAGGGGTGATCAAAGTGGGGGAAGTTTTCCTCTGACCATGGAAGCAAAAGTGGAGGTTTTAGATTATTTTTGTTCTATTTTATTTTCACAGGCTTAAACAAAGACGTTTCCCCTGCAAACAAATCACATCCGTTTAGTTTCCAACCCCTCCCATGTGCATTTTAGAATTTTACCTCACTCACCTTCTCTAGTTGGAGACTCAGTTACTGGCCTAGAAAGGATTGTGTTACAGAAGCAATTCCTGAAATTGGAATTCTAGTTCTCAAGTTTCAACATCCCCTCCCCACAATCCACTGAGTTTATCCAGATCTGTGTGTACAGGACACAAAATGCTTATGGTTTGCTTTGATCTATTGCATAGACAGTAGTTTCAGACAATTCACTTGACAGTTTGTTCATTACGCCTTTGAAAGAAGCTGCAGTATGTAAAAAGGAAAGAATAGGGGCAAGATAAGAGTCAGTAGCAGCCTTTAAGGTCTACTTGTTACAGTTAGGGTGAGCAGACAGCCTCATATTAGTGGCTTTGTCTTATATAGGTATCAATTCCACCCCCGCCCAGAAAAAAAGTGTCACGATTTTTCATACTTGCTATCTGGTCACCCTAGTTGCAGTCCCAGAAAGATAGAGGGAGATTTTCAAAGTCAGAAGCACTTAGGCTTCTAGCTGCCATTTGCGCATTTGAAGAACGTCTTCCCCGTTAAGTTGCATCAAGTTTGGCCACAAGAATTCTCATTCTCTACACATGCGAGACACTCCCTCTTAGGGCATGTCTTCACTGCTGTTAACTCAAGCTATCTACACTCCACTTACTCCTCTCGAGTTTATCTACCTTGAGTCAGAGCAACCACACTGGTTGCCACAGCACTCAAATTGCTGCATCTCCACCAGTGTTGCACTCATTTGTTTGCGACACTAAGACTTCTGGGGACACATCCCAGGGCTGTGTGTGTTGCAATAAACAGAACTGCTCAGTGAATTCTCTCTCAGCAAATCATGAGATAACTGGTCTGTTTTTTCTGAGCACATGGGGCAAAGTGTGTGAAGGAACTGGGAGGATGAGCAGCACTTGGGTAGCACTAGCCTACGTCTACACTACAGAGTGGTTATGTTATCAGCTGACAAGTTGTGCTCACTAATGTTTTAGCCTATCCTCCCTCTTGGGCCAGCCAAATCAAGTTAAAAGCACCACCAGGCCTGAGTTAAGGGCTTGTGTGTGTAGACAAGACTCTAGTTTGAGGCAACACTAAAGTTAACTTTGCAGCAAAGACAAGCCCTAAAAGTGCATCCAACGCAAGCTGTCACGGTCTTTAATTCTCAAGGACGAGCTATGGCCTCATTATATCTGAACAAGGTAAGCATTTGAAAGGCATGTTGTACACATGCAGCATGCCTATTTTCAATTAACTTTTCAAGGCTTGAGCAGGCAGAAGTGGGTGCTCTATATATCACGACTCTTCAAAAGGTAACACAAAACAGTGCCTTGGTGCAGTATAAAGAAAAGGAGTACTTGTGGCACCTTAGAGACTAACCAGTTTATTTGAGCATGAGCTTTCATGAGCTACAGCTCACTTCATCGGATGAAGTGAGCTGTAGCTCACGAAAGCTCATGCTCAAATAAACTGGTTAGTCTCTAAGGTGCCACAAGTACTCCTTTTCTTTTTACAAATACAGACTAACACGGCTGTTACTCTGAAACCTGTCTTGGTGCAGTATGCGACTTGCAAATGCTTATGGATTCGTTATAGGTAGATAACAAAACTTCTTCAGACACGTTAAAAGGCAATCCAGGATTATGACCATGGCAGCTTAACTAAATTCACGAAAGGCACCTGAACCGTTTATTACTGGTGAAATACACCATTTTCCAGATGAGCTGTTTAAACCACTGCAATCTGTCCCACCAAGCATTGTAAAAGGCTTGTTGAAATTGAGCAATACTTAGGCCGCAAAAACAATACTGCAACACTTCATGCAATCTTATCCCAGTGATTGCTATCTGCAGTCACAAAATGGACCCAAGGTGCCATCATTCTTGTTCCAACTAACATAAAATGAAAGTGCTGCATTATAATGTTCAGTTAGACCAGGTCTAGCTGACTCCTCCACTATTAGGAGATGGTGGACTGTTTGATAACTTGCCTCAAAAGTGAAAGTTTGGTATAGCCAAAGACTGAACTATCGGGAAATGGAGAGTTTCTTAGAGCAACTCCATGATTAAACAGAAGCATGGAAGGGCAGCCACCCAAAAGCTGTAAGAGAGGCAATCCAGATTCAGGCTCACAATATTGTATAAACTAGTGAAATTTGTAATCAGTTTTAGTTGCTTTAAACAAAGCTACAAATGTTTCCTCACTTTGATGGAATACAAGAGTCTCGTGCATTTGAGCTGAAATGGATCAACATCCAGGATTTATTCCAGTCGAAGCATTTAGAATGGTCAGTGAAATAAAAAGTAAGTTTCACACTTTGCCAGCCTAGAATGGGAAGACTGCCAAAACTGAGAGCACGAGAATTCAAAAAGAAGCTACTGGACTCCAATTAAAGACAGCACACACTGATAAAGAGCATTAAACCCTCACTTTCAGTCATAGTAAGTGTCACATGATGCAAACGTTTTCAGTATTCACATTCCACTTCATTCCCATTTCCCTAAAGTTGTATCCAGTAAACAACTGGATACAGATGAGGAATATTGACATTTAACTGGAGAGTTAAGCTCTATCTGAAACATCTGAAGACTTTCTTGTGAGGGACCAGCATCCAAATATATTTTAAGACAATTCGAATATGGATCCCCATGGTTTCCAAGGACAACCATGAAACCTTTATACTTTACAAGCAAGTATCAGATTCATCTGGGCTGGAATGAGCCTCTAAGAGATCATTTAGATCAACCCCCCTCCAGCATAGCTGGATTTAATTATTCCTAGAGCATGACAGACCGTTGTCTGGATCTTGCCTCATATAGTTCCAAGATTGGCAGTTCCAACATCTCCCTTCACAACTTGCATCACTGCTCAACCTACTCTTCCAGGTGTAGTATCCTCTTGAAGATTAATTGTAAAGTAAAAATTGTTTATGCAATGTAAAGAAGCAATAAAAAGCACAAACATGCCCTCAATACTCTCTTTTCCCCACCCACATTTTCAAAATTTGGAATGTCAAGTTCCAACTTCCTTCTTTGTTGCTGGAGGACATCAGCAAGGTCTGTGGAGCATGACCCCTACAGAAGACAAAACCAAAGTTTTAGCCCTCGCAACCACCAATTAAAGGGCAAATTGATACTGACTTTTAGGTCCCACCTTCACCTTTTAAGGCAGTTTCAGCTTTTCAACAATGGCCAGACAAACCAAGTTTGAAGCTGTTTTAGTTAAAACCCATTCAAGAGAATGCAAACACGTTCAAAAGTCCCATGCAGACAAGGCCTAAGACTCAACTTCCTCTCCTTCCTGCTTCAATACCTCATCCCTTCTAGAAATTGTAACTGTCTCTTCTGTTTATGTTATTTCTAAGATATCTATCCCCACTGAATCTGATCAGGCTACAGAAGCAGCACTTCAAGACTTGGTGAACACGCTTATTTCTCCATTCTGTTCCTCAAACTTATCTTCCAAACCTTCCATCACAGCTGGACACCCTGGCAATTTTTAAGTTGTGCAGTTGATCACGGAGTACCTTCCAGGATTAGTGAGATAGTTACAGGACTATAGTGGACACAATATCCCAGCATTAAGAGTAAAGGAAACCTCCGAAAACAATGTTGACTGACTGATCAGCTTGGCCATAAGCCTCACACACAAGAATCTCATAGGATATTTAGATTAGAATTATCATTATGTATGAATTGTGTTTTTTCAGAATACCAGTGCATGAAAGAGAAAAACTTTTCACCCAAAGCTTGTGTTTGTGTTACTTAAAAAATATAACATTGCACAGAATATTTTAAGTTGCTTTCCACAAATTTTATATAATCCCATTCCACTGGCAAAATCCCAAATATGGGAAGCAAAAAAGAAACAAGAAACTTCAGATCATACAGGATACTGCTTGCATCCTGTCATAAAGCAGGTCAGGCAGTATTTGTAATGCTTAGTTACAAAAAGAATGACCAAGTAAATACAGTAACAAACAGGAGTAAGTTAGGGTCTAAAAAGAGGAAAAGGGAAGAATTTGTATCGTGAATGTTAAACCGGACCTGCAAACAAAGTGGTCTCTATTTTCCTCCTTCCTTATGACATATACAGAAAGTCTGAAAGGCTTGACATTCTCTCTTTTTTAAAGACACATTAGATATTCAGATTGTGTCTGCACAGAAGACTATGTTGACTACTGAATTACTGACGTGTCATCACAAGAAAGTGAAAGCCAAGTAAGTCTGAGGAAGGGAAGACATTTTCATCAGACCATTTAAAACTCTTTGTTAATATCTCAATCTCCCATGCCTAGCGAAAACCTGAATCTTTAACACAGACAATTTTTCTCCACATGCCAAACATTCAATTAAGATACAAGAATTCATATTCCCAACCTGCAGCCAAGAAATCCTCCAAGAAAACACACATACACATACATACACACACCCCAAACCCTCCCCCCCACCTTCTAAGACCTCAGGCCTTCTTTATATGTAAGAGAAGCAAAAAGGATTAATTTTTCAAGTCAGCTTTAACTGTTAAGCTACGAGTACAGCTTTTGGCAGTTGCTGTATGGACAAATATCTGCTCTCTTAATACGGGTCTATCAGCATGACTCTTGCATCAGATTCTAGAGACAGTATGACTCTTTATAATCCTTTTACAATGTATTTTAAAGAGTTTTTACTGTATTACTTCAAAGAGTTTTTCCCTTGTTGAACAAGTTACTTTTATAAGTACAATTTTAATCTTCCTCCCCCAAGTCTTTTCCTGAAAGGATCTCAAAAGAGAAAAGTATTCCCATTTTATAGATGCAGACACTGGCATAAACGTTAAGACTTTCCATAGGTCACAATGAATCAGCAGCTGAGGCAGGAATAGAAAATATCCCAGAGCACTTTCACTTTTGTAATGTTAGTTCTACTTTCTGCAATTTAGCTCCTTCCCCCAGCAAAAAAAAAAAAAAAACCAAAAAAAAAAAAACCACACAACTGTATGAAATAATACAGAATACAGGGCTTACTGAAGGTGAAGATAGATTTGCAAAGCCTTAGCAAATGTGCCACCTTCCACAGTGTGCTAAGAGCCTTTGGCATAAATTCATGTCAATGACCTCTACACAAAAAAGGATCACACCATACTTTATGGAAATCTAGGGCAGTTAAATCAGGGCAGATGATGTCATGGTAGAGAAAAGAAGCAAATTGGGTGGATGTACAAACACCTCAAAGCAAATAGTTACATACCAGCCAACATTTGAGATCTGTGAATGGAAACATTTGGTAGGTATCAGACTGAGTAGGTTATCACAACTTTCCCCCAAACCATATCCACAATCACTGGATGTTTCTGCAAGAGTGATCAGCCAAGAAAAGTTTGACACTTGTTACCAATCACGTTCAGAGCAAATACTACATTGAGATGAATAGGGATAGTTCACGCTTCTCCATAATGATTGCTTGTCTTTCTACAGATTCAGGAAGACAGCCCTCCAACAGTTCACATTCAGTTTTTTTCCCCAAAACTATAAAAGCTTAAATTCAGCAGAAATCAACAGGACCATCGGAAGAGTGTAAGAAGAGTGCATTGCCAAGACAGTTCAACCTGATCTCTGACATTTGCAAAGAACAGACAGTACTGTAGAAAATAATAAGTCTTGTTTTTAAAAGACAGGGAATGCCTTTACAGACAGATTAACTCTTTTAAAGCCACCTATGCCCAGATCCACAAAGGTATTTAGGCTCCTAACATCCTCTGAAAACAATGGAAGTTAGTGGCTTCATATTATTAGGCAAAATTGGTTTCAACTGAAAGAAACAGGGATATTATCTCTTCTTTTTCCTAAAGGGAACCAAACGTATATGATTGTCTTATAAAACAAATTTAGTACAGCTGATTTCAAAATATTTATGAAAAGTGCTGGCCTTTTAAACAGTAGTATGTATGAAGGTAATTAGCAGCAGCTTTACTCATTCTTTGGTAGATGCAACATCCTTTACACCTAAATTTGCAGCTCACACTGGTACTGTCAGTGTTACTACTGTATGTTGCTGGCATCAGAAAGAGATCATTTGAATTGGTGTCAGTTACATTGATAACAAATACAATGAAAGAATGATCTTGTAGCCAAAGACAGAGCAGTCTTAAAGTCAGAGCTTATAGATTCTGCTTCCAGCTGCGCGGATTCAGTGTCTGGTTTTCTAACCAGGCACTTTCCCTTGGTCCATCGCTGTAGTAGCAAAGCACCTTTGAGATCAAACACAGTCTGTTCACAGCTCGTGCAATTAAAGGGCTTGACTCAGTCCTTCGGGTTTGTTTTTATGATTCTGTGAGAGACCCTGGGCAAGTGACTGGACCTCTCAGTACTTCCCTGGACCCGGCTGTGAAACCAGGACCCCAACAGCACCCCAGGGAGAGGATGGGAGGCCTGTGTCCGCTGAAAGATGGAGGGACCCATGAGTACAGCACGGTCAGCCCCACCCCATTTCAAGCCGATCGCGCCCCAGCGTGTCCCCGTTTTCGGGGCAGCAGAGACACCCCCCCCTCCAGGTGGGGCAGTGCCATGGCGGTGGGGCGCCCCCTCCGCATTATCAGGGACCCCCAGATGGGGTCACCCCCCCGCTTGGAGGCTGCTCGGGGGCGGAGCTGCCTCACGGAGGGGGGCACGGAGCTGCCCCAGGCGCTGTGGGGGAGGCCGGAGCGGACTCACCTGCCAGGTGGGGCCTGCCCGGCAGCTGGACGAAGCGGTTGAGGAGCCCCCCGGCCGGCGCCGCCCCGGGCCCGTCCCCGCTGCACCCTCCGCCCGAGCCGCTGCCTCCAGCGCCCCCCCGCCGCCGATTCCCGTCCCAGCCGCCCTCCGCCGCCGACATGGCCCGACCGACTCCGCTCCCCGCACTGCTCGGGCTCCGCCCCCCGCCCGCTCCCTCCTCCGCCGGAGGAGGATGGAAGGGCTTCGCTCGCTTGCGCCCACGGAGAGGCCAATCAGCAGCAGCCTTCAATAGCCGGAGCCAATAGGAGACCGGCGTCTTGGCAGGTGGACGGGAAAGAGAGGAACGTCACCAAAGAGAGGAGTAGAGACAGTCCTGAACAATTGATAACCGAGGTCCTCGAACCTCCCCCTCGACTCTTTCTTGTCCTCCGGGCGCCACTACGGAATCAGGCAGGAGCAATCGGCAGCCGACTCCTGAATGCTCACCAACCATAGAACCTTGTCTTCAGCTGTAGGGCTGGTATCTATCTAGGAGAGCCAGGGTGCTAAGGCGGGGGGCATGTCCCACACCAAGCACTGTTAGCAGCATTCACTGGGTTCCCTCCTGCCTTGTGGCAGTTGTTGAATATATATTCGTATATAATGCCACACTCTGTGTAGGCCTAGTATAGGTCTGATCATAGCAGCAGCCTGATCAATCTTTGTGTTCTGAGTTTGTACAGTGCCTAGCACAATGGGGCCCTCATCCATGACTGTGGCTCCTAGGGGCTACGACAATGCAAATAATAAAAAATAAAATAATTATTAATTGTAGTTGCCATATTAGAGCTGATCGAATGATGGAAAAAATTATTCACTAATAATTATTCCATGGGAGAGGGAAGAGAAAAATATTGCAAAAAACCTGCAATACATTAGTCACACAGCTGTATCTGGTCTCCTGTCTCCCATAGCAGCCAGCATCAGATGCTCTAGAGGAAAGTATAAACCCCTATAACTGACCTTTAAGCAATCAAATGCCCGTACGGGAAGCTTCTTCCTAATCTTTTCATTAGTGGTTGATTTATGGCATGAAGATTCAGTGTTTACATCCTTTATATACTGTTATCCTTTCTTACACAACTGTGATGTTATTCATATAAATGTCTAATGCTTTTCTGAATCCAACTAGTTTCCTGGCCTCTATGATACCCCAGGGTAGCGAGTTACTGCAGATACAAGATTCTGTTCCTACTGCCAGTCTTTTCCTAGAAACTGAATCCTTGGGGCAGTAATGGCTGTGATGCTAGCAGTGAACAGCCCTTGCCAAGCACTGAATGCTCTCAACTTCCTGGGATTTGAAAGCATAAGCATCTGGCAGCATCTCTCCTCCTTCCTTGCCTGCCTAGTTAATCTAATCTAGCAATGCGTTTGTGCAGCAGTCATTGACATAGAAACTCAACACCTCTATCCTTCAGTTGCCTCTATTCGATGCCCACATTGCTGTATTATCTATCTTTATAGGCCCTGACCCTGTGAGGATCTCCATGCTGGTAGACCCATACCCCTCCACAAAGCCGCACTGAAGTCAAAGGGGTTCCATGTGCATCTCAGAAGTCCAACCTTTCTGAGGTCATTGTAAAATCTGGGCCTTAGATTGTCTGCTCTTCAGGTCAGGGACAGTATCTTCTAACAAGTCCATAAGGCACAACAACACACCAGTGCTGCTACATCAGCAGTAAAATATCACAATGAATGGATCAAGCTCTGAAAGAATTTATTTATTTATTTAAGAGAGTTTTCAACATTCTTCCTTTCTGTTGGGGAAGGATCTTTGTCATGTATTTCACTGAACGACAATTAAAATCTCCCTAGTTCTATCCATCTCAGTCTGCATGGAGCTCAGCTCCCACACAAAGTTGACTCTGGTCACACTGTATTCCAGGGATACTCTATCTAGACCATTTGAATGGAGGAAGGCTAAAACTGATGAGCAGATATTTGCAAATTCCTTTCACTGACAGCAGAAATGGGCTTAAAAGCCTAAACAAACAAACAAACAAACAAACAAATAAATTAGCTGTGCGTCCAGGATTCCAAAAGTCAGTGACATTTTGATCTAGTTTTGGTTCAGGAAATTGGGGTTGTGCAAAATTAGAATCCAGGTTTGGATTTTGAATGCCTCAAAGTTCCAAAGTGTCACAAACTCCTCTGATTGTATTGGGAGTCTCATGATAGTTGCTGTTTGTCTTAAACACCCAGCTCCTGGAGACATGCAACTATCCAAGACTCTTTTTAAAATTTTAAGTTTTTAGCCTTTGTGATTGCAGGGAAAAGCTTGAAAATGTGATGCCTAAAAGCTCAGAAACCAGAAGGCAAATAAAACGAATCCAACATGTATTATCGTTTTTAAAACTCATGAGTTTTTGGGGCCTGAGTCATGATTTGGGGTCAGCAATACTGGGATCGAGGGGATCTGGGGATTTCTGCCTTAATCACAAGTAAGGGGAGCGATCTTCCCACAAAAGGAGAGGTCCAGGAAGCAGGAGGAGATTTTAGGAGCTTCGGCTCAAATCCACAAAGGTATTTAGGCTCCTTAGTACCACCGATTTCAATGAGAGAGACAAGGTAGGTGAGGTAATATTTTTCATTGGACCAACCCAGACCTGAAGAAGAGCTATGGACTGATCTCAATGGAACTTAGGAACCAGAACGCCTTTGTGGGTCTAGAATGTTGGGAATTCATTAGAGAGATTGTGTAATTAATGTGGAAGTGTTGTGCAGAGCAGGTCAGCAGACTGTGGAATCAGTAATTACACAGAGATGGCTACAGTGGTTTGGGCCTGTCATCAGGTTACCCTGGGGCAAAAGCACCAGGTGCATCTTAGATTGGATCCCATCTGGAAGGAAGAGAAGGCATGGAGGACACGGGATGACCTATCAAAAAGGATGCTGCTGTCATGGAGACAATTTATGATGGAGTCAGACATCTTGCTCCGGACAGACAGCAGTGGGAGAAACAGGTTGCCTCCTGTCCCTAGAGGCACAGGTGACTCTAAGGCCTGGTCTACACCTGAAACTTAAGTTGACTTAGCTACATTGCTCAGGGCTGTAAAACATCTCAGTGCGGCATAGTTAGGTTGACCTAATACAGCTGTAGACGCAACTAGATTAATGGAAGAATTCTTCCATTGATTTAACTACTGCCTCTCGGGGGGATGTACTACAGCAATGGAAAAACTCCTTTTCCATCGCCGTAGTGTCTACACTACAGCGCTAGAGCAGTGCAGCTGTACCACTGCAGTGCCCTCAGTAACCCTCGCTCCCCGCTATAGAGCCGGCAGTGTAGACGCACCCTCCTCTTTACTCCCCTTATGCTCCTCCCAAGCCCTGTCTCCTTTTCAGGGAGGCTCCCTGTGGTGGGGATGGGTCTGGAGGCTTCCCCCTCTGGCAAGGCTAGGGTAACCAGACAGCAAGTGTGAAAAATCGGGACGGGGGTGGGAGGTAATAGGTGCCTATATCAGACAAAGCCCCAAATATCAGGACTGTCCCTATAAAATCGGGACATCTGGTCACCCTAGGCAAGGGGGGCGGGAGGATCTGGCTCAGTGGCCGCCCTGGGAGGCGACTCCCCTTACTCCGGGGGTGGGGGTGGAGATGGAGATGAGAGGGCCCTGGAGCGCCCGCCGTGTGGGCCCGGAACGGGAGTTCCCCGGCTCCTTGTTTCCCTCCTCCGCGGGGGAGGATTACACAGTGCGGGACCAAGATGGCGGCGCCCAGCGCTGCGGCCCCGGAGGGCGAGGAGGGCTCGGGGGGCAAACCGAAGTCCCCAGCCGTCACCCCCCAGAAGATCCGGGAGCTGATAGACGAGGGGATCGCCCCGGAGGAGGCCGGCCCGGAGGGGTGAGCGGGGATCTGGGGGGGACACACAACAGCTGCCCCCGGTTCATCGCCCCGGTTACCCCCCGTGGCTCCTGCGTTGGGCCCAGTGGCGGGGGGCAGCAGCCCCACACCGGGTCAGCCGGGCCGCCAGCGCGGGCACCGCTACGGCCACACGGGCCCAGGCAGGCGAGGTGTCCCTTTCGAGCCGGGCTGGAGCGAGGGTCCCCGGGTGGTCCAGTCCCTCACGGTCCGGGGAGTGGGGTGGCGGGGGGCGATGAACCTGGCAGAGGCTTTAGGAGCATTGTAGTCTGGGCCTCTTATTTGCCTGGCCAAAGGCAGGCGTCTGCCCGTTCATCCCTGGCATCGCGGAGGAGGCCGGTGTTTGCCTTGCGATGGGCCCGATTGTAGCTGGCACGTTGTCAGCACAGCCCCATGGTTGGGTCCAGTTTGCACTAGCCTTTGTGTTTACAGTGGCTGGCTCTCAAGTGGATTTCTTTTCCCATTGTGAATCAGAATTGACTCCCTGCATGGCTAGTTTTAAGCACGGCCCTGGTTATGAGTGGTGAGGAAGTGTAGGAGCTGAAGATGGCCCCCAAGTTTTTGGCTGGGGTGACATGGAGGGTTGTGGTATTTTTTTTCAAAAGTGACTAAGAATGGTGGAGTGGGGAAGGTTTCAGAGAGGATATTAAAAGTTCAGGTTTGGCCAACAGTTAATTTAAAATTGGCAGCAACATATTAAGGAGGTGAAGTCTATGCATCAGGCTCTGATGTGGAATTGGATGGAGGCTCACAAATGAAGAAAAAGGTTTGTAATTCATCAGTGAAAAGATCGTGGTTGAAACCATCTAGCAAGAAGATATAAAGGGAGAAGAGGACAAGACAAGGGGGGACTCTCACATGGAGAGGGGAGGAGGAAGACCTACTAAAGGAGGTGTTGAAAGGAAAAGTTAGAGAAATAGGAGGAGAACCAGGAGAGGACAGAGTTACAGAAACCAAGGGAGCACAAGATTTTAAGAAGGAGGGCGTTATTGGTGGTGTCAAAAGCAGCCCAGGCTCAGTCAAGGCCTCTGGATGCTACCAAAAGAAAATATTAAATACGATATTCACACTTTTTCTCTCAGTCTTCTGTTCACCCCAGAAGCTAATGTAGCCTCGAGATGGGAAGAGAACAATGTCATCTTGCTCCCAGTCTTGTGCCCTGTCATAGAATCATAGAACTGTAGGACTGGAAGGGACCTTCAGAGGTCATCTAGTCCAGGCCCCTGCACTCAAGGCAAGACTACGTAGTAGCTAGACCAGGGGTTCTCAAACTGCGGGTTTGGACCCCTCATGGGGTCATGAAGTTATTACATGACGGGTCACGAGCTGTCAGCCACCACCCCAAACCCCACTTTTCCTCCCGCATTTATAATGGTGTTAAATTTAAAACACTTTTTTATATATTTATAAGGGGGGGGGTCGCACTCAGAGGCTTGCTATGTGAAAGGGGTCACCAGTACAAAAGTTTGAGAACCACTGAGTTAGACCATTCCTGACAGGTGTTTGGAGATTTTTAAGAACAGGTTAGACAATGATGGAGATTCCCCACTCTCCCTAGGCAATTTGTTCCTGTGCTTAACTATCCTGATAGAAAGATTTTCCTGGTGTCCAACCTAAACCTCCCTTGCTGCAGTTTAAGCCACAGAATCATGCTGCTTCATCGCAAAGTTCTCAGATTTAGTATCAGTTTTCCATATTACTTCACCAGATTTGGAAAAGAGGTGTGGGAACCCTCATGGAAAATGTATGTTACCAGCTGTTACTGATCAGTGTCAGGAGATTGAGCGCTGATGTTTAGTGTACATCTTTGTTCCACTTAATTGGCCTTTGTTTTGTTAACACTTCTTAGAATCTAGGGTTTATAGGACTTTTGGAAGAAATTTGTTTTGAGGTTAAACTTGAAGGGTGAGATTGGTAGAGGTGTCGTGGACTCATTGCTGTAATATGCATTTTTCTAGAACATTAATGAAATCTTTACACAGAAGGCAAAGGGACTTTGCTTGCTGACCTGTTGCTTTATTTCAGAAAGGACACATCTGCCTTGTCAGAATCAACTAATGGATCTTCACAAACAGATGCTCTTCCTTTGGAGACAACTAGTAAAGAAGCCTTCTTCAGCAGAGTAGAAACGTTTACTATATCCTTTTTGGTGCTGAGCTTTCTGTGTCAAAAGCTGACCTATCCATACACTCCCCCCAAAAACCAACCCTGAATTTCTCATGGCAGTCAACCTCCATGCATGTCTCTTCACCCAGCCACTCCATTTCTTAAAAGGTGGAAAAGGTGTCCTTCAATAAAGACCCAGGTGAATTGTTTGGTTGGCCCAAGTATTTAGCTGAATACAGTTGTGATGTCTCTGTATTGTTGTCCTTAACATGAGCACTCTTTGAAGTGGGCAGGCAAACCTCATGACCTGTCCCCCCTGATATGTGCCAAATATGGATGGACCAATATAGAGAGTGACATGCTGAAGTGCTCCAGCTGCCAGGCCTTCCTTTGTGCAAGTTTGCAGCTGGCATTTGACTTCAACAAGTGTACGTACAACAGTCTCTCCATACAGATGATTGCTTAGTTCCTAATCTGGAAATAAAATTAAAGATTTCACATCAAAGTACCTAGAGCAGGCCCCTAAATTCATACTTGGGCATTTACATTTGGTATTTTCAATAGAAGCTGGGGCTATTTGGTAGCTCTGAAAATGGAGCCACTTATTTAGCAGGTTTAAGTTCATGCACCCAAGTTTAAAAACACCCTTGGGTTTTAACGATCATAAAACCTCCTGCTTTAGGGCATCAACTGAGCTCTACTACTAGGGGCTGGGAAGAGATTTCCCTGGGGGCAGGTTATTCCATAAGTGCCTACTGCAGGGTTTCTTGCACCATGTCCTGAAGCAGCTGGTACTGCCCACTGCAGGGACTATCTTTTTGTTCTGTGCTTGGACAGCGCCTAACACAAAGATATCCTGGTCCATGCCTCGGGCTCCTAGATGCTATGGCAATACAAATAATAATGGGCCACTGCTCTGAGCCAGTCTGGCATTTCCTTTGTAACAAAGAATTTATGGGGAGTTGTTAGCAGTTAAACTCTCTCTACCTGTTGTGTTCACTTTATGTTGTTTTTTCTAGTCTAGCAACCAATCTCAAGTTTTTCCCTTAGCCTTGGAGTACGATGGTTTCACTGCCCTTTAACTTGCTCTCCTTCCCTGTACATTCCTTTGCCTTGAGACCATATTAACCTACACCCGCAATTGAAACTGGAGCTTTCTGCTTCTTTTGGTCAAGTTCTTAATTTCCAAGTCCACATCACCTGGACATTGGCAAACTCCTACCGTTTCATGATGAGCACTGGGGGGCAATGTGCTAAGGGAGAGGGAGGGTTTGTGGCTGCAGGGAGGTGGAATAGGTTTTGCCTGGCTGAGAATGCCCCCTTCTTTCTCTTGTAACCTGCCCTGCTCCCCACTGCTGCTGGTTCCTGACAGCTCCCTCAGAGCATGAACCAGTGTGGGAAGAGAGAGCAAGTCCGAAGGTAAGACAGGGTAGGGAGAAATGAGTGTGGGGCTCAGCAGAGTTATCTGCAGGGAAGAAGAGCTGGTGGGTCAGAGAGTATGAGGCAGTCTGCCCCCAACGGGATGGGGTCCTGCTATAGGACAAGGGGAAGGGAACAGGAGATGGTTTAAGATGAGATGTTAACATCTGCAGTAAGTAACTTTTCAGGGTTTCTGCAGGCCAGATTTGTGTGCAGCCATCCATTCAAATATCAATCAAAATGACAGCACCCTAGACATTAGAGCTACAGACACCCTGTTAGCTGTCATCCAGTCATCCCTCTTCTCCTGAGCTTTGTCCAACTAGATTGAAACATTCAACATGCTTCCTGTGGAAGATTATTCTGCAGCTACGTAAATTTCAGTGCTGTTTGCCTTTCAGACAAGGAGAGGTGTGCGGAGCTGAAGAAAGCTTTGTGTACGGCCCATGAGAAGTTCTGTTTCTGGCCCGACAGCCCCTGCCCAGGTAGGTGTCACTAAGTCCAACCTGGGTGACAGTCCAAGAATGTGCTCTCTTTCTTCCTTTCTAGTGTTACTCCCCTGTCCTTTTGTATTGGCCTTCTCATAGCATTGCCTTCAATAGCACCTACCTTCAAGGTTGTTACAGTCCCTTTTTACAGAGAGATGACAGTTAAAAACTGTAATTGGGACGTGGAGGGGATTGCGGGACTCAGGGCATTTGTAAAGGGGTTAGAGAATTTATCTTTTTTAAAGCCCTCGCTTCACTAGGAAGTTGGGCCACGTTTCAGCAATGGATCAGGCTTAAAGGTGACCTGAAAAAGAACAAAATAGTAGGTCCATGCTCCTTTTTGTGCTTGGCCTTCTAATGGCAGGAAGACCCTTATTTTTAATTTGGCATCACTGATTCCTCTTCTGTCTGAAATGACGAGCATGCAGGGATCTGTATTGAAACTGAAGCCTCCTGCTTTTTGCTTCCCAATAGATCGCTTTGCCATTTTACTGGTTGGCGAGCCCATAGCCCTTGTCAGTGACTTCCTGGATCGCTTTCAAAGCCTGTGTCAGCTAGAACTTCAGCTGCCCTCTCTGAAACCAGAGGATCTGAAAAATATGGTGAGTTTGCGTTCACCATTGGGAGAAAGGTGGGGTGGGGGTTAGATGAAGGTGCCTGGCATGCTGGCATTATATAAAAAATATCGTTAATGTTGAGACCTCAGAAGCCAAGAAAGGCTAAAGTTGAGAGTTGCCTGGGTAACCTTAGCTCTGCCCTTTGCACGTGCATCATCCTACAGTTTTAATAGTCTGCATGGGTAACCTGAGGTGTTCGCTGATGTTTGAGTGCTTAATTTTGCAACCGCAGCATTCTCCTAACAAAGGTTTTGGTTTGGAATTTCCTCAGGTTTTTTCAAGATGGTTTTAAAAATTGTGTCCATTAATCGCACAGTTTGGGGAGGCAGCCCCCGAAAGTGGGTTTTTGTGTCACAATGTTGCAAATGTGCATAAAGATGTCAGCAGCCTCAGGCTCCCACTGCTCCATGTGGAAACGCTTCATGGGAAGGAGGCCGTGGACTCCTTTTTGTACAGCATGCTCTTAGCTGCAGAGGGAAGGAGGCCAAGCCTACCAGCAGACCCTCACCTCGATAACAGTTACTTGCATGAATCAGTGAGGTGTCCTGAGCAGGAAGTAGCCACCAGCCTTGTCTCGTTAGCTGCACGGGGATTGTAAGGTAGAGCAACCAGAAAGTAGCAGCCTATAAACGCTCATCTTCTAAGGGTTGCCCAGAGCACTGGGTCTAGTGCCCATCAGCCATGTGCTAAGGCCCATTGCTATAGTCGGGTGTTTGGTTGTCTCTCAGTATGACACCAGGGTGGAACTTATTTGCTGGAACCAAGGGTTCATCAGTTGGGTGGAAAGGAATAACAGTGGAAATGGTTGACTTCACTATCTCCATGGATAGCATATGTATTGGCTTAGGCTTAAAATCCATAAGGGACATAGGCAGTGGGCAATGAACACATTTTCTGTATCCCATCTGTCTCCTTTCTCAATCTCTGTTCTGAAAAGGGCCTCCCTGACAATGGGACCCTGGGGCTCCTTCCTCATTGTGTCTCAGCAATTCCCCATTAATGTACTCAGTTTACACACACACGCGCACACACTGCCCCTGCCCTTTGGGATCTGAGAGTCAAGCTGGGTTCATTCTGGCTCCTGCATCATCGCTAGTAACGAAGATTCTGCAGGCCACATTCCACTTTCCATTTCACCTGTGCAGCCTTCTGGGGGGTGGAGGTTAGTCCAGTGATCAGAACTTTGTTGATGATTCTGTTGATCGTGCATGAGGCAGGATAGACTTCATCCCCCTCTCTGTGTTGGTTCTGAAGAGCTAACAGGAGTAGAAACTTACAATGGTCGCTAATGTCAGCCGCTCTGATTCTGGAAGCACCCAGGGAACTCATCTGAGGAGTACGAAGATGCCATTTTTTCCATAGCCACTTTCCTGATTGCAACATTATAATCATTTATTTATAGTACAGTAGTACTGAGATCAGAGCCCCACTGTGCTAGGTGCTGTACAAATAGAGACAGTCTTTGCTCCAAGTGTGCCCCGTGTATTGGAACTCTGTCTGAGGGAGCACAAGCATGGCTCGTGACCCGCCCAGACAGTGACTGAGTTGTGTGTCCTCTGCAGTCCTTGACAGAAGATAAAATCAGCCTTCTCCTGCATCTGATCGAGGAGGAACTTGAATGCAAAACCGAAGGGGAGAAAACACCAATGAAATTGGGCTCTGACATCTTTCAAGTACATGTCCCCGCCTGCATCCTGGCCCTCTGTGGCTGGGGTTACAGGTCAGTAGGTGACTAATATCTGACGGTGAAAGCTAAAATGCTGTTTGTAAATGTCATACACGTGCTTCAAAATGTAGGTAGCACTTTGCTGTAATTTGCTATGAAACCTGTCAGAAACTGAGGGGGCTGGAACACAAAGGACTGTCCTCTCCAATATTGCCTCTCCAGGGCCTGATCTTCCAATGTTTAACAAGTGTCGTCCTCTAGCTGCTATGGTTGCACAGAAAACCCCCCAAACAAACAATGAAGTGAGGTAACTGCTGCAGAGATAGACATCTGCCTGAGTTTGCAGAGAGCCTGAAACAATAGCTCTGAGCTGTCAACTGCCCTGTTAACTTAGATGCCAATGATGGTATTTCAAATAGACGTCAACACTGCTGATTATTTCACTGATTATCAAAGCATGGAAGAAAGGAAAGGAAGGACCATGCGAAGAGCTAACTGAGCTGTGTGTGCAAGTTGGTGTATAGATTTAAAATGTGTAGGCTTTTAACGCCTGGCGGGGGTGTGCGATGGGTTTCCCGGAAGTGGGAGCTCAGCTTTCAGACATTTGGGGACCACTGGACTAAATGTTTAGTCGATCAAATACAGCTGCTTATTCTAAAAATCGGTATCCATTTTGAGGGAGTGCCTAGATTTGTTCCTGACTTTCTTTCCTCACTCCGCTCTACCCTGCCTCCAACCCACAGCCCTTCGTCAGGGTCCATGCACCTCCCGGTGATCACGTGTTCCCGCTGCATGAGGAAGGTGGGGCTGTGGGGTTTCCATCAGATTGAGTCTTCCATGCTCGAGTTGGACTCTTCCTTTGGACTCAGCAGCACTCCCACCACGCCCACAGAGGCGCGCACGGACCGAGCCCCACTGGTGCCCACGTCTCCCCGCAGGATGATCACGAGGAGCCAGGACACGACGTTTCCTCCAGGCTCAGAGCAGGTAAGCTTCACCTCTCTCGGTCGGAGAGGTCCCTCCAGGTCCTTTCTCTGGGAAGGAGGTTTGGAGAGAGATTGAGACAACTAGCAAATCTGTGTGCGCTGAAGCCCTGTGGCCTTGTGAAAAGACCTGTGATTGCAATGTGTATCGAAGGCCTTCATGGCAGTGTATTTACTATCCCAGCTTCAGACGTGCTGTTTGTATAGAGTGAGATGTATGTCCTAGGGAAGGAGAAAAATGTCTGGGCCAGCATGATGGTCTAGTGCAGAGCTGGGCAAACTACAGCCCATGGGCCACATCCGGCCCACGGGACCCTCCTGCCTGGCCCCTGAGCTCCTGGCCTGGGAGGCTGCCCCCAGCCCCTCCCCTGCTGTTCCCCCTCCCCCGCAGCCTCAGCTCACTGTGCCGCCGGCACAATGCCCTGGGCGGCGGGGCTGCGAGCTCTTGCCGGGCAGCGCAGGTGCAGAGCCGCCAGCCACCGGTGCTCCAGGCAGCGCGGTAAGGGGGCAGGAAGCATGGGGGGTTGGATAGAAGGCAGGGGAGTTCGAAGTGGTGGTTGGGGGAGGGGGTGGGAGAGGGGGTGTGGATAGGGGTCAGAGGGCAGGGAACAGGGGGATTGAATGGGGGCAGGGGTCCTGGGAGAGCAGTCATCGGGGGGGGGGGTTGGATGGGGCGGTAGGGGGTGGTCAGGGGCAGGGGTTCTGGGGGCAGTCAGGGAGAAGGGGTGGTTGGATGGGGCAGAGGTCCGGGGGGGCAGTCAGGAGTGAGAGGAGGGGTTAGATGGGGCGGTGGGGAGCAGTCAGGGGCAGGGGCTCCGGGGCGGTCAGGGGACAGGGAGGGTGGATGGGGTTGGAGTCCCGGCGGGGCCGACGGGGCGAGAAGCAGGAGAGGTCGGATAGGGGTCAGGCCACACCTGGCTGTTTGTGGACACAGCCTCCCCAACCAACCCTCCATACAATTTTGGAAACCCGATGTGGCCCTCAGGCCAAAAAGTTCGCCCGCCCCTGGTCTAGTGACAGCCCCATGTGTTGCCACTCATGGGATCTCGGTTTGGGTCCTGCTCATGGCCGCTGAGCCAGGTGGGTTGGGACGGCTGCAGCAGAAAAGACGAGTGGGCTTCTCACACTCTAGTGACCCCCCTCTGCTTTGGCCAACTGAAGCCAGGTCCCTGACTGCAAAGAGCTCAGGCAGCCCTCCACCAGCGGGTTGGTTTGCTGGGGTGGAGCTCCCTGCGTAGATCTGAAATTAGAACATCCTTCTTGGGAATGTTAAAGCGACATGATCAGGTGGTTTAAGGCCAGGTAGGGACTTCCCTTAGCACTGCTAATGTATTTGAGCATAAGCTTTCGTGAGCTACAGCTCACTTAAGCTTATGCTCAAATAAATTGGTTAGTCTCTAAGGTGCCACAAGTACTCCTTTTCTTTTTGCGAATACAGACTAACACGGCTGTTATTCTGAAACTTAGCACTGCTGTAATCCTGCTGGAAAGCAGCCTCCAAGTGCCACCTGGTGGGGATGGCTGATGGGGGGAGGCTGTGGGAATCACGCATTCTGCTGAGAGGATAAATCCCCCCAAATGGCCACTGTCCTGGCCCTTGTGCTAGACAAGAGGCTGGGCTCAGTTGTGATGAACGTGCCGGGGACTCTTTAAAGAGGCCACTGAACGTGGACAAAACCCAGTGGTTTTCTCTGGCTCCCAACTCCAGAAACTAAACCTAGCCCGTGCTGCTTAATCACAGGGAGTCTCCCTAAATTTTGGCCTGGACTCTGCAGGTAGAGAAGTGTCTGACTATATTACAGCACCGTGCTCTGCGGCTACTCCAGATTTGCACCATTTTAACTGGGGTCAGGATCTGGTCCCAGGTGGGTACTTGGGGTGGATTTCTGATTTACAACACAGTCGCTGGCAGCCTCCTTTTGCCATTGCCCCCCAGTGAAGATGGCTCCTTGTTTGATCCAGATCTGCAGACATGAGCATTCTTTCCAGTGGAATCTGGTTCCGATGCCCAAGCACCAGGCATCTCTTTAAGCAGGTTATTGATACACTGGCGCTTTTGCGCTCGGGGTCGGATTAGTCTCTTCAAGGCTCCAAGGCAGCTCTCCCGCAGCCTGGGCTCTGTCGTGCTGCCATGTTTCCAGTCTCGCCGCTTTTCTGGGGCGACCCCCTGCAGACCTGCATCCTTTCATCCCTCTCTTGTGTGATGGCATGAAAGAGAGCTTTGGTGCCGTTATCCAGGCCAAGTTTATCAAGGCCAAGTTCACAGAGCAGCCCCAGCTTTGCTGTTGCAGAGTGACGGGAGATGAAGCTGCAAAAACAGCAGGACTGAAGGATTTCATTATAAATCAGAGAGCATCGTGTGCTGTGAGCACCTGTCCCTCTCACCCGTGCAGATTGAAGCCAGGTCCCTGGGAGAGACCACTAGGGAAGAGGAGGAAGGGGTTACTTCTGTCTCTTTTTAAAGTGCCGGTGGGAGGTGCCTGACTGTGGGCCCCACAGGCTGGAATTTTCTCTACGGCCCAAACTTTCCAAAGCGGCCATCGATTGCCTGCATCTTAGGCCAGGTTTGCCGAAGCGCTGAGCACCCTCAGCTCTCAGTGACTTACTCAGAGCTGTAGGTGCTCAGCGCCAATGAGAATCCGCCCCCATGGGTCTCTGAAATCCAGGCACCTCCATCAATGCAGCTTTTGAAAATGTTGGCCTCTGACTGTTTTTATTTATACATCTCTCTGGGGCAGTCAAAATCTCGCAGTGAGTCAGGGGGAAAATGCCCCCAACGCCCCAACGTGCGCTCTGTCCGTCATCCCAGAGCTACCCCTGAAAATTCAGCGAGCAGGCTCGTTCTGGGAGTGTCTAGTTGCGTCTGCCCGCTTTGGGAATGGCACTGAAGTTGTATCCAGCCCATTGGCAAGGTAGCTGGGGCAAAGCCTAGAGGGTGGGGAGAATCCCCTTTGTTCGAGAGCCCCAGCGGGTTTTTTTGCGGAGTGGGGATGCGAATGCTGTCGTTTGCTCAGGGAGTCCGAAGGCTAGCTGCGTTCAGATGCCTGGGGATGAGCACGGAATAAATCCCAGGGCGTTCTGTAGCGCCCGTGTAAACGCTCATTTCCTGGCTGGGTGGTGGTTGCATTTTGATGCATTTTTACAGTTGCACGCCCTAGGATCCGTCACTCACATCGCTGCAAGCTAATTGGGCGTGGACTCTGCCGAAAGTGCTAAAACCCTTACCCCGGCCACAGCGCCACCTCCTGTGGGGGAGGAAGTATGACAGCTAGGCTCAATGCAGCACGTCCACCTCTCCTGCAATGGTGCTGGCGCCAGAGGTCAGGAAGCCTCCGCAGGGCCTTGCAGGTGGAAGGCGAGGGGCAGCAAGCCGTGTTTGTTATGGGCAGTGGCCTGTGCCGTCTTTCGTCCCGCACTCATGGGTCTTTTCAGGCTGGTTGTCTGGGGCCAGCCCTGGAAACGTGCTCTCCGAACAAAGGTCTCCCCGAAAGCGTCAAGCTGCGTTTGGGTAAGGCTGGCTGTGTATGGATCGGTTGGACTGGGGAAGAGAGGTAAGTGATGTGCCAGCCACTCGGATCTGCTCCCTACAGCACCTAACCAGGCTCTAGAGCTGGGCTGAGCAGTACTAGGCGCGAGGATCTCCTGTGCTTCGAGTGCAGGTCCCTTCCTCCAGCAGCTGAGGAAGTGCTGGTGGCCATGGGAACTCTGCTGTCCATCGGGAGCTAACTTTCCCCTCCCTCCTTCCCACTGGTAGCACGAGAAGAGCCCATCCCCCGTGACAGCCCGTATGCGGAGCTGGGATAGCTCGAGCCCCGTGGACCGGGCCGAGCCAGAGGCATCAAGCCCGTCAACGAGGAGCCGCCCGGTAACCCGCAGCATGGGGCAGGGGGACAGCGTGGAGGTGCCATCCAGCCCCCATAGGAGAGCCAAGCGGGCGCGCCTCTGCTCTTCCAGTAGTTCGGTGAGTGCCTGGCCACGCGCCCGAGAGGATTTGCCACTCTCTCAAGAACCCAGGTCAGGTTTTCCCTGCTGCTGGCAATGTCCTTGCAACTGGCTTCCTCTTCCATGTGTTACTCTGTCCTGGCTACATCCCCTGAAGTAGAGAGAACATCACCACCATCCCTTCCAGTTAGTTTCTATCTTTCTATCCAGCTTGGGGAAATTAAACCTTCTGCCTCTTCTCAAATCTGGCAAAGTCAGATCCTTTTGCAGGCCCAGGCGGGATTGGGAGGAAGATACCTCTAGGTTGTCGATTTGAATCCAGATAGGCCTGGTTGTGATGGGAAGTCGCTTCCCTCTGGTAGCTGCTTGGTGGCCTTTGTGTAACAAATCGGGGTCATGGAGTGGTATTCTTGTTGGTGGGACAGGTGTCACCTTATCAAAGCACCATCATTGCAGTGAATTTGCTCCCTTAAACCTCAACAGAGGGGCCATGGAAACACTCTTAAAGACGGCCCCTCCAGCTCAGTGCTCAGGTGCACGAATGGGAGATGTGAGAGGGCTGCTGCAGGGTCCACTGAATGTGCTTCTTTCACTGGCAGTTATCAAATACTTTCCACCCAGGCTGTGGGGTGGAACCTACCCTTCCCCAGACATCCCTGGAGCTGAATGACACCCGTGTCCTAGGTGGTGGTGCTCTGCTGTTCTCTGCTGCCCTGGAGAGGGCTCCCCAGCATGGCTTTGGAGACTGGAGTTGGGGGTGATTTTAAATCAGTGTCTGACTGTATTATTGTTAATAACGTCTCTTTAAAACAAGTTGTCACTCCTCTCCCTGCAGGACACTCCCACTAGAAGCTTCTTTGATCCCAGCTCTCAGCACCGCGACTGGTGCCCTTGGGTCAACCCAGTGCAGGAGAAGGCTATCTCAGGGGACATCAGCGACCAATTGGAGCTGACGTCTGTGAAGACGGAGCCTGGCTGGCAGGTGGTGCTGAATGTTCTCCTGGCCGCCAGGAAATCAAACAGAGCAGCTGACGCAGAGCTTGTGGTGAGAGCTCTAGCAAAGCCCTGGCTGGGATGATTTAGTTGGGGTTGGTCCTGCTTTGAGCAGGGGATTGGACTAGATGACCTCCTGAGGTCTCTTCCAACCCTGATATTCTATGATTTTATGAATTGAGATCCCAAAACTGAAACCCACCTCAATCTTTGAACCCCCCCAATTTCCCAAAGGGAGCAGGGGATTGGACTAGATGACCTCCTGAGGTCTGTTCCAACCCTAACATTCTATGAATTGAGATCCCAAAACTGAAACCCACCTCAACTTTTGAACCCCGCCCCCCCCGATCTCCCAAAGGCCTACTCCAGTTTGCTCCAAACTTGGCATTAAAATTCTACTTTGGGCTGAGATCCTACATACAAAATTGGGGCAGCTTGGTTCTGATCCGCCAGAAAGGGTTTTGATTCTAGTAGCCCTGACTGACGCACGCTCGCTGGCATCTACGTGCCCATTCAGAAGCAGCTGGAGCGTCATCCACTTTCCAGCTCCACAAACCCACTGACTCAAACTGCCCCAGCTCTCTAAGGGAAGAATTAGCAGGAGCCTGAAGCTGCTAGTAACTTACACAGATGGAGTCAGGTGAGTCTGTCTATCCAGGGGGAAAGTGAAGGTGAAACCAGAGCCCGGACAGTGTAGAAGGTGCTGAAGATATTTACAGCAACCCTGTACGCAGCACACATGCGTATATAAATCCACCATGTCAGAGAGGGACTGTCGGCATAGCTATGGAGAGATGATAGTCTCTGTAGAGAAGGATGAATCTAGCTTCCCATTATAAGCCTGTTTTTTGACATCGCTACCTCTATCTTAGCCAAAACTGGCCTGAGCTACCCCAAAAGAGAGGCGTCGGGGGGAGTAAAACTGACAAACCGCTTGTGCTGGAGAATGGCCTTTGTTCTAGCTTGGGGCGGGGCGGGGGGGTTGGGGTTTCAGCATTTGTCTTTGAAGATTCAAGCGATTTGTGTCATGGGCAGAATTGCTGGGTGTCTGTCCAGCTGTCATCTGGGCAAGCTGCTGAAAGCTCCTAGAGTTTGACAGATACTTTATCAGGCTGGTGGAACAAGCATAGGCTGGAGGTTAGTGCCCAGGCCTGGGAATCAGGAGATCTCAGTTCTATTCCTGGCGCCGACTCTATCACTGCCCCATTCCATGCCTCAGTTTCCCCTTCAGTAAAATGGGTTATCTAATAAGGGCTTGTGTCTGTACAGCAAGTGTAACCCTTGGATGAAAGGACTGGTGGTTCTGTCCTGTACCACTTTCTCGGTCTGTCCTCTCTCCTGTGGCTTTAGAGGGAACCCCCCCAGCTGGGCCATTGGGGTGCGACTCCCTGCTGGAGTGACTTGACCTCTGATTGTCCCCTTGTTTCCTTCTTATTCCAGAGCCTCTCGGTAAAATCCTGCAAGGTGTTCCGGATATTCCGGCAGTGGGAAGCCGCGTGCTCCTCTTGAAGACGCTTGGCCCTGGCCAGGGAATGCCTGCCAGACAGGCAGCATGGGACGTTGGGTTGGGTTAGAGAGAGAGCTGCTTGGCAGTTGCTTGCCAGGCAGCTCCTGGAGATGCTCCTCCAGGCCCGGCGAGCAGCGGGAGCCCTTTCCTTGGGGATGCAGGTAATTTGTGGGTGGCCAAAGCACGGTGTGAGGGCCACACTCGGCCCTGGCTGTAAACCGCAGCCGACGGCAGTTTGATTTGAAATCCCGGGTGAGCATACGGGCACGTTTGCCGAAGCCTACACCCTTCTTGCAAGCTGCCACTGCAGCTCTCGGAGCCACCGGCTTTGGATAGCCCCCCACCGGGTCTGCATTTCCCCCACCTCCAACCAGAGCGGGCTCCATGCGGGGGGGATCTTTTCTGCCAAGGAACTACGTCCATTTCATTGGTGAGTGCAGCAGAGGGGCCGAGGCCTGTCCCTCACTGCACACCATACAGGGGCCTATGTGCCAGGGCCCTGCTGGCTTGGGGATGTGATGACAGGTAGTAATAAAATCTTTCACTTTTTTTTTTTTTTTTCTTTTCCCCCTCAGCTGTCTGGCGCTCCTTCCTTTCAGGGGTGGGGCTGACCAGTGACACGCAGCCTTAGGCCTGGGCAGTGTTACACAGTTCTGTTCTGCTGGGGTCCCTGCTCCCCACACATGGGCACAACACCTCCCCCGATTCCCTGCCAGCGGACCCACAGTGGGTGGAGTTCCCCAAGTACATTTCCTGCTCCACCACCAGGCGCAGGGTGTCGCACCAGAAGCTCTGGCACCTTGGAAAGAGCCAGGCTGCTTTGTCCACAGGTCAGGGGGCTCCAGGCAGGCATGAGGGAGCTTAGAGGAGGGGGAGGATCCAATCATGGCTGCAGGGCCTCCCACGGGTCATTTTCTACAAGGCCCCATGGAACCTGTGATGCCTTGACCGCACTTCTGCTGGGACTGGGAGGCCCAGGCCGTGCTCACAGTGACCCGGGAATCACACCATGAGTTTCCAGCCCAGTTTGGCCAACCCAAGAAGTTTGAAGAAGCGTCTGAACGTGCAGGAGCTTGCCCAAGCCCTGCTGGGTTAACCCCTCTCCAGCAGGTCAATGCAGAGAAAGAGGAGGCCGTTCTGTAGCCAGAACTGGTTCCCTAAATCTACCCCCGCTCCTTTCGCTCTGGCAAGTGGTAATAATTCTGAATTCATATGGTGCCCCTCATCCCATAGATCCCAGGATGCTTCACTTGTTATACCCCCTGGCGTTACTAAAATGCAGCTACCTCTGGTGTGGCGCAAGGCAGCCAGCCAGTGCAATGCACAGCGCTGGCAGAGGCTGTTCAAGGACACTGAGCAAACCCTCTTGAGAAGGAAGTTGTAAGGCTCTCTAATAGCCACACTGCACAGATGGGGCCTCTGCGTTTCACATCTGCCCCGCATGGAACTCTGCCTTGGAGGACGACAAACTAAGCTGCCCTTGCTGGGATCTGAACTTCTGCTTCTAGGGAATCTGGGCATGTCCAGTTGTCTTGAAAGACTTTTATAGACTAGTCCATTGACAAGCTCCTTTTGGCCAAGGGTCCATGTGCCCTTGATGTATCTCCTGCCTGCCCCAGGTGCCCACTGCACCTGTCGTCACTGGTCTTTGGTCCACCCAGCTCTGGAATATGGCTAGGTGCCAAGGTGATATGCGGTCAAATGGTGGCACGAGAGCTCCCAGGCCCCCCAAAATACACGATGGAAACTACCTGTGTTCGAGCCCCCGAATGCAGCCAATCACAAATCCTAAGAGCCAGCCGAGTAAACACCGCCCTCCCCCGGAAACCTCTTCCACAAGAAGGGGCGTGGTGACGGACAGACCTGGCTCCGGCTGATTCATGATCAAACAGCCGGCTCGCTGGCCACGTGACATCTCCCTGGGTGCTGCCACCCCAGCA
The DNA here is from genome assembly GCF_015237465.2 of Chelonia mydas. NCBI lineage: Eukaryota > Metazoa > Chordata > Testudines > Cheloniidae > Chelonia > Chelonia mydas. The sequence continues at coordinate 342,290,941 of NC_057849.1, forward strand.
GAGGCCTCGCAATCCGTGCAGGATTGGTGCCCGCCAGCACCACTTACTGTCGCTGTCCCGCCATGCGTGTCCCTTCTAGGGGATCCGCCACAACTTGCCCCACCTGTGCTGTGCTCCCTTTCGTTTCTATCGGGGATTCCTCTCCTCTCACCCCAATGGGACGCTGTCGCCAACATTTTTTCACAGTTAACTACAAGCTGAGGTTGACTATTCCTATGTCCACTTCTAGCCTCTTTACCAACGTGGATTAAAACCCATAATGCCCCTCTCAGATAGGTCATGTTATATTATCCCCATTTTACAGTTGTGGAAATTGAGCCAGAGAAGTTAAGGTTAGCCCAGGGACCGAAAACAAACCCCCACGAGCTGTGAATAAAATCAGGCCCCAGCGACCCCCTGCCCAGAGCCGGGCCTGGAACCCAGGAGTCCTGATTCCCAGCTACCTGATCCAGTCACTCCGTGGGACGGGTTCAGACTAATATTGTTCTTCCTTCTGCATTTGAGGTCACCTACTTTTTTATAAAAGCTTGTTGTGAGGGTAAAGTTACAATAAAACGCTTAACAAATTCCATCAGGCGTGACTTACTCGGGGTCAGAAGTTTGGACTGAGCGGAAACGGGGAGTTGAACTTCAACCTCCTGTCTCGCTGGAGCCTGGCTTTGTTAATGTTAGACTTTGCACTGGGCAGCATCTCCTCTCGCTCCTTGCTGGGGTCTAAGGCTCGAGCTTCACTTGGGTGATCCAAATTCAGCTCCCTTTCCTGGGGCTGGGCTCGCCCGGCACCCTCCTGGCTTCGAAAGCTGAGCAGGTTCACGCTACGGTGAGTGGGTGTGTCTGACCTTTCGAAGCCTGATGTCTTATCTGCACGGGCTCTGCCTTCCAGTGATAAATCAGCAGGGGGAAGGGAGCTCGGCTTGGGATTTTGCCAAAACCACAAACACCAAGCGAACCAGCTGTTTTATTCAAAAAACCTCCAGCAAATTCATAGGCTGTGGGCTCTGTCAGCAACAAGCTCTTGCTCCGATACTTGGCATGTAACTGTTCCCCCGACGCTTCTCCGTAGGGGATGCTTCCTTCCATGCGTGATCCTCTGAGCCAAGGAGATGGGAGCAGGACTCTAATGTGTAATTAACGGTTGTTAATAGCGAACTCCCCAGCCACGCCTCTGCTGTGTCCCTCGTGGAGGGAGGTGAACCTTTCAAGCTCCCTGTTAAATCACTCGCATCTTCTTTCCATGGTGCGATGGGTATGGCCCGGGCCCCACCGGGGTGCTCACTAGCAAAGCCAACAGCAGGATCAGGGCCTAGAGCTGGCAGACAAGTAGCCGGGTATTGCTGTCACCATCTGTGTCCTTCCACGCTGCCTCCGGTGCTAGATTGGAGCACCCACCCCCGATCGGTCTGCTGAGCCTCCAGCCTCTCTAAAGGCTGGCTCTGCCCCCGAGGCAAGTCCGAGTCCATGTTTGTCTCCAATAGTCACTTGACAAGTCAAAAGATTCTTTTCCTAACATGCCCTGCCCCTGAAGCTGAGAGCCAAGCTGGGCTCTTTCCTTCTCACGTCATCCCGAGGAATCAAGTTGCCTTCCCAGACTGGAATGCAGCAAGCGCGTGGGCTGCTGATGTGCAAGGAGGAAGAGAATCCACCTGGCTCTCCTGTAGCCGGGGTGGCTGGAGGGGAGCGAAATGCTGGGACGTCCGTCTCCCTGCGTTGTCTATTCAGACTGTTTGAGCCTGTGCCCGATACCCTTGCTCGCCTTGAGTTGTGCCTTACTCCGGGAGTAGTCCCGTTGATTTCTGACCCGAAGCTCCTCGAGGCCCCGCCCAAGCTCAGAGCCCCCTTGTGCTGTACAGCCCTGCTCCGAAGAGCTCCCCAGCTAAACAGAGGACAGACACGGGGTGGGAGTGGAGACAGGACCGGGGGTGGGAGGGGGAAGTGTCTTCCCCAGGGTCATACAGCAGCTCTCTGCCTATGCGGGGAACAGAGCCCAGGTCTCTGCTGGGTCCCAATCCTGTGCCCTGCTTACCCAGTTGTCTGTGACGTGCCAGCACGCTCGTGGTCCTATATAAACACGAGCTCCTTATTTGTGTCTGTGCTGAAAGCCGTGGAAAGGCGCAGCACAGGCCAGAGGGACAATGAGCCGGAAAATACCCATTCCAATGGTTTATTGACCCTGCTGCTTGTCACCCGTTCGTTTCCATTGCCGTGCTGCCAGGGCTGCAGGTAGCCCATTGTCCTTCGAGGCCCTGCCCAACAAGAATCAGAGTTAGAGCAGGGTTTGAGTAACATGCCCTAGCCTAGGCTCCTCTGGGGGCTGGGCCATTGGTGGGTGATCACCCAGAGCCTATGCGTGTGGTTCCATGGATGGGTGATCTCTCCTGGGCCAGGGAGAGGAGTGATCCATGCAGGCAGTGTGGCCTAGTAGCTGGAGACCTGGGTTCTAGTCTCGGATCTGTCACTGCCCTGCTGGGTGATCTTGAGCAAGTCACCTTGCTGCTCTGTGCCTCAGTTTCACCTTCTGTAAAATGGGGATAATGCGCCTGACATCCTTTGTAAAGCGCTTTCTGATCTGTCTGTCTTTTATGGGAGTCCTCTGCTGCGGAGGCCCTGAAGGTCCATCTGGTCTCCCATTCAGCATCTAAGGGAGGCCACTAGGAGTGAGTGCATTGGTAGAGCGAAGGAGGGCGCCCCAGGCTGGGACAGTCTGTTTGGTAGCCTGAGATAGAATTTGGGGTTTCATTTCTGATACTCTTATATCCTTACTAATGTGTGAACAAAGACGCTGGGTGTTGCTTCTGCCCAGCCAGATGGGTTTGTTCATATAATGAGAAAAAAATAAGAAACAGAACGAAAGTATCACTGGGTATGGTGGAAGTGTAATCTACAAGTCTACACTGGAAGGCTGCCTGGCGCCTCTCTCAAGCCAAGGTCAAGCAACCAGTTAGGAAGGGCCAGGGGGATGTGGGGGAGGCATAAGAAACACTAAAAGCTAAAGAAATGCCTGTCCCTGATCGAAACACAAACTGCTTCCTCACCCCTCTCATGGGATCCAAAAGAGGTGGTTCCCAGACTTGCAACCCCCCAAGACGGAACGTGACCATAAACAGTAAGGGGTGGGACCCAGGGCGGGCACTTCAGGTATAATTATGCCTGCTAAGAAGCTGGGGACTGGGACCCGGGAAACAAGGCTCTGCGGGGTCAGAGCTATGGAGATGTTTGCTTAAAACTAACCCCAATCAATGTGGCATTGCCTGCACTTCGGACGTCCGATCTTCTGCTTTCTGGCTGTGTGACAAGAACCAGGAGGGGGTGAAAGGAAAGGGAAAGGGTCACAGGGCACAAGTAAAGTGAACTAGCGGAGCTGGGCGGGGGAATGTGGCCCAGCACCCGCCCACCTTGGAAGACGGCTGGTGGTCTCGAGATGGAGCCGCATGACAGCGCACCTCCTCTTCTCTTTGGAGCACGGCTGGCCGCCCCTTGGCTCAGCGGCGTGGGGACGAGAAAGGGCAGGCTGGGGAGCCAAATCCCCATGCAACCCCCCTCCCAGGCTGTGCAGGGATATGTGTAACTGGGAGCCACCTGCCTCAGTGGCAGCTGAGTCCCCGTGCTGGACTGGGCTCTGGGTAATGGCATGTCCTGTCCGGGAGAGGGCCAGATGAGCGTGAGCAATGGGCAAACCTACAGGGAAGTTTTCTTCGTGCTTCATTGTGGCGGCAGATCCAGCCTGGGCAGCAACACCCCGGGGTTTGGAGCATGTGTGGCGGTTGAACCCAGGACCTTTGGATCCAACAGCGAAAGATCCCGGGCCATCAGTGGGCTCACAGACCTCTACATCAGTGGTTCTCAAACTTTTTTTTTTCCACGGACCATTTGAAAATTGCTGTGGGTCTTGGCAGGCCGCTTAATGATCTTTCCCAATGTTGTTTGTACCATTGGCTAACTGTTGTAAAGTGCTTTGGGTAAAAGGGCTATAAAAAAACCCTTAATAATAATTAGCGCTTTTTTGTTCTACAAATAAAAGCAGACAACTCATATTTTAATATCAGTAGTCTCCCCTTTCTAATGCGATGGATGTGCCCTCTCTCCCCCGCCGCGGCAACCCCCAAGCTGGGGTTTGGAAGGAGGGGGGTCTCTCCCTCTTTCCCCCACCACGGCAGCCCCCGAGCTGGGGTTTGGAAGGAGGGGGGTCTATCTCCCTCTCTCCCCCACCACGGCAGCCCCGGTGCTGGGGTTTGGAAGGAGGGGGGGGGGTCTCTCCCTTTCTCCCCCGCCGCAGCAGCCCCCGAGCTGGGGTTTGGAAGGAGGGGGGTCTCTCCCTCTCTCCCACACTGCGGCAGCCCCCGAGCTGGGGTTTGGAAGGGGGGGGGGTCTCTCCCTCTCTCCCCCGCTGTGGCAGCCCCCGAGCTGGGGTTGGGAAGGAGGGGGGGTCTCTCCCCCACCACAGAGCTGGGGCTGGGAAGGAGGGCAGCCCTGGAGCTGGGGAAAGTCGCCTCTTTCTCTGGCTGCCGCAGCCCTGCACATCCCAAATTCCCCCACCCCTATTCTCATCCCACTGCTCCCTCCCACCTACCCCCATTCCCTCCGAGGCCACCACCTCACCTCACATGTGCATCTTCTCCAGGGTCCAGGCACCTAATTAGTGGAGCCAAGCCTGCATGGCTTCACTAATTAGGTGGGTGGCCCTTCATTCTCTCGTGTGCGGCCACCCCAGGTGGGCACCTTAGAGGGGACTATCCGCGGACCACCTCTGCTCTATATGTTGTCTAGCCACTCGAGTGGGACAGAGGGATGCCCCTGCATGACAGAGAGAACAGTTTGTACTAAGCAGGACCAGAGCAGCCTGCCATACAGTCGAAATCCTGGTCCTACTTCCTGTCTGCCTGGCTTCTCTTTAGCACTAGGCAGCATGGTAGGGCTGGGGGTGTGGATGGGGAATAAATCCCAGGAGGGAGAAACTATTTTACCAATTCCTCCAGGAGAGGGAATGGGGGCTGGTGGTTAGAGCCTGGGCATAGCAGTCAGGACTCCTGGGTTCTTTTTCTGGCTCTGGGGATGGAGTGGGGTCTAGTGGTTAGAGCTAGGAGAAGTCACAACTCCTGTTCCTTGTTCTGCCGTTCACTCACTGTATGATCTTGGGCAAGTTCCTTCAAATCTCCCAGCTCGTTGCCTACCTCCCACGGTGGGCAGAGAGACTTAATTAATGCCTCTGAACGCTCTGCGACACCCCCAGGGTGATAGGCAGCTGAGAGAGGGCACTCCTGGGATGAAAGGAGCTGCAAAGCGTTACTGGTCGGTGGGAACTGGCGCCCCCAGTCCCCCTAGAGCCCAGCTCAGACCCACTGAATCCAGCTCTGCAGCAGAGACAGACTGCACGGGGCTGGCCGCAGCCTGGACTGGGCCAGCTCCAATTTGTTTTGTAGCAAAGTGATAGATGGCTCTCCCCCACCCCCGTGCACCCCGCTCTCCCCCACACAAAGCACCCAGCCTTCCCCCAAGTTCCTGCAGTGACATACAGGCCACCGGCGAGGCTCTTTCACCTACTTTCCTGGCATGTAAACAAAGAGTCCGTGCCAGGCCCATGCATCCGAATGGCACCCCCGGCTGCCTCTGCCACTGTTCCCTTTCCTGGCACACGCTCCCATGCAACGTTTCTCAAATGCGGCCGCACGCTGCCACCCAACGGGGTTTTCGTGCCATCCCGACAGCCTTCTGGGCGATGATGGGGGGGGCGCGAAGCATCGGCCCTTCCCCCCCTCCTTGTTGCTCCTGGATGTGCCCCCGGCACCGCCTCTGGGGAGAGGTGGGGCACAGCACTGCAGGAGCAAGGTAGTTCTTGACCCAGCTTGTGGGGAGGGGGTTTGGGCGGCAGGTCCCAGCAGCGGGACGTCAGGAACCTGGCCATGCGGGTACTGACCCCCGGCCCCGGCTCTGGCCACACAGCCCTGGCCTCCAGCTGCGAGGCTTCAGCCTCCGGCCCCTGGTTCCAGCTGCGTGGCAGCAGGCGCTGGCCCCAGTCCCGAGCTCCGGCCGCGCAGTGGCAGGCACTGGCCCCCGGCGGCGACCCGCAGCCGCTCGGCATCGAGCTCCAACCACGGGGCTTTGGGCACCCACCCCTGGCTCTGGTCGCAGGGTAGCAGGTGCTGACCCCCGGCCCTGGCCCCCAGTTCCGGCCGTGCAGCCCCTGGCGCTGATCCCCTGCCTTAGCTGCACGGCAGCAGCTCTCCCACACCTCTGTTCCTAGGCTCCGACCACGTGGATGGGCCTGGCCTTTAACAGCCGAGCTTCACCCACAGGCTCTTGCCAAGGTGCTGTGAAGCTCTTGTTACGTGCAGCCAGTTGGAACCAGCCACAGAATAAAGCAGATCCCTGGCAAGCTCCTTAAGCACTGAGGGTATGTTTATAATGCAATAAAAAAACCCGTGGCACCGAGTCTTGGAGCTCGGATCAGCTGACGTGGACTCACGGGGCTCGGGCTGCAGGGCTAAAAATAGCAGTGTAGCCATTCGGGCTTCAGCCCAAGCATTTGCACGGCCATTTTACGGCCTTGCAGCCCCAGCCCTGCGAGCCATGTCAGCTGACCCGGGCCAGCCACTAGTCTTTTATTGCAGCACAGACACACCCTGGAATTAGTTAGCAGGGTGTGGTGTGAAGGCCAAAAGTATAACAGGGTTCAAAAAAGAACGAGATAAGTTCCTGGAGGACAGGTCCGTCAATGGTTATTAGCCAAGATGCTCAGGGATGCAACCCCATGCTCTGGGCGTCCCTGAACCTCTGACTGCCAGAAGCTTGGAGTGGACAACAGGGGATGGATCACTCAATAATTGCCCTGATCTGTTCATTCCCGCTGAAGCACCTGGCATTGGCTGCTGTTGGAGACAGGATGCTGGGCTAGATGGACCATTGGTCTGACCCAGTGTGGCCGTTCTTATGTTCACTGAACATCAAAGCTCCATAGTAATCTAACTGCCCCCGGGTCATACCTCATTTGTCTATCTTAGGTCTGACCTTTATCACCATCATCTCTGAGGGCCTCTCCCTCTTTAGTGTATTTATTCTTGCAGCACCCCTGTGAGTCAGGGCAGTGCTGTTATTCTCATTGTACAGATGGCAACCTGAGACAAGGCAGCCTCAGTGGCTTGTCCACGGTCACACCAGGCATCTGTGGTGGAGCAGACCCTTGGGCCCATGTCTCCCAAGCACCCTAATCATTAGACCAGCCTTCCTCTCCACCCTAAGCACAGGAGAATGTTCCATCTTTAAGTGTCTCAACCTTTCTGATGCACCCAGATGGGAGCTGGACTTGCCACATCCACATCATGCCGTCCCACCAGCTGCTTGTTAATCATTCTCCACTAGATTTCACTTTTTTAACGGGGTTACTCTTTTTTTTCTTTTTGCAGTCAGAGGTAGGGATCGGCCGCTCTGACCTGTCAGTATTGTTTGCACTGAACTCAGGAGAACGCCTGCAGTCATGTGCCTTGCGCCAAGTTAGCCTTGCTGAACCTTTGAAACAAGGGGATGCTAACCTATGCCCAGATCTGAGACTCTCTCCAGACTAGAACATTGATGTGTCCTTCGCAAACATGTTAGTTAAGCACGTTAATTAACACAAGGGCTGGCATTTCAAAATAAACCAAAAAAATCATCCCATTTGACTTTTTCCCCTGAATTCCTTGTGGTTTTTTTCTTCAATAAAATGACAAATTTCCAGTTTTTCATCACCGGAAGGGACCTCTAGAGGTCATCTGGTCCATCCTCCCAAGCTAAGGCCAGATCGAGTCCACCAAGACTACCCCTGATGTGGGTTTGTCTAATCTAATCTTAAAAACCTCCAGTGATGGGGATTCCACAACGTTTCTTTCCCCTCCTTTCATTTTCTTGTTTCCCCCCTCCGGAAAAGGTGGGGAAATCCCCCAAACTCCAAAACGTTTGGCTGCCCGACCCCATTTTTTTAAAAAAACAAAAAGTTTTGATCAAAATGAAAATTGTCACTGAAAATATTTGGTTTGGGTTAAAAAGCCTTTTTTTTTTTTTGGTCAGACCAAAATGGCCGTTGCTCCCCATGCAAACACAGCAGCGGGGCTCCAAACCCTGTTTGCTGGTCCTGGTGAGCCCGAGGAGAGAGTGCTTGGAAACCATCACCGGTGCAAACCCTCTCTGCTGAGCCGGGGGAGTTCTTGCTAACGTGCAGCTTCTCTCCCCATGGTTTTATCTGTTTCTGTTGTGGTAGCACCTGGGCACCCCAGTCATGGATTAGAGGGGCCCATCCTGCTGGGTGCTGCCAAACTCAGAACAAAGTGACATAACCCCTGTCCCAAAGAGTTTCCATGGTTTGTCGTCTCTGCAGAATTAGCGCTTACCTGGGGGGATGCCCCCCCACCCCTACCTAAGACCCTCTTGCCTGAGTTTAGTGGTGCTTTCAAACCGGGCTAGCTGGCCCAGGTGGGGCTGGGTGAGAGCGTGGGCGTGGCTTCCACTCGGATGGGTAACCTGCCCACTTTGCAATGAGGGCAAAGGTAAACCACTCCAGTGCTGAGGTCCTCCAGCGCCTTCCCACCATGCCCCCTGCATGCCCGGCAGGACGAACAAGTTGTCCCACAATTCACGGGGGGAAAGAAGCATAGAGCAGCTCAGCTTACAGTGGCGTGAAGAGCCAGGGGATGTGCCCGCAGAAGACCCAGCCACGCCCGTGGGAGAGCACAGCACCAGTGAGGGTGCAAAGTGTCTTGGTGCCTTCGGAAGGGGCGAGACGCCGCGCTCTCGTGGAAAGGTGGAACGTCACCTAGGGACTGGCTTCCTGATGATGCTGCGGTTTGTCTCGTGCGCATGAGCCAATTCACCAGAGCAAGAACTGGACTATGGTTTATCCACTGCTGTTCTCTCCTGGGCTTCCTGGGGACAGGCTAGAATGAGAAGGTGGGATTTGCACACCGGCAGGTTTGAGCCGAGTCCGATCTCCGCTGGCAAGGAATTCCTCCCTTGCTTCCACCTTTGGCAAGGTGACCAGCTGCTGAGCACCCCTGTTCCCCATATTTAGGGCTCTATCTGCATTGGCCCTGCCCCATGGAGGATGAGCTGGTCGCTGAGGTAGCCAGGTTTTGATCCATTAGGGCCTTTCATAGAATCATAGAATATCAAGGTTGGAAGGGACCTCAGGAGGTCATCTAGTCCAACCCCCTGCTCAAAGCAGGACCAATCCCCAACTAAATCCTCCCAGCCAGGGCTTTGTCAAGCCTGACCTTAAAAACTTCTAAGGAAGGAGATTCCACCATCTCCCTAGGTAACGCATTTCAGTGTTTCACCACCCTCCTAGTGAAAAAGTTTTTCCTAATATCCAACCTAAACCTCCCCCCCTGCAACTTGAGACCATTACTCCTTGTTCTGTCGTCTGCTACCACTGAGAACAGTCTAGATCCATCCTCTTTGGAACCCCCTTTCAGTTAGCTGAAAGCAGCTATCAAATCCCCCCTCATTCTTCTCTTCCGCAGATTAAACAATCCCAGTTCCTCAGCCTCTCCTCATAAGTCATGTGTTCCAGTCCCCTAATCATTTTTGTTGCCCTCCGCCGGATGTTTTCCAATTTTTCCACATCCTTTGAACCCAGAGTGCTGAATTCAGCGCGCCGTGGAGCTGGCATGGGAAACAGTGACGTCGGCCTTTGGTTCTTCTGCGGCCCAGTGCTGAGGTTCTGCAGCCGTGTCACCTGGAGCAGGTGCATTCAGCCCCAGGCAGGGGGAGTTGTCTTGCCGAACCCTGGAGGTGGTAGAAATGTGGGTCCAAGTTGCTGTGTGTTTGTCCTAGAGAAAAGGCCCTGGTCTTCTGGGCAGGTACATACAGAAGGTGTTCCTCAAGCCTAGGGCGAAGTGGGCACCCAGATGCAGCAAGGAACCCAGCAGGACTCCGGAGCTTTGCATTATTGTGACTCATCTGAGTCTGAGGCCCGCGATCCTGGCTGAGGTTTGAGTATAGGCGACTTTCTCTTTCTCCTAGGTGCTCTTGGGAGGCTTGGGGGGGCCCTCATGCACTGAAGAGAGGAGGGCTTAAGAAGAATCCTGCATTAATGTCGCGGCCTGTGTGCTCTCTCTGTGTCCAGCAGGGAGCTTTCTACCTGCTGCGGTTACTTTCAGAATCCAGCGCCACTGCTAATGGGAGAAGCAAACAGCTAATTCATTAGCTGAACACTGCTAATTAAAAAATGCTGCAGCCCTTGACTCTCCCCGAGATCCCTTGAATTGCCTGGCTTGTGAGTCACACACAGGTTTCCCCTGGGTTTCTTTTAAAGCCCTTGATACGACATTCTGGGGTGCAATCCAGACCAGTGAGGGACTGTGTCACCCCTGCCCTGCCACCTGGGGTGTCCCACAATGCTTTACTGCTATAGCTCCCAACCTGGGCTCCACACAAGCAGCCAAACAGCATGCAGGTCACACCCTGAGTGTCTGTGTCTAGCCACAGCCCTGGTCCAGCAACTGTGACCCCAGCTACCTGTCAGCAAACACCAGACACACTCTGTCTTCCACCAGCCTTGGTTACTACCAGCAGGGTGGCCCCAACACACTCCTAGTCCTGGATTTCCCCCCAAAAGTGTGTTCTGCACTGATCAGCCCTCTCCTGGACAGTCCAGATATAGTAGGTCCATTGCTCTCTACGGAGATCAAGATACAACAGTCTGCCACCCTAAATGGAGCTAACCACACAGTTCACCATATTGGATTAGTTTTGGTGAAAGAATAAAACACGTTGATTTAACTACCGAGAGAGAGGTTTTAAGGGAGCGCCCGTATTAAGACATGAAAGTCAGAAATGGTCACAAGAAAAATAAAGATAAAAGGCTTCCTAGTACTAAGCTTAACAAACTAGACTTGGTTCAAGGTGAAATCCCTACCACGGGTTCCCAGTAACATTGCTGACTACGTTTTAGGCCAGGATCTGCTCCCAGAGTGTATAGGCTGTTCCTTTTGTCCTGAACGAGAGCGAGATGGACAGGGAGAGATCCTTTGGAGGGGGTTGCCCCTCCCTTTTATAGTTCATTCCCCCTTTGAAATGCATTTTCTTGAGGGTTACCCCTAGATAAAGTTCATTCCTGCTGTGAGGATGGATGCAAAAAGTCTGGTGGTGATAAAGGTTCCCTGCTTTTGTTTGCTAAGATGCAGATCTGTTTGTTCCTGTCCCCGTTCCTTGCCAAAGAATCATAGAATATCAGGGTTGGAAGGGACCTCAGGAGGTCATCTAGTCCAACCCCCTGCTCAAAGCAGGACCAATCCCCAATTTTTGCCCCAGATCCCTAAATGGCCCCCTCAAGGAGTGAACTCACAACCCTGGGTTTAGCAGGCCAATGCTCAAACCACTGAGCTATCCCTCCCCCAAAACTTAAGAACTGATGGTTTGATTTTCCCCCCCTTTCCTTCTCCCCCAGCAACCACTTTCATACACCCTTTTCCTTTCCGTGTTTTTCCAATTGCTTTATTATACTATGTATATCTCCTGATTATTATTATCTCACAGAGCTGGAAGGGACATTGAAAGGTCATCGAGTCCAGTCCCCTGCCTTCACAGCAGGACTAAGTACCATCCCTTATTTTTGCCCCAGACCTCTAAATGGCCCCCTCAAGGATTGAGCTCACAACCCTGGGTTTAGCAGGCAAATTCTCAAACCACTGAGCTATCCCTTTGTCACTTGATAGGTGATGGCCACTTGATAGGTGATGGCCCATCCTCTTTGATGACACCTGGCTAGAGGCATCAGCGTGTCATTTGTCTTTGAGAAACAGGTTCACCCCTCTCCCCAGACTTATCTGGTAAACACACTTCAGTCGTGATTTCAGCTTATGTTCATAGCTTTACATACATTGCTGCTAAACACATTACACCATGATATTATTGCCCAGCAAGTTATTAGTTTTCCAGTGATACCTCCCGAGGCATATTTTGAACAAAGATTATTTGCAGCTGCATGTAGGGTATGAATACAGAGGTGCATTCACTCACGCTGGGCTAAGTGGGTTGTGTCTGGGCGGGGTGTTGATGCCAGGGCCACACTTGTGAGAATATCAGACTCCTATGCAAGATGCGAGGCAGGGCTCTAACCCGCGGTTCTCAGACTATGGCGCTGGAAGGTGTCAAAGGAGATGCGAGCTGTGTGCTTCTTTTTGTGTGTGTAGAGCTCAGGCTGTCAGCCCTGGGTGGTTGGCGCTCGTGCACAAGGGCCATGCACATATGGAAGGGCCATGCACACATGCACCCCGCCACCCGGGCTCTCCTTCCCCCTCAAGTCCCTCATCAGGAGGTAGCCTAGGCTCAGGCTCTCCTCCCTGCACCCCAACCTCTTACCTGAAGGTTGCAGGGCTCTGGCTGTCAGGCCCAGGGGTGGCAACAGCAGTGTAGAAGTAAGGGTGACTAGTAAGCTAAGTCTGCTGTGAAAAGAGTATTGTGTCCAGTTTTGGTCCCCCCACTACAGATAGGATGTGGGCAAATTGGAGGGAGTCCAGCGGAGGGCAACAAAAATGATGAGGGGGCTAGGGCACATGACTTATGAGGAGAGGCTGCGGGAACTGGGCTTATTTAGCCTGCAGAAGAGAAGAGTGAGGGGGGATTTAATAGCAGCCTTCAACTACCTGAAGGGGGGTTCGAAAGAGGATGGAGCTTGGCTGTTCTCAGTGGTGGCAGGTGACAGAACAAGGAGTAATGGTCTCAAGTTGCAGTGGGGGAGATCTAGGCTGGATATTAGGAAACACTATTTCACTAGGAGGGTGGTGAAGCACTGGAATGGGTTACCTAGGGAGGTGGTGGAATCTCCTTCCTTAGAGGTTTTTAAGGCCCGGGTTGACAAAGCCCTGACTGGGATGATTTAGTTGGGGTTGGTCCTGCTTTGAGCAGGGGGTTAGACTAGATACCTCCTGAGGTCTCTTCCATCCCTGATCTTCTAGGATTCTATATTGACAAATATCACTTTTCTCATTGCCACCCTTACTTCTGTGCTGCTGCAGATGGCAGAGCTGCCGGCAGAGCTGAGCGCCCAGCCAGGAGCTGCTGCTTTCCGCTCTGCCTTCAGAGCTGGGTGGTGGTATATGAATTTGGGGGGTGTGGGGGGGGCCGTAAACAATGACAGATGCAAAGAAGGGGGGTCCGATCAAATAGGTTTGAGAATCCCTGCGATAACCTGATAAAAATCTACAGCCACCTAGCAGTGCACAGCTGTCATAAATATAAAGGGAAGGGTAAACACCTTTAAAATCCCTCCTGGCCAGAGGAAAAACCCTTTCACCTGTAAAGGGTTAAGAAGCTAGGATAACCTCGCTGGCACCTGACCACAATGACCAATGAGGAAACAAGATACTTTCAAAGCTGGAGGCGGGGAGAAACAAAGGTTCTGCGTCTGTCTGTGTGATGCTTTTGCTGGGGACAGAACAGGAATGGAGTCTTAGAACTCAGTAAGTAATCTAGCTAGAAATGTGTTAGATTCTGATTTCTTTAAATGGCTGAGAAAATAAGCTGTGCTGAATGGAATGGATATTCCTGTTTTTGTGTCTTTTTGTAACTTAAGGTTTTGCCTAGAGGGATTCTCTATGTTTTGAATCTAATTACCCTGTAAGGTATTTACCATCCTGATTTTACAGAGGTGATTCTTTTACTTTTTCTTCTATTAAAATTCTTCTTTTAAGAATCTGATTGCTTTTTCATTGCTCTTAAGATCCAAGGGTTTGGGTCTGTGTTCACCTATGCAAATTGGTGAGGATTTTTATCAAACCTTCCCCAGGAAGGGGGGTGCAAGGTTTTGGGGAGGATTTTTGGGGGAAAGAGGTTTCCAAACGAACTCTTTCTCAGTAACCGGTGTTAGATGTTTGGTGGTGGCAGCGAAAGTCCAAGGGCAAAAGGTAAAATAGTTTGTACTGGAAAGTGAATGTCCTCTGGTTCTCCCAGTATAGGGCCTATGATGCACCGTTGAGTTCTGGGTCTGTTCAGTAGAGGGCAGTGGAACACATATAATCTGACCTCGACGTTGCCGAACAGGTGGTTTGTAGGGAAGTATAGTATCATAGATCATGAAGCTATTGTTTCCTTCTACTGTAAAGTGAACCAGCCCAGAGACCATCCTTAACTGAGGTCTGGGAATGGATTATTTCAGCTACAGATGTCTGTCTAAAGGACAGGCATGGGATATCCCAGTGGCCACCCTTAAATAAAGGATGGGAATGCTAGTCCTTCCCCATGGAAACATGGTCTGGGCAGATCAGAATAAAAGGATGGGGGGTCAGGACACCTGGGTTCTGTTCCTACTTGTGCAAGCTTGGATGAGTCACGTTGCCTTTCTGTGCCTCAGTTTCCCCACTTGTGAAATGGGCTGGTACCGAACCATGTAAATTGCTTTGAGACCGACACTTAATATGTGCTAAGACGTCTTACTAAAGGCCTTGGTGCACCCCAGCTGGGAGGTGCTGTAGGTGCGATTCGACCCAGGCGGCTGGAGTCACAGACAGTAAAAGGCTATAGAGCTTTTTAAACTCCAGATGGCCCGTTCAAACCCAGGCCAGGGTGCGCATTTACCGAGAGTTGTTCCCAGCTAGTGGGAGGCAGGAGGGGTTTTGTGGTGACCGCAGTGGTGAATGGAGGGACGGTCTAGTAGGCAGATGCCTGAGTTCAATTCCCTGCTCTGTGCCAGGCGTCCTATGTGATCTCTGCCAAGTTACTTCACCTACCCTGCTGCTCTGTTCTTATAGCTGGGGATGGTCCCTCCCGGGGGGGCTGTGGGATACAATCCAGGAGTGCACATGAGTTGCCCAGACGCTGTGTGATGGGGGCCAGCTGGCCCAAAGAGGAGTTTCCTTTCTAGAAGACCTGCAGGGTTAACCTCAGTGTCCTGGCCAAGTTCCCATGATGCTAAGTGTATTCTACTTCCCTAAAAGTCTCCATGTGTTTCAGCTGCATCCAGGGGTGAGGGGTTCTCCACTTCCTGTCCTAAACTTCAGTGCAGTGTTGCTGTGCGCTGGTTCCCCCGCTGCTGCGTTCCACCCCAGAGGTGGCCGCATTTTGGAGGCGGGTGAAGAGGTAGCTTGGAAAGGTCTTGGGGATCCTTAGGAAAGGGGTTATCTGTGATGGCCAATGATGTGATTATTCGAAGGGAGGATTGGTCTGTGGCCCATGATGCGCTGGTCAAGTCTATGGGGTGAGACGAATGTACGAGTCCTGGCCCGTGTGGCCACCGCACAGCTCCAGTCAGGAAGCTGTTACTCAGCAGCAGCAGCTCCCCTGGGCATTTACTGGGCAGCAGATAGGAATTACAGCCCCAAAACAAATTACATTAAAAGAACGTTAAGGTTGCAAAATCAAGCACTCAAAAGCTAGGATACGCCTGTATTAAGGGTGCCCAGGCCTCCCTGTGTGTATGCATTATGCTACAGCCTTTAATTACATGATCATGGGGTATTTTTTCCACAGGACCCCTGCCTCCTTCAGTGCTCAGAATGGACAGTGCTGACTGAATGAGCCTTCATTCAGTCTTTCTTTATATCCTCCTCATTCAGCGTGTGGCCCAGTCCATTATTTTCTGCTCACTGTCCAAACCCTGCTCTGAATAAAGAATTATTAATTCCCCCATGGGCTTCTTTGTGATGCTCGCAGCGTACTGTCTGCGCTCTTTGCAGACACTAATGAATGCATCTGTTGAGGCGAGGGGGTTTTACCCCCATTTCACACAAAGGGAACCGAGGCGCAGGGATTATTCCCCAAATGGTCAAAAATGTCCACTCATTTTGGGTGCCTGGGAGGAGCAAAGGCAAGGGGGAGAGAGGGTGTGAGGGAGCTGCCTGGAAGGAAGCCTGGAGCTGGCTTGCTAAATAAGCCAACCAGAAACACCTGGTGCGGGGAGGCCACCTCAGGCAGCTGGTCATGGGTGGCAGGTATCATAGGCCAGGGCAGGCTAAGCCTCCACTGACCTAGGCCGTTGCCCCACCCACGTTGCAACCTGAGGCCCCGCCCTCCCTCTCTACCTGAAGCCAGAGGGGCACCAGGGACTCAGCTCCAGTCAGCCACCTTGAGCTTGGGCCCGTCAATGGCCAGGGGCACCTTGGGGCAGTGCTGGGGCCAGTGTGGGGCCAACAGCTGGGGCCGGCCCAACGCTCGGGGGGCGGGGGCTGGCTGGGGCGGGTGGATGGGCCGTGGCTCCTCTGGCTGAGGGTGGGGGCACTCGGGTCTCTGGCAGGGCCTCAGGCAGAAGGGGTCGGGGGGGGCAGGATAGCCTCCCTGAAATGGGGGTTCTCCTGCCATCCCCCATGCAGCTGGTTCCTTAGAAGATAGCTGAAGCAGTGCTTGGAGGCAGCTGACTCTGGGAAACTATAAGCCAGATCCCAGAACAGGACACCTCCTAGGAGCTGATAAAGGGCACTGTCAAGGAACCCTTGCGCTCACCCAGGCTCGGAGGTAAGAGCCATGCTCTGGGACAGGCTTTTGGGACTTTGTGGTTTAAGTCTGAATTCATCTTGAAGGAGGCAGGGAAGCTGTGGAAAAAAATGTCATCATGTAATTAAAGACGGTCATAAGGCATACACGCAAAGGGGCGGAGTTAAGGTTGAACAGGCAACCTTAATTTTGGCACTTCCTAACTTCAGAGGGCTTGACTTTGCAACCTTAATGTTCCTTTAAACATACTTTTTTACATGTAATGTCCTAATGTTTAAAAAAACATACAAATTTTAAAAACAGAAATTTTATCATGTAGAGCTATAGTGACCCCACGTGGGGCATCAGCAGGGTTGGGACCTTCAGACCTATAGCACAGTCCTCCACCACTTGAACTAAACTGTATAGTCAACTGCTCGACTGCACTTTGGTTCGTTATGACATATGTGCAACAGCCCAAACAGCCAATATCAGTCAGGTTTATTGCTACAGTTCCATGACAATATGGTGTGACAGAGTGCAGGGAGTGAGTAGGTGAGTCTGCACTCTGATTACTTAGAACAGGGGTTCTCAAAATGGGGGTCATGACCCCTCAAGGGGTCACGAGGTTATTACATGGGGGGTTGCGAGCTGTCGGCATCCACCCCCAAGCCCCGTTTCTCCTCCAGCATTTATAATAGTGTTAAATTAAAAAAAAAGTGTTTTTAATTTATAAGGTGGGCTGCACACAGAGGCTTGCTGTGTGAAAGGGGTCACCAGTACGGAAGTTTGAGAACCACTGCCGTAGAGGCTGATTGGGGGTAATTATCTGATCGGGCTGGGTGGGGTAAACATTCATTTGGCCCCATCATACCAGTCTCCAAGAAGCCATCTCGTGCCGTGTTGTTACAGCCACCTTATGCAGAAGGTGGGCGCCCAAAGTTAGACCCCTA
Organism: Chelonia mydas; assembly: GCF_015237465.2. NCBI lineage: Eukaryota > Metazoa > Chordata > Testudines > Cheloniidae > Chelonia > Chelonia mydas. The sequence continues at coordinate 342,308,265 of NC_057849.1, forward strand.
AAATCAACTTTTTGTACTTTACCTGTTCACAAGTAAAAGTCACAGTGTACGTCATCTGAAACTAGATTCAGCCAACCAGCTTTCTCCCTTGTTTTTCTGAGATCTTGGTGTACTCTCTTATCTCTTTGTTCTGAACACATGCATTCCAGGTCCCAAGGGGCGTGAAGGCACCTCCTAGGTCCATACGGGGGGTAGAACAATCATAGTCTGATCCTTTTCCTGCGGGACATTCCAGCACTGACCTGTGAGCATAACTCCCTTTCTGTTGCTATGGTAAAGCATTCATCTGTCCTGATCCTGACAGCTTTGCTCTAGCCAAAACTTACCTCAGTGAGTGCAAAGGATTATGGGATACTTAGCAGAAGTGAGCAGGATTATTTTAAAAACACTGCTATTCTATTATTATTACGTGTTTACATACATACATGTATGGTGCGGATAATATGTGTTGATAACATGTCATAAGAACGGCCATACTAGGTCAGACCAAAAGTCCATCCAGCCCAGTGTCCTGTCTTCTGACAGTGGCCAATGCCAGGTGCCCCAGAGGGAATGAACAGAACAGGTAATCCTCAAGTGATCCATCCCCTGTCGCCCATTCCCAGCTTCTGGCAAACAGAGCCTAGGGACACCATCCCTGCCCATCCTGGCTAATAGCCATTGATGGACCTATCCTCCATGAATTTATCTAGTTCTTTTTTGAACCCTGTTATAGTCTTGGCATTCACAACATCCTCTGGCAAGGAGTTCCACAGGTTGACTGTGCGTTATGTGAAAAAATACTTCCTTTTTGTGTTTTTTAAACCTACTGCCTATTAATTTCATTTGGTGACCCCTAGTTCGTGTGTTATGAGAAGGAGTAAATAATACTCCCTTATTTACTTTCTCCACACCAGTCATGATTTTATAGACCTCAATATCCCCCCTTAGTCGTCTCTTTTCCAAGCTGAAAAGTCCGAGTCTTATTAATCTCTCCTCATATGGAAGTCATTCCAGACCCCTAATCATTTTTGTTGCCCTTTTCTGAACCTTTTCCAATTCCAATCGATCTTTTTTGAGGTGGGGTGACCAGATCTGCACGCAGTATTCAAGATGTGGGCCCACCATGGATTTATATAGAGGCAATATGATATTTTCTGTCTTATTATCGATCCCTTTCTTAATGACGCTCAACATTCTGTTCGCTGTTTTGGCTGCCGCTGCACATTGAGTGGCTGTTTTCAGAGAACTCTCCACAGTGACTCCAAGACCTCTTTCTTGAGTGGTAACTTAAGTTAACTTAGACCCCATCATTTTATATGTATAGTTGGGATTATGTTTTCCAATGTGCATTACTTTGCATTTATCGACACTGAATTTCATCTGCCATTTTGTTGCCCAGTCACCTAGTTTTGAGAGATGCTCTTGTAGCTCTTCACAGTCTGCCTGGGTCTTAACTATCTTGAATAGTTTTGTATCATCTGCAAATTTTGTCACCTCACCATTTACCCCTTTTTCGAGATCATTTATGAATATGTTAAATAGGACTGGGCCCAGTACAGATCCCTGGGGGACACCACTATTTACCTCTCTCCATTCTGAAAACTGACCATTTATTCCTACCCTTTGTTTCCTATCTTTTAAACAGTTACCAATCCATGAGAGGACCTTCCCTCTTATCCCATAACAGCTTACTTTGCTTAAGAGCCTTTGGCGAGGGACCTTGTCAAAGGCTTTCTGAAAATCTAAGTACACTATATCCACTGGATCCCCCTTGTCCACATGCTTGTTGATGCCCCTCAAAGAATTCTAGTAGATTGGCGAGGCATGAGTTTCCTTTATAAAAACCATGTTGACTCTTCCCCAACAAATTATGTTCATCTATGTGTCTGACAATTTTGTTCTTTACTAGAGTTTCAACCCGTTTGCCCGGTACTGAAGTCAGGCTCACCGGCCTGTAATTGCAGGGATCAGCTCTGGAGCCCTTTTTAAAAATAGGCCGTGGGGCAGGTCTGTGCAGTGGCCATGGGGTGGGGCCACGGGGCAGGGCTGTGAGGTGGCCACAGGGCAGGGCTGTGGGGAAGGCCTGCACGGTGGCTGTGGGGTGGATCTGTGGACTGGCCGTAGCACTGGCAACAAAATCCTGCCTTAGTAAAAGCTGTTGGACCCCTGTGGGTCTGAGCGGCTCCTGCAGACAGAGCGGGTGCAAAACCTGATGTCTATTTGTCCGCTCCGCATGCTGGCATGTCTGGGGGTGAGAGTGCGCTCTGCCCCCTTCTGTACTGCATGGTGGGGTGGAGACTGGCGTCAGCTGGCACAGCAGGTCCACACACCCATGGGCGTGAGCCATGGAATTCAGAGGGGGTCAGCCGGGCCAGAGTTGTACTGGTGACACCGCTGCAGATGCCAGCTGCCCCCCGCAAATCCACCTCTTCTTGGCCCATCTGCCCTCCCACACTACAGTGTATTCAGGATCCAGCCCTGCAGAGGGCCCCTCAGGTGCAGGGCTGCAGCCTGGAGCTAGAGCCAGGGCAGCGTTGCAGGTGGTGAGGGAACAAGGGCTAGCCCCAGGCCAGCAGCACTGGCTGGAGCCCAGGGGCTGCCCCGTCAGCCTAGGGGCACGACTGCCCCCTGCCCTGGAGGAGGACGGTCAGTCAGCCCTGGGAAGGGGGTTAATAGCGAGAGTCGGGCAGGAGAGGGAACCGGGCGCATCAGCAGTTGCCTGGCTTTTGTTTCATGTGTGGCTGGGAAGGGCTGGGACAGCAAAGGGTGGGGAGCGGGAGCTCAGACAGGCGTCCGTGTGGGTGAGAGCTGGGGCTGATTTTGTCAGCACAAGCTGACACCAGGCCTCATTCACCCCTCCCCTGGTGACAGCTTAATACGGAGGCCTAGCATCAGGGTAATTACAGGCGGCACTGCCACGCGCTGCTCTCCATTAGAAGGGTGTGGACACTTGGTATGTGTACATAGGCAGCGGTCTCACACCCACACACACGTACATACAGAGGTGACCACCACCCAGACCCACTCCCACACAGCAACCACACCCCCACCCACGTCTGTCAGCGGTGGCCTCGCTCTCTTACACGCCTGTTGGCGGTGGGCTCTTTCTCACACGCCCGTCGGCAGTAGTCTCTCTCTCTTACATGCTGTTCGGCGGTGGTCTCTCACTCTCTCACGCCCATCGGCGGTGGTTTCTGTCTCTTACACCCTGGTCGGCGATGTTCTCTCACTCTCACACGCCCGTCGGCAGTAGTCTCTCTCTCTTACACCCTGGTCGGCAGTGGTCTCTCACTCTCACACACGTGTATGAAGGCAGTAGTCTTTCTCTCACACACACTTATGTTGGCGTTTATCTCTCACCCTCGCGCGCACAAACGTATATCAGTGGTGCTCGCTCTTTCTCTCACGTGCACATATGTATGTCAGTTGTGGTCTCACACACGCATATGTGAGCAGTGTTCTTTCTCCTGCACACATGTATGTCGGTGGTGCGCTCTCTCTCTCTGACACACACGTGTGTCGGTGGTGATTGCTCCCTCTCACACACACGTATGTCGGTGGTACTCTCTCTCTCGCTCTCTCTCAGACACACGTGTGTCGGTGGTGGTCTCGCACACACATGGCACAGTGGTTTCTCTCTCTCACTCCCCCCACACATGTAGGCAGGGCCGTCCCTAGGGGGGTGAAGGGCCCAGGAAAAAACAGCCTGTATTGGCCCCCCCTTAACATTTTTTATACAGGTGAAATCTGGTGTGGGGAGGGGACACCAGTGCTGAGGGGTGAGGGATGATGGAGAGTCACAGGGTGGCAGCTGTGCTAGGGGCAAGGGGGCCCCCTGTGCTGAGGGGTCCCGGAGAAGGGAGGGATCTGGGCCAGAGGGGCAATGGATGGGGTCAGCCTGGCACCGGGGTGTTTCGGCGGCACCAGGACATTGGCGGCCAGTATGGTGGTGGGTGAGCAAGAAAAAGAAATACAACGCATGCTTCCCGCCGGTGAGTGCGGGCCCCATCCCTGCTGCTGGCGCCAGGCCCCCCACTAACCCCCCCGGGCCAACCTCGCCCCTCCATAGAGAGCCTAGTTCCCCGGCATGACACATGCACATTGAAGCATGGGGGCCCCCCAAAGCACGGGGCCCAGAGCAGTTGCCCCGATTCGCCATACCCAAGGGATGGCTCTGCATATAGATATGGGTCTTTCTCTCTCTCACACACCCGCATATGTTGGCATGTGATGGGGTGTCCCAGCCCCATGCTGGGGAACAGAGGGTTATGGAGCAGCTCTGGGCTCGGGAGGCTCTGCCTGGCCCTGCTCGCAATGGAGGGGGAGCTAGAAAGGGCATGGCACAGCTCAGTTAGGGTGGGCCGTGCCAGGGAGCAGAGCTGCGCTGGTAGCTCCTGCAGGGACCCCCTCACCGCCTGGAGCAGACCCCAAGAGGGAGCTGGGGAGAGATGGTGCAGAGCAGCCAGACCCTCACTGGGCCTCTGGAGAGGCAAAGATGTGTGTGGTAGGAAGTGACCCGGGGAGCAGGCGGGGGGAAACCATTGCCCCTGGAGATACATCTGAACTGCCAGCCCCAGGGCCCTAAGCTGGAACCCGGGGCAGTGGAAGGATCTGGGTTCCCCTACTACTCGCCCACAAGCGTGGGCCACTAGGCACTACTGCCAGACCACAGAGTGCGGCTACCAGAGGGAGAGTGAGCGAGTGCTCTGACCTCTAGGAGCACTCCCCTCGCACACATGTGCAGGTGGTGGTCTCTCGCACACTCACGCGATCAGTGGCTTAACAATACTCCAGTTCCTGGTGCACACTGGCCCAGAATAGCAACACGGTTAGAGGAGAGGATCTTTGCCCTCTGGCAGGGGCCCTGGCAGATCTCACTAGCTGGGCAGTGCTGAGCCTGAGAGGCCTGGAAGGAGAAGCCAGGTGGTATGGGGAGGAGAGGGTTGTGCGTTTTCCCGAAATCAGCTTTGCCCTGCTCTCGCACCTTCTGCCCAAGGATCCCAAAGCACTTCATGGCCAGAGGCCCATTCGATGAATCCCACAACCCCCGGCAGGTACATCAGCATTATGATTCCCATATTACAGACAGAGAAACTGAGCTTCCCCCACAGCCCCCCTCCCTGCTCCCCAGTTATTCCCGTTCTGGGCTTTCCCCACACACAGCTCTGCTGATGCCCCTCAATCCCGACCCGCATCCCCCCTGCTATTCTAGTCCTGGGCTTCCCCCCCCCCACGCCCCAGCTCTGTCGATGCCAGGCTGAGTGAAATGCAGATAGCAGTGATTTGACTCAACTAGTTGGAGATGCAGCATGAATAACCTTCTCAGAGGGACCCTGACTTGTGCTGCCCTCTCAGGCCAGGAGTTGGGGTTTGAAAGAGGAAAAGACCAGTGCTGAGGAATGAAGACGCTGACAGCTTTTCCACTCAAAACCCTCCCACCTGTGCCCACCAGGGAATATGGGGCAGATGACATCCCCATCACCAGAGCCAACCAAACCTCCCTCATCTCTCCATCCTCTTGGTGTCCCCAGCCCAGCCACGTGGCAGGATGTGACATGCCTGCCTGGCCTACTTTGCAGCCTGTGCTAGCTGGGTGGAGTTTCCAGCCCGGTTGGTGACTCATTTGGGTCTGAGACTGTGAAAGTTACCTGCTGCGGGGACAAGGAGAAATACAGGAATTACAGGAGCTTAGACAGGAAACTGGCTGCAACCAAATCCCTGGCTTCAAACCGCCTTGGGCTTTGGGGAGTTTGGAGCCAGAGCTGGTCCCAATCCAAACTTTGAGGCATGGACCCATCGGAGGGTTAGAGTGAGCTCCCAGAGGAGAGAACGCAATATGAACAAGCAGCCAGTATGGGAGGAAGTGTGGTCTAGTGATTAGAGCAGGTGAGTGGCTGTCAGGACTCCTGTGATCCATTCCCAGCTCTTCCACTGACTCACTGTGTAACCTAGGGAAAGAAACTTCACCGTCCCTGCCTTGGTTTCCCCATCTGTAAAGGAGGGGTGATGATACCTATCTAGCTCCCAGGGGAGTTTTGAAACTTGGTGAATGTTTGCCAAGTGCTGGGGCACCCTCAGCTGTCTGGTAGCGAGCACTAGGCCAGAAAGAAGGCAAAGGCTTGTGCAGGCCAAAGCAGACACTCAGAACAGGGCCAGCCATTCTCCTATAGCACACTCCAAGGAGGAGTAGCTCAAGGGATTGGGTGTTGCATCTAAAGCCACCACAGTCCCTTAAATCATAGGTCTGATCCCTAGCAAGTCTCCCTCATTGCTATGGAGATATACTGGCTTCCATCCAGTTTAACATATTTATTACGTGAGGCTTTAAAAACATAGCCATGTCCACTCTGTACGAATGTTAAGGATCCCTGGGCTTCTCTTTATAAGAGATGTGCTCCACTGTTCTTGGCTAAAATTCTCCTTTCTTCCCCCAACTGTTGTGCTCTGCACAGGCTACAGCACTCCACCCCAGAAGTGGCTGCATTTCAAGGGTGTTCAGCTACTGCCTTGATTGAGACGATGTAAGTACCTACATAAATAGGTCAAAATCCAACCAGGCCATGATTCTGCGCGGTGCTAAACGCTCCTCACGCTCCAGCCCTTTGCTTGTGAGACGCCCGAGAGCCCAAACGAGATAAACGTGAGTTTATGTGGAGCAGCTTTTGCTGTCACACCTTACTACTCGTAAGATTGCTGCTCAAAGGACTCTTTCGGTGGGGCACTCCCAGCAGACAGTCACTGTGTAACTAGAATGACACCAGCACCACCCAATAGTTACTGCTTGGGACATGGAGGGTCTGGTATGCAGAGCAGTGAACTGGGCGCCAACATAGCAGGGTTTTCGTGCTGGCGCGGGGGTAGGAATGTGTATCCAGTAGTTGGAGCAGGGGGCTGGGAGCCTGGGCTCCTGAGTTCTGTTTCAGACTCTGCCACCGGCCTGTTGGGGGACCTGGAGCAAGTTGCTTCCCTGCTCTGCACCTCAGTTTCCCCACCTGTAAAATAGGGGTAGGGTGACCAGATGTCCCGATTTTATAGGGACAGTCCCGATATTTGGGGCTTTTGTTTATATGGGCTCCTATTACCCCCCACCCCCGTCCCGATTTTTCACACTTGCTATCTGGTTACCCGAAACAAGGGGATAGTTTTACATCTCCCAGATTGCCAGAGTGCTTTGAGATCCTTTGAGAAGGGACCTCGAGAAGAGCAAAGCACTGATCTAGCCCATCCGCCCAATCTGTCCAGGCCGAGACCCCACTCCATGTGATCTGCCTTCTTTTATTGCGCTCCGCATGGAGGCTAAGGTGTCCCTTTCCCACAGACTGGGTCTCTCAAAGCTCCTTAGAGATCTGCCTAGTTTCGCACCTTGGGTCCTCATGTGTGAGCACCCCTCGCTGACCTGTGCTTGGAGGAGCACCCTGTAAGGCCAGTGCCTGGCCCTTTCCCCGTGCCCGCTGCCTGAGATCTCAAAGCTGGGCAGAATATTCCAAATAACTCAGCACCTGCATCCAGGGCCAGATGTTTCCCCAGAGCTCAGAACCCTAGCTCTGGACCCTAGCTCTGAGCTTCCCCATGGGTAGCCAAGGGACGGTTGGCATGTCTGGGGGTTGCAGCTTTCTCTGGAAAGTTTCCAGGCTCTGCAGCAGATTGCTGCCCAGGGGTGGCTCATTTCCCCTCCCGCAGGAAGGGGAAGGAGAAGATGAGCAAATGCTGGAGCTGTGTCCATGACTCATCCCATTCTTGCCTCTCTCGGGATGGGGGTGTCCCTGCCTGGGACAGCGCATCTTGCCACGGGGATGACCTGCCACGTAGCGAGTCCTGGTGTTCGTGGTGCAGCAAGGCGTCTCCATGTGAGGGCACTGCACTGGCTCAGGACACAGTGCCAGGCTCTGGAGGGGCAGGTGGCTGGGTTTGCTGATGGCTGGAGGGCGCCTTCTCCCAGCAGAGATTCCTATGGGCGTTGTGTCTCAGACAGGCCCCAGGTCCAGAGGCCCCTGCTACACTCTATTAAGAGTAGAGTCTGCATTTCCCATCACTGCTGGCCGATGTCTCCTCATTAGTGGGGGGCTGGAGGCCTTCCCCTCTTCCCTCCCTAGCACCATTGCCAGCTCCAAACTGGAGCAGACCTGGTGCTCCAAGAGCAGGGTGATTGGCCCTTGTTCAGAGACCCAAGGGGGAGTGGAAGCTGCCTGTTCCTCTGTCAGCTACACGGCTTCTCCGAGGGGCACCACAGAGCACGCGGGGGTCAGGCGTGCTGCTCCCAACCATTCCCATTCACTCTGCAGGGCAGGGAGAGGACATGCTTTTTCAAAGGCGGTCCCACCCCTCCCACTCTTTTCCTGCCCAGGGGACAGAGGTGGCTCCCTGGAGGTGGGAATCGTCTGTCTCTAGGGCCCATCAGCGCAGTGTCTATGCACTGCCCTTGGATCTCAGCTGCCTTTCCCCATGGCTTTTCCTGCTCTCATCTACCCTCCACAATGTCTGCGGGAGGGGGTATTGCAGCAAAGGGGCTATCCATACCAAACGCAGTGCAATTTCTATAGCACCGCCACCAGGGACATCCTTACTCTCTGCTGACAACTGAGAGACTAGACAACTGAGGGACTAGAACCACTCCGAAACCAGGCGCCCTTCAGCCCTTCCCCCTTACAAGGGCATGTGGGGTGATACGTGGCCTCAGAGCCCATCACTCCAGTGCTCAGTTCCTTCCATTGGTTCCCAGCCTGCTTCTCTAGTCAGTCCCAGGTTCTACTCTGCGAAGCCTTCAGTGCGGCAGAACCAAGGTACCGCAGCACTTCCACCAGAGTGAAGCATACAGGAGCTGGAGATGAAGTGCAGCCCACAGGTCAGAGTATGTTAGGGGTCCCCCTCTGAGCCTGAGCCATCAAGGATATGAGTCTGGTACTGCCCCAGCTGCAGAGGCTGTCTCTTTAGCTCAAGCTCGGGTGCTGGTTCTGCAAAGACTGGTGCTTTTAGCTCTGGAACTCCCTGGTTCTATCCCCAGCAGCAGCCAAGCTGGTGGCCACAACTGCTGCCTGGTTGGGGAATTCAGCTGAGCAATAAGTTTCCAGAGGTCAGAATCCCTTTAGAATCCCATGGCCAAGACCTTCCTCTTTGCCAAAGCCTTTTCCCCCTTTGCAGGAATAATTTATAATTACCCTGATATTTATACACACTCCAAGCAGAGCTGCTTCTCAGCAGGGAAGGAGAAGAGGTGAGACTTCAGCGGGTCCACCAGGGACCTAATTACAGGCCAGTCTGGTAGCACCATCTATCATTAAGATGCCTAACAAGTCTCATTATCAGACTCTGTTTTCATGTATGTATAACTTCATCAAACTTTAACCCACTGGACTGAAACTTGCCACCCCAGGTGTCTGCCTCAGGCTGAATTTTGTGGAAAGTTTCAGCCACAATGGTTAAGCTATTTCTGAGAACGAGGCTAGGGAAAAAACACAGTTTATGGCCTATGTTAAAAAATTCTGGTGACCTTTTCTTTGAAAAGCTCTCGTGCCCCCATGCTTTGGAGCAGGGCATTGACATTTGGTAGGAGAGGGGCCTTTGGGTGAGGGATGTGCCTTGTGCCATCCTCATGAAAATCTGGCCAAGTTAAAGCCCTTTGAAAAACTGCAGTTTGCACGTGCTCAGTAGAGATTACTTAGACCAATTAAACAGTAGTAAGTCACCAGGACCGGATGCTATCCACCCAAGAGTTCTGAAGGAACTAGGGTGACCAGATGTCCCAATTGTATAGGGACAGTCCTGATATTTGGGGCTTTATCTTATATAAGTGCCTGTTACCCCTACCCCCGTCCCGATTTTTCACACTTGCTATTTGGTCACCCTAGAAGGATCTCAAATATGAAATTGCAGACTAACTGTGGTATGTAACCTATCACTCAAATCCATTTCTGAACCCGGTAACTGGAGGATAGCTACTGTACTGCCTATTTTTAAAAAAGACTCCAGAGGCGATCCTGGCAATTACAGGCCGGTGAGCCTAACTTGAGTGCCAGGCAAACTGGTTGAAACTCTAGTAAAGAACAAAATTGTCAGACACATCGATGAACACAGTATGTTGGGGAAGAGTCAACATGGTTTTTGTAAAGGGAAATCATGGCTCACCAATCTAGTAGAATTCTTTGAGGGGGTCAACAAGCATGTGGACAAGGGTGACCCAGTGGATATAGTGTACTTGGGTGTAAGCCTTGCATGAACAATGAAAGGAAACAGAGGTTAACAATGGACAAAGCATGAATTCACAAGTGGCCTTGTAAATAATATGTCGTCAGTAGACAAAGAAATAATAGGCAGAGTAGTGTGTGATAAACATACAGCAGCAGCTTTGTTTACTGACACACTTTGTAACACGTTGACAGCTCATGATCTATACAGGGATTTTTTACAAACTTAGTAAACCAATCATAAAGCGTGTCATACAATGTAGAATGAAATGCACATGTGTTAGTCTGTTTTAGAATATGTATATCATCTGATTTATTATGTACTGTGGCGTTGTGGTGCGTCCTAGCCTTCTTCCCCCCCCCCCCCCTTACCTGTGCCTGATCACTCAGGTGTAGCTTTATGAAATGCCAAAAAAAACCCCTCAGTGACGCATCCAGATTCGAAGTGAGTTTTTGCCTTCCAGAGAACTGGATAAAGTGTTCTCCCAGAACTGAACAAGGTGTTCTGGATAAACTGAGTGGAAAAGGTCTTGTAGGGAATCCCAACAAAGCAAAGATCCTCTCATGGATCAATGACCGGTTAACAGATAAGAAGCAAGAATAGGAATAGATGGTCAGTTTTCACAATGGAGAGAGGTAAATAGTGGGGTCCCCCAGGGATCTGTACTGGGACCAGTGCTGTTCAACCTATTCATAAATGGCCTGGAAAATGGGGTAAACAGTGAGGTGACAAAGTTTTCAGACAATATAAAATTACTCAAGATAGGTAAGTCCAAAGCAGACTGTGAAGAGTTACAAAGGGATCTCACAAACCTGGGTGACTGGGCAACAAATTCCCTGTTGAAATTCACTGTTGATAAATGCAAAGTAATGCACATTGGAAAACATAATCCCAACTATACATATAAAATGAGGGGTCTAAATTAGCTGTTACCACTCAAGAAAGAGATCTTGGAGTCATTGTGGATAGTTCTCTGAAAACATCCACTCAGTGTGCAGCGGCAGTCAAAAAAGCGAACAAAATGTTAGGAACCATTAGGAAAGGGATAGACAATAAGACTGAAAATATCATAGTGCCATGACATAGATCAATGGTACGTCCATACCTTGATTATTGTGTGCATTTCTGGTCATCCCATCTCAAAAAAAGATATATTGGAATTGGAAAAAGTGCAGCGAAGGGCAACAAAACCTATTAGGGGTATGGAACGGTTTCCATATGAGGAGAGATTAAGAAGACTGGGCCTGTTCATTCTTAGAAAAGAGACGACTAAGGGAGGGGATATGATAGAAATTTATAAAATCATGAATGGTGTGAAGAAAATGAATAAAGAAGTGTTATTTACCCCTTCACATAACACAAGAACCAGGGGTCATCCAATGAAATTAATAGGCAGTAGCTTTAAAACAAACGTAAGGAAGTGTTTCTTCATACAAACAACGCACAGTCAACCTGTGGAACTTGATGTTGTGAAGACCAGAAGTATAACAGGGTTCAAAAAAGAATTAGATAAGTTCCTGGAGGAGGGGTCCATCAATGGCTCTTAGCCGAGAGGGTCAGAGATGTAACCCTGTGCTCACTGTATCCCTAAAGTTCTGACTGCCAGAAACTGGGACTGAACGACAGGGGATGTTTCACTCAGACTGCCCTGTCCTGTTCCTTCCCTCTGAAGCACCTGGCACTGGCCACTGTCAGAAGACAGGATACTGGGCTAGATGGTCCATTGGTCTGACCCAATATAGCAGTTCTTATGTTCTCATGTTCTAGATTTTAACAGATAAATACTCCAAAGACTGTGTCCACAGTGAGCAGACTCCGCGCTGGAGCTGAGCAGGAATTTCCTGAAATTGCCGTTCTCGGCTGCTGTAGGCTTTGGCAGCATGTGGTCCAGACACCTAAACTGACGGCAAGGAGCCCATCTCTCCTGTGTTCTCGGTGGACCTCCCTGCTGGGCACAGTCAGTGTGAAGGAGGAAGCTTCCTAGTCTGCATGCACCCAGGACAAGAGTTGGACCTGCAGGGGGTGGGGAGAGTAGACAGGGAGAAGGAGCCTGTGGAAAGACAGGGACTGAAGGCTAATGGAGGGTTGAAACTGGGACTGGAAGTTATGAGGAGACTGGGACTGGGAACCAGTGGGAGAGGAGATTGATCTGACAAGTAGCCGGGGTGCAGGGCAGAACTGAGCCTGGCTGGGCAACAAGACGAGGCAACAGAGCTGTGAGGGGGTCTGAGACTGGATGAGGAGCCCAGGAAGGGAGACTGGGACCGGGAACCAGTGGCAGGAGCAGCAGAAGGTCCTGAAAAGTGGGGAGGCCCCACCCCCTGCACCGCCCCTTCTCCCTGAGGCCCCACCCTCATGTGCCCCTTCCCCCAAGGCCCCGCTCACATGTCACCTCTTCCCCCCAAGACTACGACCCAGGCCCCGCTCGCTCCTTTCCACACACCCCCGCCCCGTCGCTTGCCTTTACGGATGGTAAAAAGTGGAAGGGCCATGGCCCCTTGCCCCTCCCCCCCGTTCCGGTGCCTCTGACCAGTGGGGAGTGGAAATGTGGGCTAGGGAGGTGGGCAACTAGATGCCGGAGTGGGGGAGACAGACAGATTGGGTGAGGAACTGGGACGGGGGAATTGGGACTTGCTGGGCAAAGAGACTGGGGGTAGTAGTGGAGGGGTTGGGACAGAGTCTCTGGAGGGGTGAGACTCGGAGTTGCTTGTCAAGGAGACTGGAACTGGGACGAGACGCCTGAGGAGCGGAGAATGGGTCTGGGACAAGGATGGCCCGGGGGAGGGTGGGGGGCAGAAACGGAGACATGGAGCGGCTGGAGGAGATGGGGCAGAAAGCATCACACACGGGGGAATGGGCAAAAGAAGCTGTGCCCATTAGACAACACTGCCCTCCAGAGCCTGGAGGGGAACCCAGGATTCCTGAGTCTCCACACTCCTCTGTCAGCAAATATCCGTGAACGCCACTGGCAAAGTGTGTGGGGGAGACGCTTTAAAACTAGAAGGGGCTTTAGATCCCTTCTGAAATGTAGGCAAACAGGAGACCTCTCTGGGAACATGGGAATGGCCAGACTGGATGTACCCCATGGGACATCTAGTCCAGTGTCTGACAGAGGCCAGCATAAGAAGACCCACTATAGTTATGATCCAGAGGCCTGGGAATGCAGGGGGTGAGATATCTGCTGTCTGTTTTAGGTATTTTTATGAGCCCTATTACCATAGAATATGAGAGCTGTACAGTACACAAGTGATTTAGCCACAAAACACCCTTGTGATAGGCAGTGTTGTTAGAGCTGTGTCAGAACCAGGATATTAGAGGCCACGGGGGGGGTGATATAATATCTTCTATTGGTGAGAGAGACAAGCTTTCAAGCTTACACAGAGCTCTTCGGCAGGCAGGACTGTCATCCCCATTGTACAGATGGGGAACGGAGGCACAGAGACCAAGTGATTTGTCCAAGGTCACCCTGGGGGTCTGTGGTGGGATTGAACCCAGGTCTCCTAACTCCTTGCCTAGTGCCCTAACCACTGAACAATGCTGCCTCTCCACATAGGCCCCTGATCCTTCTCTAAACCCTCCAGACCAAAAGCCCTGCTCACACTGGTCCCAGGAGAGGTCAAGACAGTTCTGGGGCTGGTTGAGGGCCCGAAGCTGAGAGAGATGCACCACCTAGGAGCCAGACGATTCAGAATTCAGACAAACAAAAGCTCAGGGAGCGACACAGGCCATTCTGCCTTGAGCCTAGGCTGGCAGTGACTGGGCGCTGGTACCCGTTGATGGCTCTGCGGTGGCCCATGTGAAACTGGGTGGTGAGTCTCAGCCCAGAGCCCAGGGGGACCTGAGTCCACCTCACAGAAAGCACCAGCACAATTGGCTCCCTTTGTCGGCTGTCTCAGCAGAGAGGCCAAGGGCTGCATGGGCCTAGAGACAGCTCCTGTGTCGTGGATGGCCGGGGTGGGGGCTGCCCAAGGGCGGCTTGCTTTGCAGCTATCAGCGCCGTGTCTGGGGGAAGACCCGCCTTCCCACATGGACCACTGCTCTGACTCAGGACAGCAATGACTCCAGACCAGTGGTTCTCAACCTGTGGCCCGTGGGCCACTTGCAGCCCAGTCAGCACACAGCTGCGGCCCACGTGACACCCTCAGGGCCACACAGGCAGTACGGGATGCGGCCCACAACGGTAACTAGGTTGAGAACCACTGCTCCAGACCGATCAGGCCCAGCCCAGCGCCTTCTGTGGATCCACTGCTGTCGGCAGGGACAGATTTTCCTTTGTGGTGAGGTGGGGAGCGGCGACTGGCAACCTGCTTTTATCCTGCCCCGCACCAGACGAAAGAAACAGCTGGAGGCCGCGCTCCGGATTCTGCTGCTCCATCTCTCCGGAAGGCTCTGGCTCCCTTCATTAGAGGAAGGGCTTCATTAGCGGGTGTTTGTACAGATGAGCTTCGGTGGTGATTATTCCTCCCTTCCGCCGAGTTACTGACTCACTTCTCCTGCTCCCTTTCTTCACAGCTCACCTCGAAACCTGCCTTTGCTCCGCAGCTTGAGTCGTCCCCTTCTTCCTCCTCCGCTCTCCTTGAGGCTTAGCAGCTCGGAGGGCGGAGACTAGAAAGGGCCTGTTAGCTCATTCCAGCCGTCCTCCTCCTCTCACGGGGGAAGAGGACCCCGGCCCCCACCCTGACAGCTCATTAGGATTAGCTCCCTGCAGATCAGACGGATTCTTTGTGCTCAGGTGAAGGGGGGAGAGAAGAGAGAAAGCACGAAACGTGAGTGAGAGGCCCTGAGATCGCCCCAGACTGAAGCAACTGTGGGTAATCGTTAGTGGTATAGGGGACTGGGCAGTGGATGGGGGACTAGGACACCAGGGTTCTAGCCTCAGCTTTGCCACTGATGGGCTGCGCGACTTTGGGCAAGTCACTTCACCTCTGTGTGCTGCTGCTTTCCTGCTCGCTCTGCGTCAGTCTTGTCTCTGAGGCCTTTCGGGCAGGCACTACCTCCCTTGCTCTGTGTTTGTACTGCACCTAGCACAGTGGGGCCCTGAACTCAGCTGGGCCCTCTAGAGTCGTGGTGGGCCACCTGTGGCCCGTCAGGGTAATCCGCTGGCGGGCCGCGAGACAGTTTCTTTACACGGGCCGTCTGCAGGCATGACCACCCGCAGCTCCCGCAGTTCCCAGTGGCCGCGGTTTGCGTTCCCGGCCAATGGGAGCTGTGGGCGGCCGGGCCTGCGGACGGTCAATGTAAACAAAGTGTCTCGCGGCCGAGCAGGATTACCCTGGCGGGCTGCGTGCGGCCCGCAGGCCACAGGCTGCCCACCACTGCTCTAGGGGCTACAACTGTGATACAAGTAAATAATGACAGTGGGGGGTCAGGGGATCTCATGTAGGAGGCAGGGAATGTCAGAGGCCATAGGGGGAGCAGAGAACGGGATCATACCATAGAGCCAGAGATGGCAAAGGCCCACTAGGTAGTTTCCAGCCTCTCTCTATTACAGTGCCCCCAACTGGTGGGTCAGTAGCTGGCCATTCCCATGCCCCAGCACAGCTGCTCCCATCTCTCTCTCTCCCCCTCACCTCCATCTGCTCTCTCTCCGAAATAGGACAAGGGGCAAATCCAGAGCCCAAGGCTCTGGCACTGGGCACTGGCAAGTCCATGGAGTGGCTGTTGGGCTACAACAGCTGGAGGTAGCCCCATACGGCCCTAACCCAACCCCATTGTTGGAGGGGATCAGGACTGGAGGATCCATGCCATGGTAGATGCTTTGGCCCCAGGCCACCTATGCACTGCACCCTGTGCAGTGCTGTACAGGGACCCCTCCCTGGAGCTGCAGAATATCCAGTTCTGGTGTTTTGGGGTCAGTGAGATGGGGGGGTGGGACTAATCCTGCAGTTTTCACACACGAAAACTCCACAGAAGTCAGTGGGCTGCAGGTTCAGGTGCCAGGACAATTAGCACAATTAATGGTCTGAGGTGATGATTAGCAGATCCACCAGCAGCCTGAGGCAGAATGAAGTTCTTGGGACCACAACCCCAACATTTATACCCTACTGTGGCCTCTTCATAGCCCTGCCTCGCAGAAAATCATCAGTGGTCTGGGAATAGATTTTCAGAAAGCCTTTGACAAGGGCCCTCGCCAGAGGCTCTTAAGCAAAGTAAGATGTCATGGGATAAGAGAGAAGGTCCTCTCATGGATTGGTAACTGGTTAAAAGACAGGAAACAAAGGGCAGGAATAAATGGTCAGTTTTCAGAATGGCAAGAGGTAAATAGTGGTGTCCACCAGGGATCTGTACTGGGACTAGTGCTGTTCAACGTATTCATAAATGATCTGGAAAAAGGAGTAAACAGTGAACATTAAACAGTGTTAAAATGTGCAGACAATACAAAATTACTCAAGATAGGTAAGTCCAAAGCTGATTGTGAAGAGTTACAAAGGGATCTCACAAACCTGGGTGACTGTGCAACAAATTCCCTGTTGAAATTCACTGTTGATAAATGCAAAGTAATGCACATTGGAAAACATAATCCCAACTGTACATATAAAATGAGGGGGTCTAAATTAGTTGTTACCACTCAAGAAAGAGATTTTGGAGTCATTGCGGATAGTTCTCTGAAAACATCCACTCAGTGTGCAGCGGCAGTCAAAAAAGTGAACAGAATGTTAGGAACCACTAGGAAAGGCTTAGATAATAAGAGAGAAAATATCATAATGCCTCTGTATAAATCAATGGTACATCCCCATCTTGACTACTGGTGCAGTTCTGGTCTCCCCATCTCAAAAAGATATATTGGAATTGGAAAAGGTACAGAGAAGGGCAACAAAAAAGATGAGGGATATGGAACTTCTTCTGTATGAGGGGAGGTTGAAAAGACCGGGACTTTTCAGTTTGGAACAGAGATGACTAAGAGGGCATATGATAGAGGTCTATAAAGTCTTGACTGGTGTGGAAAAAGTGAATAATCGTCTTAAAGAGCATCCTTTAGTGTAATTACTGGTTTAGGGCATAAAGGGAATGCTAGGGGTGACATCTGGATTTCCATCCGGCAGCCCATACAGAGCCAAAGTGGACTTGGAGGAATACTGAGGAGATGAATGGCAGAGCACAGATGAGAATTAAGGGCCTGACTCTCCTCTCACTTCCACTGGTGAAAATCAGCAGTAACGCCTCTGAAATCAGTGGGGCCTTGCCAGCATCATGCTGGGGGGAATGAGAGCAGATCCGACCTAGCAGAATAATTATTCACGGCACACTGGCCACATGAGGAGCAGTATAGAGCAGGACAATGCAGGGGTTAATAACGGGATCCACATTGTTTAGGGGCACGATCCAAAGCCCACCGAAGCCAATGTCAAGCCTCTAATTGACCTCCAGGGCCTCTGGATTCAACTCTAAGCGGGGAGGAAGTGATGTGATTAGCATATCCAGTTCACGTGGCTCCGCCCCGGCTCCATCACTGATGCTCTGCGATGTTGGGTCCAATCCTGCACGGTGCCCCTGCACACCTTCAACGCCCACTGACATCCATGGACATGGGGGGCGCTCAGTACCTCACAGGGAGCCTACGGCCACCATCTCTCTGTGCCTTGGTTTATTCATGTGGAAAATGGGGATAATGTGACTGGCTACACCTCTGGAGGCAGACGGTGAGCGGAACTGAATGAATATTTGTGCCTGGGGCCCACAGGTGAAGGTACCAGGACGAGTGCCGAGGTTTTGTACTGAGTTGCTGCTAATGGAACCTACGGCTTTTCCTGGGCTGTCTAGAGCATGGCTGGTCCGATTTGCTGGTGCCTCCAACTTTGGAGGAGGAAGAGATGCGAAGGTGCGGGGCAGGCATAAACCACAGAGGGATGTGGGGGGATGAGACCAGCAGATGCCATCTAGGACAGGAGGAGAGTGGACATGACATGGCACAGGAGATCCTGCACTCACCAAGAGGGGGCTTTGGTGGCATGGGCACATGGAGCTGTGGGGGTGGGGGAAGTGACCTGAGGGCAGGGAGTGACTCCCAGAAACACATGGGCTGGTAGCAACCAGGCTGTGAACTAAGGCTCCCTCTCTCCTGCCTTTACCTCTACCCTGAAGGTCCCTGGGGTTCCACCTCCTGAGAGTTGTGGGGGGGCTGGAATTCCTCCCTAGATCTTGAGGGTGTCTTGACTTGCCTGCCCCCCCTGCACTGTGGAGCCCCTCCCTCCTTTTGGGGGGGCAGATCTGTGGTAAGGGGAGCCCCTGGAAACATGGCTGTGCTGACCAGGGGGGTGGCAGCACCAGTGGATCCAGGTGGCAGAGCAGAGGCAGAGGGCATCTGACCACATCCTCCGCTCTGCGTCCTGAAATCTGGGTGGATCAGCAGATGAAGAGGGCACAGCCCCCAGCTTCTTGGGCAGGGAGATCAAATCCTGGGCCCCCATGGATGAACTGGAAGGCAACTCCATGCGCTCTGCTCTCCTGCCCAGGCTTCTCCAGCAGAGGGGCCTGTGAGTGTGACTGGCAGGAGAGGCGGACAGGGAGAATCTGACTAGGAACCCACAGGGTGACTCTGTCGGTAAGAAGCTAGGGCTGCTCTCTGGGAGAAATCGTCTGGAACAAACACAAGGCAGGTAATAGACCTAGTGCAGCCACGCCTGGCATTTCCCACATGCAGACCAGGTCCCTGTCACCTCGGGGGCAGATCAGAACCATGCAAAGAAAGGCAGCCGAATCGATTAGTGGAGGGGAGGGGAGTGGAGCCACGAAGGCAGCTAAAAATATAGTCACGTCTCTGCAGAGGAGGTCAAGAGAGTCTATAAATACCAAGAAGGTAACAATATCAATAACGAGAGAAGGGAATAAGATGCAGTCTCAGAGGATGAAAAGCAAAGGAGAGGAAAGCTTAGCCAATACACCAGAAGGTAGGTTTCCGTAGGAGGAAGTGTTCTCTAATGGTTAGTGCAGATGACTGTGCCCCAGGACTCCTGGGTTCTATTCCTGGCTGTGCTGCTGATTCACTGGTGACTTGGGCCAAGTTACTTCACTTCCCTGTGCCTTAATTGTTCCATCTGTAATCTTCACTGCACCTGGGGTAGGGAGGGAGGATAGAAGGGGTGAATTCATATTTGTAAAGCAGCCTAGCCAAATCTTCATGAACATCCTTACAGTACTGAAGATGATCATGAAAAAAAATTGCATCATATTCTGCTTGCTTGTTGGGTAAACATAATCATCTGACCACCCTCAGGTTAATGGGACTTTATAGGGCCGCTGTAGAGCCTTTTCCAAGCAGCACTAGTAATGTTTTATTGTTAACATTATTTTATTATATACAGAAATCTATATTAAGGTTGCATAGTTAAATACACAAAAGTTAGGAAGTGCCAAGTTAAGGTGGCCCACATAACCTTAACTCTGCCCCCTTGAATGTCTGCATTACACTACAGTCTACAATTATGTGATCACAAACTGGACCAGATCTTCATTCCACCTACTTTGTCCTTCTCCTGTGGCACAAAGCTACCAGAAAACCAGTGGAGTTCGCCAGCTCAGGATTCCCACCTGCCTCCAGGTAGCATAGAGCCATTATAGCCAGCTCGATATCCCCACCTCCCTGCCTCCAGCACAGGAGATGTGGCTAGGTGGATGGGGAGTGGCCAGCATGAGGGTTTTCTCTGGTATAATTGCATCAATGCAGTATAACTGGTGAGAATTTTCCCAGTGTAGACAAGCCCCATAACTGCTTCCTCCTAGTGCAAAAGTGAATGAGTGGGTAAATGCCAAGCGGATCAGAGAATGAGAAATATGGCAGAGACAATGGAAAAAAGGAAGGTAGGGGGAGAAGCAAAATTAAACAGAGAGCAAAAGATAAGCTATTGGCTGGGGGAGTGAGGTCGTTGTGGTTAAGGAATTAGACAATGGGGATTCTATTCCAGGTTCTGCCACAGACTCACTGTGTGACTTTCTGCAAGTTATTTGGAGTGCAGAATCACTCTGAAAAGTGACTCTCTCAAAAGGATGTCGGGGCTTCTGTGTTTATTGTGTCTCCAGAACAAATGCATTGTTTTGGTTAGTTTATTGTTCTTAGCTGCCAGCTCAGCAACCCCCACATGGGATCTGAGACTCAAGCTGGGTTTTAGCTTCTGCTCAGTGCTCAGATACTACAGGAAGGCACAACCGGAAGGACCGTGGCAAGATGTGCTAGATGCTGTGACCCCGTCCCATGCCCACACCAGTGCAGAGACTGGCGCAGAGATGGAGGTGGATGGACAAGGCTTGTCCATCCAGATGCTTGGATGGCCAGGGGACAGTTTGGGGAACTTAAGAGATGCATAGGCCTTCTGCTGGCCCTCTGCATGGGGTGGATTCCCACAGTGACTGGTGTGCGAGTGTCTGGAGGATGGGAGGCCTGAATGTTAACAGCACCTGGCCCTGAGTGCTAGGAGCAGTTACAGAAATGTTGGGTGGGATTTTCCAAAGTGCTTAGTCTGGGCCTAATTCTGCTCCCAAGAGAGTTAATGGCGAAACTGTGGCGTATGCCCACACTGCAGCTAGGAGCAAGCCCCCCAGCCCCAGTTAACAGACTTGTGCTTGCAGGGCTCATGCCAGCGTGCTACAAACAGCTGTGTGGATATTGCAGCCCTGGTGGAGGCTGGGGCTAGCCACCTAAACTCAGACCCAAAGGGCAGGGGCAGCGAGCTGCATGGGCCCGTGGTGCCCGGGCTCCAGCAATATTCAGGGCCTGGGGACCGGCTCCACCAATGTTCGGGGCCGGGTCTCTCCCCCGGCCCCACCGGCCGGCCCTGCGCACCTCCCCCGAGTGTCCCCCGGCCGGCCCCCACTTGCTACCCCGGCGCACCTCCCTGGAGCAGAGCGTCTGGACCCTGCCTCTCCCCTGCAGCTCCATGCTGCCTCCCTGCATCAACTGCCACCGCAGGATCCTAGTGCCCCCCATCCACTGCTGCCAGGGCAGCCTGACCCTGAGCCTGCCCTTGCCCCTCAGACCCTTTCATTTTCCAGCGGGACCCTTCACCAGCACAGGGGGCCCCCCAACCCGCAGTCACCACTCCTGCCCCACTCTGCACAAGGGGAAGCCCCACCCCCAGTGAGGCTACAGTGAGGGGCAGCAGCAGGGGAGGAGGCCACACATGATGGCAGCCCCCCCAGCACCCACCACAGGGGAGGTGAGGGGGCTTCCTGTACCTGAGAGGGGCCCTAGGAGCACGTGCAGTGACAGTGGTGCGAAGTGAGTGTGGAGCAGGGGGGAAGTGGGGGGGGGGCCTCCCCCGGAGCTCACTGCTGCCTGCGTGGAGAGGGCTGGGGGGAATCCTCCTCTCTGGCCCTTGCCCCGGGGCAGCCTGTCTGCACCCCAAACTCCTCATCCCCAGCCCCATCCCACCCCAGAGCCCACATCCCCGGCCAGAGCCCTCACCCCCTGCACTCCAACCTTCTGCCCCAGCCCTGAGCCCCTCCCAAAACCCCAAACCCCTCATCCCCAGCCCCATCCCAGAGCTCGCACATTTTTACATTATTTTAAAAAATATCCCGTAACGCCTCACTTAACGTGGTCGTTCTGTTCCTGAAAAATGCTACTTTAAGTGAAACGATGTAAAGCTAATCCAATTTCCCCATAAGAATGAATGTAAATAGGGGGGTTAGGTTCCAGGGAATTTTTTTTTGCTGGACAAAAGATTATATTTTATATGTACACACAGTATCAGTTTTAAACAAACAATTGAATACTGTACACAGCAATGATGATTGGGAAGCTTGGTTGAGGTGGTGGAGTCAGAGGGTGGGATATTTCCCAGGGAATGCCTTACTGCTAAATGATGAACTAGCACTAGGCTGAGCCCTCAAGGGTTAACACATTGTTAATGTAGTCACACACTCTATAAGGCAGCAGGAATGGGCAGAGGCGCGAGGGGGAAGACAGCATGGCAGAGAGAGACAGAGACACACACCCTGTGTGTGAGAGAGAGACTCTGAGACAGGTTTCAGAGTAGCAGCCGTGTGAGTCTGTATTTGCAAAAAGAACAGGAGGACTTGTGGCACCTTAGAGACTAACAAATTCATTTGAGCATAAGCTTTCGTGAGCTACAGCTGGGAGTGCTGGTAGCGTAGGGCCTGAGGAGGGAGTCTACACAGCCAGACAATCCTGCTGTCAGGGTGCCAATGCCTGAGATGATGGGGCGTGCAGGATTTCCAGGTTTATGGATCTTGGGTAGCATATAGAATACCCCAGGTCGGGGTTCCGCACAGACACCCCCCCCCCCGCTCTCCTGCTGGTAATAGCTCACCTTAAGCGATCACTCTGTCGTTACCGTGTGTATGGTAACACCCATTGTTTCATGTTCTCTATGTATATAAATCTCCCCACTGTATTTTCCACTGAATGCATCCGGTACTTTGAGACAGCAGCTGCTGCCAGCTAGCTCCCTCCATTCTGAGCCCTGTCGTGTCCCACCCCCAGCTCTGTGGAGATGGGGGGGGCAGGAACGGGGGAGGGGGACACCCTGACATCAGCACCCCTCTTCCCCTCCTCCCCCGCACAGCAAGCAGGAGGCTCGGGGAGCAGCTCCAAGGCAGAGGGCAGGAGCAGCACATGGCAGTGGGGGGAGGGACAGCTGAACTGCCGGCAATTGATAGCCTGCTGGGCGGCTGCCGCACAGAGAACTTAGGGGAGCTGATAGGGGGGCTGCCAGCACACCCTGGTTCCAAGCCCCCACCACTAGCGCCCCAAGGGGCTGCTCCTTCTGCAAGCAGTGGGCAAAGCAGGCGGCTGCCAAACAACACTATAAGGGAGCATCGCGCAACTTTAAACGAGCCTGTTCCCTAATTCATAGGTTCTCAAACTGTGGTTTGTGGACCTCCAGTGGTCTGCGGGCTCCATTCAGGTGGTCCGCGGATAGTTCCCTCTAAGGCGCACTCCTGGGCGGCCGCACACGAGAGAATGAAGGGCCACCCACCTAATTAGTGGAGCCGCACAGGCATGGCTCCACTAATTAGGTGCCTAGACCCTGGAGAAGATGCACATGTAAGGTGAGGTGGTGGCCTTGGGGGGAATAGGGGGTAGCTGGGAAGGGGCAATGGGGTGAGGAGAGGGGTGGGGGGAATTTGGGACATGCAGGGCTACAGCAGCCAGAGAAAGAGGCTCCAGGGCTGTGGCTGCTGGGGAGAGACCCCCTTCGTTCCCAGCTTCAGCTCTGTGGCTGCTGTGGCAGGGGAGAGCCCCCCCTCGTTTCCAGCCCGAGGTCAGGGGCTCCTGCAGTGGGGGAGAGAGGGAGAGAACCCCACTTCTTCCCAGTCCCAGCTTGGGGGCTGCTACGGTGGGGGAGAGGGCACATCCATCGCATTAGAAAAGTTAAGACTACTGAAATTAAAATATGAGTTGTCTGCTTTTATGTGTAGAACAAAAAAAGTTTATTATTATTAAGGGTTTTTTTTTATCCAAAGCGCTTTACAATAGTTAGCTAATGGTACAAACAACATTTGGAAAGATCATTAAGTGGTCCGCCAAGACCCTCAGCAATTTTCAAGTGGTCTGCGGACAAAAAAGTTTGAGAGCCACTGCTCTAATCGATCAGCAACATAACATCAAAACAATGTTAACCGGGACGACTTTAAGTGAGGAGTTACTTTATATTGGCTTACAAGGCAGGTGGGGGGACGGACGGAGACTTGGACCTGTTCTGGGCACCACCAAAAATTATACAAACCTGCCGCCCCTGCCAAAGGATGGGGTGGGCTTGAGCTCAGATGGCTAGCCCAAGCCTCTTGCTGCTGCTACAATGTCCACACACGCTAACACAAGCCCTGCTAGCACAAGTCTGTCTACCCAGGCTCACTCTAGCTGCCATGTAGACTTACCCATTATGACTTCAATGGGAAGATCAGCATCTGAAGATGCTGGATGCTGTAGACTTCTCCCAGCTGCTGAAGGGTGTATGGGAATCTTCCTGAGATGTCTTCGATTTGACACATACCAAGCCATGGAGGCTCGGCAACCACTGCACAGCAAAGCCAAGCTCCTTGGAGTAGGCAGTAAGTGTTTCGTGGTGACCACTTTACGACCGCAACATCACAAGGTATTTTAACAAATCTGTGGTCACTTTGTGGACCTTCACACTTGTCACTGTGTGCTGCACACCGGGCCCCCTCAGAAGTCCAGAGAGGCCCAGGCCACTTCCAGCTTTTGAGGCCCCTAGTCATAATAAAAATAAAAAATGACGATACATGAAAACAAAATAAGGCACCGAAAAAAGGGTGAGACATAATTTGAATATTTTTTTATTTAACAAATGCTTTTCTAGCCTTTTTCTGTGCAAATGCACTAATTATTGAGGGAAAATCTAGCTTTTGTGCAATGTCACAGTTGATATTAAACATGGCGAGCCCATTCAAACACTCTTGTCCCAGAGTTGAACAGTGATAGTTCTTTACCTGCTTCAACGCATTGAAGGTGTGATCACCTGAAGCCACTGATGCAGGCAAACTGACAAAAATACACAATGCAATTGTGATATTAGGAAACACCCCAGAGAGTCCAAGTCTGAGTATTTCTTGAAGCAATTCCTTTGGCTTGCAATCCAATTTAAAGTTTGTGGAATATATTTGTTTGAGGAAGATGACCTCATCACTGAGATCTTTTGAGATTTCTTTGTTGTACTGTTGCTGAAATTGTTCAGCTGCAGAAAGTAAGATCTTCAATACTCTGTCTGTTGAACTGCCAAAGAAACCCCACAAGTGTTCAAATTAGTCGCAGTGACTCAAATTGACGTGTAAGACCTGATTGAATAGAGTCAATGATGACAAGGAAGACATTGTCCCTATAGTGCTGCTTGGCATCGGATTCAGTAGGTAACTCAGATGAAATGCCAATATTCTGTGTTACTAATTTGGACTCAGTCAGGATCGCATCCCGTTGTTCACGAATCTGTTGAATGTCATTGATAGGATTTTCAATGTTATCCCTCTCAACATCAAGTGTAGCATTGCGTGCTTCCATTACCAGATTAGTTTGGTGGATCATTGTAAGTAGCTTCATCCACAAAGATGACATCAGAATGCATTCAAATTTGGACATGTGCTTCTGAATAGACTGACGTTCTGTTCGAGCCTGTGCAGTGAAATTGAGAGATTCAAGCTCATTTAAAGCCTTTCTCACAGAATTCAAATGCCACACAACTGGTTGAACACCATCAATCCACGCAGACCATCTAGGTCTGGACATCCCATGCAGTGAAACAGGAAGATATTGCTTCAGAATTTCCCACCTTTGTGGACTGCTACTGAAAAGACTGTACATTTGCTGAACAGTTCCAAGTAAGTAATTGCCTCCTTGCATGATTCAGCACAGTCAACACCTACAAGGTTTAGTGTGTGCTTTCCACAGCTGGAGAAAATACAGTTTGAATTATGCTTAAGCAGAACTGCTTGTCCACCTATGTACTTCCCTGCCATATTAGATCCATTGTCCTAGGCTTGACTAATGCAGACTTGAAAATCTAACTTAAAACCTTCTAGAATTGCTAGTACTCGAGCAGCAATTTCTTTTCCAGTTTTTCTTGTGAAATTATCAAACAAATTAAACCTTTCTTAAATTGAAAATTTTGAGCTTCCTACAATCTTAACATATCAAATAACCACAGTAGTCTGTTCTTTGTGAGGACAATCTGGAGTGGTGTCAACAATGATTGAAAAATACTTGGCATTTCGACTCTCATCAAGAATTGTTTGTATGAATGACCCACATAGCTCAATAAACTCGTTTTGTATGCACGTGCAGAGATAATGGACTTGCATGCGCTTTTGACTCTCTTGCGATTCTCAAACACGTTTAACATGCTCTGATAAAAGTGGGTCATATTTGCTGAGGAGTTCAACTTATGCCTAGAAAGTTGCCATTTGCATGATCACCAATACGTTGACTGGAACCAAAGAAAGCCAATCCCCGCTCAGAAAGAAAAAGGATGACATTCAGGATGCGCTTAAGACATTTTTTCCAGTTATTAGTTTCTGTAGAGAGTTCAGTCAAGAGTAAATTCTCAACTGACCTTTCAGCTGATGCTGCCCTACTGGCTGATTTCCATGCAACATAGTTTTCTCTGTGTGACGTTGAACTCTCATGGGATGGTATTCCGTCTTTCAACTCCCTCCAACCTCTGTTGATGCTCCATCCTGATTGATCAGAGAGAACTGATGCATTTGCAGCACTTTAGTTCAAAATGAAGCAGGGTGCACAGTACAGAGATTGTTTTTCCGTAGCCCAGCATCACCAATTTCTTGTGTAGCTCTCACCATTTGGAAGAGTTTTTGTCAGCAAACAAGTAGGGAAAGCATGATTATCAACATCTCATGGAATGTTACTTGGAATTTCAAAACAACTAATTTGAAGAAAAGATTGCATTTAGGCAGCATTGCTCTTGTCAATAATTCCAATGTCAGCCACAGTCAAATCTGTAGTAGTCACGAATTGCTCTTGCTACGTAAAATCTACATCTTCCTGTTGCTGTTGAGTTTCATGGTCATACATAGGCTCTTCTGCTGCATCTGTTACTGTTGGCACATCTCCTTCTTGACTAGTGTCCTCATGTTCAGGTATTGGCATTGAAATATCACCTGTTGCAGTTGTGGAGTTTTCATTATCTGTAGCGTTGTTTGTTGGGTAAGGTGCGTTTTCCAGCGGTTTGAGAAAAGAAGTTATTGGCTTTGAGCTCTTAGCTGCTGCTTCACTCAATTGTTTTCACTGTCTCTTGCTTGCACCACTTTCTAATCTCCTCTTCAGAGTGATCTATCTGGTCAATATGTAGAATCATAGAATCATAGAATCATAGAATATCAGGGTTGGAAGGGACCCCAGAAGGTCATCTAGTCCAACCCCCTGCTCAAAGCAGGACCAAGTCCCAGTTAAATCATCCCAGCCAGGGCTTTGTCAAGCCTGACCTTAAAAACCTCTAAGGAAGGAGATTCTACCACCTCCCTAGGTAACGCATTCCAGTGTTTCACCACCCTCTTAGTGAAAAAGTTTTTCCTAATATCCAATCTAAACCTCCCCCATTGCAACTTGAGACCATTACTCCTCGTTCTGTCATCTGCTACCATTGAGAACAGTCTAGAGCCATCCTCTTTGGAACCCCCTTTCAGGTAGTAGCCTATCCACACTTGAAATAGTCTGCTGTAAATAAGTAGCTTATCTACACTTGAAATCTTCTACTGTAAACATGTACACAAATGCTGAAAAGACTTAAAGCGAAGGAATACTAATTAAGAACACAAAATGAAACAGTCAGACAAGTTATTATCCTTATCACTGAATCAAAACTCAAGCATGCAAGGTATAATATAACAGGCTGAGCTGAATACAAAGGGATGACATATATATAGTAAACACAGACATGGATATAGTCAGAGGGATAATGTCCAAAAATTTCAAACTTGTATCCTCACGAAACTCACTGTACAAGATTGTCCTCACAAATTTTCCCTTGAATCTGGGCCTACAGCCTACGAAAGCCTATGATGATGGCCAAGCTACCAAGCTAGGGCTCAACCAACCAACCAGTCACCTCTCTTAGCTACCATATAAGATAATAATGAGGAATTCTCACACATAATTCCTTAGTCAACTAGACATAAAACTATAAAGACACTAAAATGTAACAATTCTCTCTCTTTCAACACTCACTAGATCCAGCACCAGCCACTAGTAGTGGTTTTTTTACATAATCAGCTAATCTGAGAGGACATGTTCATCACAGTCTAATCTTGCGCCATCAGAACCGATATATTTTTATTAATATTTATGAACATTTTTAACTCTTTAACATGACAAAATCTATATCAGTTAACAAAAAAAATTATGTTTTTTACCAAATCAAATCTCTTACTTGCTTAAATCTGCAGCTCTAAGCTGAGAGTGTGTGTCACATTTTGGTCCAATAGGGATGCACAAAAAAACAAGTTGCGAAACTTAACAAATGCCAAAAAATTAACAAGTGTCTAAATTTGAGGCCCACTTTGAGCTTGAGGCCCAGGCCAAATGGCTCTCCTGGCCCGCCTGTGATTGGCCTTGCTGCACACTACAGACACTCATGCTATGTCCACACTTAAAAAGCAACAGCTGCAGTGCTGTAGCATGTCAGTGTAATCACTTACTACAGCGATGGAGGGGTTCTCCCATCACTGTTGTTAATCCAGGTGGTACCTGGGTTGATGGAAGGTTAGGTCAGGGGGTTTGGTCCTCTTAACTATGTCCCTTGAGGGTGTGGATTTTTCACATCCCTGAGAGATGTAGCTATGCCCATGTAAGATCAGTGTAGATCAGCCCTCAAAGCTTCACAGCGATGACTGGAACAGAGCTCTGATCCACCTGCTCTAAAAGTACCAACCCCCGCCACTTGAGCTTGAGGAGAATCTCACTTAGCGATCTAGGGCCTCTGAGTGCATAGGACCAATTCCATTCAGTAGAAGGTGCCTACACACGCTCTGCAGTCTTCACACAGTGTTTAGATTTCTGTAGTAACTTTTATCCAACAATCTCCACATGCTTTACAAACTTTCGTTAACTTAGTCACACAATCCCCTGTTCCAAGAGGCAGGTAAGTATTATTAGCTGTATTTTTCAGGTGGGTAAACTGAGGCACAGTTAAATGATCGGCCCAAAGTCCATCACAGAGGTGGGAGTAGAACTTAGGTGTTCCAGCCCCCATGTCTTAACTACACAGCCTTTCTTTCCACTTTGGCATATTAATCAGAATGTTATTAATTTTGCAGTAGAGTCAATTGGAGAAGCTCATTCATTGATAACATTCGACTCTGCTCTGTGTCCCTGTTCCTGCTCCGCTAACAGCCTGTATATAAAGGGTTGGACAGGCCTAAGAATACATTTCCCAGATCGCAACACTCTAAGGTCACACAAGGTCGAACAGCTGTTTGTTCCCATACGCTGCTCTGTTGTACCGGATTATGAGAGATATCACTCATTCCAGCCTCTCGCTCCGATCGGTGTCCCTTGCACATGGACCCTGCATTACTTCTCTGTAAATTATTGACAGCCGGAAAAGCAGAAACCAGAAACTGAGCTGGTGGAAAATGTGATAAACCTCCATGGAACAAGTCACACGTTAACAAATGCTGAAACCCAGCTATTGGGGCTGCGAGACTCTTCCCCATGTCCGGATATGTATGGAGTCAATCGTGAATTTCTTGTGTGGTGTGAATACAGTGTGTATTGACAGTCCAATAATACCCAGCTTGCAACAAGATATTGCTATATTTATTATGCCTCACAAAACCTGTGTGAGGAAGGTGTGGGTAAAAGTTGATTTTCACAGAAGACTTAGAGACACACTAAATGTTCACAAACCAGGGGTTCCAAAAATATGGACAGCATCAAAGTGAGGGACGTAAACGAATATGGGAGTAAAGAGAGTTTGGAAAATTGAAGTTTACAAAAATGGGATCTCCCTGCAGTAGCCTCACTTTGCAGATGGGGCATAGAGTGGCTAAGTGACTTGCCCAACAGCGGAGTCAGTCATGACACTGGGCATAGAAGCCGGGAATCTAACTGCCAGACTATCCCACCCTCCGAATGGAATCCAGGGGGCCATGGCTTGTCTCTCACCAAACCCCAGCGCTATCAGCTAAGCAGAACACAAACAAGGGTGGAAACCATGACTGCACACAGATGAAATCTGGGCCAGCAGCAGGCTGTCATTGTGCAGACACAAGATAACATCTTTTATGGGAGCAACTTGTCAGTGGGTGAAAGAGACAAACTTCCAGACAGCTCCTCTGCAGGTGTCAGAAATAACAAATTTATTAAAGCATAAGCTTTTGTGAACTACAGCTCACTTAGCTCACGCTCTAATAAATTGGTTAGTCTCTAAGGTGCCACAAGTCCTCCTGTTCTTTCTGCGGATACAGACTAACATGGCTGCTACTCTGAAAGGTGTCAGAATGTATATGCACCTAGGTACCAGGGAGCTTTGGGAAAACCTGGGTCTCACCCTACAATTTTAGGCAGGGGGGAAACAGGGGCTTTAACACCTGCAAGAAAAGTACTCAGGCTCTATTATAGAGGAGGCCTCGAACCCGCAGCTTTAACGTACTTAAACTGCATCTAACTCGCTGCTCCCCCAAGCTGGGCCGCACACTTCTTACGCCTACAGCGCCTTGCTCAAGCACATCCTTCTCCCGGGGGAGGCGGAGACTACAGCTCCCAGCAGTCAGCGGGGGCGGCGCGCTCTACGCGCTTGCGTCACGCGCCGCCCCGCCAATCGGGGCGGGCCTGGGCGGTGAGGTCACTGTGGGTGACGTCAGGGGCCCAGAGAGAGGCTCTCCGGCAGAGGCGAGCGGAGCTGGGCTCGGGGCTGAGGGGAGAGCGAGTCGGAGCTGGGGGAGGCAGGAGCGGCCAGGCCCCGCCAGCCGCCGCCGCCGCAGCAGCCGCCGCCGCCGCAGGGGGCTCGCCAGCGGGTCGGTGCCCGGCGCCCCCCCCCCCCCCCTCCCCGGGGAGCCGCCCCTGCCGGGTCTCCCCCCGCAGCCCGGAGGAGCCGGGGCTCTGACAGCCCGCGAGGAGGAGCCGGGCAGCCGGGGGCACCATGTCCTCCCCCAGCCCGGGCAAGAGGCGGATGGACACCGACGTGGTCAAGCTGTATCCTTCCCGCGCGGGGGGCAGCCCCTGTGGAGGGGAGGGGGAGAGACCCCCATGTCCCTCTGTGGCGGTGGGGGTGACTTTCCCCCCATGTTACCCTGTGTGGGGGGGAACCCTCCCCCATCTTCCTGTGGGGGGGGGGGAGAAAGAGACCCTCCCCCGTTTCATGAGTGTGCGGGGGGAGGAAGAGAAAGAGAGAGACCCTCCCCCATCTCATGGGTGGGGGAGAGAGAGAGATCCCCCATCCCCCTGTGTGTGGGGGGACACCTCACAGGGAGGAGGGGGGAGAAAGGCCTCCCCCCTTGGACAGTGTGGGGAGGAGAGAGAGAGAGAGTCCCCATCCCCCTGGGTGGAGGAGAGAGACCCCTGTGAGGAAAATACCCGGGGGAGAGACCCTCCTCTTCCCCCCCCCCCCCCCCCCCGCCATGGTGTACGATTGCCGGGGTCAGTCCCTCTGATCTCCCATGGCGAAGGGGAGCGAGCACCCCTGTGAAACCAGCTCCCTTTGTGGAGGGAGAGGGTGAAACTTCCCTAGACCAGCCCCGCTCCTGGGGGACCCCCTTGCAAACACCTCCCCAACACCAGCCCTTCGCACTCTGCTGAGGAGAGGCCTGCTACAAAAACAGACCCCTCTCCCCCAGTCCTGGGGACTCCAGATCTCTCTCTCTCCCAGCCTGAGCTTCCCCCCAAACAGGAGATCCCTCAGCCTAAGGCCTGAAGAGACTCAGCCTGGGGGATAGAGGCTACCCCAACCACCTATCCTGGGGGGAAATTAGTACCTTTAAGGAGTGGGGCAGTGGGGCAGGATCCTTCAGTCCAGCCTAGGGCAACTCCTTTTCCTCCCCCTGGGATTGTGACTTCCCCCAGGGTAAGGGAGAGAACCCCCCCCCGACCCCCCATCAGATATTATGACAGCTGGTGGTCGGCCTTGGAAGGAGTATTTCAAAGGAATATTTCCCCCCCTTTCCAGATGGCACCTTCACCCATGGCTCCCCTCTTTCTCCCAGCCCCCTTCCCTGGAATGTAGTTCAACAGCTTAGGGTTGTGAGGAGTGGGGCTGAGAGAATGGGGAGGTCTTGTCTAATAGCCACAGCCTAGAGAAAACCTTTTGTGATGTTTATTATTATTTACTCCATGGTTTCAGCCTGCAGTTCCCAAAGCTTCTGGTGCCAGCCTAGGGATTTGTGATGATTTTATTTTATTTTAATTTTTCGGGGGGGGGCAGGGGAGCCTAGTTTGCCACAAACCAAAAATAAGGTGCCACGGAGTGGGAAGAAGGGGTTTCAGTGCAATTGAAAAGTCTCTCTCTCTTCCCCTCCCCCCCCCCCCCTTTCCTTCTTGCTAGAGGTTTTGTTTATGTAACACTCCAGTTTAGGGTAGGTTTTTTCTTTCCTAATGGATCTATTTTTATTTTTCTCAGTATTTTTATTCTCACCCCTCATAGGATGGTGTATCCCTCTCTTTTGCTGTCTGGAGTGTGGGTGGCTTTTGAAATATCATTGGGAATTCGATTATAGAATTATTTTATTAATAGTTTTGTTTACGTGGTGGTGGTGGGGAGAACTGACATAACCAACTGAAATGCTTTCAGAAATATTTACTCCCCCAGGAGAATTTAGGAGTGAGGGATCTGTGTTTTGATTGTGGTAGGAAGGTTGCGGGTTGATAAACAGACCTGATTTAGTTGCTAGAGGCAGAGATAAACAAACTTATTTGGATTTTGTGCTTTAAAAGAAGGGGTGAAATCAACAGCACTAATGTTTATAGCATGAGGACAATTTACCCAAAGAAAATTTGTTAATGTTTTGTGTGCATGTTTTTATACAAAGCTTCTGTTTATTTTTAATGTTGTTTTTAACAAATAGGAAATGACTACCCTTCATGGTAGAATCTGAGCTATTTTTATTCTGGAGTTTAGAGTTACAACATGTCATACCCTCCCAAATGCAAATTTCAATTGATAGTTAATTTCACCAGGAGGAGGGTTGAGAACTCCAGCTGTTTAGTGGAAATAATCCTCATTGTGTATAATTTTTGAAGAGGACTGCTGGAGTGGGGATGAGGCCCATTATGACCTGATGCATTTTCTCCCCTACTTTTTTTTTCTGCTTGGTAGAATGACTAAAGCATTTTAGGAGACAAAGCAGTTTTTTGGTATATTTATGCCTTGGTGGTAGATGAAGAGAAGTAAATAGGTTGACATTCCTCCCAATCCAAATTAATTTCCGATCTCATGCTCTCTTTTCCTGTGACAAAAGAATCCAGAGGCTTTTTAAAACTGTAGCTCTTATTATTGTTACCCCCGTGTTCTTGGTATTTGAGACAGGGGTAGATCGGTTTGTTTCTTGTGGACAGCAAAGTTAGGAAGTTTTGTATGTCAGATGACTCTCTTCTCTACCTTCCTCCTTCCCCAGTCTTTTTGTTTGTCTGGCCTTCCTTCATATCTCTGGGCCTACACTCTGAATTCATCCTAAACAACTGAGCCACTTCATTTTTCTGTGTAATCCTCCTATCTGTAAACCGATCTACACATTATCTGTAGTAAGTGTGTGTGTGAGGGGTGCGGGCGGGTTGGGGATTGAAGCTGTTTTCTAGTGGTGAATAAATGAGAGAGAACTGGACTGAAGGAATGTACTTGAATGTGGCTTGAATTTTTTTTGTTTGCTGCCATTTTCATTACAATCTCCCATTTCAGCCTCTCTTTAATGTCTCTAGTATATAATCATGGCATAGATTTACAGCCTGCCAAGAGTTACCTTGTCTAGGAAGGGGCTAGAGAGCAAGTTACAAGTCTGCTGCTTTTTACTGCTCTGACAGGTTTAGGAGAGGAGTGGAGTCCTTCTTTATTATTCCTGTTTTCAATCCCAACACGTCCATGTCCTTTTGTAGATGTTTCTTTGTGACCAGGGAACGGGAGAGGTTGGTTGCTCGTGCTCTCTCTCTCTCTAAATTGCAAGGGGGAGTGTGTTTTTTAACTGATGTTTAATAATCAACTGGATGATTATGTTCTGACACTGAGTCATTCATTGTTTCTCTTCTGATCCCTTCTCTAAATACTGGAAAGAGCCTAGAAGCAGGGATTTGCATTGCATTTTGACTCTGTTGGATTGTCTCCTTCCCCACACCCCTCTCTTGATTTTCCTCACTGCCTAAATACCAGGCCCAGTGGAGTTGTTCTATTACATGCAGAGCCGTGCACAAAAGATCAGATGCTTCCTCTGCCCCACTGTGGAATGACTTTCAAGGAAGTTTTATACCCAGAATATAGGGAATTACTCAGATTACCTGCGATCTGATACTGGTGACTGTAAAAATAAATAAAAATATTATGATCAGCCTAGGCATGTGCGTAAGTTTCCCCCTCCTTTCCACCCCCATACTTCCCCAGGTACGGGGGGGGGAGAGGGGGGAGCCCGTGCAGCTCAGTATGTCCTTGAGGCTTGTGGGACTTGCTCCCTTCCCTGTTGCATGGCAGTTGAAATCCCCTCTCGCCCTGGATGAGCCAGTGCCCCCTGTGAAATGACGAGCTGCTTGTTTTGGAAAAGTGTTTGCAGGCAAAAGGCCTCAGGAAGAGCTTGCAACTCAGCCGATTGGTTGCTCTGTTACTACCCGGAAACTGAGGCCTGGGCGGAGCAACACGAACAGCTGA
Organism: Chelonia mydas; assembly: GCF_015237465.2. NCBI lineage: Eukaryota > Metazoa > Chordata > Testudines > Cheloniidae > Chelonia > Chelonia mydas. Next base: position 342,342,698 of record NC_057849.1, read on the forward strand.
TAGAGTGTGTGACAAGAGTGTGTTTATATGCTGGAGAGTGGGGGCTGGGGAAAGAGAAGGAGGCCCAGTGAAAGCCTTTGAAAACAAGCTCAGGGCAATCTTTGGAGGAATGGGTTTTTTTGGTGTGTGTGGAAAATTTCTTATAGGCAAATGAGTACAACGGGTATTGGGTATCCCTGAAATGCTAATGTGTGTGATGCTTGGAGCCCTGCAATTACATCGCTTGGAGGTGATTCTGGTAGGATTACAATAGTATTGAGGTTGGGAGTTTATTCTGCACCAGAATAGCAGTGTGCTTATGAATGCAGTTTATTTGCAGACTCTGAACTCAATTTTACTTTATTTCCCTTTTTATAGAGAGTCTTATGACTTGATTACATTGTCTAAACTTTTAAGTATCCGAGCTGAAGTTAGAAAAGAATGTCACAGACTGTGCATGAAAGGAATTATAAATACAGCCACATTTAGTTTGTTGAATCTCCATTTTTTTCGGCCATTGGGACACAAATGGCTGCTGCTGCAGCAAAAATTTTAAAGTCCTGAAACTTTTTGAAGAACAGATATATTACACCAGTTGACAGAGGGATGACTTTGTTAGAATTAGGTCATTTTAAAGCTATTCCAAAATTATCTGAGGCTAAAAATGAAAAATGCTAAGATGTTTCTCCATTTACTTGTGTATTGATGGATGATTTGTAATTGCAAAAGACAGTAGTATTGGTTTATATCAGTTGTGTTAGATTAGCTGAATCAGAGGACAGAAAACATCTTATGTTCAGGATAAATTTCATTTTAAGTTAAAACTTTCACAAGGTAGAATGTAAATCCTGAAAATGTCATGGGAAAGTTTTTATACCTTTTGGTCTCCATTTTAATTGACTCTGAAGGGATGGGAGAAGTCAGGATACTTTTTCAAACAGATGAAGACTTGGAAACAAAATGCTTAGAATTAGGGCTTGGGAGTATGTGGGGGGTTTTTGGCATTAGTAGCTTAGGCTGTGGTAGCAAACAAGATATTGTTACTTACCTCAGTTGAACAGTGACCAGTATGCCTCATATTCACTGTCTGAGTGCATGTTCTCCTACCTGCCATTTTAAGAACTTAACCCCATGTATCGTTTTGCTAAAACATAAAAGCAACTTTCAGTTAAAATTCTCACAGCCTCAATGGCAACCTTCAAGAGTATCATCTTGTTCGCTTCAGAGCTGAATTGAATTTACCTCTACTAGCTGATGAATTCCCCCCCCCCCACCCCCCCCCGCCCGCTCTCTCTGTAAGTACCATTGTTGCCTTGTCAGTCTGATTGCGGAGGTCATTGAAGTTAGACTTGCAATACAAACCTGAAAGGGTGCTGCACCTGCTTAATAATATAGTTTTATGTCAATAACCATGAATTTGGTTAAAACATTAGATTGTAAAGCTAGAGCAGACATTTTAATCTGACCCTGTTTAAAACAAAGACTTTGTGGATTTTTCGGCATTTGAGTTGTTAACTACTTGTGCGTACCATACTACTTGGTTTCAGAGCAATGATTTTAGTGAACTGTATGCCATTGCAGTCTTTTTGGAGATTACATTTATGGTTCTCAGAAGCAATTCTTGGTAAAATTAAACTGGAATTAGATTGCTGAGAATTGAGTAAAGTATGCTTTACTAAACACTTACTGATTAAAGGTTTCAGAGTAGCAGCCGTGTTACTCTGTATCAGTAAAAAGAAAAGGAGTCCTTGTGGCACCTTAGAGACTAACCAGTTTATTTGAGCATAAGCTTTCGTGAGCTACAGCTCACTTCATCGGATGCATGCACATAAGCTTATGCTCAAATAAACTGGTTAGTCTCTAAGGTGCCACAAGTCCTCCTTTTTTCTTTTTACTGATTAAGCAAATCTTGGAAGCTGTTACTGTTACTACCAAGTAAAATATGCATGTATGCTTTTTAGAAAAGCTAAGTGGCTTGCTTTGTAAAATTGTGTCTTTATTCTTATTCCTCATATTGCTGTGTTTAGAAAGGCCTACTTTTAGCACCAGTTATAATGCTTTTATGTAATGTGAGGGCATTCTTATGTAAATTGGTAAAGATTCAAAGTCAGTTATGGATGATTTTGTAGTATAGTTACTAACCCTTAAAAGGGAAGCTCTTGCTATGGTGAGAACCCCAAAATGTGTTAAAAACAATTTCTTGGCAGAAAGCAAATAACCTTCTACATCTGTCATGGCTGTGAATCATTCACACACTAGTAAAATTTCAACATGTAAGAGTACCCATAAGATGCCCCCTGTTGAATATTTGCCATCTCCTCTCTGGGTTCTTTGGGTTATGTTTCCATTTGCCTCTGAAACCTTAGATGTAATGTCCTAAGTAAAAGAATGGACTGCAAAACACTGTTTCCTGTTATCGGCGCTACAGTAGTGTAAAAAAAAAGCTGTGCTCCCTAAAAATCTTCTGGAAGGGCATACTCGTAAAACTCACGCCTTCACTCTTCTGTGTTCCTGCACTGTTGCTATTGAAGTGCCCAGCAGAATGGTGTTGGAGTTGTGTAGTTAATGCTCTTGCTGTAGAGTGCTGTTGGTACATTACTTTGCCAAACTTAGTCTAAATCGGTTAGTAGTAACCTGGGTTTCTGCTCGACAACACAGTATGAGGCCTTGTGATTCATTTCCATCCAATAGAGGGCAAAAGTCAGTTCATTATAGTAGATGTAAATCAGCATACAACTTCAGCTTTGTAAAAGCTGTAGGATAACATCCTCAAGCATTACAATTTTGGGGTTTTTTAAAGCAATTTAAAGGAGCAGGAGTAGGCAACTGCAGACAATTAAGAGGTGAGAAGCAAAGCAGGAAGGGAACACCTGAGCACTGCAGTGGTATAGAATGATCATTCACTGTTGCTACATAACTTGTCATTCTTAGCACCTGTTGCTGTTTTGTGCACTTTTAAAACAATGTAATTGACCACCATATAGACAACAGATTACTATTGAAAGTAGAAAAGTGCCCATAATTAAAGGGGCAGGGGACAGTATGGAACTTCCTATGAGCCAAACAGCTATCCTGAATTATGCCAATATAACCATTATTAAGGTGTAAGTTTGAAGATGGTAAGAGACATTTCCGAGTACTCAGTCATTTTTTCCTTTCCTGGAGTCCTGCCCATGCTCTTGGCAAGAAAGATGAAAGGTAACTGCTGAATAACACATTTTTGAATGTCAAATGCAGCTATATATGTGGGTGCATATGCAGGTATTTAGCAATTCATTATTTGCCTTCTCTTATTGTGTGTGATCAACTCCCTTGCTTTCATCACATTTTTCAGTGGCCTCTGTCCATATATTTCTGGAATAGCCCACATACACAGAGGATTGCTGTTTGCTTCTCCCCACCAAATAGTGCAGGCATGACAAAAGAATCTTACGATCTTAGTGTCTCTAGTTCTAATAGGTCATCCAGTGTGTCTGTATGCCAGCAACCTATTGATACCTACAGAATACTTGAAATTTAATTGCAGAAAACACTAGAAAATGTCCCAAGTGATGGCTCTTCCTTAACATCACTTGGATGACTATTCTATAGTCTAATAGATCTTGCTGTCAGAAAGTGTCTCTATTTTTGTCTGACATTTTCAGTTCTTGTTCTACCCTCTTATAGCACCCAAAATTGCTCTGTCCTTGATGCTGACACACTTCAAATACTACTAGAATGTAATTTTCCCCACCCCCAGGTTATTCATCACTAAGCCTAACTGTCCATAGAGATTCCCCACAAATCAATCTCTGTAGCATTCTGATCACTTTTATTTATATACCTAAGTGTTATATTCTTCAGCTTCTTTCTCCCTCCAATTTAGCAATATTTTTCTGGTAATGAGGTACGTGGAACTGAAGAGGGGATTGCATGCAGTATCTGGAAGGAGAGATCTGTGATTGCATGGCCTTCAGGCCCTGTGTTCTCATTCGTATTTGCAGCTGAGACTGATGCCAGCTTCAAAACTAGTGTGGTTTTAACTGATGCTGCATTCCTGGCACTATTTCTCATGGTGATCTTGACATTCTAATGACCTTAAATCACTTGCCTTATTTTCCATAGCAATATGAACGCCTGGAATAACAAGTTGACTTAGTCTCCAAAAAGAGGCCAGGTTAATCATGCTCTTCGCACACTGCTGTTTTTGGTTTGGGATGCCGTATCTCACCCGTTGTTGAATGGAAGCATCTTTGTCAGCAGTATCATTATAATTGCCATGTTGACTGACAGATCTACTATAACTATAGATTACAGGGCATGTTTTACACACAACGTGAAAGGTGTATAGTGAAATACAGAAAGTAACATCTCTGACTTCACTTTCTATTTAATTACTTTGAAGGGACTTCTGGTGTAACTGTTTAAATTATATTCTTTATTCTGTAATGATGAGTGCTACTCTACCACTCCAGAAGTGGCTGCATTTCAGTGGCATGTGCTTTCTCTAATTAAATGTGCAGTGAGATCCTTTAGAATAAGAGGAAGAGTATGGGTGTAAGAATAACTTCCATTATAGTATTAATACAAATTGTTAGTTACTATATTGGTCATTCTAAAACGTTCTGTAATAACTATGAAAATTTGAGTCTGCAAATTTGGGCTCTTTCTGTGATGTCAGCAACTAAATTTTGGTATCAAATTTTGGCTAAGACCTTGTTAGTAAAATTAAGTAAAATTCATTGATAGTAACTGCTTTTTAGAGGCTTTCCATCCTCTGGGAAAGTCTGAGGTGTGAGGCTCTAGTTTAGTTATTAGTCTAGAAGCTACCAAGCCAGCCTCTGCAAGTATTTCAAGGCCCTGTCTATGTTGGTGCTAGATCTGTGAGCTCTATTTTGTTTAAGCACTTTCCTTGCTAATGACAATTCATTGCAAAAGTTACTTAACATTATTCCTAAATTCCAGTGTGTTTTATATGTGGCCTTGAACATTCATAATACGTGTTGAGGGTGAGACCTGGAATGTAAGTTACGCATTTGCAAACCATTGCTGCTTTCTTGAATGCAAGATAACGTTGGTATAACACCTGGTTGTTTCTAGTCAATTATTTGTGGAGCTCTGATGGGCTGGTTATATTAGAGAGAACGTATACATAATAATGAGTGGTGTTGAGGAGCAGATTGGACGCTGCTATTCATCCCTTCTCATAATACAATAAGGGAACAGTCAAATGGAAATAAGTTAAATTTAAAACTGAAAAAAACACAACTTTTTCACACAACACACCTGTAGAACTTCCTGCCACAAGATACCATTGAGGCTAAGAATTTAGCAGGGTTTAAAATAGGATTGGGCGTTTATATGAGTAACAAGAATACCCAGAGTTGTTATAGAAAAGGTGGAAAAAACCCAAAGGGTATGTCTACACAACCCAGGTCAGCAAGCCTCCTATACCGGGTTGGCAGATTTGGGCTAGCAGGGTACATGCTGTGTAGACAGCACTTTGAAGTTGCTGCTCAGGCTCTGAAGCGCACCCTGCTCCCTAGGCTTCAGAGACTGAGCTCCAGCCTGAACTGCAAGTTCAGAGCGCTGTCTACACAGCTATTTTTAGAGCACTAGCTTGTGCCCTGCTAGCTCGCTTCTGTCAACCCAGGCTGGTAGTCTCATTACCACAGGCTGTGGGCTAAATTCCCTCTAAGGGTGGCTGCCTATTAAGTGCTGCGGCGGGGAGAGATGCCTCTCCCCAAGCACTGAACCTGCCACAGCGCCCTCCCCAGCCCTGGACCTGCCACCCCTCCCTCTGGCTCAGCCCCGGATCTTCTGCACCCGCGGCGGGGGGACAGGCGCCCCTCCCTCTGGCTCAGTCCCAGACCTTCCGCGCCCGTGGCTGGGGGACAGGCACCCCTTGCCCCGGTCCCGACCCAGCCCCGGACCTGTCGTGGCTGGGGGAGAGGTGCCTCTTCCCACCCCTCCTCCCCGCCCAGGTGCTGCTGCAGGGACAGAGGGGTGGGGGGGTGTCCTCTCTCTCCATTGTAGCCTCACTGAGCCCCATTGCACCCAAACCCCTCATCTACAGCCCCCCCTTCACTCCAACCCTCTGCCCCAGCCCTCAGCCCCCTCCCACATTCCAAATCCCTCAGCCCCACCCCACCACATGAATTTTATGTGCACCAATATGGAGGTCATGTGTCACACACCACCGCCATATTGGTGCACATAACAAAATTCAGTCTGCACATGAGTGGGAAAAATTAGAGGGAACACTAGCTGTGGGATATACCTTAAGCGTTCTGGAAGGGAGACCATCCCTATTCAGGGCATGAGCTGACTTCTAATGGGGGGTAGGAGGAAAGCTTTCCAGGGACATATTTTCTCATACCTGCCTACTGCCAGGTTTCTTGCACTTTCCTCTGAAACAGCTGGTACTCCCCAGTGTTTGAGGACAGGATATTTCATCCACTGGAGCCGATGTGATCCAGTATGGCAGCTCCTATGATGGTTCTTGGCTGCTCCAGTCCAGAATAGGATAATAGAAGAGAATTCTAGACTTTTCTGTATAAAAGAGCAGCTAAAAGTTGCAAAGTATCTGAAATATTAATTCTGGATGTTCTTGATTTACCTTCTATGCAGTGGATTAATATAGGCAAAATTGAAATGATTTATAAAATATTAACATAACCACTTTGGCGTCTTAGCAGACTAGGTGTTGCTTCATCTGTCCTCACAGTGGCAGAATCATATGCCCTAAAACTGTTAAGGGAAAAGCCTGGAAACATGGGAGAATGTTGTCAACAAATCCACTGGTTTGCAGTGGAATAACTATGGATAATGAACCTAGATCAACTGCAATGTATTGTCTGCAGAGACTTGACTGAGCTTTAGAACATTTCTGATCTTAAACAAGGCTCTCTGCAGAGCTGAGAAGTTCTATTTTTAAACTGTGCAGTGAATAAAGACTGAAACTATGAGGCTCTAGTTTAGTTATTAGTCTAAAAGCTACAAGGCCTGCTTCTGCAAGGGTTTCAAGGCTCTGTCTACACTCTGCTGAATCTATTATCTCGCTTCTGTTCAAGTATGTTCCTTGCTAATGGGGTTTCCTTGCTCAGTCATGCTGAGCCGCAAATGGCTTGAGTAACTTAAATTGAAAGATTTCTTTAAAAAATAGGGTGGTTTTTTGTTTAAAATGTGCTATTTTGTTTGGATTCAAAAATGGAGACAAGCCTTTGGGGTCTGCAATAGTGGGACCCGGTAGGTGTTGGCTACTCTTTTAAATAGTCTCTAGCTCTTTGTTGTAGAGAGCATAACATAAGCAGATTGCTGGTATCTTTTATAAATTTCATTCATTATTTACAGCCTAGAGCTCGCTAGCTTTGGAGCTCATAGCTGTTGGTTCCTGGTTTTGGTGGGGAGCTTGCCAGTTCTTGGCTGCTTGGGTTTCTTGTGACAGCACTAAGACTACTCTAAGCTCCCTCCTAACAGGCTGCTGCAACTGAGGTGGCTCCTTTGAGCCTCCCACTCTGGCCTCCCTCAATGGGGGAGGGGCAGCTCCATGTAGGAGCTGGTTCAGCTAATAGCGTCTTATGGGGCAGAAGTGTGGACCTATCTCTCCATCCTTCGAAGCCACAGTGCTTGGATACCATTGTGACGGGCACAGTGTAAGAACCTAGATGGATAGTAATAGCACCCCTTTGGGAGCAGGGAAGGAGAAAGGAGGCAAGATCGGGAGGATCTCAAGATGGGGCATAGCAAGGACCACTGATAGTGTGACAGGGGAGGGGGAAAGGTGGGAAGTGTGAGAATGGGACAGAAGAGCAAAGGGGAAGAAAAACATGAGTGAGCAAGGAAGCGAATGATGGAGAACGGAGACAACCACAAGCAAATGGGATTCTATGTTTTCAAAGAGAACAAGAAGACAGAAATAGGCATGGTAGGGAGGGTGTGTGATGGCGGAGGGCCTGGCGGAGTTAAAGTGGCTAGGCAGGCCAACACAAGGCCTGGCGGAGTTAAAGTGGCTAGGCAGGCCAACTAACTGCCCAAGCTGCACAAGGAGGAGATGAGGAGCCGGCCACTAATTGGAAATGGGCCCAGCTGGGCACAAACAGGAGGGGCCTGTATAAAGCCCAGGAGCTGTGGGCAGCAAAAGACTGCAAGGAAGTTGTCTACAGTCACTCCCTGGAGGAGGGAGCTTGGGCTGGCAAACCCAGAAAGAGGGGGAAGCTAGATAAGTAGGAAGAAATGCAGGGAAACAGCACCAAGGGGTAGGGCTGTACAGACCCTGGCTGCTTGTGGTCCCTGGGCTGTTGGGCGGAAGGCTGAGGTTGGTAAGTTTGAGGCACCCACTGAATCTTGAGTAACCAGCATTAATTAACTGTTGCAAGGCTAATTTAAAACTGCCCAGAATGTCCTAGGTGCTTCCCGCTTGTTTGGGAAACACTTCTGGGATGTTTGTATGGAATCACAAGTATTGGCAACTATGCCTGGGACAACTTGTGCTTCTGTATCCGAGGAGGCTGGCAGTGGCCCAAATGTTCCCCTCCCCCTTTTTAAATTAAGTGTGGGGGGACTAAGGTCAAATGAAACAGGTTAAGTTTGAGACACAAGGGCAGAGAAGAGAAATAATGTTGCTGACATTCCCTAAATCTTTAAAGCTGGCCCTACCAAAAACCAACATGTGCTGCTGGGTATTGGTTACATATAGCAGTAAAGCAAGTATTAAATCTTACAATAACTTGGCAGCTTCCATGCTGCGCTACTGCCCTGGGAGAGTGATACATCCATATCAGTGGTACCTAGAATAGTCTTGCATGGATTTTGCTACTATTCTTAGTCAATTTGCATAAAGTTATTTTGTGTTTGGCTTACAGTAGTTGCACATTTGAAAAGAAAGGACAATGTACTGCAGGTGAGCTCTTACTAAGGTCTGAGTGGCATATTCATCCTTCATAATCCCTTAAATCAAATGCCAGTATTGTAAATTAGATAAAGGAAGAATAGAAACTCCAAAAAATTAATTTCTCTGCACCTCGGAAAATGTCAAATCCACACTGATGTGACTCAGCATAGAGTTGTATTGACTTAGTCCTGAACTCTGTTTAAAATGTATCACACTTTTGTCTTTTAGGCTATCGTTTTCAACATGCCAGTGTTTCACCTCTGAAATAAGGGATGCTGTGAAAACAAAAGGAAACTAGAAATGGTGTGGCATTAATAAATTTAACATACCTGATGACATAGACAACTTAAGTTAGTCCTTCTGATTTCAGTAACTACCACAGTTAGTTACAGAAAGCCCATGTGTGACAGTGGTGAGATGAACTTGTATCCAAAATGAAGAATGTGGCATTTAGATTTGGTGGTCTCTTCAGTTGAAAAGTTAGGATAGGGGAGATCAGATCCTTGTAACTTAGCACCAGTGTCTAAGTACTTTCCTTGTGCTCCTTGAAAGAAAAGGTATTTGAGGAGGGAAGAGTACTAGCTCAGTCTCTGTTGTAGTTGCAACTGTATCAAACAAGTAAAGTTGGTCTTTCATCACTGCTCAAGATAGGAGAAGTTTCAAAGCCGTGGCCAAAATAATACAAGGTAATGTCTTCTGGAAACCAAACTGGTAGTCTAAGTGTTTCTCTGTAGAAGTGCTGTCTTTTTACGAAGAATAATTCATTTTGACAGTGGTACCATTCTTGGATTGCTTCATTCACAAAGCAGGCACATGGCTCAAAATAAGAATCAGATGCTTAAATTTCTTATTACTAATTTTTTGTTGAACAGAATCGAGTTCAATTTTTTAATCACTAAAAGGATGTCAGATTTCTTATTGACAGGTTTCAGAGTAGCAGCTGTGTTAGTCTGTATTTGCAAAAAGAAAAGGAGTAGTTGTGGTACCTTAGAGACTAACAAATGTATTTGAGCATAAGCTTTCATGAGCTACAGCTCACTTCATCAGATGCATTCCAATGAAGTGAGCTGTAGCTCACGAAAGCTTATGCTCAAATAAATTTTAGTCTCTAAGGTGCCACAAGTACTAGATTTCTTATTAAATCTGACTTTTTATATAATGTTAAATTCATGTTTATGGCTTAGTTTTGCCAGCCATTATAATTTTATTATGGTTGCCACAATATTTTGTGGGTTTTTTTCTTAAAGCCGCAGCTCTTGGAGTCATGTGAGTCTGAGAATCTCAGCTTTCATTTAAAAATAACTTTGGGGGGCCTGACTTGTGATTCTGTATTGCCTGGAGTTGGCAATATTGATATCTTCATACCTAAATCTTCTGATTATGAGTTTAAACATTGCTGTGCTTGGTGGGGTAAGCAGCGAGAGACTTAACGTTAAATATTTAAGCCCTGCTATACATAGAGTAAGTGCAGTGCTCTGGGCATAAATTGAGAGCAGCAGCACTGGTAATAGCTGGAAAAATGACCACAAACTAGGGTTGTGGTTAAATGTGAGACTGAAACGTGAGGGTGTATTTCTTAAAGTAGTCACTTAAACTAGAAGCCCTATTTACATTACTAATTTGTTGCTATTTAATTTTTTCTCAGCAGGGACATTGAGAATTTTTGTTTTTATTGACAAGATGTAAAATTGCAATGATTAGTTATAGGAGAGGATATCAATGTTAGTGGTCCTCGCATTCAAAAAAGAGGAACCATATGTCCCCATTTAAAAATCTTCATCAAATAAATGCACACATCTCCTTTCGAGGAAATAAGATACTTTAACTAAATTTAAGCATTTTATGTTCAGTCTCCTAGATTTCAAGGCTAGAAGGAACAATTAAGTAATCTAGTTTGACCATCTTTCTCATTTAGCTCATGCTACTTTTTAGAGTGTAAAAGTGAGTTTTGAGGAGACAAATATTGATGGCCTAACTCATGTCAAGATTGAAAACAGACCGTTATAGATTATAACAATAACCCATAAATGAGTTACATAAATGAGTCAATTTGAATTTAACATCTGGGCTGCTTTCTCAGATTTGTCCAGATAAGGTTTCGTAGAAAACAGATGAAGACTTGAAGCCAAATCCTCAGCTGTTGAAAATCAGCACAGTTCCTTTGACTTCATTGGAGCTACACTGATTTATATTGCCTGAAAATCTGCCCCTTAAACTGCATTGTCAGTTCTTCAAATGTCAGTTGATCTGCATGGGCGGGAAAGAGTATTTTTGTCAGTTTACCCTAACACTTTGGAGGAAATCAAAGAGGAAAATTCACAGTTAAGCAAGACATATTGGATCTTATTAGTATTCACTCATGGCACTAAATAGACAGCAACCACCACACTTCTTTAGGCTACATTGTGGAGATGTCATGGAAGACCAGACAATTTGAGACTGGGCTCTTTAGATGACTTCACAAGTAACATAACTGAATACAAAATTTATCAGTGTTCCTCTCGAACATCTTGAATGTGGGGGGGAGGTGGGTGGAGCGGTGTCTTTCTAGGAACTCAATTGAGGCCTTGCTCCTGTCACCTTTTCCTGTCAGTTGGGGTTACTCACTTGAGTAACGGTCATTTGAGGACAGTCTGGTTGGGTCAGACCTTTAAGCTGTCCTTATTTGCATCTCTACATTGTTACTCCCCAACAGTTAAAGATACAGGCAGTAACTCTTCATAAGCTGCTTAAACAAGACCTAAGCCTTCACTGGAAGGTTGAAATTTCCTTTCACAAATCTAAATTTCCTATATGTGCAAGGATTCTTCCCAGTATATTTAGGGAATAGTCAGGGTTCTCAGGCTTTTGTTCTTGTATTCAAAAACATTTTGTCAAAATAAACATTCTAAGTGTCTTAACAGTAGTTGTGGTTCCAAATTCTCCTATGTAACTCTACAGGCTTCCCAAGACATTGACTTCTCAGCTGTTACTAGCAGAGGTGCAGTTCATTAGTCCTGCAAAGAAGACACTTAGAAAATGGACAATCTTGCATCCTCTACAGTTCAGCATAAAGTTTGTGAGCTGTAGAACCTCAGCATAGTCACCAGTAGATAATGTGTTCTATTTCAAACTGCTGTGATACCAAGCACCTGCAGCCATGGTAGTAATTGTTGGGAGTCTGTTGTGGCCAGGCAGTTGCACGTAAAATGGTCACCAGTCCAGGACTTTGATGCCGGCATATTAAAGATTTTTCTTCTTGCTGCTTGGAACTTCTTATAGAGATGATCTCCTCCAAGGAGGAAGGTAATCAGGTGGTGTGGTGCCAGAGCATAGTCTGACCCAGGCAGTACAGTAACAGGCCTGCATATTTTGGCCATTATGGTTTTGTAGCTTTTAGCCAGCTTCCCACCTATACACACACTTAATCTGGTGTTCATGTAAGGTGCCATGGAGAATAAAGTCATCTGTATCATAATTTTCATCCTGTACCTAGCCTGTGGATAAAGAAGTTCGCTGACTCAGAGAGGTGCTATCTAGGCATGCGCTGGTAACCAGTCTCCATGCTCTCTTCAGTTCTTGCTGCCTTCTGAGACTATTGACAGGTTCACCAGCTGGTGTGGTAAATATGGAATGTAGACTCTTGCTACTAAAAACTAAATGAGATCCACCAATTTCTTCCATGTAATCCACAGAACTATCAGTTAGTAGAGAGCTCACTATCGATATGGGCTAAAGTCAAATAGACAACCTACAAGTGTGATGCTCCATATCCCAGTCCCTCAGGCCCGCAATCCCACATTTCTAATTTATTTGCCAGGGCTGGTCTAATATTTGCATATGTAAGACAGCAGCTTGCATATGCATTGGACTCCCTAAGATGTATGAGTTTGCAAGTTCTTCTTGATTTCCACAAGTATGTTGCATATTAATACACCCTAGACAGTTTGTAAAAGTACTAAAATAACATTTTATACAAAATGGGTGGGGGCTGAATGGTTCAGTGAATTAGTAATAGAATATGACCTTTTCCACCTCTAATTACTGGCTTGAATCCAGCCCAGGTTAGTAGTGACTGAAAGGGGCCTGGTGTCTTATGAAATGAGTTGGTCTGTCCAGTTTCTAAATCACAGGATATTTGTTGGCAATCTCTGCAGAGGCCAAAAAGGGAACTCTTTGCACTCTAGAGGTGGCCCTCTATGTTAGTGTTGAAGCCTGCTGGTTATTTGTGGAAACATTTCTTTTTCACTTCAGGGAAATTGGGGAAAACCATTATTTTCTCATTAATATGTGAAATAATTTTAAGGGAGAAAAGCATTTCTTGCTCCCTGCTTTCTAATTCTTTCTTTCTTTTTCCTCACCTACTTGCCATCCTGACAGCTTTAATAGAGAGATGTGTAGGTAGGGAAGTTTAATGAAAAATTTCAGTAAATGCAAATGTGCTTCTGGATCAAGTGGCATGGAATGTTTGATCAACTCTGTTCCTTAACTATTTTATGATTAGGAAATTGAAACAACTTAGAATGGGAGGTGCAGTGGCTTAATAGCTACTTCCTGTTTAAACTTAGTTGAATGTTGGAGGGATTCTGTTTATTTGCAGCCGCACAATAGTTAAGTTTATCTACTTGATTAGTAGATATTCTGTAATCAAAGGTTGTTAAAGGTGTCAGGTTTTGTTTATAATTTTGATTTATTACTGAAGGCTGTGACAGATGCTTGTCTTTTGAAATTGTTACCGATCCATGTGAGATCACCTGTAATTCATAGCATCTGGTGCAAGTTCAGCAGGAAGTCTCTTACTTTGATGCTGTTGTGTAAATTTCTGCTTTCAGTTCACCTCTGAAGGTGGAGAAATTCAAACTCATTGATAGGAAGCCACTTACAATGAAGGCAACTGTGCTGTAGAACAGTGGTTCTAAAACTTCATTGTACCGTGATCCTCCTTCAGACAACAAAAATTACTACATAACTCCAGGAGGGGGGACCGAAGCCAGAACCCCCCTCAGCCCTGGGCAGCAGTGGGGGGCAAGGCTGAAGCCCAAGGGCTTATGCCCTGGCAGGGGGCATGTAACTTTAGCCCTCCTTCCCCTTGGGCTTCAGCCCCGGGTGGTGGGGCTTGGGCTTTGGCCTCTGCCCTAGGCCCCAGCAAGTTTAACACCAGCCTTGGCGTTGTGACCCATTTTGGAGTCCCGACCCACAGTTTGAGAACCCCTTCTGTCGAAGATTTAAATTCACTCTAATTAGATTTCAGAGCAATTACAATTGTGTGATTTGTCCCTGGTCTAGTATTGATGCAAAGATAAAATGTCAAGGAATACTCTTTCTGTTGTTCGTCAACTAATTGTAATTAAGCCGTATTTCTCTCTCTCATCCTCCAAAAGAGTTAATAGAGTACAAAGCTCAAACAGAGTAGCTGGGGGTCCAAGCAATGAAATTCCTTTACATTGTCATTACAGGTGATAGTGCAGATTAAATTACCTTGATGTATGCAAAATTTAGTTACAAAGAGAAGTTATTAAACTGAGGCTGTTCTTTTGATGTGTAGAACAGAAATGTAGAGTAGTGTTGCCCTTCGGGAAACCTTAGGGTGAACTCTTTCTCTCTGGCTATTGGAAATGTGTGGACATACATTTAAATTGTTAATTTATAAAAATCCCTAGAACTCTATCTTCAGACAATTATATGCATCTCGCAAGGGAGTGGAAGAGAGGAGAAGGAGGAAAAGTAAATCCTGATCTGATATACCAGGAACAAGGTCTGGTAGCTGAAGCATAGGATTGGGAGTCAAGAGGGCCTGACTTCTGTCCTGCGTCTGCACAGATTTATGTGACTTTGGGCAAGTCACTTAAATCCTTTGTCCCAGTTTCCCCACCTTTGAAATGTGGACAGTGATACTTCCTGCTTAATAGAGTTGAAGCTTAATTAATCAATATTTGTAAAGCACTTTAGGATCCTTAGTTGGAAGGTATCATTATTATTCCAATAACTTGTCCAACTACAGTGAACTCCTGAAACTTTCTCCATGACAGTCTCGAGACCATCATCAATTTCTCCCCCCTCAGTTCATTCACAAGGCCCAGTGTAATGTCTTTCAGATGGAACAGCAGCAAACGACCAAATGAGGTTATGGGATTCCCTTTCAGAACACTCCGTACTGCTCCACTAATGTTTGAGGATCATATTGAATGATGTGATATGCTACATATCTATTGCTTTCCTCATCCACTGCCCACGTGGCAGCGTGCTCCCTCCAGCATTGCCAAGTTTAGTTTTTAAACGGAGCCTCTGCCTTGCTGTGAGATACATAGTCAGGTCTCAAACTTAGTATCACTTGTGCAGGCTTAGTGTCAAGGCTAAAGGGAAAGCTGCAGTGTTTGTGCCATACACCGAACATCTTGCTAACTTTGTTCTGGGCGCAACTGTTTAATTATTGGCTTGTGATGATCTACTCTGCAAGTAAAATGCCATTGTATGAATTAGAGGTTGAATACTCACAGTACTGCTTTCATTCTGGTGCTAAGACACACTACACACTGAAAAGCATTGGACAATGCTGTGAGCGTTGTTTAGATTTGACTAGGCACTGTTAATGATTTGTGAAATTTCTGCACTGGCATATTAACTTGTAAAAACAAAGTCCAAAATACTTTTTAGCTTTCTTCTTTGGCAACATTATTTTAATCTCTGAAGGTTGTCCTTCTGTTGCAGTAGTAAGCTAATGTAGGGACCATTGTTACTGGAGGAATCCCACTTCTAGACTTTGAGACTGAGTCAGCATTTGTTTAAAATCACTACCTCTTAAACACTGCAGTGGACCTTTTGATATAATGAAAACTTCTTTAGGAAAAGCCTTGTAGTGTTCAATCCCTGTGCATTTGTTTTAATGTTATTTTTCCAAAAGGCTGGGTAGGTGTTTTTTAAATACTTGCCTTTAGTAGGTATCCTGATATTTAACTCTTTGCTACTAAATCTGTCAACATGGATTGGATAAAAGATGAATAGCTAATGGAAAAAATAGTCAGAGCACCAGACTGAGTTACTAAACTCTCATGGGAGAATAAACAAGTGAACTCTTTTCTTGCAGGTGGTTTGACTATTAGCTGAAAACATGGCATAGCTTTCTTGGGCACATATTTAGCTCAGTGGATAGGAAATGATGTGTCACTACCATGTGTGTGACCCTGAAAACTTGCATCTATTAGTGTTTGCTCAGGAGTATATGTAAAACAGAAGCCATTCTGACTTTTGGCCTAAGTTTTCAAACCAGATGTTGGTGTAACAAACCAGAAATCTGAATGAGAGAAGCATCCTTATAAATTAAACCCTTAAATACTGATGGTTGAGTTGATTGAGAAAATGAGGCAAGGGCAAAAGCTCTCATCTTGTGAATCTTGTCTGTCTGCAGCTAGCAGCAGCTGAGACTTCCCATCTCGAAAGCTATTTAAGAATGTCTATTGGAAAGGTATTGAATATGTTGCAGTGGTGGGTGTAGTTACTGTGTAGAATGATAGCAGACGAGAGCACTTTGTAATAAGAGTCTGCATTTGCTTGGTTTTAAAAACTGAGATGTCTATCGGCAAAGGGTACCAAGCAAATTTATGTATACTTTTTAAAGCAAAAGCAAAATACAGTGGGATTATAAAATCATATACCATGTATACTCCATCATAAGCCGGTTTGTTTATAAGCTGACCCCCCCTTACCCCCCCAAGATGGCTAAGTAAAAATGGTGTATGACCCTTTCGTAAGCCAACCCTATATTTCAGAAGTTGGCAGACTTCAGCTCCTGGCCCGTTAGGGTAAGCCGCTGGCGGGTCGGGACGTTTTGTTTACCTGGAGCATCGGCAGTGGCACTTCCTGCAGCTCCCATTGGCTGGGAATGGCAAACTGTGGCCACTGGGAGCTGAGGGGCTCCAGGTAAACAAAGCGACAGTGTATTAGATGTTCAATTCAATGATTTCACAGAGTTTAAAATCAAATTTTGGTGTAGACCAGTTTATAAGCCAGCCCCCGCTCTTCGATGCGTCATTTTTTACCAAAAAATACTCTGCTTATGAACGAGTATATACGGTAGTTCTTCAGAACTCTTATCGGGTTTTGGGTTAAAGGTGACCAAAAAAGAAAAATTGGGTTTGTGCCCTCTTGCATCTCTGATGTATAAAAAAGGCCTGATACCTGTTTATCCCCAAATCTGTTGTTTCTTGTTCTGTTTCTGTATTAGAAATTCATGTGTTGTCTACTGAGGAATTCTCTGGTGACTGGAGAGAGCTTACAACATTGTGACATAAGAGGCTGTAAGATGAGCAATTAAATGTGTTGGGGACATTATTTGAAGTTTTGTGGAACACCTGTTTAGCTTTGGTGCCAAATGAATGTTTTGAAGAAAGGACATCTTTGTTAAAGACTAGAAAACTCCAGGTGAGATTTGTGAGTTTCCAATAAACATCTGACATCCCAAGATGTCCTTCAACAGTACCAAGGGAAAGACCATACTTTTCATTTCTGGCATTTTAAGCTAAAGAGCAAGCAGGAATATTTCTTAAGCCTTTCAGGACTTCTTTATTCACCATAAAGAAGCAAGAAGGGTCTAAATTAATATCTAAAAATCTTTTTGCACGACACTGTAACTGTTAGGGGAGGGATGTAGTCTTTTTTTAAATCCTGAACATAAAGTTCAAAAATGCTTAGTTACTGTGTAGTTGCTATATCAAATTACTTAGTCATCTGTATAAGCTACGGGTGTTGTCAGTGGGGAGAAGGAAGACAGACATCCCCAAACCAGTGTTTGTTATAATTTTCTTTATTACCAGTCAGTGAACCAGTTAAATTGGGGTGCAGTTTTGCTCACCTTAGACAAAAAACTTATCTGAGTATGGTCTTCGAAATTCAAGGAGAAGCAGAAACAAATTTGCTTTGAAAGAATGTAGTTCAACCAAAGTGGCTTGAAAGGAACTGAAATTAGCAGGTGCCTGGAATATGATCCACCCTGAAGCTAACATCCGTATTTCTTGTAGTACGTAATGCATTACTTCGAATTTGGCATTAATGGCTACAATGGGAAAAGCTAATTTAAACCAACCACTGACTTTTCAACAGGGTTACTTAAGGTCAAGGGAACTTTTTTAATCGCTGACTTAATTCTTTGTCATGCAGTTTGTTGTCTTCCATCTCCTGTAATCATGCTATAGAAAAATCTAATAGGTTCTTAAAGATTTTTGTTATAAAGTTGCTTCTGACTGACGCTGATAAACCAGGGTCTGGGCTTTGGCTAGCATGTCCAGGAATTCTGAATCAAGCAGCGAAGCATTTTGTTGCAGCACAAACGCATGCAGACCATATCCTATCCTCACACCGAGATGGGCCAGAGACTTCAAAAAGTCTGCTTGACAATAGCAAGGTCTCTGTTTTGTATGGAAAGTACCCAGATACTCTGAGCAGTAATACAAAACCGTAAGTTACATCTTACGTAGAGCAGCGAGGCATTTCTGAAGCAGAGCTTCCTTGTCTCTCTCATGATGCACCGCAACAAGTCGCGAAGAGAGCAGGTTGTGATGCGTCTTGGGAGACAGTGTAGCCAGGGAGCCTGGCTCATAGGGAAGAATGGGAGCATGAGGCATCTGAATTGCAACTCCCGCGAGGCAACATAGGTGAATACAGTTTAATGCCACGCTGCCCTGAATTTCAAGGTTTTTATTTGGTTCAACAAACTGACTCTGCTTGAAACAAAGTATTTTTCAACTTGGCTGACAAACTTTCAGTTTTCAGCCAAAAATTTTGACTTTGTTGAAATCCCAAAACTTTCTGTGGAGAAATACTAGTCAAAATGACTTTTTTGGGATGGGGTTTTCCACTGGGGGAAATACACATTATTCCCTGACTTCTGGTCATAGCTCAACTGTTAGTTGTTTATGTAGCGCGATAGATTAGTTGTGGACACAGAATATCCTTGCCCCAAAGAGTTGACAATCCAAGAACAAATGTAAGCTAAAATGTATTCATCTCAGCTCTTGTTCAGCTGTTGTCATAGTTGAGGTTGTTAGGCTTGATCACAATTCCTGAATGGGTGTGTAGGTTACATAGGGCAGAGAACACATTAATCGACTGTCATAGAATTTGAAAAACCTCCCGGCAGAAAGAGGCCACATTTTAGAAATATGTATGTCTTAGGCAGTCTAAAAATTGTTTCCAGGCTGTTCCTTAGAGAGAAGCGTTTGTTCTAAAACAAAAAAAACACACACACCTGTCTCACCAAAAAAACTGAACTGGTGACCTTTTTTGCGAACTTTGACTAGATTTCAAATTGGCAATGACCTATAACAATTTAAAAAATAGTCTCGGGTACCACATCTTTTCATGGGTTGTCTGGCTACATTTTGCGGTTTTACAATCACACTTTCATCTCTCCTTCTCTAATGTCTGTCTTCTGGGTTGCTGTGGGTGTGGGAAGGGGCTCATGAACAGAGGCAATGGCAAAAATAAAATTGAAAGACCATTTTTCCGTAATCTTTCAGTTAGTTTCAGTTCAGTTACTTATCTAAAAAGTTTGACCTACTGTTTTACAAATTTCAGAGTAACAGCCGTGTTAGTCTGTATTCGCAAAAAGAAAAGGAGTACTTGTGGCACCTTAGAGACTAACCAATTATATTGAGCATGAGCTTTCGTGAGCTACAGCTCACTTCATCGGATGCATCAATGAAGTGCATCCGATGAAGTGAGCTGTAGCTCACGAAAGCTCATGCTCAGATAAATTGGTTAGTCTCTAAGGTGCCACAAGTACTCCTTTTCTTTTTGTTTTACAAATGTGAATTTTAAGTTGACTATCACTTTATTGGAAAGATTGAAATGTGTAAAATCACTTTGGTAAAGATGTTGTGTTTAACTTGTTAAATGCTTTAACACCGGAAATTGAGTTTAATGATCCAGTTTGGAGACAGTTTATATGGCCCTTTAAACTTGGTTTACTGGTGGGCTAGTCTGTAATAATTTCAAATCCGCCTTTGGTTTCTTCTAGGTGTAAATTCTGTTTCCTTCAAATTAACTTTCAACATTATATGTAACAAACTCAAGTACATTGTATGGTGTGACTTTGTGGTTCTTGTGGCTGCTATGGGTCAGTCTGGCAGTGCAATCTGACCAAGGTGAAAGGACTAAGATGGCCTGTATGAACAGCATAGCAAAACTATAGCTCTGGTATGTCCCATAATCGTTCAAATGTTTTTGCCTACTGATATGAGAGAGCAAACTTTTACTGATGATAACTTCTCCTGGATTCCCCAATGTCAGCTCAATAATACAAAAACATCCTATACTTCCTTCCAAAATGATCCCTTTTCAATAACTGCAGATGACTCCACTGTCCCAAATCCCTTTTTGCCCACTTCAGAGGATGCTTTTGCATAACCATCTAGGCCAGTGGTCTCCAACATTTTCTGCACAAGATCACTTTTTGAATTTAAATGCAACCCAGGATCTGCCCCATCTCTTCTCTGAAGCCCTGCCCCTCTCACTCCATGCCCCCCTCCCTCCATCGCTCACTCTTCCCCCACCCTCACTCACTCTTACTGGGTTGGGGCAGGAGGTTGCAGGGCAGGAGGGGGTGCAGGCTCTGGGAGGGAGTTTGGGTGCAGAAGGGGGCTCTGGTCTGGGGAAAAGTGTTGGGGTGCTGGCTGGGGGAGGGGGTCCTGGGTGCTGGCTGTGGGAGGGAGGTCAGGGCTGGGGGTATGGGGTGCTGACTGGAGGTATGGGGTGCTGGGTGCGGGATGGGGGTATGGGGTACTGGCTGGGGGAGGGGGGCTCGGGGAGGGGGTTCTGGGTGCAGGCGGAGATATGGGGTGCTGGCTCTGGGAGGGGGCTCAGGGATGGGAGTTGAGGTGCAGGCTCCTGCCGGGTGGCACTTACCTCAGGTAGCTCCCAGTCAGCAGGGCTAAGGTAGGCTCCCTGCCTGTCCTGGTCCCACGCCGCTCCCGGAAATGGCCAACACACCCCTGCAGCCCCTGTGGAGGGGTGGGGCACATAGATCCGCGTGCTGCTCCTGCCTGCAAGCACTGCCCCCGCAGCTCCCATTGGCTGCAGTTCCCTGTTCCCGGTCTAGGGGAGCTGCGGGGGCGGTGCTGGCAGGCAGGAGCAGTGTGCGGAGACCTCTCCCCAGGGGCCGCATGGGCGTGCTGGCCGTTTCTGGAAGTGGCGTGGGGCCAGGGCAGGAAGGGAGCCTGCCTTAGCCCCGCTGCACCGCTGAACTTTTAGCAGCTGGAGATCATGATCGACTGGCAGAGGCTCCAGGATCGACCAGCTGATTGCAATATACAGGTTGGTGGCCACTGATCTAGGCCCTGTTTCTACTATGGTTACAAGCAAGCTGGGATCTGGCTACGAAGTGAGACCATAACCACGTTCCCCCGCTTGGCTACCCTGTGACGTCCCAGCTACTCTACCAGTTCTAACCATGTCAGGGAAGCTAGTTGGGACTCAGGATGAACTAATTAAACTTCTGTTTGCTTTCTGGGAGCTGAAAAATGTCTTCCCTCTGGCAAATACTGACACATTTATTTCAACTCTTCCTGTTTCTAATGGAGCTGCAATTCCAGTTGCTCTTTGTTGTGTGCCAGTGTTACCTTGGATATGGCACACTTTTGGGAATAGTGCTTAGTTAAGAGGTGTATCGGTACCAGCAGGGGGTCATGGGAAACTTGCTTGTGCTGGTTTTATGTGGTGTGACCTTCTTTCCCCTCTCCCTTGGTGCGGGAGGGTTTTGGGGAGGTCCTGAAAGACTGTAAAAGTCTTTGCTATTAAAAACATCTAGTGCTGATGATTTAGATTCCATCTAAATGTTAGTTATTAGATGCCATACAAAATGTTAGCTGTGAAAGCTATGTGTTACTGTTTGGCTTTGCCCTCCAATTTCTAGTTGTAAAGCTGTAACTCAGTGGTCACCAACCGGTCGATCCTAGAGGATCTCCCAGTCGATAGCAATCTCCGGTGGCCCAGTGGAGCAGCCTGCCCCGGCCCCACGCTGCTCTCAGAAGTGGCCCCTGGGGGCAGGGGTCTCCCTCCGCATGCTGCTCCTGCCTGCAACCACCACCCCCGCAGCTCCCATTGGCCGGGGACACGGAGCTGAGGCCAATGGGAGCTGCTGGGGCAGCATGTGGAGCCACGTGCCCTCTGCCACTCCCCCTGCAGGGGCCACAAGGGCACATTGGCCCCTTCCGGGAGCAGCGTGGGGCCAGGGCAGGCAGGGAGCCTGCCTTAGCGGCAGCCACGCTACACCACCAACCTGGAGCCACCGGAGGTAAGTGTTGCCTGGCAGGAGGTTGCACCCCAGCGCTGAGGTCCCCTCTTGCACCCCAGCCCTGAGCCTCTTCCCAGAGCCTGCACCCTGTATCCCCTCCTGCACCCCAACACTCTGCCCCAGCCCAGTGAAAGTGAGTGAGGATGCGGGGGAGCGAGCAATGGAGAGAGGGGGGGAATGGAGTGAGCGAGGCCTGGTCTCAGGGAAGGGGTGGGGCCTCAGGGAAAAGGCGGGGTAGATCCTGGGTTGCCCTTAAATTCAAAAAGTGATCTTGGGTGTAAAAAGGTTGGAGACCACTGCTGTAACACACATGGGTCAAATGAAAATCAGTTACAACTCCCAAACCAGCTCGTCAAAGAATGCCAGATGGGGGAGAGTCTGAGTAGAGAAGAGATCTCGTCCTTTTGAAGACCCTGGCCACACCAACAGGGTCATGTTTGATACCTGTTCACTTCCATAGTGTAATCATACTTCTCTGGTTGGTTGGTAACCCTGTGACAGGGCTTCTGGTTGCTCTGTGCTTCGCTCTTGGGATGATATTTCCCATTCTGAGGTTCATTCAAAAGGGGCATATGGAAGGATTATTCTGTAGTTCAGAATGAGCTGTAGTCTCAATAAAACAATCCTTGCCTGATTTCCAAACTAATCAGGCTGAAGTCTGGCATAGAAGTTTTCAATGCAGGGACCTTGTCCAATGGAAAGAGGGACAATTTATGATTAAACTTCACCCTTCACTCCTGATCTCGGTGATCCCCCTTTCCTGGCTTGGCAATAGAATATAGGAATGTTTGCTAGATCTCTGTTGCTCTGTTCATATATTATTTAATGGACATGCCCAGTTCTGTTCAGTTGTCTCTAACACCCCCCACCCCCAAACTTTATCCTTCCATGAAACAGATACCATATGGAAGGAAGTGTACATATGGAAAAGATTCTACCTTGAAACTGAAACACAATTCTTTATATAAATAGTGGAACTTCTCCTTTCATGGCTGATGCCTTGTTATAGTAGATATGAGTTGTGTCCTCACTGGCAATTGTTATGCTTTTTAAAAAATCTGTCCTTGTTCAAACAGGAATTTTGGGGAATTTCTATGGCCTGTGTTATACAGAAGGTCAGACTAGATCAGGGGTTCTTAAACTGGGGGTTAGGACCCCTCAGGGGGTCACAAGGTTATTACATGGGGGGTCATGAGCTGTCAACCTCCACCCCAAACCCCACTTTGCTTCCAGCATTTATAATGGTGTTAAATATATAAAAAAGTGTTCTTAATTTGTAAGGGGGGTCGCACTCAGAAGCTTGCTATGTGAAAGGGGTCACCAGTACAAAAGTTTGAGAGCCATTGGACTAGATGATCACAGTGGTCCCTTGTGGCCTTGGAATCTATGAATATAAGTGGTGTGTGAATCTTTTTAGAGTGAACTGTCACCTTAGCAATGTTCTGGTAGATCCTTCCACCACCACTATGGGTTGGTACAGAGCAGATGACTAAGTGGATAGGTCAGGAGTTGTGGTAGTTGGGGCTCAGAGTACTTGGCAAATGTTTGGCATATTTGTAGTATCAAAGTTCTTTGATTTGGTTTCAAGAAACAAAATGCTGAAAACTGGAGGCTGGGAGTCATTAGATGCAGGGAAAAACCTGTCAATCTTAATTTTTTACCCTAGATCTTGGGGAATTTGTCTAGAATGGAAATTTAAAGATGACTTACAAAGGAAACAAAATGTGTTATCCCTTGCTGCTATGTGAAATGGTAAAAAGCATAAGGGAAAACTTTAAAGTTAGAAGCTTAAATTCTGACTATCTTGGTTTTTGTTTATTTGGGTTTTTTTTGTTTTGGTGGTTTTTCCTTGAACACTAGTAGGATTGTAACATCACAAGCATAAAGGAAGTGAAATATGATTGATTAAAGGGAAATATTTTAGTGAGAGGGTAAGACTTCATATTCTTGATATTTAGGGTTTAAAAACAAACTTTTTAGACAAAACCTTTCGGCATGTATCCCTCAGAGCAAAACTCATTGGTTTTTCTTTGTTGGTCACTTCAAAAAAAGTGATTTTTTTTTTTAAAGTGAGAACAGTAATTATGTGGCAAAATTTTGTGTGCATACTCCTAATGGCATCAAAAGAGGTGTGAATTCCTGTTTTGCTGAGCACTGGTTCCTGCACCAGAAACAGCCAGTGTGGCTGGCCTTTCTTGAGGTGGCTGGCCTTTCACAGTGCTTGTCACTTGTAATGCTTTTTGCAAATGAAAAGTACCATATAAACACTAATCTCATCTGAAAGTATCCTCCGTTGTTAAATATGGAGACTTATGCCTTAAATAGCTGAGGGGTCCTATTGATCTCTTTAAAAAGTAAGCTGAGTGGTATGTTCATTGTAGTCCTCCCAAATGTAAACACCTGTCATCCGTCCAGCTGTCTTCCACTGGGACAA
The DNA here is from genome assembly GCF_015237465.2 of Chelonia mydas. Taxonomy (NCBI): domain Eukaryota; kingdom Metazoa; phylum Chordata; order Testudines; family Cheloniidae; genus Chelonia; species Chelonia mydas. The sequence goes on from NC_057849.1 coordinate 342,367,247, forward strand.
CAGCAGTTGCACAAAGGTTCTTGAAAATATATGTAAGGAATGGCGGGGTGGGGGTGATCCTTAAAGTTCCAACAGTAATGAGGTGGACTGCCAGGGAGAGACTGGAACTCCAAAACTGAATTCAGACTTTTGCTAGTTTGAGATGTTTCAGCATTCCGAATGTATTGTCTCTTCAGGCCAGGAACTGTCTTTGACTGTACAGCACCCTGAACAATAGAACCTTGATCTTGATTCGAAGTCTGTGTTACTGTAATGCTATCACACACCTCTCTCTCTGTGTATAATTAAAAAAACCAAAAACAAAAAAACCCTCAGTTGGCCCTGGCACTTATGTCATGCTCTGACTCACGGTACAGGAGTTTGTAACCAGTTGCAACAAAAATCCCCTCCCTGTTTCCCTCTTTAGCAATCTCTTCATAGCTGATATTTCTAAATGAGGTTTATTTTCCAGATTGTCAATTAAACTTTTTCAACACTTCAAATTGTTAAAATTCTCAAGTATCTCAGACAAGGATAATTATCTTCAGGACTTAGCCTCCTCTTCACTTTTCTCAGTCTTGAACTAAAACTTTTGAGCCTCTTATCCATTACAAACAAACCTGAACTGCATCTAGGCTTTTGGTACTTTCTGCTGGGCATGGCTACACTGGAAACTTCAAAGTGCTGTCGCGGGAACGCTCCTGCAGCAGCGCTGCGAATGTGGTCACAAGCGAGCGCTGGGGGAGAGCTCTCCCAGCACTCCTGGTAATCCACCTCCACAAGGGGATTAGCTCCCAGTGCGCGGCTCCCAGCTCTTGGAGCTTGTCTACACTAGCACTTTAAAGCGCTCAGACTTGCTGTGCTCAGGGGGGTGATTTTTCACACCCCTGAGCTAGCAAGTTAGAGCGCTATAAAATGTAAGTGTAGATAAGCCTGCTGACTTTTTACTAACTGAATATGACAAAGTAAAATTCTTATCTTTAGATAAAGACCCTGAAACCAGCAAGGGCAAAAAGATCTCTGCGGCTAGTGGAAACAAAATAAACTCACGTCTCGAACAGTTTTCATTTTTAAGCCTTGTAGGATGTCTGATGTGTTACAAGTTAGGTACTTAGTGAAATAGGAGACTCATGATGCTTCCTTTGCAGATCCCCATTGTAGGAGTTGTGTGCCCTGCTATGCAGGCCAAGAAAACACTTCAAAGTAGTATAACCCTTAGTCAATATTCTGGAACAAAGAATATAAAAAGCCTCTAATCATTTCTTATTTCTCTTTCTGGTGCTCTGAGCTCTCTCCCTGGGTCTGACTATTGTTAGGATTTGGCAAGTTTTAGCTGTATAGAGACTAAATCAATGTTGGTTCTTTTTTCAGAGTAGCAGCCGTGTTTAGTCTGTATCCGCAAAAAGAACAGGAGTACTTGTGGCACCTTAGAGACTAACAAATTTATTAGAGCATAAGCTTTTGTGGGCTACAGCCCACTTCATCGGATGCATAGAATGGAACATATATATATACACACATATGCATACAGATAAGTTGGAAGTTACCATACAAACTGTGAGAGGCTAACTTGTCTGTACAAATGGACATGGAGCAGGAAATTAGGTCTAAGAGTTGGTGGGTTTGCCCCATAAACTGTCCACTTTCAGACAAGAGTCCTCCATGGTCAATGGTGTGGAGAATATGAATAAGAAAGTGTTATTTATCCTCCACATAACACAACCACCAGGGGTCACCCAATGAAATTAATAGGCAGCAGGTTTAAAACAAACAAAAGGAAGTACTTCTTCACACAGTGCACAGCAACCTGTGGAACTCATTGCCAGGGGATGTTGTAAAGGTCAGAACTATAATGGGGCTCAAAAAAGAATGACACGTTCATGGAGAATAGGTCCATCAATGGCTATTAGCCAAGATGATCAGGGACACAACCCCATGCTCTGGGTATCCATAGCCTCCCACTGTCAGAAGCTGGGAGTGGACAACAGGGGTTGGATCACTCAGTAATTGCCTGTTCTGATTGTTCCCTCTGAAGCACCTGGGATTGGCCACTGAGAGAAGACAGGATTCTGGGCTATTGAGACCAGTGGTCTGACACAGTATGGCTATTTTTATGTTCTTATGTGCTTGAAAAATTGGCACTCAACAGGATTGCTTTCTGTGCAGATTTTATACCCAATGTCTGATGAAAATGTAGTTGGACTCAAGGTCTGTTTACAGAGTAAGCCTTGAGTACTCCTGGGCGCTCTGCTGAAAGATGTCACAGGTTTGATTCAAAGTATATGGCATCACAAGACTGTAAGAAATCCTTGAATTAATGTCTTAGATCCTTCACTGACAGATATGAGGACATATTTAGATTTGTCTTGAGATGGATCCAAAGTCATAGGATCCTATTTCTGCAGGTTGAGCTGTTCAGTCTTTGAGAGGCTAAAACATTCCTTCAGTGGCTCTGAAAATGAGGCAACATAGGCAGGCATGCTGAGGATCCGGCAGCAGGAACTACTCCCCAGCAGGTTGGTTCTGATTGTGCCTTGGCACAGATGGACTCCTTGGGATCCTACAGGTCCCAAAAGTGGCAGGATGTTCTTGAATCTGAGGCAACCATTCGCTTGTTGGAGCCTTTGGAACTGTCTTCTCATTTAAGATTTGGTTTTAAGGCCATGGAAAGATGTCTGAAAGCAAATAATTAGGTCAGAGTCTGAATTCTTCACTCATCAGATCTGATGTTTTAGCTATAGTTGAATTTTCTCTGGAACGATTGATCACCCCTTAGGGACACAGTCCTGTCTGGTACAGTATCTTGTGGTCCTTCTCAACATGATTTATGTTTTGTTCTGTATGTGAATAGATTTCTCCTTAGTGATGCTACACTTGGGGGGATTTTGAGTTATGGCTCCACTTTGACAGTGTAGTAAGATCGACAGTTGTCCCTTAATATGAATTCTTGTTAGCTTGCTATCAGAACTTTTCATGCCAGCCTTTCTGAGCTGGTGAGACAGCAATATTAGCTATCCAAAGTGATAATCTTCCTGCTACTTTATCACAGGAGCCATTACAGGGCTCGGCCTATGTTTACCACTCTGACTTTTCAGGTGCCATCTGAAAACAATGTTTCCCTCCTGCCCTAACAGTCCTTTAAAGATTTTGACTTAACACTTCCGGTTACAAGATCAACTTTTAATAGAATATTTTTGATGCTGAGGGAGACTGTTCCGAAGTAAATAGACTTCACAGCGTGTGGTCTGGTGGATAGAGCAGTGAGCTGGGAGCTTGGGAAGTCCCTAGTTCTAGTTCTCTTTGTCACTCAGTAGCTGTTGGTAAGTTTTCTAACTTGATTTGAACCCATCAATAAAATGGGTTTACTTATGTCACCGGGATGTATGGAGGATTTTTTGCACAGTGCCTTGAAGATGAAAAGGTGCCAGCATAAATATTTATGTTTTAGCATACTGTTGAGTAGAGAACTTTCCTGTGTATTGGTGGTGCTGGGAGCTCTAGGAGGACAGCCTGGAGCATCTCACTTGTGAAAATGGAAATTCTCTCTGTCATGCATTCCTTTTAGTCTGAAGGAATGTTTTGACTCTTATAGTGCTTAGCTCCTCTCATCAGAGGCTTTCAAAGAGCTTTGCAATGGTGGTTCCCCATTTGTAAAATAGGGGATATACTTAAGGTACGTAAGTAACTGAAGTTCATATGGGAGTAGAAGTTGGGTTCCCTTACTGTTAATTCTCCTGATGCCTCCCTCATAACTCATGTATTAAAATTAGTGATTAAAAGCAATTGCTGTTGGGTCATATTCATGATCCATTAACACTGCTTTATATTGGAATACTTCAGCAAACTAGGAGACTGAAACATCACTGTTAATTGTTTTAACTTGTTACTGAATCCAAAGCTTTTTGCCTTTCAGTGCTGTATTCCCTTCTCCACAAAGCACTGGCTGCTTTGATTTTTTGTAAGTTAATGTAACTTAATGTTTAAAAATAGTTCTCTTTTAGTGTTGTACCAGCACATCATAATCGGCCCCTCTACCATCTCTCTAGAGACCTCTAGGTTTTTTTGGCATTGCAAATCAAATTAATATTAGATTGCCATAATTTGCATTCTTTCAGTGGGAGGCCATCTGACAGAATTAAAGGCAGCCAAATAGAATTGAACACACCAGGACTTGCCATTGTCATGGAAGAGACATGGGAAAAATTCTGCTTAAAAGTATAAACAGTTAATACCAACTTAGAAACTAAAATGTGATTGGCAAGAAAAGTTGCACTCTTCCTGTTTAGTGGATGTTGCCCCAATGCATTTGAGGGGAAGAGGGTTGTCTTTAAACCAGGCCCTCACCCCATCAAGGATGGTGCTCCTGTGGTTCAGTGACTTCAGTGTGAGCAAGTGCAATCAAGGTTTCAGCTACCATTGTTTCTAAATTTTAATTCCCCTGCTCAGCTGCATACCAGTCACTAAGGTGGTGCCAACAAAGAGTTCAGTTTTTAATGAAAGCATAGATTCTTGAGGAAACAGATAGCAATGGTCCGTCCCTCTCCTCCCCAACTCAGAGAGAGCTTCCTGGAGTTTTCAAGTTCTGAACACTGTTCCCACCGCAACGTTAAAGAGAAATTAAAGGAAGGCTACTTTGTTCTACTTAACATGGATTGAGGAGTGGAGGCAGGGAACTCCCTTTAACATTTGTGGAAGTAATGTCCGTTAATAATTGGATTATTCAGATATATTTCAAGGATATTAAATTTCATGTCTGTAAAGATCAGTGGTTCTCAACCTACTTACCATTGTGGGCCGCATCCCATACTACCTGCATGGCCCTGAGGATGTCACCTGGGCCGCAGCTGTGTCCTGATTGGGCCGTGAGTTGAGAACCACTGGTAAAGATATTCTGAATATTAAGTTTTAGACTGTTCAGTGTGCCAGGTTTCCAGTAAGGATCATGACTCTGAGTTACCATGTTGTCATCTAGACTTAACATTTTCCTTTACTTAATACATCAGTATTGAGAGCAAACATGAAGTCACAATCCTAGGAGGACTCAATGAATTTGTAGTGAAGTTTTATGGACCACAAGGAAGTAAGTATATGTCCTGTGCCTCATTATGATGCCTTTTTTATAGTTAAAACATTTCATGATGGTTTTAGGAAAAACAGAAGCAAATGGCCAAGTACTACATCAGTTGTCCATATGTAGTAACTGGGAGCACCCAGAAAATCTGGAAACTGCAAGTTGGAGCAAGGGGTCAAGGGATGCCATTGCACTTAGGTTGCATCTTGACCACAACCTGTCCGATTTCTCCCAGCTGACAATAGGGGAAGATGGGGGTGAGAGCAGAATTTCAAACCTTAATATTGGGTGAACATCATCCTCTCTCATAGCTGAATGACGGGTTGGTAGTTTTGAGTGATGTGCAAAGCCACAGCATTATCTTAAAATAGAGCTTAAATTTCAAAGGTCTTGAGTGGAACCACTCGTGGGGTTTGGCACCTTGGAAAATCTGGCCTGTCAGTTGAATTTTATAAAGTGCTTGTAAACAAGATTGAAGGCCAAGATAGATTTTTTTTTTCCAAAAGAATTCGCTCTCTTGCTGGATCTCTGTGTCTTAAATTAGTAATGCCTCTCAGGGTAAGTAGATTATTCTAACTTTTGTGGTCTGAATAAGGCTCTGGGCACTTTGTGCTGAAAACTAATGTAGTATCAGTTAAAATCAGAGCCCCAGTATAGACCAGTGCCCTTCACATCTTAGGGGAATGGCCATTACTATAGGGCTTTCTATCTGTGCTCTGTGTCAAAGAAAGGAGGTTTGACACGAGGGCTTATTCTAAATGGTAATTATTTTTCCAGGTCTTTTTTTACTTAATGCCATTGTGCTTTTCTTCTAGGCAGAGTTCTGCAGTATGTCTAACACCTGCATTTTTCTCTGATTGCAGCACCATATGAAGGTGGAGTGTGGAAAGTTAGAGTGGACCTTCCTGATAAATACCCTTTCAAATCCCCATCTATAGGTAACCATCATCACTTGCAACCTAAATCTATCTTGTTGCTCATGTAATAGAGAGAACTACTATTTTATAGCATTTTCACAAATTAAGAGATACTAGCAATTGCTGTAATTTTTCACTGATTTTTATGTAGAGACTTTACTGAAGTCAGAGACCTTCTGCAGGTTTCTGATAACCTTAATGTTAAAGCATAATATTAACATTAAAGTATAGAAGGATGGTCTTGTACTTAAATTACTGGACTGGGATTCAGGAAGTCTGGATTCAGTCCCTGACTGAGCTACAGACTTTCCTGTGACATTGGGCAAGTTACCATCTCAGTTCCCCATCTGTAAAAATGGGGATACTTTCCTATCCCACAGGATTGTAAAGATAAATTAATTAATGTTTGAGAAGCTCAGATGCTTACAGTGCATGCAGTGGGGTGCGCTCACAGGTATGTAGATAGCATTATTCATTAATGTGCCCTATGGTCTGTGTGCTCTTTTATGCTATAATGTGCATTCTTGGATTGACCTCAGATTCAGAAGTAGGCTGTTGGTGACCTTCTTTCCAGGAGCATGATTTGGAGGCCTGAAATGCAGAAGCTGAAGCCTGGTTTTACTAATCACCTTGGATTTACTAATAACAGTGTTCTTGTAGTACATGAAACAATGTAGGTCTCTGTTGCTGCTATGATCAGAATAGCAGCAACGCTATAAAATTGGGTCGTGCCCATTTGGCTGAAGTAGTGATTATCCTTGTTCACGTTGAACAAATCAATATCTTGGTAAGGCAAAGTTTTTATTTTAGGGCATGTCCATTATGTCTTTCAGTCTTGAATAGCAGTGATCTAATTTCAGTATTTTTAAACTTCTCCAGTAGTTTGAATATGATGAATAAAAAATAGCTTATATTGTTTGAAAAACTGAATCAAATACAGCGACATGATTAGGTTTCAACATCCCTTTCTTGGATTATGAAATAGGTGCTGCTAACTCATGGAGTGACAGGGTAGTTGCCCGTTGAAAGGGCAGACTTGTAGTTCAATCCACTGAAGTATTTTGAGGAGTCTTCCATCTAAAGAACTGAGAACAGCTTGAGGAAAATTGATATGGAAACTTGACAAAGTGGGTTGGAGTAGATGGGTCCCTTCCAATCCCAACATGCTGATATGAAGACAGTGGGTATTTGCTGATTACTTAATACTCTTACATGGAGACTGTTTTATTTAGAATCTTTGCCTCTTGCGTGCAAACTAATCTTTCTGGTCCTTCATATTAAGTATGCCCGTTGTGTATAGACAGTGTCATCATTCCCCGTCTTGTATCTTTCTTACTTTTATATAAAAATTCTTATATGCACGTCTAATCTGAATAACCACATGATCTTATGCTACCACTGTTGGCCTTCCTCTCACTGTCTGCCTGTAACACTGACAGACCCTGGTTGTCAGCAGGTGGGATCGAACCTGGGATCTCTGAAGCTTAGTGTATGAATCTCTACTGCATGAGCTAAAAGCCACATGGCTCCTAGCCAAGGCTGTGGCAGATTGATCAATCTCTAGATCAGTGGTTCTCAACCTATTTACCATTGTGGGCCACATATGTAGCTCTGTGTTATATGGACTGCATTCACACAGTATATATGCTACCTGTACATCTTCAAAAAATAAGGTTTACTATTATATGACAGCAATATGATTCAAATCAATACAATACCTTTCATTTCAACACTGGCAAATGTCTATCAAGAGCTTTTTAAATTAGCAAAATAAGTCAAAACATTAACTCTTCAAATTAACTTACTGTAAGGGTGGCATGGCATGATGTTTGCTATCCTCACTTCAGCGCTGTGGTTGGGCTGAGTGCCCAGAGAGTGCAGCTGTGGAGCCTGCGGGGAGCCCTGGCCAGGGCTGGGTACCCCCCAGACAGGGAATGCCCCCCCATCACCCAACTCCCCTGGGATTGTTCCCTCAGCATCCAGACCCCGCCCCCCGGCCCCAACACTGGGCTGGTATACATGGCTTCCCTGCAGAGACAGGGTGCCCTGTCCAGTACAGAATGGCTCTCCCAGGGATAGCCCCCTCCAGCATTTAGTTCCCCATCCAGGGACTGCACCCCAGCATCTTCCAGCCCCCTCCCCCAAGGACTGCCCCTAGCACTCAACCCCCGCGTCCAGGGATTGTGCCCCAGTATCTAGCCCTCCATCCAGGGACTGCCACCAGTCCCCGCACCTAATTTGTCCCCCATGCACCACCTTCCCCATGCCCACTGGTCTCACCTCAATTGCAGGTAGGATGACCAGATGTCCCGATTTTATAGGGACAGTCCCAATATTTGGGGCTTTCGCTTATATGGGTGCCTGTTACCCCCACCCCATCCTGATTTTTCACACTTGCTATCTGATCAGCCTAATTGCAGGTAGCTCAGTTGCCCTGCCTGCCTGCCACGGCAGTTCTAGTGCTGGGGAGCCTGCTCAAGCCAGGGTCACTCGACCTGTGGGATGGGGCTGTGCTGAGCATCCTGGCCTCCAGCTGGGCCCAATCCTGCTGGCCAGGAGGAGGGGGATGAGGCTGAGCCCGATCCTGTGCCACCCCATTTTTTCAACCAGCTCTGTGCCTAGCTTTGTGCCCAGACCATATCAGTTTGCAGACTATAAGTACAGGGCATTGCCATGCCAGCAATCTTAGATGTGAGTGAGAGGCTGCCCTAGACAAATTGCAGTAAGTGCACAACCTCTGCCTATCTTATTTAATTTAACACATTGGTAAAAAGTTTAATTCCAAAGTGTAATTCTACTCTGAAAACTCACTCAATGGATCTGCTCCTTGCGTGTATTGGAGTCACGCTGCTGATTTAGCTGCAGAAATAAGTTTTGCTCCCATAAGCCCTGTAGAACCTACACGTCTAAAAGTAAGCCAGATTCTGTTCCTTGTACATCAGTTGTTTGCTAGGTTCCAGTCAATTACACTGAGGATAGTGACATTGCACTGGTGGCGTTGAGGACAACATTTCTCCTGGACAGCCTTTAGTACTGGTCGTGCTGTGAAAGGTAGAAAACAACCTGGCATCAGAGACTGAAGTAGACTGAGTTAGCAGAGCTGACCATTAGAGAGAACATCTTTTTGCTTCCAAATCGAACATGTTTGATTGTAAGTTCATTGTTCATTGTCTTGATGAGTTTCTCAGTACCCCATTCGTACCTCACCAGATACCCTCTTGCACTCATTCTATGCGTCACAAATACCCACTTGTGGCTGCGAAAGCTCCTCCTCCCCCTTTGAAGTGTCTGCTGCTCTGGGGTCCATCCTCTCCTCTTCTTGAGAGAAGGCTGCTAGCAGCCCAGGTTACCAGCTGGGTGGAGTGGCATTGAGCTGAGTCTCCAGGCTGAATAAATCATAGAATTGTAGGGCTGAAAGGGACCTTGACAGATCAACTAGTCAGGTCCCCTACACTGAGGCAGGACTAAGTATTATCTAGACCATCCTGATAGGTGTCTAATCAGCTCTTAAATACGTCCAGTGTTGGAGATTCAACAGCCTCCCTAGGTAATTGAGGAATGCTGAGATAGCTCTGTTTGGTTTAGTCCAGGGGTCTCATACATGTGGGCCGCATACGGATCGCGGAGCTATTTGCTGTGGCCTGCCAAGCTCCCTGTGTCTCCTCCCCACCCCCACGGTTATTTCCCCCCCCAGTTATTTCCTGTGGCTGCCAGGCTCCCCTCCCCCACCATCCCCCCAGCTTGCTGTGTCCCCCCTCCTCTACCTACCTCCAGGCGCTTCCCGCTGCCAAACAGTTGTTTGGCAGCACTTAGCTGTTTCCAAGAGGGAGGGGGGAGGAGCGGGGAACCGGGTGCTTGGGGGAGGAGCGGGGAACCGGGTGCTCGGGGGAGGAGGTGGAGAAGAGGCGGGGCAGGGGTTGGAATAGGGGCAGGGAGGGGGTGGAGTTGGGGTGGGGACTTTGGAGAAGGGTTTGGAATGGGGGTGGGAAGGGGTAAGAAGGGGCAGGGCAGGGCCTCACAGAAGGGGTGGAGTGGGGGCGGGGCCAGGGCAGCCTGAGGGGCAGTGTCAGTGATGTGGCCCTCGGGCCAATGTATGTCTTCATGCTGCCCTCCTGGTAATTTGAGTTTGAGATCCCTGGTTTAGTCTCAGACCTGGCACAGTGAGCTGAATTCCTATCAGCTGCTCAGCACAGGAACTTCTGGGAGGAGGGAGCTTCAGCTGGGAATGGAGTTGGGCAGTCACGGTCAGGGGGAGAGTACAGAAGATACTAGTATCCAGAGGAGGCAATAAGGCAGCTGCAACAGGGAGGAGGTTTGTGTTTTCTTTGGGTTACATTTCTGCCACCTTTTATTCCTGCACCTCAGTCTGGCTTATAGGCCAGAGCCAGAGCTGAGTAAACTTTTGGCCCTTCTCTCCAGGGACAACAAGATTTCAATATAATGTTCTTGTGGAGAGAGGGAGAAAGTACTTAAGTCATTCTCTAGTAACCAGTCTAACTGATGCAGGAGTGATGGAAGCTTTGGGGGAGCTGTGTCCAGTCATCTTCAACGAGAAGCTGTGCCAGATTGGAAGGAGGCTTGTGAGTAAGAGTCAGAGGAAACACAGCAGTAATCTATGACCGGGTTGTGTGCTGTTCAGCCAATGGTAGTCTCTTCAGTTCCCATGAGGCAAGAGGTTGAAGACACTATTTGCTCTACCCCAAGCCTGGGATCACTACAATTCGGGGAAATGAATGAATATGGTTTAACTGGCAAGATTCTTCTCTGGTTTGGTCTAACTAGTTTACTGATCTGTAACAAAAGGAGAAAAGGCAAGATAATTTCAGTGTGATGGAGATTCCTATAAACAGATAACATGACTGTCTGTCACTGCACTCACTAGAGCACTAGGGATATGGATTACACTACGCCAGTTGCATGCAGAAGGCAGTGTAAATTGTCTGTGTAAATCAGTGGATCATATAAAATAGAACCAGTTCCCTTTTCTCCTTAATAAATTATATCTTTTATGTTGAAACTTTAAAACGAGTGCTCTTTTTGCAGCTTTCCCTGTTTCTCTCAAGTGCTCTGGAAGAACTTGGGTATATAGTCCATTCAAGTTTTAGAAACCGTTAATGTGAACTGGAATGTAACACTTTTTTCCAACAAAGTAGCATAGTGGCTTGGGGAAGTGTATTGAGTGTTCCAAGGTGCTCTTGATGAAGTGTTTAGTCTTTCCTGTGCTTAAAGTGGACTCCCAATTGTCAGTTTCCAACCTTTTAGAAACCAACTTTTATTCCAATATGGCACAGAGTAAGGTACACAAGAATTTGACCCACCACACTATTGGGAGCTTCAACATATTCTCCTTAGAGAAGTGTAACTAAAATAACTTTGTTCAGTTTGTTTAAACAGGGGTTGGGCCGGGTTAGTACCCAGAAGGTGAACCTCAATGGAAAATCCAGCTGCTTCAAGAAGTGGTATAGATAATTCATATGTTGCTCTTCTTGGTTTAATATTAAACCAGTGCTCCAGGCAAGTATTAGTGACTTTGTGCTGCTGGAGAATCTTTCAGAATAGATTTAAAACTGAAATCCTGTCTGCTTGTCTTTGAAGATTATATGGCACATCTTGCAGGAGAAATATTAGCCCTGGTGTGGTGCCTGCTTTCCAGTTTTGGTCATTTTTCCTTATGTAACTGAATGTGTGTAAGGAATTACTTCCTTTTCTACTCAGCTTTGTAATATTGTTGTGCTGTGTTAAATAATTCCTCACCCCAGAGGTGGCACTCTCCCAAGTGCTTCCCATTTATAGTTTATAAAGCATCCAGGGCTCTTCCTGCATGAAAGGAGCAATAGAAATGGGAGTTCTCATCACTAATGCATTTGCAGTTTTCATTATCTTGGACTGTGGGTACCTGCCACCTACTTCTGACTATGCATATTCATGTTATCTTTGTGCCTGTCATATAACTCACTGAAGCTACCAGGCCGAAAATAGTCTTGATGCAAGATCTGATTTTTCTTTCAAAGCAAGTGCATTTTTATCAAACTGGCATTTCCTTTTAGAATGCATGCATATAAGCCCAACATCCTTGTGTCCGGCTGTGACTCTGAACTTGAGGCTTCAAGTGTGGGGACAAACAGAGCAAATTTACACACTGCCACTAAAATCCTGGCTCTTGAGTGTTAAACTGAATCCACCCAATTCAGACAACTCTAAAACTTTATTTTTTAAGAAGTAGCTGATTTTGCCAAAATTTGTATAGTTGGCTTTTGAAATTGGTTTAAGCTGCTTTTAATTGTGCCCTTGGCAGTTGTTTTCATTGTTCCATCCCCTTCACATTTATTAAAAAACCAAGCTCGGTCAGACTTAGAAGTTGGTTCCTTCTCTTTCTCCAGTGGGTGATCTGTTTTGAGTTGTTTACTGTTTCAAATACTCTGGCCTTTCATTTTTTCCTTTAGGATTTGATATCTTCAGGAGAACATGCTTTTTAGCTTCTTCCTGTTTTTAAAAGGAGAATTGAGAAATGTTCTTTTAAATGTACTGTTTCAATATTCCAAATCATGAGAATACTTGGTGTAAATGTAAAAATAAAAGTAATTATCTGTTCATAAAATTCCAAAGGCTGAGATTAGGATTTAATGGGTCTCTGTCCTTGATGCCACAAACACCTAAACCCAAGACAAGTATTTCCTGCCCTACTCAGATGTTAAGTGATGTTGCCAATGGCTTGTAGAAGAAATGGAAACCTAGGACCCTGAACTCCTGCTTTGGCATCTAAAAGCTTCTGTGTATTGCTGCGTATTTGCTTCCTTACTACTATCTTTTCTCTGCAGTGTTTTGGCTATAAGTGCACACAATATTCCAAAATATCACAATTATATCTCAAAATAACTTCCATATATTCATATATCAAGTCCTTGTTTCTCCTCCAGTTCTGTGGCTAGTCTAATTTAGCCACACTATCTTGCATTTATATAGCACCTTTCATCCCAAAGTAAACTACCTGCTATATATAGGGATCAGTGTAGGCACTTCTGGTGTGAAACATGGTAGCTACTTAATAGTACTTGGCAACACTATACAAGATCACCAGATATCTCCTAGGCTGTGCTCAATTTTTATTTTTCATTGCAAGTTCTATTTTTACTTCCATCTCCTAACTGGATTGCCTTACAATTTGGTACTTAAAATTTCGTAAGTCACTTATCACCGCTGATCATTATGAATTTGCTCTTGCACATGTATATCAGTTCTTATTATAACCTATAAGAAACTTGAAAATGCCCATTCCTCCAAATAAGCTATGCTCTGTATAGAGGGAAGGATGAAACACCAGAAGGCAATATGTATCCACTCCTCCATTCTGTTCCCTTGACACGTACTGAACACTCGATACAGCTTCTCTGCCACAGTCAGGGAATGGTGGAAACAGGCTGACAAAATGTAGAAGCTGCTTTCAGCATGACTTTGGCACAGATTCACAATGTCTCTTGTACCAGTCACTGAAGCCTGTGTCATGTGACAGTTTACCTAAGCAAAAAGGTGAATTGACTGTTGGAACAATTCCCAGTGTGGCAGTTCTGCAGGTTTTGCTAGATTTTCTAGAATTTGCTCTTTAACCTTGATTTTAGTTAAACTGGTGAATAGTGTCCTCCTAGTTAGGAAAGGGATTATCTAATGATTAACCCAAGACTAGGAGTCCTGAGATCCCAGCTCTGCCACTGTTTTGATGTGACTAAAGACAAGTCATTTAACCTCTCTGGCTGAGTTTCCCCATCTATTTATACATCAGAGCTTGTAGGTATAATGTTGCAGAAGTATCGAAGATACTGTATTAAAAATGCTACAGATGTGAAAAGTACTATAATAAAAATAGCTGTGGGACAGTTTACATTACTTGTGATGTTTGCAATGTAAACTGTCCCAAGCTGTTTTGTTAGTGATTTGGTGTTATAAAGCACATTTCACACTTAGCTTAAAATGCTTAGCGGTAAACAAACAGCCCAATCCTGTACTAAAATAGGTTCTGTGGTCCAGAGCTGGAGTACCAGGTTCCAGGATCTCTACCGTTGTGTAATGAATGCCTCTGTGTTAAGGTGGTGCAGTGCATACAGCACTATTTGTCTGATATTACCAGTTAACATGCTGAATAATCTCTTAACCTGAGACTCCTTAAAAGAACCTTTATCCGTAACTTTTATTGGCAAGGGGAAGAGGTTACCTAATGCAGAGCTGTGCACAAGGTAGTAATCCTCCATCCACTGTGAGGTGCGTAGTTATCCCCACTTTACAGTCAGGGAAACTGACATAGATAAAATGACTTGCCTGAGTCCACAGAGAGTCTGTGCTGAGCAGGGATTAGAATTGAGGTCTTGGCTTCTGCCCTGTGCTTGGTCCCCTCTAGATCACACTACACTGTTTTTAAGAGCTCTTCTGGAGGATGGCACCTATAAACACTGGTATACTTCCTTCCCATTCTTTGTGTCTGTATTTCATATGAAGCTAACTCCATCATTATTTGTGTTGTGATAGCGTCCACAACCCCGTTGTGCTAGGCGCTGTACAAACGCAGCACAGAAAGATGGTCCCTATCCCCAGGAGCTTACACTCCTAAGTATAAGACAAGATGACAGATACAGACGACAGATGGGGGAATACAAGGAAACAATGATAGTGTTGGTCAGCATGATAGGCAGTAGTCCCAGCACACCAGAAGCTTAACCACTGTATTGTATCTGAACCCAATACCTCTTGGTTCGGAGGCAAGAGCACAACCACAGAGTTGTGCTGTAGTCTGACTGAACAATTACAACACTCACTCTAACAGGATGCTAAAATCACAGCTTCCTTGTGACGGTTTGCATGTTAACTACCGCGCTGAGATAATGGGTCAGGAATGGCGAGCTGATACCAAAGCTTGTTATGGTATTTGACTGTCCATGTGGCAGTAACAGAGGCACGTTACATAAGAGAGAGATGAATCTGCTGCCATAATGGGTCATGCAGGAACGAGGTTAAAAAGTCCAACTGGTCTTGAGTTATGAGATGAATACGCACATGGGGACCAGGAAGGACTGGGGGTGTAAGGTTGAAACCAAAAACAAGTGGTGGATATAAACTGGCTACACTTCTGAAATGGTCTGAACTCCTTTTAAAGGTGGCATTGCTTTATTCCTGGTGCAGTTCAGTCCCATAAGGTTGTTTCTTTGTCAAGAGGGAAGAGACAATTCTGAAAGTTGAAACTTGCTATGTTTTTGCCCT
The DNA here is from genome assembly GCF_015237465.2 of Chelonia mydas. NCBI lineage: Eukaryota > Metazoa > Chordata > Testudines > Cheloniidae > Chelonia > Chelonia mydas. The sequence goes on from NC_057849.1 coordinate 342,382,460, forward strand.
TTTCTTGTCTTGTTTGCCTCAGCAGGGCTACCAATCACTGCTCTTGTTAGAAGGCTGTACTATGCATCAGAAAAAAGTCTTCATGGGACCTCTCTCACAACCTACTGGCTAGTTGGCTGTACTTTGAACACAGATAAGCGATGGGCTGCCCTTTGAGGCAATGTCTGGCGGAATGCAGCCAATTCCTGATACGGAGGGGAAGTAGCGATTGGTGCAAGAATGTCCCAGCTGCTACAGGCCAGCACTGCAGGTAGTTTGTGCAGTTGCAGTGGTGGAAGGGATAGTGAGACAACTTCCAGTCCATGTTCCTGTTGATTCTTCCTCCTGAACTACCATATTTCTAGTACCAAAGCAGTCATTCCGCCTGAAGAAGTGGACATGAGGCCCTGATTCAGGCAGGACAGTCTGTTTCAAACCGTCCGTGGGGTTAAACTCCAAAGATATGTCTATGCTGGAAAGAAGAACCCAGGGTACAGAGTCTCAGAGCCGGGGTCAATTGACTCTCGCTTGCGAGGCTTAAGCTGTGGGGCTAAAAATAGCAGTTTAGACGTTCCTACTTGGGCTGGAGCTGCTCCTCTCTTCAGGTCTCAGATCCCGGGCCCCAGCCCAAGTGGGAACGAGACCTGAAGAGAGGAGCAGCTCCAGCCCAAGTAGGAACGTCTAAAGTGCTATTTTTAGCCCCACAGTCTGAGCCTAAGTCAGTTGACCTCGGCTTTGAGACTTGGCACCACAGTGTTTCTTTCCAGTGTAGATATACCCTAAAGTTTGAACGCCCTAGAGAGCAATTAAAATGTGAAATAAGCCTTCAACAGAAAGACCTTTTGGTTCCAATTCATCAGGTAGGACCAGGACAGTTGCCTTTCGAGATAGCAACTAGTCATCTTGGTAATCTGCCTCTGCCTCTAAGGAAAAGTATATCCCAGAGAAGGTAGTTTGTGATGGTGAGCAAGCACTGCCAGTACTTTAAATCCTATCTTTGGGCTATTCATAGCCACATCTTACTTGGCTAACCACTATCTCCAGAAACCATCCTTGATGTCAGCTTAAAGAAGTCTTAAAGAAGAGACCAAGGACAGCATAGGCCCATTACTCAGTGAGGGGGGGGGAAACCACAACAGAAAATATGGAAATGGCAGAAGTGCTTAATGACTTCTTTGCTTCAGTTTTCACCAAGAAGGTTGGTAGTGATTGGACATCTAACATAGTAAATACCAGTGAAAATGAGGTAGGATCAGAAGACCCTAAAATAGGGAAAGAACAAGTTAAAAGGTACTTAGACAAATTAGATGTCTTCAAGTCACCAGAGCCTGATGAAATGCATCCTAGAATACTCAAGGAGCTGACTGAGGAGATATCAGGGCCATTAGCAGTTGTCTTTGAAAAGTCATGGAAGACAGGAGAGATTCCAGGAGACTGGCACTATATTAGCCCCTTTCCAATCTATAAAAAGGGAAATAAGGACAACCCAGGGAATTACAGATCAGTCAGCTTAACTTCAGTACCCAGAAAGATAATGGAGCAAATAATTAAGCAATCAATTTGCAAACATCTAGAAGATAATAAGGTGGTAAGTAACAGTCAGCATGGATTTGTCAAGAACAAATCGTGTCAAACCAACCTGATAAGTTTCTTTGACAGGGTAACAAGCATTGTGGATAGGGGGGAAGTGGTAGACGTGGTATATCTTAACTTTAGTAAAGCTTTTGATGCTGTCTCGCATGACCTTCTCATAAACAAACTAGGGAAATACAAGCTAGATGGAGCTACTATAAGGTGGCTGCAAAACTGGTTAGAAAACCGTTCACAGAGAGTAGTTATCAGTGGTTCAGTCATGCTGGAAGGATATGTCAAGTGGGGGTCCCACAGGGATCAGTTCTGGTTCCAGTTCTGTTCAATATCTTTATCAATGATTTAGATAATGGCATAGAGAGGACACTTATAAAGTCGGCGGACAATACCAAGATGAGAGGGGCTGCAAGTACTTTGGAGAATTGGATTAAAATTCAAAATGATCTAGACAAACTGGAGAAATGGTCTGAAGTAAATAGGGTGAAATTCAATAAGAACAAATGCAAAGTACTCTTATTTAGGAAGGAACAATCAGTTGCACACATACAAAATGAGAAATGATTACCTAGGAAGGAGTATTGCGGGAAGGGATCTGGGGGGGTCATAATGGACCACAAGCTAAATGAGTCAGAGTAACACTGTTGCAAAAAAAGCAAACGTTATTCTGGGATGTATTAGCAGGAGTTTGTAAGCAAGACACGAGAAGTAATTCTTCCGCTCTACTCTGCAGGTATTGGACACAATGCTCCAGTTGAGGCCTAGTTCTGGGTGCCACATTTCAGGGAGAATGTGGAAAAATTGGAGAGAGTCCAGAGAAGAGCAACAAAAATGATTAAAGGTCTAGAAAATGACCTATGAGGGAAGATTGAAAAAAAAAAATTGGGTTTTAGTCTGGAAAAGAGAAGACCGAGAAGGGGACATAATAACCATTTTCAAGTACATAAAATGTTACAAGGAAGATGGAGGAAAATTGTTTCTCTTAACCTCTGAGGATAGGACAAGAAGCAATGGGCTTAAATTGCAGCAAGGGAGGTTTAGGTTGGACATTAGGAAAAACTTCGTAACTGTCAGGGTGGTTAAGCATTGGAATAAATTGCCTAGGGAGGTTGTGGAATCTCCATCACTGGAGATTTTTAAGAGCAGATAAGACAAAAACACCCTGTCAGGCATGGTCTCCTGCCATGAGTGCAGGGCACTGGACTAGATGACCTCTCCTGGTCCCTTCCAGTCCTATGATTCATTGTGGCACATTGCTGTGAATACTCCATTCAGAGGGCCATCTTTGCAAGGTGTCAGAGGTCTATGGTATGTGACCATCATGCGTGTTTTTTAATGAGGGTTTTGACAAAATGAGAAGCCAGTGCCCTGAATGCACAAATCTGTCCATAGAAACCATCTGAAGTAGATGACAGAATTTGGGAGTCTGTCCTCAGATACAGAAGTCTGTAGCTTCTCATACCAGAAAGGTCAGTTGGTTTCTGTAGAAAATGTCCCTTGTGAACTTCAATTTATTTTGACTATCAAGATAGCATCTTACTGTAGCCGCTTAGTCTGTAAGACACAAGTTCGCTTATGGCTCCTTCAGTGAAGGACAGACTTTTGTAGGTTCAGAAGTATAAGGTGACTCTGAGAATAGTTCACAGGTTTAGACTCTTATTTCTAAATTTCAGACATCAGGATACTGCTTCACTGTCATTCTGACCAGAGCTAAAATCTCAGGAAATTTCATTAAGGTGCGAGGAGCCCACTGAAATCTGTCCAGTTCTTGAAATTTTAGAGATCTGTTAACTTATTTTGTTTGGTGAAGCCAAGAAAAGACTGGCAGCCTCTAAGTTATGTATATAAAGGAGGTCTGTGCAAGAATAAATTTGTGTGTGGTTGGGCTCTGTCAGCCAAAGAAATGGCTATTTCATGGCTTTCAGGGAAGCATCAAGAAGACTTTTGCAAGGAGCATGTTGGGCACTCAGTACATATATTTGCTTGATATCAAGGGAGGGCATCTTATTTTCTGAGTAGCTTCTTAATGAGCAGCCTTATTTTACTAATTAGCATGAAAGGGACTCTTGTGACCAGTACAGATTTTGTACAGGTGATGCTGGTTTACCTTAAATGGGAATTGTGGAATACAAATCACGTAGCATCTGTGCATGTGTGTAAGGGAGGCTCTGATTATTATCGCATCAGAAGTCTACTTAGTTTCAAGCAAACATTTGTTGCTTCAGTAGATGTCTTCTGCACAGAGCTTACACGAGACCACTGGTTAAACTTTTACATTCACTTTTACCCACACAATTAAGGCTTCTAAAGCTGTCCAGTATGGTGTTCTAGCAAAGATGCCATAATCTTGTGGTATAGCTACACTTGTGGAGACTAGCTTTACCTCTGCCTCTGTCCTGTATTGGTAATGCACATCTTGACTGGAAGACATGACCCACATTATCCAAAACAAGGATTACATTGAAAATTCTCTTGATTATCCCCTTATTCAGAGCCTTGTCTGACATATTGATCAAAGCTGTATTGTATTTAAAGTTACGGTTATGGCGAACATGCTAAAGTTCTTAGCCAACTGGAAAAGAGCTTTATATTTAAGACCTATAGCTTCCACTTCGCTGAAGGATCATGTATATGTATATATCATTTCAACCATGCCTAGTCTTTATTTGGAAATATAGACTAAGACATTCATTATACTAACTCATACAGTAACACATCTCTACCTGTAATAGTGCAAGACTGTGACTGCACAATTTCAAGTAATGTGTGGGACAAGTGAGATTTGAAGGTAATCAAGGTAAGATAAGGACAAAATGAAGAGGGCACGGGATGGAAGTATGCTAGAATGCAGATCAGCTTGGCTAGAGGAAAAGATGTCTGAGATGGAGGACAAGTCCTGTGGAGAATCTTGAAGACTTGGAATGAGATCTCAAAATGGATTAGGAAGCTAATTAGGAATGTGGGCAAAGAGAATGGGCGTTTTGTGTTCCCTCTTACAGAAGAGGCACTTTAAATTTGGAGAACTTGAACCTTAGGATATCCTATAAGGGAGGGAGTGGCAATTTTCCAGTTAAGAAGCAATGAAGAAATGATTTAAGTCCTGGGAGTAGAGTGATCAAGATGTCAAGTGTGGGTGGTGCTTAGATAGACAAACTTGCCTCTTCACCTGTACAATTTTGGAGTTAGCCTGGCCATCTGGGCTTATAATGAGCAGGATGAGTTTGGTAGAGATTTCAGATAGATAGACTCTTGGATGTGGGATCTCTCCTGTTAAAGAGTGGGAATATAAATTTGAAGACTGCTATAGTGGAGCCAGGAATTGACTAGTCAGAAGAGGAGTTAAGGGCTAAAGTGTGAAGGAGATATAGATGTGGGTGCCTTTTGGGATGGATGGAATACTACAGCCTAACCTGAATTAGAGGGGAGCCAAATTCTGAATCTGAAGGAGAGTTACAGACTGCAGAATTAAGAAATGTCATTCTAGTAGCACAGCTAGTCTGTGCTTCAGTATCCTGTTTTGGTTACCTTATACTTTCTGCCCACCCTTGGGTGTTCCCTCAACCTGTTCAGTCTAGACTTTTTTTAGATTTTAAGCTCCTTAAGGCAAGGACTGTCACTATATGTGTCTAGTGTCTAGCACAGTGAGATGGTTTGGTCCTCTAGATGCCACTGCTACATGAATATTTAATGATTGAAGAACATCCATTCCAGGCTTGCTTCAGTTTCTCAAAGTGAAATATGGAAAGGCCTTTAATAGTTTTTGTATCTGACACTAGTTACTTAAAGTGGAGGCATTAAAAAATGTAGAATCAAAGAATGTTTTAGATGAACAGGGATATCTGTTTGCAGAGAACTTTCATGTGCTTAGGTAATATTTGTGTCTCTGGAACAGTCTGGGATGATTTCAGCATCATTTTAGGCTTTTATTGCATGTACGTGAGTTTTGGGCAGTTCAAGTAAATATTACATTATACTTGTGCTATAATACATGGGAAGAAACAGTTAATTCCATATGTCAACTCCAGTTGGGATCCATTCTGTCACTCAGAAATGGAGATCACTTCCTCTTTTGGCTGGAGATGGTAGCAAAATATTTCTTCAGTTTTCCACGTAGAATAGCCAAACATAAGGTTGTAGTGGCACAAGTTTGCTGGACTCAAACATGATGTTGACTATAGAGCAATATTAGGAATGTAAAACTGATAAAAGACTTGACTGAAACAACAAAAATGTTATTGGTTACCTACTGTGTCCTTACGGGACATGTAACCTTAAAGTGTCAAAATAAAACCTTTGCCCAAGATTTAACAAAGTTATTTGGTAAAGCTTCTTCCTATTTTTTATACATGTCACTAAAAAATTAACTAGAAGAGACAAATCAATGCTTATTGCAGAAAGTTCAGATCACTTACCTATTAAGCAGTGTTCCCTCAGCTATGCTGGCCTCCAGGGTTATGTTTCTGCACAACATAAGTAAAGAAGGCTATATTTTAAACTTGGAAAACAGCCATGTTAAGATCTTGAAAAGCTTTTGGTGGAAACGATATGAAAGTGACAGCAGCCCTGATCGGGATTTATAAAGAGCTGAAATTATTCAGTGGCAAGTTAGTAGATGCATGTACAACTATCCATTTAGCTGGAAGGGAAATAATCTTTGAGCATCACCTTGTATCCCCTCAACAATCTTTGTTATGCATCTGTTAAAGTGCCTTCACCACAGAAGCTAGGCTTTTATCGCAGAAACTACAAAATGTAGTCTGTAAATGGAAGCCTAACTCTGCATCTGCTACCAGTGGGAAGAGTATATGAAACACTTAAACTGAGCTTTTGGGGGCAGAGATTGTGTTCCTCTATGTGTACAATATACATCACCTAATGCAGCACATATTATAACATAAATAAGAATACTATGCTGAGTATTAGGTTATAAGAAAAAGTACTCTTCTATTGCAGGGAGTGGGGAATCTGAGGTGCCATCTACACTTTACTCTGAGATGAGGTCCAGCCTCTCATCTCACCGCTGGATTACTGCAACATTCTCTCTGACCTTGACAAATGCAGTCTATTCCTGCATGTATCCATTCAGAATGCTGCTGCAAAGATCATTTTCCTAGCCTGTCACTTTGACCATGTCATCCGTCTTTTCACATCCCTCCACTGGCTGCTCCTTCTCTCACATCAAACATAAGCTATGTCTTCACTTTCAAGGCCCTTCATGTTAGGGTTGCCAACTTCCTATTTGCAGAAAACCAAACACCCTTGCTCCACCCCTTTCCCAAGGTCCCACGCCCACTCACTTCATCCCCTCTCCCTCTGTTGCTTGCTCTCCCCCACCTTTGCTCACTCATTTTCACTGGGCTGGGGCAGGGGATTGGGGTGCGAGAAGGGGTGAGGCGTCTGGCTGGGGCCGGAAGTGAGGGGTTTGGGTGCAGGAGGGCGCTCCAGGCTGGGCCGGGGGGAGGGCTCTGGTTGGGGCTGCAGGCTCTGGTGTGGGTCTGAGGATGAGAGGTTTGGGGTGATGGAGGGGGCTCAGGGCTGGGGCAGGGGGTTGGGGTGTGGGCTTCAGGAAGGAGTGTGAGTGTGGGAGGAGGTGGGGGGTGCGGGCTCCGGGCAGCGCTCACCTCAGGCAGCTCCTGGAAGCTGACAGCATCTACCTCTGGCTCCTAGGCACGGCCAGGCAGCTCTGCGTGCTGCCCCTGCCTACAGGTGCCACCCCCACAGCTCCCATTGGCCGCAGTTCCCAGCGAGTGGGAGCTGCGGTCCCGGCGCTAGAGGTGGGGGCAGTGCATGGAGCCACCGGGGCCGCCCCTTGCCTAGGAGCCAGAGGGAGATGCTGCCAGCTTCCTGGGAGCCGGGTGGAGCCAGGCAGGCACTATGTCTGCCCCGTTGCGGGAGGCCAACTCGACTTTTAACTGCCTGACCAGAGCCACCAGGGTCCCTTGTCTACTGGATGTTCTGGTTGAAAACCGGACACCTGGCACCCCTATCATGTCTTAGCCCCACCCTATCTATCTCATTCACTATCGAGATGTTGATTCCTGACTAAAATCAACACATGATGTCACATCCATTGCCCACTTGCTAAATTTTCGAACAAGCACCTTTGTGTTTTCTCCTGTGCTGCCCTCTGTGCTTGGGAGGAGCTCCCTGTGAACATCCACAAAAGTAACTCCTTATTCACTGTCAAAACTCTACTTACACCACTCCTTTTCCATACCACCTACAAAAACTTGACAACAGCTAGGTTTCTGGTGTGCAGAGACCAATGCCTAACATGCTGACCAATGTTCTCATTTTCCTTCCCTGTCTATATCCATCTCTTTTCTCTTTTACTTACATTGTAAGCTCTTTGGGGGAGGGACAGGCTTTTTGGACTTGGACAGTGGGGTCCAAGTCCATGACTAGAGATCGTAAGTGCTACAGTAATGCAAATAATAATGAGGTTAATTTAACGTTAGTTAGGTAACTGCTGAAAAATGTGCCCCTGGGTGCTGGTTAGCAGATGTAATCTTAAAGTGCAAAGCAAGTTAGTTTATTGTGACATTCTTGTCGCTGTCAAACCATAGAATTTTTCATTTCTGTAAACTAGAAGCCAGAACAAAAAGCATTATCAAAATAGCAACTATTTTTAGTTTAGACCACTCTTCTTAGACTGCCTGAGTCTTGAAATTGAAATACTTCTGTGGCTGTGTTTTCTAAAGACCTGAGGTATCAATTGTTCTCTTACTATTGCTACAGAATGTTGACAAGTGTTAGCTGTATGTTTCTGCAATACCAGATGCCTCTCAGTGCCTTACGAAGGCTGCTTAATATTGAGACTGAAAGTTTATAGAAGACCTTTGTTGGAAAGACCATTTTAGAAAGAAAGTTTAATCCTAGAGCAAATGTTAAGCTTAATCTTTTTGTTTGTTCCAAAAACCCTGCAGCTTTGTAAAGCATTTTATCTTAAAAACAAACCAAAAAAAACTCCATGAGCTTAATGGTTCTGATGGGCAAGATTTTTCACGATAATACTGGATGCAAAACCTTGCAATATACTTGTCTGTAAACAGGGGCTTTGGTGTGCTTGAAGTGAACAGCAGAGGACCCTAGGGTCAAATATGACTTGTGTATTTGAAAGGTGACATAGGTGTATATATAGCTAAGCCAAGGTTTCCATTGAAATCATTCACATGAGAGCTCACTTCTTCTTTTCTGTAAACTGCTTACCAAGTGTGCTAATTTTTTGTGGCTACTTTCTGCTATTAACCACTGTCTCTCTTTACAGGATTCATGAATAAAATTTTCCATCCCAATATTGACGAAGCGTAAGTAAATCCTTAGTATGTGGTATTTCTGATTGGGGTACTATTTAATTCTAGTTGTTATGCTTTCATAAGAAAGCCAAAGTAGCTTTTTCGTAGTGTGCTAATAGGGCCGGATAAAGCTGTCATCTAATCTAACACTAACAGTCCAGGGTAAGAATTTGATCTGAGGGGACAGTTTCATAAAACTACCCCACAGGTCTTTTTTCCAGTAGAGTTCAGGTTGTATGAAGTACTGGGTAGGAAACATACTGCAGAAGTCTTCCTTGTGTGATCTATGCACCGGCAACATTGAGTGCTTTTATAAACAAATGAGGCACATGTTGTGGCATAGAAGGTCCAGGGTTGCTAGTTCCCCTTTTCAAAGATACTTCTCAAGACGATAACTCTAGCTAGACCCACCAGCTCCTCTGTCAGTTAGCATTGGTTCATAAATTATGTAAAATACATCCTAGAAGACCCTTCTTAAAGGAAACCATAAAAATCTGGTCACTTCCATATAGTCAGTTTGTTGAATAGTCAGAGGTTCTCACCCTTTTTCTTTGAGACCCCCCCTCCCAAAAAAACATGCAATAAAAACTCCAGGGCCCATCAGGGGGGAGGGGGACCTCAGGGCTTTGTGCTGGGGGAGGGGGAGGCTTGAGCATAGGTGTAGTTTGACTTCTGGTGCCTGCCCCCCCCCCCCCAAAAAAAAAAAAAAAAAAAAAAACCCAGCAGGGCTCGAGCCAGCTCTGCACAGCGGGGTCCAGGGAGGGAGCGCCACCCCCACCCCCGACTCACCTCAGCAGGCCACCCAGCCTGTTTGGGTTGGGGGGGAGGCAACTTAAAATTATAACTCAAAGGTGGGGGGCTCAGCTCAAAAAGTTTGAAAAGAGCTCAGCGTGCAGGGAGAGAGGTCGCTAGGGGCCGTGTGCGGGCAGAGGGGTAGCTCAGGGTGCAGGAAGAGGGGTAGTGCAGGGAGCGGGGTAACTAGGGGCTCTGTGTGGAGAGGGGTAGCTCAGGGTGCAGGGAAGGGGATAGCTAGGGGCTGTGCACTGGGAGTTCTCCCCTGTGGGCCCTGTTCCCCAAGGGCTCTGCCAGCCATGGAGCTGGGTCCCCCCCGCACCCAGGCTGTTCTTACCGGCTGCGTGAGCAAAGCGGGTTTGGGAACTGAGGAGCAGCTTCAACCCCCAGCAGCAGCAGGAGATGAATGCTGCGGCTGCCTGCTCCATGGCATCAGCCAGAGCAGCAGTGGACCACGCTGCCCGGCTCTGGCTTCCCGCCTCTGATCTGGCCAGGGGGCGGGAAGAGGTGGAGCGGGAGTCTGGAGCTGCCTCGGGACTGCCCTGCTCTTGCACTGTGGTTTCGGGGGCCGGGGGGGAACATCCCCGTTTCCCCCCTCCCCCCCAATTCTGCCCATGTGCTCAGGGCTTCTGCCCTGTGGGGAGCACTGGGGCTCGGGGCTCCAGAATTCAGCCCTGCTGCTCCCGGCTTCAGCCCCATGGGAGGTGCTGGAGCTCGGGCTCTGGGTTTTAGCCATGGGGCCCCATAGCCCCCCTGAAAGGGCTCGCAGACCCCCTCTTGAGAACCACTGTGTTAAATGAAGCCCCTCCTTTCTTTCCAGTCTTAGTCTCACAAGTGAGATTCCACCTATGTAAATTCTGGCTCCAAGTTACTGTGCCCTTTCTCTTCATCCCTTGCTTAGAAAAATCGAGTTTCTGTACATAGTATGGAAGTCACTATGGCTGCCCTATATCTTGCTCTAATCCAAAGTGTAATATTTGGTCCCTGCTTGGTAGAGAGGAGTGTGAGGGGTTAAAACTACTATATCCTACAAGTATTTTGCTAACTTGTACCTGTTTTAATTCCATTCTCTCCATCTGTTTCAGGTCAGGAACTGTATGTCTAGATGTAATTAATCAAACTTGGACAGCTCTCTATGGTGAGTTTGGCAATCCACTGTGTGGTGACACATTTCATCATTTATTTGGTTTTAATACCTTAATACAGCTTGTTGGAGGTGAGTGCTCGAAGGTCTGTCTTGGAAAGTGTGAGCCAAATTGTAGTGGTTTTTTCACTGAACCAAGTTCAATTTAGCAACAGAAGCTTGATATGAAAATATTTCCGCAGCTCCTTTCATCCCAAAGATGCTGAAGTATTCTGTAAACTCTGTACTGGAATCACGCAACCCACCACTAAAGTGCAGCCATCTCTGAGGTGGAATATGGCAACTGCTCAACAGTAACACAGCAACACTTCAGGATAGGTAGTGAAGAATGCTCCAGTATCCAGATGAAAATATGGGGGAAATTTTTAAGTAACCAGACTGCAGTAATCCAAACTGAATTTCAGATAGGAAGGGTGAAGGCATTCTTTGACACTGGTTGGGACCTTGGCTGATTTTTAAGAAGGTTCCATCAGAAACACTTATTCCCCTTCACCATCAAATTGAGGCATTATTTCAAAACCACTTAGGAGAAGTCATACCATCTACTAATTTGTCTACACTGCTTCCTGCAGAACTTGTTTTCCTGGGAGGTGTCCCATCCAGTTACTGGCCAGACTTGATTCTGTTGAGCTTTAGAGGTCTAACAAGATCAATTTATAGTGACAAGGACTCTGAGAAAAAAAATTCTTATGCAAGTCTGAAACTGTTAAACAGAACAGATATTTAATAGCTCATTCTCTTGTATGCTGGGCTGCACTGAACTTCTCAGGGTATAGTTTATGGACACTACATTCACACTTTGATGTATGGTGTTAAGCAGTATGCATACAATATAAATGCTTTACCTTTGACTTTTCACTTTGAAAAGTTGTCTCACCTATTTCTAGTTTCCCTGGTTTCGTGACTCTGTCAATGTTCTCAACCTATTGCCAAAGTGACAAATTACTACTTTAAAGACCAAACTGCTTTAATTTTCTTACAAATTATGCAATGGAAACAGTGGCTCCAAGTACTGGACCTGCTACATACCTGTAGTAAAAATGCCAAAGTACTTGTGTTGGGACTGCACAATTAAAAACTCATGCTATTATGTTGCAGCTGCAGCTAGGGGTCAGGTTTTCTATTATATGTATTTTTTTTGCTGAGGAATGCAGGAAAGACGAGTGGTAGTTTATAAGGTGAGGAGAGCTTTCTTTTACTTCTACACTGATCGTACCAGGAATGTTCATTCTCAGCAGTGGACTTCACCCTGAGAAAACCCAACAGTGGGATAAGTAGCTAGAGTACTAAATGAGCAATGTGCACTTTTGTTCAACAGTCTTAAAGCCAGCTGCAGATGAGGCGTCTGACTGACAAATTAGAATTGCTTCACTGCTTGTGCTATTCTGACATTGTACACTAGCAATCTGGATACTGGTTTGTAAGCTGTGCAAAAATAGCTTCCTGTTTTAAGAGATGCTACTGTGGACTAATTGCAGCAGGGTTTCTACAATATTTATGAACAAAATGTCATATGAACACTTTCTGTAATTGGTTTCCTAAGAATGCTTCTGTATTTTTGGCACTTTTGTGGACTGTAAAGGGAGGAAAAACAACTGCAGTACTTACTGCTCTTCTATGATGTGTAAAGGTGATCTCAGAGCTTTCAAAAATCTATAACTAGTATACGTTATAGACAAAATCAGGATGTACTGTTGGTATGTTCCTTCACATGGGTGCTACATAGGTGTCATTCTACACCAACCAACCAATTGTCAAACAATGCACTTTTTTAACGCCATTCATCTTACTCCAAACTTCCTTATTTTTTCTGGAGGATGCTTTGGAACAGTGACGAGGTAACTCCTTTTTGTTCTTTGATTGTGTTGCCGGTGTCAGTCTGCATTAGATATGCCTTTTTTCCCCCTCCAGTTATAAGTCATCAGTCACCTTGACATTTAGACACACAGCCTTGTATTCAAGGAACACAAGAAATTTCTCTCTGCAGCAGAAATACAGGAGGATCTAATTTTGGAGGGTGAAAGCAATCTGGAAAAAAAATCTTCCTATATACTATTCTGTTATGCATTTGACCTTAAAACAAACCAATCCTGTATTGGTAGAGAAGGTCTGGACTAGCTGACCCAACAGAAATTAGATGGAAAGTTCTTATGGTTGCTACCAATAAATCCACTAGATTTAAGATCATAATTTAGTAGATTCCTTTTATTTAAGTAGTAAAGCACCAAACCCTTCTTAGGACAACAGTGCCTTCATTTTAGGCATACTGTGCACATCCAAGCAGTGCTAACAATGAAGCATTGGTTTAGTTGGGACTTGGAAGAGAGAACTGGAGAAGGCAGGCATTTAAAGAGGAAAGAGGCTATTTTGAGCTGTCTTTCATTTAGGCTTTCTTGCTCTGTCGCTAACTAAACTCCCCTTTGCATTTAATCTTAAACTGGGAAGCATTAAATATTTCTAGTTTTCCCAGTGGAAGGAATTAAAACTGGCAGCTGGGTTATAAAATAAGTCATGAAGCCATGTCTACACTTACCGGGGATCCACGCTGCTGTGATCAATGCAGCAGGAGTCGATTTAGCGGATCTGGTGAAGACCCGCTAAATCGACCGCAGAGCGCTCTCTGGTCGACTCCAGTACTCCACCAGAATGAGAAAAGTAAGGTAAGTCGATGGGAGAGCATCTCCCGTCAACGCAGCGCGGTGTAGGCACCGCAGTAAGTCCACCTAAGCTATGTCGACTCCAGCTACGTTATCACATAACTGGAGTAGTGTAACTTAGGTCAACTTGCCCAGGTAGTGTAGACAAGGCCTAAGAAACAAACCTGTTGCTAATAATGGCTTAAGTGCTAGAGTAGACAGAAGGAACTAGTTACGATACCATCGGAAAACATTTTTTCCTTTGCTTGTGCCATGCTATTTTTGTGATCCCTTTTGAGAGTAGGACTACACTTCAAGAAGCTGTTGCACTTCAGCCCACAAGTAGCTGACGGTGACAACTGGCATCTCAATGCACCAGCCTTGGGAAACTTGGCCCAGAGACATTTGTGTCCTTCTTAAGTGTTTCTTGTAGCCTTCCTTTCTCTATCTACCTGCCCTTGAAAATAGCAGTGGCTTTTCTGTTTAGTAGAAAATTAAGTTTAAAAAAAAAAACTGGCATTTTAGAGATGGTCTCTTGTATAACTTAGCTGCAAATAACTAAGGGCTGGTCTATGCACAAAGTTGCACTGGTTTAACTAAAGGTGTGATGTTGCACTGGCTTAAAACTGTGCAACTCCTGTGTGTAGGCAAACCCTAATTTCCGTCCCTGCTATGCCACGTTCACGCTGAAGTGACTCAGCTAGTCAATACCCTGGAGTTTCTACATATGCAGGATGTGTTAACGCAGGAAGGAAGATTTGACAATAATTGGGTAGTCTCTTCCCCAGTGCCGTGTCTAGGCCAGAGGTTCCCACTGTGCGTTCGGTAGGAGCACTTGCAGGTGGTCTGCAGAGAGCTAGCAGTTCACATGGTGCTAGCTCTCCTAGGTTATGTCTACGCTGCAGTTAGACACGCACAGCTGGCCTGTGCCAGATGACTCAGGCTCATGGGGCTCAGGCGAACGGGCTGTTGAATTGCGGTGTAGATGCTCAGGCTCCAGCTGCCCAAGCTCTGGGACCCTGCCATCTCACTGGGTCCTAGAGCCTGGGCTCCAGCCTGAGCTTGAAAGTCTCCACAACAACTAAACAACCCCTTAGCCTGAGCCCCACGAGCCTGAGTCAGCTGGCACAGGCCAGCCGCAAGTTCTTAATTGCAGTGTAGACCTACAATGTAAACCAATAGGGGTAAGATCCAGGTGCAGGATAAGTTTTAATCTTGGCTGAGAAACTGTGGGTGGGGTCTCTTCCTGCCCTCTTCCCCTCCCCCCCGCCCCCAAAAGCCCTCTTTTGATTAGCAGCAGTAAGAGACATTTTTGTTCTTCTTTGTGCTGTAGCTACTCCATTAGGTTTTCTTTGCCACCAGAAAGGGGATGAAGGATGAGGGGAGCCTACATACTATCCAGATGAAAAGGGGATGCTCATAAAATAAAAAGACTGAGTATTGGAAAGGGTGAACCTGCTTTTTATTTAAAAAAAAAAAAAAAAAAAAAAAAAATCTACATGCACCTGCTAGTCTTTGACAGCTGAAGTTAAACATTGCAAAATCACCCTCCTAACCACACACTGGGGGCTTACTCTTCCATCTGTGTGGGTGTATACAGCCCTTCTGGAGCCTGCCTGAAACATCCAAGAAGGAATGGCACAGTCTGTTGCTTCACACCCTCATCTTTGAAGTAGGGTGCGTATGTCTCTTTTGGAGGTGGGGTGTGGAGGATGGTTTCATGTGTTCACAATTACTCATTAGCACCAGAAACATGTTTCCCTCCCATGGATTATTAGTGGTAAATGCCAACTGGCAGTAAGGCATTAATGTGGATCTCTTCGCGTCCTGTTAATTGTTTTGAAATGGGAGAATGAACTTGTTGGCTGCTCTTTTTATTATCATAACTGTCGAAGCTCTGTGGAAACTGTATTATGCTGAGATGTCAATTTTAAGTCTAGGAACCGATTTATATAAAGACAGTAATGAGAGAGGAAGCATGCGGAATTTAGTGTGAGGCAGTTGGGAGGGAAAAATGTCCAAAGTTTAAAGAATAAAAGAATGGTCTGGGTCTAATTCCTGATATCACTGCTGTATGAGCTTGGGTATATCATTTACCCTCTGCCTCCCTTTCTTTAAGTAACAGTGTTTCACGAATCTCCATAGGGATGCTGAAGGAGTTTTTGTGTTTGTAAAGTGCTTTGAGATCTTCAGATGAAAGATGCTATAGAAGTGTAAAATACTTTGGGCACAAAGTGTCGGAAGCTCCATTATCACACAAATTCTCAACTATATTTGCAGTCTAGGACAGGAAAACCTATATGAATTTAAGCTTCCATAAGCTTTACACCATCTTAACGTCTGACTACAGCAATACACAGTTTCACTGATGTTTAACTTGGTTATCTGTGGGTTTGAGATGTAGATGTGCAATGTGACTTTTGTGTTAATTTGTATTGCAGATCTTACCAATATATTTGAGTCGTTCCTGCCCCAGTTGCTGGCCTATCCTAACCCCATAGATCCTCTAAATGGTGACGCTGCAGCCATGTATCTCCACCGACCGGAAGAATACAAACAGAAAATTAAAGGTAAGGGAGTCAATGGAATGTTGAAAAATTAATGGTATCACTTTGATCTATTGCTGTTCGGAAGAAACTTGTTCTGTTCACTATACATCTTAAATACCTTTTCGTCTGATGACCACTATGGCTCTAAAATAAATCGATTTAATTTTAGAGTGGGGATAGTCTTCTGGGAAGAGTGGATGAACCACTATCCTTTTAAATTTAAAGCTGGGCTGTAGGGGGGGAGGGATAGCTCAGTGGTTTGAGCATTGGCCTGCTAAACCCAGGGTTGTGAGTTCAATCCCTGAGGGGGCCATTTAGGGATCTGGGGCAAAAATTAGGGATTGGTCTTGCTTTGAGCAGGGGGTTGGACAAGATGATCTTCTGAGGTCCCTTCCAACTCTGATATTCTATGATTCTATGAATACAGTGTTGGGAACAGTTCTGTTTAGCTTGGATGTGGGGAATGTCTTGGCAAACTATTAGAAGTTAGAGACAGAAGGGAACTAAGTTAAAGGCTGTTTCCGAAGGTCCCCAACTTTAAAAGCAAACTTCAGAAGTTTGGAGGAGTTAAGAATATTTTTGTAGCTAAAGTAGCACAAATTTTTCTGGCAGTTTTTTCCCAGTTTGTTTAAAAGTAAACAACAAAAAATGTTGTGCACTGGTCATGTCATTAGCTCACCCCATTTTGTTGTGTTTGCGCGGGTGCATGTGCATAAATGTGACTGTCAGGCTTCCCTTAAAATAATGTAGGAATTGCCATGCTGGATCAGTGCCAGATACCTCCAGAGACGGTATAGGAACTCTTCAGTACAAAGGTGTTGGATAATCTGACCTCATATAGGTCTCATCTCGGTCTCTAATAGTTAGAGATTCGCATAAACCATGAAGCACACAGACAGGGAAGGTCTATTACTCAACGAGGAGGAAAGGAGAGAAAATGCAGCAATGGCTGAAATAAATGACTTTTTTGTTTGTTTTCACCAAAAAAGTTAGCAATGATTGGATGACTAACATGGTGAACATCAGTGTAACTGGGGTAGGTTCTGAGGTTAAAATAAGAACAAGTTAAGAATTACTTAGACAAGATGTCCTCAAATTGGCAGGGCCCAATGAAATACATTCTAAAATACTTAAGGAACTGTCTGAAGAGATCTGAGCCATTAGTGATGATCTCTGAGAACTCGTGGAGGACAGGAGCAATCGCAGAGGACCGGAAAAGGGCAAATAGAGTACCTATCTATAAAAAGTGAAATACGGACAACCCAGGGAATTATAGACCAGTCAGCTTGACTTGAATACCTGGAAAGATAATGGAGTAAATCAAACAATCTGTAAGCATCTAGAAAAAAATAAGGTGATAAATGTCAAGAACAAATCCTGTCAAACCTAATCTCCTTCTTTGAGATGGTAACAAGCCTTGTGGACAGGGTAGAAACAATAGATGTGATGTATCTCAATTTTAGTAAGGCTTTTGATACTGTCCCACATGACCTTCTCCGGAGGAAACTAGAGAAATATAGCCTAGATCAGGGGTGGGCAAACTTTTTGGCCTGAGGGCCATGTCTGGGTGGGGAAATTGTATGCAGGGCTGGGGCAGGGGGTTGGGATGCAGGAGGGAGTGTGGGAGGGGGGTGTGGTATGCAGGAAGGGGCTCAGGGGATTGGGGTGCAGGAGGGGTGAGGCAGGGGACTCAAGACGGGGTTAGGGGGCTCAGGGCAGGGGGTTGGGGTCTGGGATGCAGGAGGGGTTCAAGGTGTGAGCTCCAGCCCGGTGCCCCTTATCTCGAGTGGCTCTGGGGTGACAGTGGTGCTCAGTGGGGCTAAGGCAGGCTCTCTGCCTGCCCTGGCCCTGCGCCACTCCCGGAAGTGGCCAGCATGTCCGGCAGTGGCTCCTGGGGGTGGGGGTAGTGCAGGTGGTTCCACTGCGCACTGCCCTCACCTGTGGGTACCACTCCCAAAGCTCCTATTGGCTGCGGTTTCCTGTTCCCAGCCAATGGGAACTGCAGGGGGCGGTGCCTGTAGGCAAGGGCAACGCACGGAGCCCTCTGTGCTCCCCTCCACCAGGGGCCACAGGGATGTGGTGCCAGCCGCTTCCAGGAGCAGTGCGGAGCCAGGGCAGGCAAGGAGCTTGCCTTAGCCCCACTGCACTATGGGGCTGGCAATCCCGCAGGGCAGACTGAAACCTCTGAGCCGCATCTGGCCCGTGTCCTGTAATTTGCCTTCACCTGGTTGGAAAACCACAACTGGTTGGAAAACCATACTCGAAGAGTAGTTATCAGTGGCTCACAATCAAGCTGGAAGGGCATATTGAGTGGGGTCTTGCAGGGATCTGTCCTGGCTCCAGTTCTATTCAGTGTCTTCATAAATGATTTGGATAATGACATACAGTTTGCGGACAATACCAAGGTGGGAGGGGTTGCAAGCTCTTTAGAGGACAGGATTAGAATTCAAAATGGTCTTGACAAACTGGAGATATCATCTGAAATAAATAGGATGAATTCAATAAGGACAAATGCAAAGTACTCCACTTAGGAAGAAATAATCAATTGCACAAATACAAAATGGGAAATGACTGCCTAGGAAGGAGGACTGCAGAAAAGGATCTCGGGGTGATAGTGGATAACAAACTAAATGTGTCAACAAGAGAATACTGTCACGAAAAAGGAAACGTCATTCTGGGAGAGTTGTAAGCAAAACATGAGAAGTAATTACTCTACTCTATTCAGCACTGATAAGGCCTTAGTGGGACTATTGTGTCCAGTTCTGGGCACCTCACTTTGGGAAAGATGTGCACAAATTGGAGAAAATCCAGAGAAGAGCAACAAAAATGATTAAAGGTCTAGAAAACATGACCTACAAGGAAAGATTGGGGGGGAAAAAGGGTTTGTTTCGTCTGGAGAAGAGAAGACGACTGAAGGGGAACATAAGTCTTCAAGTATGTAAAAGGTTATAAAAAGGAGGGTGATAAATTGTTTAAGTTTAATCACTGAGGACAGGACAAGAAAAAATAGATTTAAGTTGCAACAAGGGAGATTTAGGTTGGACATTTGGAAAAACTTCCTCATCATAAGGGTAGTTGAGCACTGGGGACAAATTACCTAGGAAGGTTGTGGAATCTCCATCAATGAAGGTTTTTAAGAACAGGTTAGACGAACACCTGTCGGGTGGTGTAGATAATACTTGGTCCTGCCTCAGTGCAGTGGACTGGACTAGATGACCTATCGAAGTCCCTTCCAGTCCTACAGTCTGTGACTTGCTATGCCTTCAGAACTTTGTAATCAATTTATCTTACATACCGTACGCATAAGAGTCATGCCTCCACTTTGAATACTCTGTCGTCTTACCAGTTTTGCATGACAATAAGATAGAACTAAACACTGCCATTCTGTGAAATCCCTCTTTGTAATGGTAGTATTTAAAAAAAGTCTTGGACACACTGGAATTGATGCAATAGATTCTAGCAACTTCTTTGCTCTGGAAAATTAAGTACTGTGAATACGTAATTTATCGCCTCTTCCCTTTACCTCCTCGTTTCTTTAGTTATGAAAGCATAAAATATCTGCTTGATGTGTGTTTTGGGGATTGTTCCTAGGACTGACACCTGGTGCAAGGTTCTCAGCCTGCCATAATCCTTATGAAGTGCAAAACCCTTAAATAAAGATTCATAATGAAACCTGTAGTTGTCCATTGGTGCAACTATTGTGTATACAGCTGGAAAATTTTTTGTTTAACACAAGTACAGCTTTTCACTCTTCGGATATATAAACTTGTTAATGGCCGTAGAGGTAAGAGAACCATTTTAGTCTTTCCATCCTAGAATAGAGGAAATTGAGGGGGGGGGAGATGTATTTTTCCAAAGGCACAAAGAGCCAGTTAAACATTCAACTTCTATTGAAGGCAGTGGGATTTGAGTGCCTAACTCCCATTTGTGCCTTTAAAAAGAGAATTGGGGCTGGCACTTGATATTGGTGCATATTTGTAGTAAATGGTTAAATACTAACAGAGCTGTGAATGGGGTATAGATATAGCTGTTCTGCATTCCTTTGGGGCTAAAATATTTGAAGCAATGTTGGGTCTGTCTTGGTATGAAATCTTGATTTCAAACCTTTACGCTAGACACTTGAAAATGTACTTCCCATGGTATCTACAGGGCCAGCAGAATGTACACTTCAGTGTCATCTTTCCTTAATGGATTGAAAAATGACTAGATCCTCCAGTGTAACATGAGTTTAACCCAAAAAGAGGGTTAATTGTTTAGACACGAAAGTTCCCTGGAAGTCGAATTTCCAGAGGTTAAAATGAATGGCCATCCTGCTGATGGCTTAGGCAATGGTAAATATCTATTTGAACTAAAGTTGCCTCTCTGCTTTATAAGCTGTGGGCCTTGGGCCAGTGGAGCACTTCCTGAGGGTCCGTGAAGTGGCGGGTGGTCACATGGCTCCTGTCCTTGTTTTTACCTGCTAAATGTCAGGGTGACAGCTAGTTGCTGTATCTAATTGCTTTCCTAATATTATTCCCCCACATAAGCGGTAGTGGTGGTGAACTCAGGGATGCTGTGTGGTTACGAATGGGAAGAGGTGTTCACACACAACACCTCAGACAGTCTTGTGATCTGAAATTTTTGGAGAAGAGGAAGGGTGGGATCCTGTTGCTGGGGTGTGCTGAAAGGTTTATCTGGGCCAATAACACTTTTTTTTATTGGATGTTCAATTGATAAGCAAGACGCTCACCAAAACTGGCACCCAAGAAGTTCTGCCTCTGAGCAGATCGTTCTTGTTAGTATACAAGATCCTGTTGCACAGGACCAGGGCATTTCCCTTGATCACATTGTTGTATTCATGATACAGTTTCCAAAAGGGTAGGGAGCCTGACAGTGCGAATGTCTTCACGCTGCATGCAGTGTCACTGCACATGTTCTACGCTTCCTAGTGTTTACGGAACGATGGTTATTGAGCAGTTCGTGCAAGTCCTCATGACACAAACTTCAGCAACCTCTCACAGGTGAACAATGCAAATGAAACCATTAGAGAGAAGCTGCTTGTCATTAGACATCAGCATGTGCCTCCATAGGAGTTTGAAAGCCCCTTTTAGCCATTTGGCTCAAGTACTTTAAATGCAGAGTGTCCCTCTAGTTCAACAGCACTTCAGAGTCTATTCTTGTAGCAGGTATTAAAGCATCTCGTGGCCTAATTCCATAGCCTCAATTCCAGAAATCTTGGCTTCTTGCAACTTAGCCAGCTGGTGCCTGTATAGACAATTAACTGTTTGAAGAGTCTGATCTACTGTGGGTAGCTGTACATCATGCTAGAAATAAGCATCTGCAGAAATTTGGAGGCAGTGGGAAGAAAGATGTTGCCAAAGATTTAACGTCCAGCTTAACATTCTCTTCTGCTGAACTGAAAGATGCAAGTAGCTCATCAATGTTACTTAAGAAACAAAACTAGCTTTTTAAATGCAAGTTTCTCTGGTCATGTGTGTTTGGCATCTCGCATTACAAGTGACATCCCACAGTTTCATAAGCACATCTGTCTCTTGGCATGACATGAAACTAAGGATTGCCAATTAGCCATGATTTGGGCTGGTGGAAGGGAAAATACATTGTGCAAGACTGATCCTCCCTCCTTTCTGCCCCATGAAACTGAGTTAAGGAAAAGAGCAACACTTTCAAGTCCTTTAGATTGGAATTTCCTGATACAAATTGGAATTCATTAACATCTCCTATTGTGGGAGCTAGACATCATTAAGCATAAAGGAATGGATGCTGCTCAAAAAAAATCTGCTTTGGGGCTTAGAAGCAAGCCATCTTGCCTTCTGCTCATGTCCATCCTGTCAAAACTGCCAGATTAGCAACTGAAATCTAACCACAGAGCTGGTACAGCATAAGAAAAGTTCACCTCACCTTGCTCATGTACCTTACTCCCAAACTAGAGGGATGGACCAGACTGAGCTCAGTTTACATAGCTGTTCACCTAGATGGTGTGCCATGTTTCCCAGTGCCTAGTTGAGAACAGAATTTGAGAGCAAGCTGTCTGAAGTTCAATCCAGACAAGACATACAGTATGTTAATACTGCACAGAAAAACCCACAACACCAGGTCTGAGCATGTCAATTGACTCAGGCTTGTGGGGTCAGGTTGCAGGGCTAAAAATAGCCGTGTAGGCAGTCATGTTCAGGTGGAAGGCTGGGTTCCAGGACCCTACCCCCTTGCCTGGCTTCATGGCCCAGGCTCCAGCCCAAGGAGGAGCATCTATGTTGCTATTTTTAGCCCTGCTGCCTGAGCCCCACGTCAATTGACCCAAGCTCTGAGGCTCAGTGCCACAGGTTTTTTCTTTGCAGTGAAGATCTACCCAAAGATACTGGGTTGGAGGAATTATCTGATTTTTACTTTCGTCCCTGCATGTACACCCTTTTTCAAGAGGTTTGCAAATTCGGGACATGGCTGCTCTTGGAATGTCAGGTAGTGTCAGCCAAGAGCCTCCTCCATAGGCACCTGTAGTAAGGTGATTGTGACCCTCATATCTGGACATAGTCTCAATAATCCAGCTCCTAAACTGGATTACTACTGTACATTCTGCATGGGGCTACACTAGAAAATTGCACAGGCCACAGTTTGCACAAAATGCATTTGCCTTCAAGAATCCTATTAAACCAGTTTTGTGACCTGTGCTGGCTCCATAATTGCTTTTGGTTGTAATGCTAGCTGTTCATCTAGATAACTAGAGCCCTGCATGGTTTGGGTCTTGGCTTTGAAACCTCATCTCTTTCTAGGAACCACTGTAGTAGCTGACATTGGCTGGGGTGCTTGTGTTTAGAGCTCCTAGAATTAAATGTCTGGGAACTGATGGCTGGGAATTCCTGGGGAGAGCCCTCTGGAATTTTTTCTTTGCTCCTATCACTGCCCTTGTCTGATACTAAAGCATAGTGCAAGGCTTGTCTCTTGCGGGATAGAGAAGTGGGTTTGTTGTGGTTTTATTTTTGGGAACACAAATATTTGTGTTAAAAGCAGTAAATCTTTATTCCTTTATTCTAGCCTTTTCTCCAACCTTCATCTTCTCTCATCTCTTTCCTTCTCTGGAAGTTATGCCAGTATCCTAGGTCTCTAATTCCGTAAAGCAGTGTTCTCAGACTTTTCCATAATGTGGGTTGTATCTTGACAGGGTCTCCAATTCTCCTTTCCCCTTGGTATTGTGCGCACTGTATTGCCTCCCATTCACAATGGCATTGCCATGCTGGGGTACTAACAGCAATTGCTGATACATAAAATGAAAACGAAGTATTCAAGATACTGTATTATAGGTCGCAGAGAGTCCTGTGGCACCTTATAAACTAACAGACATATTGGGGCATATGCTTTTGTGGGAGAATACCCACTTGTATTATAGGTCAGCAGGACAGACCAGTACAGTAGCTCTCAGCCTTCCTGCCTGATGACCAAGGATAGCCCTTGTAGAATGTCCCAGATTTTATTTCCTTTCCAGGAGACCTGGGATCACTTCTGCTATGACTGTGAATTTTCACAGCCTAACCCGTTGTGCCCCTAACAGCATTGTGGGCCTGCTCTTATCTTGGGTTTCATGACAGTGTGGGTTGTTGGGGTTTTTTGGCTGACCTCTAGGTTGGATTTTCTCCTTTGATCACCTTAATATGGGATGAATTTCCATTTTTATAGCAATTGGGTTATGAACATGAGACTTTTAAACTGGTGTATGTGCAGAAGTAGAAAGGGCACTGGCTGTTTCTAACTCCAAGTCTAGTATTCAGTGTCCTAACAGTGTGTGTTATCAACATGTATGCCTCAGGACTTCCTGCATTATCCTCCCTTTGATGCCTCTAATACTGGCTGTTGTCAGATGAGATTGACCTTTGGTCTAAACCAATATGGCAATCCCTATGTTAATTTATATAATCATTGTTTTATTGTCCATATATGGCACTATCCCACAGGCTGTTATTAATTTCCTATTCAGCCATGTTCAGTACAAACCCATTTTTATAAATGGCTATGGGCATCGAACATATGCTGATTATACCCTTTTCTCTCCTCACATACAGAATACATTCAGAAATATGCAACAGAAGAAGCACTAAAAGAACAGGAAGAAGGTACCGGGGACAGCTCATCAGAGAGCTCCATGTCTGACTTCTCGGAAGATGAGGCCCAGGATATGGAATTGTAGTAGAAGAAGCAACCTGCTTTTCAGAGAGACTATTATTTCCTAACCATGAGAAGCAGACTATAATATTCATATTTAAACAAAGCAATTTTTTTTATTACTAAACAAGGTTTTTATGAATAATAGCATTGATATATATATCACCCTTTAGATCTTGATTTCTTGGTCATTTCTCAAACCCAAGGTATATAGCATATTCCCACATTCCATTTTGGTAGCAATATGCAGCCCGAATGCATGCATTCATAATTCCATTTGGCCAAGTCAACTTGTGTGCTACTGAACTGTCAGCTCAAACAGCTGCTCTGATAGGTAGGGACTTAAAGATTTCCTTTTTATCAGTGGTTCCACAGCTACCACCTTGGATGATAAGATGAAACAGCGCTTTCTCAAAGTAAAAAGTCTAGGGGATAATGTGAGAACATTTTTAGATCAGACAGTGAAATAAAAAGTTCTCCTTCAGGTCAAACTCGCTATCCTAGTTTATGTGGAGTTGCATTTAAAAAGTGCACGGAGTTATTCAGAGCATCGAAGCTTAAAAAAAAATGACTTGGATTTTAAGTACACTTTTATATTGGACTTCTGCCCACCCTCTGAACTATAGGGACCTACAACCACTCATCTGTTTGCTTTTGGGACTTTGGAAAGCCTTCATCTGGACTTTACTCATTTTCTTGGTCTGGATTATGAGCTGTTCCCTTTTTTCGGGGGAAAAAACACAATGCTATATGAACAGTGCTTTAATTTACCTGGAGCACGTACAAAGGCAAACTCTTTGTCATAGTTTTGAAACTGCTACCCTGTAATAGCTTCAAGCTTTCTTTCTTGCTTGAAGTATGATCAAACACCTTGCAAACTCTCTCTCCATCTCCTAAGAGGGTTTTCTGACCAGATGGACTAGCCTTGCTGAGAGCTTCAGACCCATGAAGATTGGCCCATTGGCCATAGTCCATGAATCCGTTGGCACGTTCTTTCTCCCATTTTTGTTTTTCTGTTTTCCCTTCTGCAGCAGCTTGGTAGCCATCTGCGTATGTGTACAACAGACCAAACTAAAGTTTAACAAAGAAAAATGCTCTAGGAATCTTTGAGATTAATAAAAATAAAAACCATAAATTGGGAAAACAAGCGAATAATATTTTCAAGAGTTCTTCTGAATGAAAAATTTGATTTCTTCTGGTGTATTTCAACATACTAAGTTTTTTTTATTTTGTATTTAATGGTAAGAGAACCTAATACAGTAAACGCCTACCTGGGTTGCCAGTGATACTTGAATTTGGATAATTGTGCATTTGAAATCCTAACTAAGATGGATTTTAAATCTGAATGTTACTTGCTGTATTCTTAGGGTTTTCTGAAGGGTTTGGATAGACAGATACTTTAATATTTTTTTGGTGGAACTTGCAGGACAGTATGTGGAATTCAACCCACTCTTGAACAGAGAATTTTGAATGACAGACTGGATTGAGTAAACACTTTTTTTCATTGTCCCACAAATGTTTTTCTTTTAGGAATGCCACCTGGGTTTGAGTTGATGGGGTTGAAAGATACAGTCCTTTTTTAATCCATAAAGCACAATCAGTTTCCTTTTTTTAAACTATAAAGTACAATTTTGCTTTAGCATGATTATTTTCCTTAATAAAAATAACATACAAAGGGTTTACTTATTTTATGTTAATTACGGGCATGAAGCAAAAGGTTTTTCTCTAAAAGCAGTAATGTAGGACTGTGGTTAGTTACTGTGCTGAAGTTCTCTATCTAGCATTTGTGGCTTGTTGGAAGGGTAGTATTAACTATTTAACATGTAATGGTGTACTTTAACTCTTATCTAGCACGCTGTTTTCTCATTACTTTGGGGAGGGGGGGCAGAACTGTGTTGGCACTGTAACTTGCTTACCTGCTGAACTAGGAGTTTGGTTGTGCTATAACCTTTAACTGTAGGTGCTAATTAGGGGTAGTCTAAGTGCTGGGTGGTGATATCAGTTTAAAAACAACAAAACAATAAAAATTTGTATTTTTTCAATATTGTATAAAAAATAGTGTTCTAATTACCTCTAATTTTTTTTCCAGGTAACTGTATTACTCTTCCCCCAGTCTATTCAATGACCAGGTTTAACACAGGGAACACTTTCATGCATCTCTCTCATTTGAAGAAGCCAGTTTTCTAATAAAAAGGTTTCCTGTCATAAGCTTCCAAAAGAATTCCAATTAGAGCTGCAAGTCTAAGGTAGACTCCTGGAAAAGTAAGCACACGTTTTTCCGCAGTGATTTCTAGGTGTGAAGATGCAGCTTGGCTTCTATTAGTTGTCCATGTTGCTCTGATTCCTCTGCACGTTACTTTGTGCATACAGGCAGCCGAAGCAAGGTATTTGTGGGTCTAGATCTGGAACTTCTCCAGCAAGATGTTTCCTTGGATATTAATGACGCTTTACACATGAAATCTATAGCCTTGCCTGCAGCATGTTGAAAAGATCATCTTCTTGGTATATTTCATGTTTGATCATTCTCCCCTGTAGCAGCAGGAGCAGGAAAGGAAGCCTACAGTAAATTGTCAAAATACCTGCAGTTCAAAGGAATATGGCCTAGTGTAAAACTCTTGTAGGGAATAACTTCAAATGGATTTCCCTTCTTTCTAGACTGGAACAGCTGCTTATTGCCTCATTCTACCCCTTCTCCCATCTTTCACCTCCCTCCCCATCTCAAACAAGAACAGTCTGTAAATAAACTACATACCCCTAGTCTGGAAGAGAAAAGTGGAATCGTTTTGAAGCAGGATGCCCAGTGTTGGGTTTTTTTTCAGTTCCAGTTTCTTTTGAAATGCTAATGTTCTTTTTCTGAAAGAACCACTGCCATTCTCTTCCCTGTTCAGATGACTGAATCTCAAAGCATCAGCCAGGTGGAAATTAACAAGCCTACTCCAACATGACTACGTTTGATCCACTGTATGTAGATTCGTGCTCTCAATGAATTCCTGAATATGAAAGCTTGTTAGTAACCTATTATGGTTGTTATGGAAGTAGGCTCTTCGGCTTCACGTCTGATAGCTTGTTACCTTATTCTTGAGCTTTGTGTGACTTACACAAATTGAGAAATATCAAAGCTGCCCCAGATCTGCAGAAGCGTCTCAAGAAGCTACATACATTGCCAACTAGGTTAATCTTGAATTTCATCAGACGTGTTTTCGACTCTCCTTGAGGTTTCCAAGTGTATTTTCTTGGTTCATTTGACTTTCCATCATGACAATTTTAGACTTAAAAAATAATTAAGGAGGGGAGTCCTAGTGATAGCTGATCTTAAGGGAGTGGCATCTTGATGTGAACTGAGTGGAATAATGCTTTGTAAATTAACTGGTAATGTGTAAACCCTCGGTCTGAGAGGAAAAAATGGAAGTTAAATGCTGTTTCTGTTACCTCTGAAGTTCAAATTGGCCAACTAGGTTTATGGGAATACTAACTACATAGTCACTTCTGTAATCTCCCATATCCGCGTTTGATCGCCCCCCCCACCCCACACACACACACACATTATCTGCCTTCAGTGCACACAAACCAGGGAGAGGGAGTCCCTTTCCCCCCGTAAGGGATGAAGAATGCTGTCACCTGTGCTGCAGCTGGGTTGCCCTGGCTTTGTTTCCTCCTAGCAAGACTAGTCACAGGGCACTCTGTAAGTGGCAGCTCTCAGGTATGCAAGGACCCCCCGGACCTTTAATGTCAGATCTATATCACACCATGCAGGGAGCATTGAGGAGAGTGCAGGGCTGTTGGTTTGTTTTTCTTTTGCTTCTTTCTGCTCATCTGAATTCTGCCGGCACTTTAGCAGGAGCGTGTGCAGCATGAGAAATGGCCATTATTTTACTGACTGTATTTGATACCTGTTGTGTGATACTTGAAGAGATAAAGGGTGTTTTCCCTTCATTTGAGTCTAAGCTTTTTTCTTTTATTTTCTTTTTTCCCTTTTTTCTTGCATTGTGATGATGTAGTGGGCATGCCTGTCACCATGACAAATGCCTCTTCTCTAAGAATATAACCTCTCAAATAGTTGTGTATAATTAAAGAACTGTAAACTTTTTTAAATAAAAGATGTATATACCTTGACACTTGACTGGTACTTGATCAGTAAGGTCTCACTCTCATAGGCAGCATCTCCAGTGCCTCCCGTCTGATAAACCTCCAGCCCTTGAGGTTCAACAGCAGCTGTTAACCAGACTGCCCATTATTTTGCCGTCAAAACCAGTCCAGGTTTTTTTCTGTAGGAGATGCTTTGGTGGAAATGTATCCCATTGCATATGCAGAGTGACTGCAGTGTTTGGTGTAACTAAGTTATTATAAGTCAGTTTGTTGAACATAGCTGTACTATACCAGGTGCAGTAAAAGAACCGAATTAGAGTAGTATAAATTGGTTTCTTTGGTTGTAGGCCCATTCGCAGATATGGTTTGTGAAACTTGCCTCTGGCCAACACTAAATGGCAC
Source organism: Chelonia mydas (assembly GCF_015237465.2). Classification (NCBI taxonomy): domain Eukaryota; kingdom Metazoa; phylum Chordata; order Testudines; family Cheloniidae; genus Chelonia; species Chelonia mydas. Next base: position 342,411,081 of record NC_057849.1, read on the forward strand.
TATTTGCCACATTTTCCACAAAGTGCTATGGCAGGTTTTAGTAAAGCGTGTTTCAACCAAAACTGCTGTAAATTCAAATTATGCCCTAAATGTGTTGGTAATGTGAGCAAGCAAATGAGCAGGCTTCTTCATTTTATTGGAATGGATGTTAAGTGAGCTCTGCTAGGAAAATACCTAGTGCATTATATTTACATAAATCATGCCAAGTACTTTATAAAATGTGAATTGCAGCGAATAAGGGGGTGGTTCCAAGTTGTTTGCAATTTAAATTGGCCAAGGACCATGTGGAGACAACGGTGCCAAAGTTGGAAGGCTGAGACCTCAACAGTGGGATCATCTATGCAGAAGGGTTTGGGGAAAGTGGATTTGAAGGGTGGGTATAAAAGTATTGTACACACTGTGTCAGTCATTCTTATTGTACTCCTAAAGGACATAACCAATGCTCTTTCAATAAGTTCCTCTAAATGTAAGAAGCAATTAAGAGATCTGTACATTTTTCTTGAAAACTGAATCTGAAATGTATTAAACATCAAAGGAAATGGTCTGAATTCAGAAGCTAGCACAGCCATTCAGTAACAAGTACTGAGTAACAAGTAAGGGATTACAATTGCTTGGTCAGCAGGTGAAACAGTTTTTAGCTTCAAAATGCATACTTGTCCTTGGAGTTTGTTTTTATGAAGCCAGTGCCCTATTAAACATGCCTCACAGTAGTTATGCTGGATGTGCCAATGTAATCTGGACTTTGTACAGGGAAGGAGAGCCCTATGTCAAATGTGTATTAAACATTTCCACCTGGCTTGGGCTCATGCCTGTTCATCGCAATCTGTTAATGGACCCCCTTCATCTCGTCTATTACCCTTTGTTGTGTCGTGTCTGAACTAGACTGTAAGCTCGTTGGGGCAGGGACTTATATCTAGTGCATATGGCACTGTACAATGCTCTAGACACAATATTTGCAAAGATTTCTCGATAGCCTTTCCCTGTGGATCTGCTTCTTCTGGTTTCATTAGCTAAATTTGCTCATCTTGATTTACATCTACCAGGGGACTTGCTTATTCTAAAAAAGCCAATGGAACTGCTTTTAGCTCTCCAGAGGAATATGCCTGTGGTTGAATTCTGAAGAAAATCATTTACATTTTCCAATAGTTGTGGTTGTCTTCATTTTTCTAGTGTTTTGATATGGTATGTGTGTGCTGGGTTTATTCCACTTACAGGTCTACCTGAATTCCCCCCACTTTTTTAAAAGGGAAAAGCTATTTCTGCCCTATTCTAAGCAGCCATCACAGTTGAAATGCATGGTTTAGTAGCTGCCTTGTTGCACTCCATATTTGTATTGTTGTTGGGCCAAGTTGTCCGACCAAGAGCAGGGCCCCATTGTACTAGGGGTTATACAGACATACTAGGACAGTCCCTCCACTAAAGAGCTTAGTCAAAACAAGATGCATCAAGAGTCTGTAATGGGAGAGGAAGGGCCAATGTTAATGTGATAGGCACATGTGGTCTCACAAACCACCAATGGCTGAGTCCATTTCTTAAACTGCGGTGCACCTCTCAGGATTACACTATAGATATATGTACCAAGAGAAAATTAAAATCCGTATCTTGTCTACAATGCAGTGCACTCTTCTATTATCCTGTTCAGTCCTTTTCTCCCCCCTACCACCATATATTTCTTGCATGATCTGATAACACAAATGTGATGACAAATATTTACTAAAAATAATTTGAAAGTTAATTCATTGCAGTTTCTTCAGCTGGTAAATGGGTAAGAGACACAAGATGTAGCTTGAAAATGAGAAGAAAAAAGTAACTGCTTTTATGACATACTTTTTAAAGGCTTTTGTTTGTATTTCTGAAATCACGGGACACAATACAGTATAAAGAGATAAAACGTTGATGGCTATTTTATTTATCGTCCTAGCTGCAGTGTAATTGTTATGGTGAACAAGCACTTTTATTCATGAATTAAGTTTTCCCTTTTCCAAACCTCTCGGGTCTGGCTTGTTTTAGAGGGAAGATGCTTATTTTACAGCAAGGCAAGCTATCACAGATAATACTTTGGATGTCTATCACAGCTGCTGCAACAATTAGTGTCTTGGGCCTATAGTTCTCATTGAGTTGGTCATTTCATTGTAATTTAATTCTCTGGTTGATCATAAAGGTGTCGAATTTTTTTGACATTAAATTTGCTTGTTCATGACCCAAAAGTGGAGTTTTTGGTAATGTCTGTAGAAAAACAACTGAGCTCTCATTCTGAGCTGGAACTAAACTGGTTTCTGATTGAGACCTCTGGACACTACTGCAATGTGAGGGTTTGAGTGGAGCAGGGTGAGATTAGTAACCACTTCCAAGTCCTGAATTCACATTTCCATCACGTGACTTGTGGAATTCCTGAATCGAAACGAATTAAATTGCATTGAGTGTACCATTGCTTGGATGATGCCAAAGGAAGGTAGAGCTCATTGTAAACTCATTATAACTGATCAAATAGAGTGCCACCTATGGGTGAAGTAGCTAGGCCAGTGAGTTTATAGACATAAAATGATTTCCTGGAGAAGTTAGGAATGGTGTCAGGGAGACAAAATGAGAATCAAATTTGCCATGCAGTTCTCCTCCTGCCTCTCCAATGTGGGAGGGGAAGTGTGTTGCATTGCGAAAACCATCCATCATTACATTTAGATGCAGAAGCAGGAAGCAGCAAGAAGATCTACATATATCTGAAGGGGATGTAGCTGGAATTACTGCACTTCATTCTGGGAATCTCAGTTGCAGGAAGTGCCAGATAACTTTTTTTTTAAGTGTAAGAAACCCAACAAATTTTATGGGGCTGGAGTGATTAGTTTTTGTAATGAAAGATATACATAGAGCTCAGATTTCAGATCCCGGGTAGTGTGAAATCTGCCTGGAGTGGGGATGCACCTCCAATCTTCACTCTGTCCTGGCAGTGCAGGCCTGCAATACCTCTGCTGACAAGAATCCTGTGGACTCCAAACTAGGATTATAAAGCCACCATCCTCACCCATATGCCCTGGGGTTGCAGTGGTACTCCCTCTGTAAATGCACCCTGGGTTCATTGATTATAAGCATCTATAATTACTGGGTGAGTGAACACCAGTGATTGAGAGGCATGTGGGATGATGCAATGGGTTACAACTAGGAATAAAGGAAATATGGTCTGAATATCAGGAAGCGTTTCCTAGCGATGAGACCTGTTGGCCTCCAATGGCTCACGTCTTTTACTGAAGACTGGATAATGCACGTACTGTGGTGGACGCTCCTACGCTGGCCAGGCGGATGGATTACTTCAACTACTAGATGCTTGCTATCCCTGAATTGTATGAATGGTGGTTTGCTTGCCCACTGGTTCCTCTTGACTGTTACCACTTGACAGAGCTATCTGCATTCTCTCCTAGAGCAAGGTTTGCCTTCTGCAAGTGCCTCATCTGTTCTCCTTGTGCCTTTAAAAAATAGAACACTGGGTTTGAGGCCCACAGAGTTTCAATGTCTCCATGGCTGGCATTGGGGTTTTCAGATCTGTGGTGGTGGTCCCTTTTGTGGGTGTTTCTGTCCTTCAGGAGTTTCCCGCTTTGCAGAAGATCAGGGAACCAGCCAGTGAGCTTTCCAAAGTGTCCCAAATGCAAGCTTGAGACTGGTCAGAGGGACCCGTGGCTGTGGTCTGCTTGAGGCTTCGGGGAGAACAGGGTGGTTTCTTGTGAAATCCCCTGAAAGGTGTTTCAGCTTCTTTGCATGTAGTTGAAGGTAACAGCAAAATGTCCCAGCTGGGAGTCAGTGTTTTGCATCAGTTGCTAGGCATGACTTGCTGAGCTCCCTGCGTGCTGCTCTAGTGTCTTGAAAGCATTTAACCAGCTCCTGTATAGTGGAGTTGAGGCAATGGCAGAACTGGACATGCCTCCATTGATGCTTGACTCTGCTTCACCCCTTGAGCTGCATTTGGAGATAGGCTAGAGGCCTGTGTCATTTGGGCGTCGTTTGCCACTCCCTGGGTCTTAGCACACCCTTGACACCTGCCTACCTTCTGGATATGCTCGAGCATGTCAATCAATGCCACTCTTCTTGGCAGCCTGAATGCAGGGTATGTGACTTAGTGAGTAGCTTCTACCTCTGTGCCACCGCCTCCCTTTACCATACGTGCTCCAGGTGGCCAACTTTCCTGGTCCATAGACTGCTTCCAGTTCCCAGTCCAAGGGTGCGGCGCAGACATCGATGCTAGCCCTATCCCATAGCTTTTGACGCGGTACATTCAGCGCCAGTCAGGTGGCTGCTTTGAGAGAGCCCTACATCCTTGGTACCAACAACCTCTAAACAGTTGCTATTGATGGCCTCTGGTGACTGACCCACCCGCCTCCTCTCTCCAGCAGCTAAATTGGCCATGCTAGGAAAGAGATGAAAGGAGTTCACCTAGTGACCTCAGTCAAGGACTTTGAGCAATTCCTAGCATCCTGCACATGTCTCCATGGGCAGAAGAGGTCAAAGCAGCTAGCTCTCCTGGAAGATCTGTTCATAACCCTGTTAGTTGAAAGGATTGGTAAGGCCATCCCTTCTGTGTCCGCAAACACCGGCTCCAGCACTCGCAGACTTCCTCTAGCGGAAGTTCTCTGCAGATCTGACAGGGCCTGTCCAATCTATTCTAGATCAGATGCCTGCAGTGTGTTCACGCTCTCACTCCTAGCTCAAACGTAATGGAGCACAAGACCACATCATGCTATGGACGGCTACTCAATCCTCCTTGCTCTTCCTTCCACCATCATCATTCCCCCACCAGTCTGCCGTTTAGTACAGTGGCTCTGGCTCCAGCAAGTTCTGGGCCTTTTTTGACCTGCAATTCCAATACCTTGGAAGCTGGGGTATTAAGAACGTACCCCCCATGCTGGTAACATCTCATGGTGCCGTAGTCCCATGTGGGCAAAGAGCTGTTTGAAATGTGGGAAGTGGGCTGAGGGTTGGGAGACTGCCCTAACCTGCAAAAAGAAAAGGAGGACTTGTAGCACCTTAGAGACTAACAAATTTATTTGAGCATAAGCTTTCGAGAGCTACAGCTCACTTCATCGGATGCATGCCTGCAGTGTTTTGTGCACTTGAAGATCCTCAATATCAATAGTTTGGGCCTGGCCTAGTATCTGGGGAAACATCCCGTGTTGCCCGTGATTAGCGAGGGGGATAGCACCCTCCAGGCCAGGAGCTTGCAGGTTTGTTTGGAGGCAGACCTCTGACAGCAAAAGCCTCAGCACATGTCCCCTCCAGTCTCTGTGCGAGTGTAGCACAAGGGCCACCTACTGGCCAAACAAGACATAGGCCATGTTTCCATCAGATGTCAAGGGTTTAAGGCCCAACAATGGCTAACTTTCACTGAGACCAAGTGCATTTGTGCAGTGTCTGCAGGGCTGTTGCCAGCTATGCTGGGTCATTCTATGGGACACAGCTGGAATGGCAGGTTTCAGAGTAACAGCCGTGTTAGTCTGTATCCGCAAAAAGAAAAGGAGTACTTGTGGCACCTTAGAGACTAACCAATTTATTTGAGCATGAGCTTTCGTGAGCTACAGCTCAGAAGTACAGAAGCTGTAGCTCACGAAAGCTCATGCTCAAATAAATTGGTTAGTCTCTAAGGTGCCACAAGTACTCCTTTTCTTTTAGCTGGAATGGCAGAAATTTGTAAAACCTCCAACTAGCACTGGGTCCACCGCATATGGGAAGGTACCGAAAGGGCGAGCTTGGAGTTTGTTGCCATTTTACGCGTTCACAATAGATCACAGGAGAGGAAGGCTGGGGGCTGAGTTTATCTGATGTCTTTCTCCCCCTGGCCAGGGAAGCTGATGCATCCCTCCACTTGAGGAAAACAGATAATGGGTCTGTCTCAAACTGGGCTGCACAGATTTTTGTGTGCCCATCACTGGAGTGGAGACACCAACAGCGTGAAGAACAATCTCTGGAAAGACAATACTCTGTCCCTGCTTCCTGTGATGCTGTAGGTCTGGGTGAGAGAGTGACACTACAAACTGTAAGGGCTTTTGGGGCAGGGGCTGTCTGTCTTTGTACAGAGCCTAGCACACTGGTGCCCTGAACTGATCAATGCCTCTGGCTATATTAGTCCTGATAGCTTCGTGAGTACTGCTGACCAATGCCAGGAATTAACCTGAGGCTTTAAGAACCTCTACTTTCCAGCTGTCTCCCCTAGAACAAGACCTACCATACCAATATTTAGCTCTTTATATAGCACTTTTCATTGGTATCCGTCAAAGTGCTTTGTAAAGGAAAAAGAAAAGGAGTACTTGTGGCACCTTAGAGACTAACCAATTTATCTGAGCATGAGCTGTAGCTCATGAAAGCTCATGCTCAAATAAATTGGTTAGTCTCTAAGGTGCCACAAGTACTCCTTTTCTTTTTGCGGATACAGACTAACACGGCTGTTACTCTGAAATTTGTAAAGGAAGTCAGTGGTGGTCTATCCCCATTTTACGCAAGGGGAAACTGGTGCAAAGAGAAGTGACTTGCCCAGGTCACCCAGCAGAACTGTGCAGCATGGCTGGCCACGGTCCTGTGCTACCTGCACAGGGACACTTAACCATCTTCGTGGAGACACTCGTGTCCCTTGGCACCTGATAGAAGTGCCAGCCATTCTTTGTTAGTCCAGTAGGTGGCCCTTGTGCTTCACTTTCTGAAGAAGTGGGGTTTTTACCCACGAAAGCTTATGCCCAAATAAATGTTAGTCTTTAAGATGCCACCGGACTCTCGTTGTTTTTCTGAACACAGCTTGTTCTCACCTGGCCTTGCATGGTGAACTTTCCAGCTGGTTTAATTGCATGAACCTGAGCTGCTTTACCGTGAAAACCCTCACCCATCCCGCCCCCAAATCCTCCCGCACCTTAAGGGGGCGGAAGAGGGGTGTTATGAAAGAACTAAAGTAGTTTTAGAGTCAAATATTCACTGGGTGGGGTAGCTGTGGCTCAGTTGTGTGGTTATCTTGGCTCCAAACTGCAGCAGCTGTCTTCAGATTCCAGAACAGCATCTTGAGAAACAGACAAAAGGCTTCTTGCACTGAATCCGTGTTATCTCTATAGAAACTTTACCTTTTATTGTTTCTCTACAATTCCACTTTTTGAAAACATCATGCCCCAAACTACTGCATGAAAATTCATCTGACTCTAACAAGGCACTGGTCTGCCCCCGACCGCTCCTTGCTCTGAAACTAACTGACATGGAGCGTATGTGGCAAAGCTCATCTTAAGGTAGGTTTTGGGGTGAGGGAGATTAATGGGTTATCTTTTCCTTTTGTTTTAATTAAAGGTCCATTTAGTTACTGTTCTGTGGGGTGGAACCTGCTGCTGGGTAATTTCTGGTCTTTGGCTGCGTTTTTAAATAATTGTCAAGCGCTTGGAGGTGATTAAGCCCACATAATTACAATTGAAGGGATGTGCTCTTTATGCTTGTATGAAAGTTCTTACCTGGTTATAGCTCCATAAATTATTAAAGCGTACATATTTGTTAGTATGTGGCCTCTGTGCTGTACAGACAGAGTGAGAGTGTCCCTGCCCCAATGTGCTTACAATCTAAATAAGACATGATGGATGGGGAAACAAAGTGACTTATCCAAAGTCGCACAGCAGGTCAATGGCAGAGTTGGAAATAGACACCCAGAGGCTCTTGATCCTCTTCCAATATTCTGTGCCCGACTGATGCATGCATGCGCGCATATATATATATATATAAATAAATAAAATATACACACACACACACACACACTCTCTCTCTCTCTCTCTCTCTCTCTCTCTCTCTCTCTGATTGGTCTCAATTCTTGTGCTTTACTGTTAGCTGGTGTCCATAGCTCAGCTTCATGGGCTGACCTTAGTGCTTTGGGGTAATTAACTGCTCACCTGTTAGGCTGGCAACTACCAGCATTATCTTCCCAACCAATGCTTTGGAGAGGGCGTGGTGGGGGAGCAATACATTTCCCAAGGGTTGGATATAGGAGTAGGCAACTGCAGCGGTGCCGGGTTTGGGAGAGAGCGGCGTGCCAGGCTTGCAGATTTACAGATCCTAGCATGCAAATGCATCCTCTTGTATGCCAGGGATAAATCACTCGTGCATCAAAGTCGTAAAATGGGCTACAAATGCGATACAACATAAGGTGCCCAAAAGTTTAACAAATGGGGGATGGGCGCCATTTGCTCTAGGGCCAGCCCTGCATTTCCTGCGTCTCAGAGGCCAAAGGAACAGCCCTTATTGCTAATAAATGCTCTATTTAGTGGCCCATACACTCAGATCCAGTTGTACAGGGATAGATCAGAGGTAGCTCACAGGTTGGCTCTATCCTCCCCCAGGGGGTAGGGGCACCCCTTCTAAACCATTAGTGGGAGATGTGCAGCTCGCTCCCCTTTCATGTAACTTCACCTCTGAGCTGAATAGCGATGGGAGACCCTAAGCAGGTGCAGATCATAGATTAAGGCCGGAAGGGGGCCACTGAAATCAAGTCTGACCTCCTGTGTGCCACAGGCCATAGGACTGCCTTGAGTTACTTCCCGTTTGCACTAGAGCTAGAGAGTTTCTCTTAGAAAAACATCCAATCTTGATTTACAAGTTGCCAGTGGGGGAGGATCCGCCACAGCCCTGGGGCAGTTGTTGCCATGGCTAATTACTTCCTGTTAAAAATGTGCACCTTTTTGTTTCCTGTCTGAATTTGTTTAGCTTCACTGGGTCTTGTTAATACCTTTGTCTGCGTCATAGAAGAGCCCAGGATCTCATCCCCTTTTAACCATCTCGTTGCTAAGCTAAACACATCGAGCTCCTCTGCGTCTCACTATCAGGCCTGTTTTCTCATCTTTTACTCATTCTTGTGGCTCTTCTCTGAACCCTCTCCAGTTGATTAACATCCTTCTTGAAGTGTGGACATCAGAGCTGGACACAGGATCCCAGCAGCGATTGCACCAGTGCCAAACACAGAGGTAAAATCACCTCTCTCCTCCTACTCAAGATTCCCCCTGTTGATACATCCAAGGATCATGCTAGCCCTTTCAGCCACACGCTTTCACTGGGAGCTCATGTTCAGCTGATTATCCACCGTCATCCATGGGTCTTTTCAGAGTTACTGCTTCCCAGGATCGAGCCCCTCCCCCCCCCCCCCCCCCCCAAATCCTGTAAGCATAGCCTGCGTTCTTTGTTCCTAAAGATATACACTTAACATGGGGCTGCATATTGTTTGCTTGTGCCTAGCTTACCAAGTGATGCAGCTAACTCCGTCTCAGAGACCTGTCCTCTTCAATACTACTCCCCTGGTCAGAGACAACCTGAGGGGGCACAACCCTGGAACAGCTCAAGTCACATACCCTCGCCTAGAAAGCAGCGGCCCCTCCCTGCAGCTCCTAACTGTTCCTCCTGCCTCGGCCGGCTCAGCTGCCCTGTGCACCATGTCACCGAGCAATGGGGGGGGGGGGCTACATGACCCACATACCCGCCCCATGCATCACCTCTGCCCCCCAGTCTTGGTATCAGCTGCAAATGTTCAGTAATGATTGTCATCTTCCAGGTCATTGATGAAAATGTTAAAACTGCTCCCCACGGGACCCCCCTAGAAACACACCCGGCACGGTGATGGTTTCCCCATTGATGGTTACAGTTGGCAACAGCTAGCCGCACTGATAGCGATGGGAGCATCAGTTCTTAGCTCTTGGGGCCTAAATCGGGAAGGAATGTGCATGGTGCAGGCTTGTGTGGGCCGGTGGTGGGTGCTCTTGGGCTGGGCAAGGTGCTCAGAACGCTGCAGCCAGGGGCCCGGATTGCACTATTTCCATACACTTTCCTCCACCTGCCACCAGCTGTTCTCCAGGGCCTTCACGGCTGTGCAGAGCACAGCGTCCTCTGCTCCTTGCGCAACAGGAGCTTGCCTTCATTGAAGTAACGGACGCTAACTGTTGCAAGTGCCACCTTCTGCAGGGGGCGATAATTACATGCACTGAGCCAGTCTACCACACCACCTTGTAGACCGAGCAGAACAGTGTCGCCAACCCTGGCTCGTAGCAGAGAGAGGATCTTTGCATGCTGCCAGCTGGCACACTGGGGCAGCAGCTTCCTGTCCAACAGCGCTGAGACATCCCCCTAGGATATCATTAGCTATGACTTTTACATACGCCAGTGCTGTGCAAGCTCTTGCAATGAGTGCTGGGGAAGGGCGTGCAACCTTTTAATACAGAGTGGGATTGCACCTGGCACTTCAGATTTCCTTCCCCCCCCCAGTTCCTGAGTCTGTTAAAAGCAGCGTGGCAGCCGTGCTGGGTGTCTGGTAGCTTCTCAGAGGGCTGCCCCGCTGGGGAAATGAGGGCAGGTCGTACCCTGGGCAGTGTATATATTAAAAAGCTTCCCCAATGCTTGCTTAGTCTGCAATAGCTCTCTCCTCCCTACACCCCCCCAAAGGAGAAGTGGGGAGCTGCTCCATGGGAGGGGCTGATGAAGGCCTGAAGATTGGGCTCCAGCAGCTGTTGCCTGAAGTTCCCCTCCCCCACAGGGCCCAGTAGAAACGCTATTGCGTATATTAAGGCCATGTTGCTTTACAAAAGGAGGGGTTTTTTTCTGTTTAAAACCACTAGTGCTGGCACTAAAATCCTCCAGTCTTCGGCCTCAGCCCGTCTGCCTGGAGCTTGCACCCTGGTCTCAGTCTGCAGCTGCAGTGTGTGTGTAAGGTGATGACCAGCCTCTGTAGCAATGTCGGAGGGGGAGGGGGGGGTGAGCTCTGGTTCTCCGTGTAACCCTTCTGCCCATCAGAGTTGGCAGCAACAAGGGCCGGGTTCAATATCTAGGGGTTTCATTCCAATAACACAATGCAAACCGGCTCGAGCCCCCACCCAGTGACCTGGGACAAATATATACCACTCCCGCTGGGCGCCTCCGAGAGGCAATACTTCCCCTCTCACAAGCACATAGTCTGAGTGTAGCAAAAAGCCTTTTAATAACAGAGAGAAACAATGTGGCATTATGTTGGGGAAGCACCACCAACAGGATTCATAACACAACCTGTGAGCAAAAAAAAAACCCACCCCAAGCAAATTGGGGCATGCCCCTTTCCCTTTGGTTCTTGAGTCCAGCAACCCCAAATCACCCAAAGTCCAGTGACTCAAAAGTCTCTGTCCCTGGTCAGGGCAGCCCCAGAGTTCGAAAGTTTATCTGCGGAGCTTTACCTCCCAACCTGGGTGGAGATGGGACGGGGTAAGAGGCACCTTACATGATCTGAAGCTGACAGCTCCATAGGCCTTCGCTCCGCTCCGCCAGCCACCCCACGAACTCCTTCGCTCAGCTCCGCTCCGCTCCGCGGCCCACAAGCAGCTCCCGCCATCCCATGAACTGCTCCACGTCCCACCAGCAGCTCCCGCCATCCTACAAACTGCTCCACCAGCCTGTCCACAAGGCACTCCAGCCGTCCTGCAAACGGCTCCACAATATATCTTCAGGCTCCCCCACTACTTAACACAACGCTCAGCGATTTCAGCTCTTAGGTGAATTCAGCTTGTAGTAGGGGAGCCTCAGTGCTGGTGCACCATTAGCCCAAAGTGAGCTCAGCAGCCTGTAACCAGACTCCTAATGGAATCAAAATTAGCTCTGATATTCCACAGTGGAGAGAGAGAGAGAAGAAAGTACAATTAGCATGTAAGGCCCTCACCAAGGGGCCCATGCCACCAAGTATTAATACTTGTCCCCAGCCTCTCTCAAGTCACACAGTTTTGGAACCCATGACCCTTGCCTAGCGAGTGCTACTTAGTTGATGGTAAGTCCCTCCATCATAACAAAAGGCCAAGTACAGTTCCAAGCACAGTTCCCATAATCAGGGTAATAACAATTTATTCTTCCTGCCCCAATAACAGAGACACTGGGGATCCCACAGCAGCCAAAGTGACCATTTGCGCAGCTATGGCCTCATTCTAGGCGGGGTGGGTGTGCCTATGCAAATGAGATCAGCCCCTGAAGTTCTTTTCCACAACTTGCCACACCTCACCACCAGATGTCAGGGTGGAGCTCATCCTGACACTGCTTACATCCGTACTTCTAGCAAAAGTGACTGAGTTGGGATCGGCCCAGAGGGCTGCAAAACTCAGGAGCGAGAGAGACTCCGAGTCTAGGAACTCGGGTTCGGTTTAACTAGACGCCTGTGGTTATGCTAACCCCCCACATCGGTCAAACAAGGCATGGGGCCTCATTTCTCGGGAGCTCCTCCCAGCAGAGTTTCTCGAAGCACTTCCCATGTGATGATCCTCACCAGGAGCTAGGTGAGCGCCGGGATCCCAGGTTCAGATAGGGTGGAAATGGAGGTGTAGATCGGTGCAGTGACTCATTCAGGGCAGCGGGGCCACACGGAGGGAGTCTTTGCGACCTCGCTCTTTGCTTTAAGCATGTGACCGTCCTTCCTCCCTTTGGGGAAAACCCTCTGGAAGTAGCTCCTGCATGTGCTTGGGTGCCTTCTAATGTCCCTTATCTTTAAGCCCTGTACTAGCTAGACAGCAGGCGGATAGGAAGGAGGAAGTCCGGGCATAATCTGACCTCCTGCACCAATCCAGCGTGTCTGCTCTCTGCTTGGCATGGTGTTGTGTGGTCTTAAGTCCTGCTGGGCTCAGTGCTGTTCCTCCAGACCTGCCACTTTCCAGTAGCGCCGTGGGAATGGCACCCCTTCCTTTGAGGGGAAGCCTAGCCCGGGGGAGGAGGGCACGCCTTTCTCTCCTCCCCTGTGCACGCTGCCTGGGCTGAAGAGAACAAAGTCCCTGTCTCCACAGGGCTCTGGAGCCTAGCAGCGGGGTCTCGGGGTGGATCCTAGCCCCAGGGGGAAGCTAGCACAGCAAGCTAGGGAGTGCAGGGATTGGTGGCACGCTGGCCCATGCACCAGGTTCTCTTAGCTGAAGGGTCCCTGGGACTTTCAGGTGCAACTCCAGGGAGTGCTTGGGGCTGTGATCTAGCCTAGGGCTAGCAAAAGCCCTGATAACCATGGACCCTCTGCCGCCGCGAGGTAACCTCCAGACCAAACATGAAATCACACTTGGCCGTGGCTGCTCTCTGGGCATCCTACAGTAGCTGAGCACTCAGTCAGGGTCTCTAGGGTGCGGTCCGGTCCCCCTCCCCTCTGTTTGGCCCCAGGGGCACAGACAGGCAGGGGTGGGGCAGCCCTTTCTCCCGCTCCCACTAAGATGACCACATCCCAGAGGGCCAGGATGGAACTTCCCAGGCTTGGAGGGGAAGTTGGCAATGAGTTGCCTTCGTCTCTGGCTCCCCTGTAGCGGCAGGGAGGCGGGGGGAAGTTACCCTTCCACTCCTGTCCCCATGACCTTATCTGTCGGTTGCAAAGGACCTGCCAGCCTGCGAGAGACCCGCAGCGGTGTGTCACGCCTGGCACTGCAGTGGGGTTAAAGCCAGCTGGGACCAAAGGGCAGAGAAATGCAGTTGTAACTGTCTGCCTGTCTCTCCCTGACCCGCAGATCATGGGAAGCTGTTACAGGGCCTGGCTTTGGAGCTCAAGCGGTTGAGACGTGGGGGGTTGCTCCAGAGGGCATGGGATCAAACGTCAAAGGCGACCATGGCACCCCCAAAACCGCAGGCTGGACCCGGAGTGAGCGTGCCTGACTCCTGGAGCTGTATCCACGGGGTGACGTCCCCCCATTTGTGGGCCGGGGCAGGAAGATGCAGCTGGCTGGGTCCGCAGTGCAGTCCAGGCCCTGCTGATGCCACGCAGCGGAGCTGAGGGACGGGGCCGGACGAAGCTCAGGCGCAGGGGTTCCCGAGCAACTTCAGCCCCTGGGGCTTGGCGAAGCAGGGCCCAGGGAAGGGGGGGCCATGCGGGGGGAGGGGCTGCTGCAGCTGCAGCGCCGCGGATGAGGTCGAAGCAGTAACTCCAGCTCGTACTAAATAATTCAGGCTCTGCGGCTCTGCGGTGCTGGCAGCGCGGGCCAGGCACCGGGCTCCAGCTGGGATGATGTCATCTAGGCTTGACAGGCCTGAGCCAAGATACCGGGTCATGTGACACCCCCCCCCCCCCCCGAAGGAACGTGCTGCAGCACCTCCCGGATTGCACCGCTGTACCAAGGGGCCCATTTCCCAGCCCCCCGCCCAGCTTTGACACCAGGCAGCTGCAGATGCCCCTTGGTGCTCGTGACTGAGGGCCTAGCTGGCCTTGGTCTCCCTGGCCCAGTGGGGGACCCCCCCCACTTCGGGGCATCTCTCCTGCGTGATGCTGGAATCGGCCTGGACCCTCATCTAAAAGCCCCACTTCTCTCTGCTGTAGGTGGAAGGCAGCCCCGGAGCTGCCGTTGGCATATAAGCCCTGAGGCCAGGGCAGCGGAAGGGTCCCTCAGCCCAGCCTGTGACTATTGCACCCCCAGCCCCAACCCGGAGGTATCTGCTCCAGCGAGCAGCCAGGGCTCGCTCTCAATGGCCCGTTCAGTCCTTGGCCTCTGGGTCGGCCTCCGGCCACGGAACATGACTGGCCCCTGTTCGCTGCAAACGGGCCGCAGCTCCCCGGACCCAGCTCATTTCAGATAAGGGCCCCCACGCAGCCAGCCGCAGGGTATAGCTTTCCCCGCAGCCAGCCCAGGCTGGACCCGACCCGGTAACGCGCTGGAGAACGGCTGCACGGCGTGTCTCCGATCACCTGCCCCATCCCACACACCCCATTGGAAAGGCCTTTACAGAGATGCTGTGCCAGGCTCTGTTTATTCCTAGGAGATCAGATGAGATGATCTGGTCCTGTCTGGCCTCGCACTCCATGCTGTGCTGGCCAAAGCCTGACCCCCACGCTGGGGCTGCAGCATTTCCTGTTCCCCCAGGTTTATTTCATAGCTGCCCTGAGCTCGGGGCCAGGCTGAGGTCCCTGCAGGGTCCAGTGTTGTGTTTCGCCAAGGGGGTGGCGTGCGTGGGTGTGGAGGAGACTAGTGGGAGGGAAGCATGGTTCCCCGTGAGCAACACGAGTGTAATCCCCCATAGCTGCAGCCTCCGTCTTTGCTGCGCCCACTGCCCGGTGCCCTCCCCAGCGGAGGGCCATTCTGGCAGGGCAGGCTGGGTCTCCGTGGGCGGCTCCTCCCCGGCTTACGTCAGGCCTGGCTGAAAAGGACGCACACAGCAGGCTTACGGCAGGTCCTTTGTCCAGATCTGACACCCAGCCGCTTAACGCGGTGAAGTGAGGTTAGCCCGACTGGGTCAGGCCCAGGCACCTGTTGCAGGGGGAATGTTCCCACTCCGGGGAAAACCCCGGCACCGGGGAGCAAAGAGCCCATTGGGACCCAACCAGCAGCTGTGTGGAGGCGTCTGGCTGCACGGAGCCACTGCCTTTAAGAGGCCACAGGTTTTATTTTGAAAGCCCTCGATTAAGCTCCTGCCCCTGCAGCTAACAAACCCAGAGCCGCTCGCCTTGGGGCAAGCAAGAGAAGCCTGGGGTTTTTGGACTGGGAGATCCTGGCTTCTCCCCGGGTTATAGCTGGCCTGGCTTCTACTGCTGGTCCCCGCTCTGCGAGCATGGGCATGTTGTCTCCCTGCTCTGTGCCTCTGGCTCCCCTCCATCCTTCACCTGTCTTGTCTGTTAGACTCTCAGCTCTTCGGGGCAGGGCTGTCTCTCTGTGTGGCCCTGGTCTCAACTGGGACTTCCATAATACAAATCATAAATCTCCAGCATTACAGGGGGAAGGGATAGCTCAGTGGTTTGAGCCTCGGCCTGCTAAACCCAGGGTTGTGAGTTCAATCCTTGAGGAGGCCATTTAGGGATCTGGGGGTTGGACTAGATGACCTCCTGAGGTCCCTTCCAGCCCTGATAGTCTATGATTATGATTGTAACCCAACCAGCAGCATCAGGAGCTGCTGCTTGCTGAGGACTCCTCCATCCAGCCTTCCTCTGGTGCTGCCCGATGTCCTGAGACTTGAGGCAGAGCTGAGAGCTCCCCACACAGCCTGCGTCCCAGTGGGGTGGTTCAGCTCGATGCCTTTGACCCCTGGCTGGAGACGGCTGCACGAGGCTTTAGGAGAAGGCCCTGCTGGTGGATCGAGGCCGCCTCAGGCCAGCCCTGGGTGGCGTGGCTGTAGGTGTGCCTGGCTCGCTGACCCTTCCTGTGCACGGGAAATCGAGAACACAGATGATACCTGAGCCTGCTCTACTCAGCCAGGCGCTGCGGGCTCTGGTTACTTCCTGCAGCTCCCCCCCCCCGGAGCTGGAAAAAGGGCCGTCAGCTCCGGGCAGATTGGTGGCCATTACTAATGCATGATGAGCTGATGGAGAAAGGAACTCAGCCTGCGTGTTGAGACCTGGGGCCAGGCTGCTTTCCGGCGAGCCAGAGCAATGGCACAGAGCGGCATTGCTTGGGCATAAAGGGCTGCCTCTCTCTGCCCCGTGGCAGCTCCGTGAATGCAGGCCGGGGTCTCTGCGGCGCTGTGATCCCATTTGTTAAATACTCACCTTTCGCACCGCCACCGACCCTCCCTCTCGCCCAAGGAGTTCAAAGCCCCTGAGGTTATGTCTACACAGCCACAAGCCTTAGAGCCCGGTCAGCTGACCCGGGCTTCTGCTGCGGGGCTAAAAATGCCTGTGTCAACGTTCCCACACGGGAGGGTGACCAGACAGCAAGTGTGAACAACTGGGACAGGGGTGGGGGGTAATAGGCGCCTCTAAAGATCAGGACTGTCCCTATAAAATCAGGACATCTGGTCACCCTACCGCTTGGGCTCTGAAGCCCAGCAGTGGGCAGGGAGTGGCTCTCAGAGCTTGATCTCCAGCCCAAGTGGGAACGTCTACACTGCCAGTGCCCAGCTGTAACCACTCGGCGACATTGCCACAATGTGTGCCTCGTGGAGCAGTGGCTTCAGCACATTGCCTGTGTGAGACGCAGCATGAACTGGGCAGGACGTGGTACCCAGAGCTGGGCGCTCTCCCAGACAGCATCCACGGTCCGGCGCGCGGCTGCAGCTCACATTCCCTCTCACGTCAAGGTCATTCGTGCTGCTGCGACAACCTCCTCCTGCCCATGCGTCTGGCAATCTACCACCAAAATCACCTTACAGGCCCGTTGTGACCACATCATTCCCTCTCCTTAAGTGCCCCCCGCCGGTTCCCCCTTGTTCACGCTCTTTGGCCTGGCCTTCACGGGCAAACCTCGCTCCTTCCACACCCATGCCTCTGACCCTGTCTGCTTCATGGCCTCCCTCTTCCCCATCCTCCCTTGTTCTTGAAGTTCTTTCTCCTACTCCTGGCGTATTCCACGCTCCACGCTGTGCTTTAGACACCCTCCTGCCATCTGTGCACCGAGCTGCCTCCATCGCCTGAAATTCCCCTTCCCTAAGACGCCTTCCTGCCTTCCCCTCGATGAGAAGGGAGTTAATTCAAGAATCTTGCAGAGCCGTGGAGCGGTGCCTGTCCCTTACCTAGCAATTGTATGTCACGGGCTAGCTTGAAGCACCCTGTCCCGTTCGCAGGTGGTCAGTCCGCTGGGAAAGGGTTGAGTAGGTTCTGCTGAGTCACTGGCATGAGTGACTCTGTCCCACCTGGACATAAGGGAGGTAGGTGTGGCTTTCTAGCAGGAGAGTATCTAGAGTGTGGGCTGAGCAGTCTGCCAGGAGGAACTGCAGGAAAAGCCAAGTCAGGGGAGAAGGTTAGAGCTCAACTTTCTTGTCACTTATCTCATCGTTGATTTCTTAGTTGATAAACCCAGACTCCAGGAGAGGGGTGAGTCTGGGCTGGGATTGCAGAGCAGGTTGGGAAATAAATTGTTCTTGCAGCCCTTGTCCCACCTGCCTCTTCCCCACCTGTTTTGTTACTTTATGGCCATCACTTGTCTCCTGTCTATATTCCTTTTGGGGCAGGGCCTGTGTCTCTGCGTGGTTGTGTGAAGCACCCAGTGTGCCGGTGGATGCTTGTAGGAGTAACCATTTCGCAGCACCCAGGTGCAGACTGAGAGCCCTCCCCCAGCTTTTCCAGGGCTGAAAGTAACTTAAAGGACTTACCAGTACGCAGGGTCGGGGTCCTGAGCAGGGGGGTGGGGCCTCGACTGGAAGGGGCGGGGCCTCAACCAGAAGAGGCGGGCCCTTTAAATCCCCAGACCCTTTAAATAGTGATTTAAAGGGCCAGGGGCGCCACTGTGATAGCTACGGCCAGGAGCCCCGGGCCCTTTAAATCACCGCTGGAGCTCTGGGGCTCTGGCTGTGGGGCTCTGGCTGCAATTTAAAGGGCCCGGGGCCTGGGGAAGCTGCCCCATGTTGGTAAGGTCAGCAGTGTACCAGCTCTTGCTGGTACGCCGTACCAGACCATACCGGGTTTACTTTCACCTCTGCGCTTTTCCCATTCCATCCTGCAGCACATGGGCCTCTCCCGGAGTTGCCATGTGCTTCCTCTTCTCTTCAGATCAGCTAGTGGCTGCTTCACACACCTTCCCCAAATGGGCTTCTCTGGTTCTCTGCTCTCTCTGGTGCTGGGGGCAATAGAAGTCTATCTCCCACTCCCACAGAAAGCGGCTATTCCCGCCCATCCCCTCAGTGGTGGAAGCAGGGTAGATAGACTTGCTCGGCAAGTTAGCTGTCCCTGGTGTGCCTCAGTAGCCAGCTCCAGGAGGAGGAAGCCTGGAGCCAGTCTTCAAAGCTGACCTTTCTCACCACAACCTGCATCTGCAATTTGCTTTCCCAGCAAGAAAATATGATGCTGGCAACTGTTTCATAGATTCACAGATACTAAGGTCAGAAGGGACCATCATGATCATCTAGTCTGACCTGCACAATTCAGGCCACAGAATCTCACCCACCCACTCCTGTGAAAAACCTCTCCCCTATGTCTGAGCTATTGAAGTCCTCAAATCGTGGTTTAAAGACTTCAAGGAGCAGAGAATCCTCCAGCAAGTGACCCGTGCCCCATGCTTCAGAGGAAGGCGAAAAAACTCCAGGGCCTCTTCCAATCTGCCCTGGAGGAAAATTCCTTCCTAACCCCAAATATGGCGATCAGCTAAACCCTGAGCATATGAGCAAGATTCACCTGCCAGATACTACAGAAAATTCTTTCCTGGGTAACTCAGATCCAACCCCATCTAACATCCCATCACAGGCCATTGGGCCTATTTACCATGAATATTTAATTACCAAAATCATGTTTCTCCTGTAGCCAAAATGAGTCAACTCATGGGGGGTTTCCTTCCCTTGAGGACAAGCTGATCAGATTTGGCTACAGCTGGGCAAACCACTTGTAATGACCATCATGTTAGTTGTCACTGGGGATTGAATCTGGGAATCTCCGAGACTAAATCAGGAGCCCCTTGGGTTTGAGCTAAAGATCTGAGTCCCGTAGCGGAGAGCTGCAGTGAGTAGTGCTGGACAGGAAATGGGTTTCTCATCCTGCTACAATTGTCAAGGTTCTGAAAAATGTTCCTGTCTTGAAACAGGATGGAACCTCTTCTGCAGTTTCCACAGTATGCATCCGATGAAGTGAGCTGTAGCTCACGAAAGCTTATGCTCAAATAAATTGGTTAGTCTCTAAGGTGCCACAAGTACTCCTTTTCTTTTTGCGAATACAGACTAACACGGCTGTTACTCTGAAATCAATATTGAACGTTTCCGCAAACTGGCGAGCCAAACGTTTTTTGTTGGTTTTTTTTGGTTCAGGTAGATTTAAAAATATCTTGTTCTGATTTTGACCTTTTTTTAGTGCAAATCAAGTTAAATTTCAAAACAAAAAATTGTTTGAAAATGAAAAACCAAAACCTTTCGTTTTGTGAATGTCAGATGGCACGTGTGATCATTTATGGAAAAAAAAAAAAAGCAACACTTTTTTGAGTTGGGAAATTTGTTGAAACTAACCCATTCCCCTGGAACAGTTCAGCTTTTGACAAATTGGCATTTTTTGACCCCCCAAAAAAAAAAGTTTAAACAAAAAATTTCCAACCAGTTTTAGCAGAGATGTTTACTTGCAGTTCTATCACTCAGCCACTAGACGTCTCCATGCTGCATAGAGTTCCAGCAGGGTGTTGTTCCTGGTAAACAAGCTGGATCAAGCTGGAATGGGAGCAGTGTGGAAGGCTGTTAATTTGTGTCTGTAATATTTAGTTGTTCATTAAATGTCTCCTGTTTAAGAGGGACTGGGAGTCCATGAATCAAGACAGGAATCATTGCTAACATGTATCCTGTGTAGGTCACGTATAGATGGGGGAGAATCATTGGTTGCGTGTTCATAGCCAGCAACTTTGTCATTGAATTTAGCCTGGTTTTTCAGTTCACAATCATCTGCCCCCAGATACTGATCTTTTTTTAAAACACATTTGTTCATTATCTTACCATGAGGCATGGCGGTGGGAGAAGCAGTCAAATGGGGCGCCCAGACTGGCTGTGCTGGCAAAGAGGAGAATGGCAATGTGCTAAGAAATGAAGGCCATGGGATGAGAAGGGGCAGATTAACGAGAAGAAGAAGCTTGCACTTGATATGGTGGAGGAAGAGGACCCAGTAGTGAGACATCAGAGAAATACACTGGGATGGGAGACTGGAGCAGGGAATCATTGATGTGAAGATGGCATTGAACATAAGAACGGCCAGACTGGGTCAGACCAAAGGTCCATCTAGCCCAGTGTCCTGTCTTCCAACAGTGGCCAGTGCCAGGTGCCACAGAGGGAATGAACAGAACAGGTAGTCATCAACTGATCCATCCCCTGTCGCCCATGCCCAGCTTCTGACAAACAGAGGCTAGGGACACCATCCCTGCCCATCCTGGCTAATAGCCATTGATCCTCCATGAATTTATCTATTTCTTTTTTGAACCCTTTTATAGTCTTAGAATCATAGAATCATAGAATATCAGGGTTGGAAGGGACCTCAGAAGGTCATCTAGTCCAACCCCCTGCTCGAAGCAGGACCAAGTCCCAGTTAAATCATCCCAGCCAGGGCTTGGTCAAGCCTGACCTTAAAAACCTCTAAGGAAGGAGATTCTACCACCTCCCTAGGTAACGCATTCCAGTGTTTCACCACCCTCTTAGTGAAAAAGTTTTTCCTAATATCCAATCTAAACCTCCCCCACTGCAACTTGAGACCATTACTCCTCGTTCTGTCATCTGCTACCATTGAGAACAGTCTAGAGCCATCCTCTTTGGAACCCCCTTTCAGGTAGTTGAAAGCAGCTATCAAATCCCCCCTCATTCTTCTCTTCTGTAGACTAAACAATCCCAGCTCCCTCAGCCTCTCCTCATAAGTCATGTGTTCTAGACCCCTAATCATTTTTGTTGCCCTTCACTGGACTCTCTCCAATTTATCCACATCCTTCTTGTAGTGTGGGGCCCAAAACTGGACACAGTACTCCAGATGAGGCCTCACCAATGTCGAATAGAGGGGAACGATCACGTCCCTCGATCTGCTCGCTATGCCCCTACTTATACATCCCAAAATGCCACTGGCCTTTTTGGCAACAAGGGCACACTGCTGACTCATATCCAGCTTGTCGTCCACTGTCACCCCTAGGTCCTTTTCCGCAGAACTGCTGCCTAGCCATTCGGTCCCTAGTCTGTAGCGGTGCATTGGATTCTTCCGTCCTAAGTGCAGGACCCTGCACTTATCCTTATTGAACCTCATCAGATTTCTTTTGGCCCAATCCTCCAATTTGTCTAGGTCCTTCTGTATCCTATCCCTCCCCTCCAGCGTATCTACCACTCCTCCCAGTTTAGTATCATCCGCAAATTTGCTGAGAGTGCAATCCACACCATCCTCCAGATCATTTATGAAGATATTGAACAAAACCGGCCCCAGGACCGACCCCTGGGGCCCTCCACTTGACACCGGCTGCCAACTAGACATGGAGCCATTGATCACTACCCGTTGAGCCCGACAATCTAGCCAACTTTCTACCCACCTTATAGTGCAGGTCTTGGTCTTCACAACATCCTCTGGCAAGGAGTTCCACAGGTTGACTGTGCATTGTGTGAAGAAATACTTCCTTTTGTTTATTTTAAACCTGTTGCCTATTAATTTCATTAGGTGATCCCTAGTTCTTGTGTTATGAGAAGGAGTAAGTAACACT
This sequence comes from Chelonia mydas, assembly GCF_015237465.2. Lineage (NCBI taxonomy): Eukaryota > Metazoa > Chordata > Testudines > Cheloniidae > Chelonia > Chelonia mydas. Next base: position 342,433,082 of record NC_057849.1, read on the forward strand.
TCCTTATTTACTTTCTCCACAGCAGTCATGATTTTATAGACCTCTATCATATCCCCCCTTAGTCTTCTCTTCCAAACTGAGAAGTCCCAGTCTTATTAATCTCTCCTGATACGGAAGCTGTTCGATGCCCCTAATAATTTTTGTTGCCCTTTTCTGAATCTTTCCCAATTCCCGTATATCTTTTTTGAGATGGGGCGACCACATCTGCACGCAGTATTCAAGAGGTGGGCCAACTGATTAGATCACCCAGAGAGAGGGTTTGGAGCGAGAAAGGGAGGATGCCAAGGACAAGAGCCCCGTGGGAAATTGAGAGAGGGGAGGAGGACCCAGCGAAAGAGATGCTGAAAGCACGGCTAGAGGCAGGAGGTGAGCTAGGAGAGGGCCGTGCTGTGAGAGCCAAGGGTGGGCAATATTAGAGAGAATGGGGGAGATGATGCAGGATGGAACAGAGAAGCCAGAGACCTTAACAAGAGCAGTGGCGAGGGCAGAAGCTGGAATTGTGCGTGGACCAAGGATGGAGAAACTAAGACAAGGAGACAGTGCATCTGCATGGATGGGAATGGCTTCCCCTCGCTGCTGTCCACTGCTTGATTTGAACCCACAGTCCAGCAGGGCAAGTCTCCCAGCCATCGTCCTAGCCCCTGGCTTACAGCATCCACCCCTCTGTCGAGGGATGGAGACTGCCAATCCTTACCCTGGTCTCCAGTATTCCCGCTAGTCCTCTGTCTTCCAGTAATTAACACCTTCAGCACCGCAGAGCCAGTTCCCAGACTGTATCCCAGCAGAGCGGTGTTCCGTGGGGGGGGTTGTAACAATGTTCTTTCCTGAAGGCTACAGACGTAGGACGCTTTGATGCCTGCCCACCCCCAGCTCCCACCCTCTTCCCGCCAGGGTAGGAGTAAGGTCCTGAGCCTGAGAGCAGGGGCGCGGGAACAATTTGTAAAGTGGGGGTGCTGAGAGCCAATGAACCGAGCTGCAAACCCTGTATATGATGGAATATAGTATATAGTTCTAGCACCTATGCATGAGGAGACGATTATGGGATTTTGAGCCCTGCTGATGCTGCTGTTGTTGGGATTATTAATTAGGGGACTTGTCTAGCATGACCGCCTCTGTTTGTCATTATCGGAGGCCATCTCTCGTGCCGGCTGTGTTACAGCGAGGGATACATGATACTGAAATATTTATGGGGGCTCAGACAAGAGAAGGAATGAAGTCACCTTGCGGGGGAGCGGCAGAGCAGAAAAATCTCCCTGTGACTTCTTGGTATTGGTCTTAGGCTGCGGAGACCAAGGGATGGTTACAGCTGCATGGGATTGGCACAGCTGTGGGCAACGTCCGGGCATCACCTTGGCTGCTCGTCTCTGTGTTTGTGAAATAAAGAGCTCAAACAGTCCGGCTTTTGAAATGCAGCGAGGATGAGTTGTTACTCATGGAATGGCAGCCCACTCCGTTCCACTGTTACTAGAGTATTAGCCAAGTGCACGGGGACAGGGTGGAATAGCAAGTGTCCCTGGCTCGCTTTCCTACCTTTTCCCATCAGCGCTTGTTGGTACAGGTTATTGGGACACCCTGTGAACTTACACTCACTTTTCACAGTCAAACTCGCAATGGGGGCAAATGGGTAGGCCCAGTTCTCACAAGAGGCCCCCCGTGGGCGAGCCCCCCTCTGCTTCCTGTACGCATCGGAGTCACTCCCAGTCCAGATCTCCCTTCGCTGGTAATAACACTACCTTGGCCCTAGAGAGCCTGCGGGCTGGGGATCTCAAAGCGCTGGGCAAACACTAAGGAAGTAAGCTTTCAGCAAATGCTTTTACCCTTGCGAAAAGTGTTACTGCCAAAGGCCAGGCACACTGCCACTCACAACAGTGTCCAGGGCGAGGAATCCTGCTAGCGAGCTAAGTACGTAAAGGCCCGATCCAAAGCCCTTTGAAGTGTTTCCTCTGATTTCAATAGGCTTTGGATCGGGTGCCTAGGTACCTAGCCCTCCCTGTAGATTTCCTAGTGTCTGCTGGAGCTGGGGTCTTTTCCTACAGACAAAGGGATGAGAATAAAGGGTGTATGGGAAAGGAAATTGATCCCTTCCCCTGGGGCCTGCAGGCAGGGAGAAGCTCCGCCAGACCTTTTGATTGGGGGGGAGGGGGAAGGTTCTTCCCATTGACAAGCCACCCTATCAGTGTGGTGACTCTCTGTGCAAGGCCAAGAGCTGCTTCCAGTTGATGGTGGGTCTCCATGGTTCATTGTTACTGAGAGTCTTCAGTGCTCACATTGGTAACTCAGGCACACTGTTCCCAGACCTCACGTCTACCCCTCCTACCATGGGATTCAACCAGAAGAGCTTGCCTACAAGGCCGGCCACACCCTATATTTGATCTTGGTGTTGGGGGCCTGGGAATCGCTCTCCACTCTGGTCAAACAACTACTGCCTTGCTGTAGGGAATATGGCCCAACCGTGCTAGTGGACCCCTCGTGGCTCTCCCTTCTCAGAAAGGATAGAACCCAGCCAAGGGACCAAGCTGCTTATGACCTTGTGGAACCCTACAGCTGCCTGCAGTCCATGACCACTGACCTACCGCCCCCAACATACCCCTTCCCTCCCCTCCCGTGCCCCCTGGAGCACAACACAGCTCACACAGACCTGGATGAGGATCATCAAAACCCTAGCCAAATTGAGCAGATGCTGGCAGGAAAGAGAAAACAGTGAATCTAAATTCATCACATCTCCCTGGACCAAAGGCGCCCGCCCCCCTTGAGCAAGGCGGTCCGCCGTCTCTGGGCCTGCCAGACTCAGCTGATCCACAGGGCATCTGTAGTTAGAAATATTGGCCAAAGGCGACGGCCCTTCCTGTTGAATGAAGACCACAGTGCATCACGCGTCCCTCCTCACTGTCTGCACCACAGCCCCTTTCCTAAGCAACATAGTTCAGCAAGCCCATCACCCATGTGCTCCAGGGAGCCTAGCAGGCAGGCCGCAGGCAGGTAGGATTAGAGCCAGCTGGGAAATGGGTTTTGTTTCCCATGAAAAATGCTGGTGAAACAAAAACGGTTTTGGTTCTGTAGAAGACATCGTTCAAAACCCCAAAATGTTGCGGTTTTTGGGCTGAAATTTTTCCGGTTTTGGTTGCTGAAAACTGGGACGTTTCCCACAGAAATTTCAATTGTGACAAAAAAACCCCAAACCATAGTTCATTTAAAAAAAAAAAATCAGCACTTGATATGAGACTCTTCCCTCTGATTCAATACTGGGCCAGTCCCGCAGCCTGAGCTAGGGGTCACTGTGCTGCAGGAAGTGGCCTCACTCTGAGACTTCTTAAAGCGCTGGTCTGGACCACCTGTGGTCATTAAAGATCCAGTGACTTGTCTTGCAAGCATAGGGCAGTTTGATCTGGTGTCCTGGAAAAATTCCGGTCTGGGTGATTTACATTCTGTCTCCCCCAAACCCATCCGGCCGCTCCAATTGGTAGCCATATCCACTTCCTGTCCTAAATTAAGATATTGAGCTGCTCTGTGCCAATAAGCAGCTGCCACGTGGCACGTCAGGAGCGGCTACATTCCAGTGACATGGAAAGTGACCCTGAGGACAGTGTGTAGTTCAGTTTCTCTCTACTTGTCCTCCACAGGGAGCTATCAATCTTCCTATCCCATGCCCATGAGTCCCTGCCCATCGCTGTGGGATCTGAATGCTGCAGCTTTGGGGTAACAGAAGCAACAGAAGTATCAGATCATCACCACGTTTCAGTCGTTTAAGGGTTACATGGCTGGTGTTTCATTAAGGAGAGGAGCAAAATATTCACAGCCCTCTGATGCACAAAGAAAATCCCACCCCTGGCTAGAACAGTTTAGGACAGGAAGTGAAGATGAACTGGCTCTGTCTCCCCCACACCCAATCAGCCTGGAGCTGAGTGCTGATTGCACCCAGTCGATCCCCTAGCCAGGCTTGTGTAATCCCATCTAGTTTGGCGGGCGAAGCAGCTAGTTTCAGAGCCGGGCAGTAAAATCCAAAGGCTAAAAGCCCAGCTACAGAGCATTTGCTGGGCCCCGTCTCGCTGAGGCACCGTAAAATGCTTTTCAAGCACTGTGGCCTTTGAAATCCATGCCCAGCAGTAACAGCAGAGAGCCGCCCACCGCAGGAGCCTGCTAGGCTGTCAGTCTAATGCACAGTCGCCTGATCTTCTGATGGGAATTCTTAGGTTTCCATTGAGCATCGCCTCACATATGTGCTGATTGTTTTATCTCCGTTTGGAGCCAGCTGTGTTGTGGAATAGACTGAGCGAATCTCATGGACTTTGGAAGGTTGGCAACCTCTTTCTTCTGGGTTCACAAACCCCCTTTCCTGTAACTTAAACCTGTTTGGAGTCGTCCCACCCCCCCAATCCCGCCTCAAAGCTGATTCACTTTTGCATTCAACCTTCCCTGCGTTGTCTAGCTAAGGGAAGCCTGTGCTGTACGTTATTACTAATACCAATATTAGCATGAGAAGAACCATTCTTCAGAAGCTCAGCAGGTGTAACAACATGCTGGCAAAGTAAGCATCACGTTCCCCTTGTGTGGCTAGTCTGCTACAGGATAACAACCTACTACTGCTATCAGGGAATGCAATTACTCCTGTAGCTCAAGTCGTAGAGCCCTGCGCCGTGATGCTGAAGCTCACGATTCAAACTCTGCTCTGGTGCGTCTGGAGTGACCCCCAGCGTAAGTCAAGAGGGTCCCCTTTATTCCATTCAGTCTGCAACGAGAGTTCGTTTTGCTGCTGAATTTCTCGCCTATTTTTTAATTCTCTCCGCGTTTGATTTTTCATACCCACTCCCTGCCCCATTTTCCACCTTATATTTTTCCCCTGGATTTTCTCTTTTCTGCTCCTCTCCTGCAGTCTGTTTGGTTTTCACTCTTCTTGTTCCCTTGTGGCTTTTCCAGCCTAATGTTTTCCCTTTGATTTTTATTTCTCTCTCCAGCCCGCAGCTTCCTTACTTTCTCCCACGCGCTCTCCTAAAACCAACACACTCCCCATTAAGTTCCACCTGACAATACAGGACAGGAGAATGGGGTTGAAATCAGCAAACTGGGTTTGTTTGTCGCCTTTTAAAGGGATTGTTGAAAAATCCTGTTCTCTGCTACGGGGTGAGAGTCCGGTTGAACCCGCCCAGGATAGCGGAACAGTCATTGTGCATCTCATCTCAGTGCATTAGTTACAAGCCCTCACTACCAAGGGGTACAGGAAGGGGGGCACAGCTGTGACGCCTCTTATAGGGAGAAGGCCCCACACAGAACCCTCTGTGCCCCATACATAGGGTTGCCACTTCGGAGGCACAAAAAACCAGGACAGCCAAACCGTTTCAGCCAGGACAGCTACCCCACAGAAAGGGACAATCCTGAGAAACCCTACCCAGGTGGCAACCTTACCCATACGTTCAGTCAATTCAGGGAACCAGGAAGTGAATGTACTAATATGCCACTGAGGTGGGCAGAGAAGCAGCCATTTTGTCGCTGGGCAATCCTGAAAGCAGCCATTTTGCCATGCTCCTGCTGTGGTGGCATTGGGCAGTGCCCAATCCTTGGGACGGGTGGGGTGTGGGATGGTGGGATGAACAGCAGGGCCAGGTGTTACATCTCTGACCCTTGCATGCTGTCTGGATCACAAATCAGAATCCTAGTGCACCTTGGCCCTATATATATGTGTGTGTGTGTGTATACATATATATATAGATGACTTCATATAATCCCTGCTAATGGAAGCTCAGGGTAAGCCGGGGACGGGGCTGGAGCGTTCAGAAATGAAGCCGATCGATAGAGAGGCTACGTGGGGAGGTAAAGTCCGGTAACAATCTCAACAGGGAGCTTTCTCTCAGCAGTGGAGAGGGCAGCTGAGATGAAATGGGCCAGCGCTAGCCTGAGCTCCCTGGCTAATGCAGAGCTTCAGCCGAGCTTCCTAAGCCTTTTGCATCAATATTACACCATCCCCCTCCTCATCCCATCGGGGCCCAGCATCCAGGCTGGAGCTGCAGCTTAATCCTCTCGCAGAAGGAGACCGGGCCTGGGTTTTTTTAACTCATCTTCTCCATAGCAGCATCTGCCAGCTGCTGGGCCCACACCGTAGCAAACCTAGTCAGATGGCCACTGCTGCTGCAAAGTGATATTATTGCCCAGCGAAAAGAATCGCTGGCAAAAAATGGACAAAATATATTGGAGAAGTCCTGCTTCCTTCCCGGTAATACAGGGATGTTATTTGGGAGACCCAGTGCTCCTCCAGTGCTTGGCAGGGCCAGATCCAGATTGCGTTTACACCACTAGTTACTCCAGTGCAGTTACTCTGGATTGCATCTCGCTAAAAGAGATCAGAATCAGGCTCGTAAGGATTAATCTCTGAGCCCCCAAACGCTCGCTCACGTGAGTCACTTTATGCACGAGAGACGTTCCATTGAACTCAGTGGGAACATGCACGGCCCCGATCCTGCAAACACAACTTTAAGCCCACAGCGAAGGTACTGGCTGAAAGCTATTAAATCAACTTTACATGTTCTTCTCCTCCAGGGCTTTACCCTGCTCTCTGGGAAAGTAATGGGAGTTTTGCCATCAACTTTAGGCTTGTCTAGTCATTAAGAACATACAGGGCTGGCTTTAGGCCGATTCCCCCGATTCCCCTGAATCGGGCCCTGCGCCTAAGAGGGCCCAGCACTGGCACCTTTTTAAGTTTTACTCCCCTGGCTGCACGCCGGGTCTTTGGCAGCACCTAGGCAGCGGGTCCTTTAGTGCCGCCGAAGACCCGGAGCGAGTGACGGACCCGCCGCCCAAGACCCGGAGCGCCACCGGGTGAGTACAAGCGGGTGTTCCAGTCGGGCCCCGCACTCCCTAAAGCCGGCCCTGAGAACATAAGACATCAAAGCGGCCATCCTGGGTCAGACCAAAGGTCCATCTAGCCCAGTGTCCTGTCTTCCGACAGTGGCCAGTGCCAGGTGCCCCAGAGGGAATGAACAGAGCAGGGCATCAGCAAGCGATTGCCTCACGCCCATTCCCAGCTTCTGGCAAACGGAGGCTAGGGACACATTTTTATTATTTGGATTATGGTAAGACCTCATTGTGGTAGGTGCTGTACAAACATATAACAACGAGCCCAGCCGCTGTTCCAAATGGCTTATGATTCCATTTATCCCAGGGGCCTTTCATGCCGTGACGTGTCTAACACACCTCGTGGCCACACGCACAAAAGCATGTGCAACAGTGCACAGCTGTTGACAGCGCCATTGGTCCTTTGCTCCAGATAAGGCGAAGCTCTGGGGAGTCCACTGCAGTCACGCTGGCAGAAAAGGCAACGGGTCACCCCTGTAGTGCAGACAGGGCCTCGGGTGCAATGCAGGTAAGAACATTTTTTCCTTAAACGACACGATTATTTTTTTTTTTGGTCAGAACTGGGTTCCCTTTCTCAACCACCAGTCATGGAGGAAGGATGGTTCTGTGCTTACAGCCTTGCAGTAGGACTCAGGGCACCTGCCCTCAGCTCCTGGCTCTCCCAGATGCTTCCTGGGTCACCAGGGGCAAATCACTCCCGATACATCTACATTTGAGCTGAGAAGGGTGCGTGAGTCCCTCCCTGAGTAGCTGCTTGAGCTAGCGCCTAAAAATAGCCATGGCAGCTCGGCCTAGGTGCCCTGAGTACAATCCTGCCTGAGCCCGTATACCGGCAGCTAGGTCGGCCCTTGGCTGGAGTCTCGAAAAATGCCATGGTAATACACACAATAATTTTCTCCTGCTCACTGCAAGTTCTGGGCCCGATTCTGAGTGAGAAAGAGGGGGTGGGTTTGCAGTTTTTAACTTGGCACTCTCAGCTCTGTGCTTTGAGTCAGTTCCAGTCACAGTTAGAGACACGGAGAGCTGTAAATGCTCCTTTGCCCGGACAAATCAGACAGCTATACGCTTATAGACTAGATCCCTTGTATTTGCAGTCAATTGTGCACACCGAGATGACCAGGTTAGGGTGAGGCCCCTTTTTAAAAATGTAGCCCTGATTCTCTAGAGATTAGCCCCTGCTGACAAGCCTATTTGCAGCCCTATAAATAGCTCTCCTGAAAGCTCTCCCATGCAGGCTGCAAACAGTACAAGTCGCCTATACAGCTGGCTTGCAATGGATTTGGAAAGGGACTCTCATCCCTGGACTCTGCAGCCTCTGGCTGCATGGCTGTTTACTGTATTAACTGGACCCTAAAGTTGTGGGTTTTGATTTTGGATTCTCGGCGTTTTGGTGGCTTTGTCAGCCGGTTAGGTTCTGTGTAGTTAGGGCTGGAGGAGGGGTTCTTCAAAAGACTCTTCAAAACCCTGCTATAACCAAGGGTTCTGCAACTGGGATCCCCACTTCCAGCTGCATGATTACAGTTCATTCCGGGCCTCTGCTAGAGGTGAACTGCAAAGCGAAAGAGAAAATGGAGAACTCCCAGCCCCCACCTGTATCCAGCCATTTCCTCAGCATAATTAATTACTTGAAATTATTCAGCACATTGTTTTGTAATTCTGTGCATTAATTATCAGCCGCTCCCTGAAGGTATTCGCAAGTTGGGTTGTGCTGGTGAGTTGTGAATGGTCAGAGAAATCACATGTAACCACACAGGGGTTTTTTATAAAAAAGAAGGGGTAAATTAACCTTCTGGGTGTTCCAGGCCAGGCAGTGCTAAGGTGCAGAGACCCTGATTACGAATTGGTTTGGGGCTAGTCAGTTATGTAAAGTTGTTTAAAAATAATTAATGTCACATGCTTTCAGTGGTCAGCAAAGGTATTTCCCACTGAATGCATCCGATGAAGTGGGCTGTAGCTCATGAAAGCTTATGCTCAAATACATCTGTTAGTCTCTAAGGTGCCACAAGTCCTCCTTTTCTTTTTGCGAATACAGATTAACACGGCTGCTACTCTGAAACCTGTCAAAGGTACTCAGTCAATCCACACATGCAGTAGCACTGGATGGCTTGTTGCAGCTTTTTACAAGCCATAATTGCCACTGCTGATCTGTTGCTGAGCATGGCCAGCTGGTAGATAATGCACACATCAGCAGTGGTGGTTGTGAAGCCAGGATTTGCTTATCATGGGAGAATCAGCGTGAGTAAATGCCGTATCCCCCAAATGAAAAGTGGGTAATCTCCCTTCTCCGGCACTCATCCTCGACTGCACTACTGATCACAGGGTATTGTTTCTGTAACCTGATTGTACAAGAACACAAAGTGCGCCCGCGTGAATACCCACACGTGTGACTCTGACGTTCGGTTTTCACTCAGACTCAATGCATGAAGCTCTGTGCCAGTGAAACTCAGCGGTGGGAATGTTCAGAAAGCCTTTGCAAGGTCCGACACCAAAAGCTCTGATGCAAAGTAAGCAGTCATAGGATAAGCGGGAAGGTCCTCTCATGGATCAGTCACTGGTTAAAAGCTAGGAAGCAAAGGGTAAGAATAGATGGTCAGTTTTCACAGTGGAGAGAGGTAAATAGAGGGGTCCCCCAAGGATCTGTAGTGGGACCAGCACTGTTCAACACATTCATAAACGATCTAGAAAAAGGGGTAAACAGTGAGGTGGCAAAGTTTGCAGACTTGCAAAATTACTCAAGAGCGTTAAGTCCAAAGCTGGCCACAAAGAGTTACAAAGGGACCTCACTAAACTGGGTGACTGGGCAACAAAATGGCAAATGAAATTCAGTGCTGACATGTGCAGCACATTAGAAAATGTAAGCCCAACTATAAATACAAGATGATCGGGTCTAAATTAGCCCACACCGTGAATACTGTCGAGTGTTGTCCTGAACTGGGGCCTTTTTGAAAACTAAATCAACAGCTTGCAGTATTCCCCTAGTGACACGTCTGGCATCTGGAATGTCCCTCTGGGGACCTCTTTCAGTGAAGCAGGAATTGGTCAGAGGATTCCACGGAGACCCAAAAGGCATGTAAAAAGGTTGGCTTGTTGTAAAGTATTTTCGTGCTGCATTTTCTCCACGTAGCTGGGCATTCGGAAGAGCAGTCTGTGGGTGGGACCGTTTTCCCTTTTACCTTTTCATAGATTAATCGATTCCAAGGCCAGACGGGATCATTGCGATCTTCTAGTCTGACCCCCTGTATAACACAGGCCGGAGAACGGCGCCACAATAATCCCTAGAGCAGAGCTTTTAGAAAAACGTCCCATTTTCATTTTAAAATGGTCAGTGATGGAGAATCCACCACGACCCTGGTAAATTTTTCCCAATGGTTAATTACTCACTGTTAAAAATGTATACCTTATTTCCAGTCTGAATTTGTCTAGCTTCAACTTCCAGCCATTGGATTGTGTTAGATCTTTCTCTGCTAGACAGAAGAGGCTGCTATTAAATATTCCTTCCCCATGTAGATACTTATAGACTAATCAAGTCACCCCTTTATCTTCTCTTTGTTAAATAGAGGAGGTCCTTGGGTCTATTGCTATAAGGCATGTTTCCTAATCAGTGAGTCATTCTCGTGGTTCTTCTCTGAACCCTCTCCAATTTATCAACAGCCCTCTTGAACTGCGGGCACCGGAACTGGATGCCATATTTCAGCACCAGAGCCAGATTTTTGAAACAAAACAAAACCAAGTGAATATTTCAACACTATGTGGCCACTTGCTCTGCTTTACCCATGCATGCTGGGATTTTTACAAACCGTAGTGAACCATTCTCCTCTGTCTTAACCTCCTGCTTCCAAAATACCAGTGCCGCCCCTGCATGATGTACACATGCTAAGAGAGGTGCACATTCGAATGTTAGGGAAATATTGGCTCCTGGTCACTCAGGCAGAACTCAGTGGGAGTCAAAGGGGATTTTGCCTGAAGAAGGTGGGCAGCATCTGACCCTCAGTTTTCCCCTTTGTGAAATGGGTGCATTTCACTGCCCTTCCTAATGGGGAAGAGAGGGTTATAAAAAGATTTGCAAGGCCCAGTGAGAGCCTCAGAGAGGTTCCTCCACCCAGTCCCGTCTTGTGTCTTCAACCGCATTACCAGATGCTTTAGCGGAAGGTACAAGAAATCCTGCAATAGGCAGTTATGCAATAACCTGCTGCAGGGTAAATGCTTCCTAATCACTAGAGGTTGATTTAAACCCTGAAATAGGAAGGTTTATAACCCTTCCAAAACTCATGGGGTTTTTTTAATATTTACCATTATATATCTGAAGATTCTTGTCACTCATACAAATGCCCAATCCATTTTTTTAATCCTGCTAAGCTCTTGGCCTCAATGACATCTTGTGGTGGTGAGTTCCACAGGCTAACCAGGCATTGTGTGAAAAGATATTTCTGCTTTATCTGTGCTGAGTTGGTCACTCTTCAGTTCCATCCCCTGATGAAAGAAGTGCAAAGCGAAACTGCAGTCGTGTTGGTGCCAGTGCTTCAACTGTGTTCAACCAGAAGGAGCGTTTTTTCATTTGGGATTAGGTGACAATTTACCCTGTGAATGTACACGCAATTTATAGGCTCAATTTTACAGGCACTGCTGACCTGCGTAAGGGCTGCAGGATCGGGCCCTCTATTTGATCCTTCGCAGACTGATACACCATGTCTGATACATATAGCAGGGCTGATGAGTGCAGTGTAATGAGTAGAAACACTGAAGGTGTGCATGAATTTCACAGGGGCACTGACAAGTAGCTTTAGTCCAAAATGTAGCTAGGTTTTTTTGTTTAGAAAAAGGGGGGCAGGGAGAAAGAGGAGATTCTAAACCACACTGGCTTGCAGGCATATCAGAGACTGCCTTTTGGCTCTGTGTTTGTACAACACAACAGGGCCCTGATCCCTGATTGGGGCCTGTACATGCTATTGCAGTACAGATAATACAATTAATTATGAAGAGACGTGATTTCATACACTGATGTTTACTCACTGAAAACAACAGGGTTTTTTTTTTAAATAAATTGAAACTTTCTTTTACTCTATATTTGTACAAAGCACAATGCAGGGCTGGTCCTAACTGGGGTCTTGGGTGCTGTTAAAATAAATAACAAAACAGCCAGCAAGTGACACTGACCGGACTGTTTTCATTGTCCCAAGCAGAGTGCAGTTGAGAAGTCAACAAACAGCATCAGTGGTGAAAAGTAAATTGCATGTTACTATATGGTAAAGGGTTGTTAATCTGAGGGGTTGACAATGACCTAGATAAAGAAGCATGTCTCAAAAATATTGGCCTACATTCCTTTTAAGGGAGTAGTGATTTGGATGCCTTGATTTGGGTGGGGGGTGGGGAGGGTGAGCTTGAGATGCTTTAAAGGGGCCTGATATTTTAGAGGACAGGTGCTCAGCACTTTCTGAAATTTGGGCCCTTGAACACTTCTTGGGTGGGCACCCAAAAAGAGCTGCCTCTCCGATGGCTAGTCACTTCCGAAAAACAGCCCCGTGTTCCGTTAACCTTGACGGTGCCCTTTTAGCTGCCTCCCTACCCAGCTCTCCGTGTACAGAGTCAGCTCTAGTTCTGTGGCTCTCCTCTGGCTGCCTGGCCGTCGGCCGCTCCCTCAAGCGTGCAACAAAATCACAAGTCCAAAAATTCTTCAGCCGGGTGCTAACGGAGACAGAGCTCAGCAGAAGAGACGCCCCCAAAGGAGCAGTGGAGACTAGGATCATTTTCTCATCCTGACTGTTAGCTCTGAAGGGAATTGGTTTTACTCTCCTGAGTTACATAGTCCCGCTCTCATTCATCCAGGGTGTGATCCAAAGCCCAGTGAACAGGGGGCTTTCCATTAACCATCATGGGCTTTTCCTCTGGCCCTGTCTATGAAGATACAAGATCCAATTCTGCCACATTTAATCAAATGAGTATGGGACTACTTGCTGGAGGAAGGAATGCTCCTGTGAGTAAGGATTGTGAGATATAGCCTTTTACTCCCACCAGGGTGCCTAGCGTAGGTGTGTGTATGAATTAAACCATGGGTTCTCAACCTGGCAGTTCCCCCCGCCCTACCCATGGTACTAAATGAAATGGGGGTGCTGCTAGATGGGAGGGGGGTTCTGGTGTGGAAAAGGATGAGAACCACTGAATTAGACTGTAAGCTATTCAGGGCCTGGTCCATGTCTTCTCTATGTTCTCTAACGCCCTGTATAAATGCCAGATAACAATGCTGGGAAACAGCTACTAAGAAGTTACTCTATGTAGAGATAGCCTTACTATACTCTGGGCAGAAGAGAGCATCTCTCCAGGGGCTATGGGAAGGACTTATTTATTCACAGTAATGTCAAAAATCTATTTTTATTCTAGGCAGAGCTGGTAGCAATGTCTGTAGTGAAGGTTGCTTAATGCATTTTATTTCTACCAGGAAGAACACTACTCAAACCAAAAATAAAATATTTGTTTTAAAAACCCCTCCTTTCCTCTCTGGTCTGTGCTGGCGGAGAATCCATGTGTGCCATCCCAATTTGCAGCTAGTCTTTTTACCACAAAGAGAAGCAAATACATACTCATCCCCCTTTAACACCTTCTGCCGTACAGACACCAAATCCCAAAACTCAGAGCTGGAGTAAGCTGAAATTGTAAGGATTAAGGCACCCTTTAATAATAACACGAATAGTCCAGCCAAACACAGGGTTAGGCATTTAAGCAATTCTGTGTTTTGTACACACACATATTTTATGTACTCATAGCTAATCTACTCTATCTAGGTAAATATATACACCGCTTTTATACCTCCCACCATTCATTTAATCCTGCTTCACCTCTGCCTCTTATCTTTAAGGGCTAAGACCTCCCCTCCCTCTTCTACTGCAAGGAGGAGTCAAACCGCTTTATTTTTCATTCCAACCACAAGATATTATTCTTGAAGTGAATTAACATTAACACCTCCCCTCCAAGGTCATTGCCTGTGCTTGGGTCCTTCCCCCCCCCCTTCTTTCTTTCTTTCTTTCTTTCTTTCTTTCTTTCTTTCTTTCTTTCTTTCTTTTATTTTAATCGCCTTCTACCTCTCTGTCTCTTTCCTCGCGGACCTGAGTCAAAGCCCAGGGAAATCAACGGGAGGCTTTCCATGGACAGCAGTAGGTTTAGGATCAGGCCCTGAGTCTGTCTGGTTCTTTCTCTCGCTTTCCATATTAATGCAAACAAAAGTAAACGCAGGACTTCAGTGCCCCTTCTGCGGGCAGAACACCTGCCATTCAATTCTTCCAAGCTGCTTGCTCGGAGCAGTATCCGTGATGCCATGAGATCACTTCTCCTGCATCTCAGCAGAGCTCAGTGGCCCTGCCATAGGAAGGGTCCAGTGTGTTTGTGTCTGGGAGAATCTCCCCCTAGCCTTGCCCTTCGATGGCTGAAGTCACCAGGACAGAGCTAAGGGGTTACCCCGGAAAGACCCAGCTTCCATGCAGAACTGCAAGGAACCTGCCCAGGGAACAAATATGAACCATTTCTTCCTCCTTCTTAAATCATCTCTGCTTCGCCCCAAAAGCGGTAAAACCCAGGACTCGGTGAGACCCTCGGTAGCTCGGAAGGACTCCGATCCCCAGCCCCCCTGTCACTTGCCGTTCTGATCTGTGCTTTTCCGCTGTCAAATTAAGTAGACCGGGGGGAAAACCCCGAATATTGCTCCACAATGAATCCAGGGGAAAGAATAATCTGACGTGCTGGGACCAGACTAGATTTAGCTTTTAAAAATCCTTAAATCGTCACCCTCGATCCAGGTTGGGTGGGATGGATATTTTCCTGACACGGCTGTTTATTAATGTATTTGTTGTATTTAATGAATGAGCGGGTGGTCAACAGAAAATGTGGCCGTGGGAAAGGAGAGATGCGATGTTACCCCGCGGAATGCCGGCTTTATTCACCCCCACCCGCACCCCCCAGCGTCGGGGCAAAGTCTGGTATATTTCAGCCTCCAACAAATGCAACCGGGGACTTGCAGAACCTTACGGGGGAAACACAGAGAGAAGAACCAGCAGCATCTCCTGTGGGTTGAAAACAATCCTGTCCCTCGATACAGACACAGAAATCTACTTAACCCCCCCGCCCACCCCGGGATATAGATCATACAGTCAGCCAGAGCTATGGATAATGGAATAGAGATTGCAGATACGGCGGGGGGGAAAGCGTGCAGACCGTGCATTAGTCTTGGGTTCCCTTTCCTGGTCTGCCACAGGCTTTCTGTGTGACCTTGGGCATGTTTCTCTGCCTCATTTGCAAGAAGAATAACCTGTGGATTATAACCAAATACACACGGCAGGAAGAGAGAAGAAGCGTCCAGAAGCCATACAGATATAGAGGTGTCGGATAATCCACCGGAGCATTTGCTCCTCCTTAAAAACGAATTTCATACAAAAATTGATTTTTCAACACAGTCGAGACTGATTTTTAGTTAATTAATTAATTTTAAAAGCGGGGGCGCGGATTCCTTGTCATTTCCCTCCCGGGCCCGGCAGTGCGCGTTTGGAGCACGTGGCGTTAATACCCGCAGAGGGGGAATTTGGTTCATGCTTCTGCGCCTTTTCCCAACGAATTCTCGCTGCCTTTTCTTTTGCACGGTCCTTTGTTCTAGCCCTGGCCGGGGTGGAACCGGTGTCAGTTCACACGTGGCTAATGGACCTGCAAAGGGCAGCGGCTCAGTTGCTTGAACCGAACGTGTTCTATAGAAACTATCGAGAACCCATCGCTTGCATTGAACACAAGTCTCTCCAGGGCCCTGTGAGCAATAGCCCCGATCCGCCTCTCGTTTACACTGGGGTAAATCTGGAGCAACTCCACTGACGTCACTCCGGATTTATACTGCTGTAGCTGGCCAGAATCTGGCGCGCTGTTGTCTAGAGACCTGATCTCCTTCCCGCGTGTGTGTCTCCTCCCTCCTTACTCCCCTGGATTATCCTCTTTAACTGCGATGTATAAACTGTAACACGGACACACTCCAAAGGCTGGGAGCTGGTTTTTTGAATGTCTCTTCCAACACCGTATTAGGAAATTCTTCCTCCCCCATGATCTGCAGCTTTCCTCGCTAATCCTAAACTGCAGGCTTTTAGCAATCTGATCCCATCGCTGGCAGCCCTTTGCCACAGACTGGTCAGACTGGTTTGCTTCTCCTACGTGCCCGATTCCCTTCTGGACACATTTCCATAGAGACGTACTCTGTTCTCCTCCAGCTATGCGGTGTTGGGGCTTTCCCCGCCATGTGTTCTGAACAGCAGCTCCAGAAATCTGGTACACACACACACACACACTCTCTCTCCAGGAATCTGGTACACACACACACACACACACACCATCTCCAGAAATCTGGTGCACACAAACACACACACACACCCCATCTCCAGAAATCTGGTACACACACACACACACACCATCTCCAGAAATCTGGTACACACACACACACACCATCTCCAGAAATCTGGTACACACACCCATACCCACACACCATCTCCAGAAATCTGATACACACAAACACACACACACCCCATCTCCAGAAATCTGGTACACACACACACACACCATCTCCAGAAATCTGATACACACAAACACACACACACCCCATCTCCAGAAATCTGGTACACACACACACACCCCATCTCCAGAAATCTGGTACACACAAACACACACACCCCATCTCCAGAAATCTGGTTCACACACGTACAAGGAGCATTCAATTGCATGGACGGAATTAAACTAGTTTTTTTTCTCTAGGAATTTAAAGACACGTCTATCTATTTGTGTGTAATGTCCATTGCAGAAAAGACTGCTTTCCATTCTCTCGAGCAACACAGAAGCCGTGTGTGTGTGGGGGGGGGGTTCTTAAAAATGCGATTTTTAAAAGTGCCTTTCAAAATCATGCAAAATAAAGTACACGCCGAACGGGAGAGTTTGCTGCCCGTTCCCCATCCCCTTTAACAGTTTAATTCGAATACCATGTTAAACACAAACTGTATTCATTTATATTTTGCATCCGCTAAAAAAATAAATACGGAAGCAACGGAAATGGGGAGGAGGTTTTCCACGGGGGGTTTTAGACGCTCCACGTATTGACCCCAAGGTAAAAACAGGTTCCTTTGAAGGAGATCTCCGGTCAATTTCAACCAAAGACAAAACAAAGGGATTGGATTAACAAATGTACGTGTGTGTGTATTTACACACCGACAAATAATAGTCCACGCGGACACATTCTATGTAGATGTATACGGTTGTGGATGTATACAGCTGCCACGTACACGTATAACTCTATATAGTACTCATTGGATGTATACAGGTACATAGGTGCCCATATAAACCTGTATGCGTGTGTGTATACTGTGTGTGTGTTTTATATATTGCAGACACACAATACCGATCTGTATGTCGCTAGATATTAAGGTATGTGCTATCTGCAGACACATATGTAATATGTCCAGCTGCGTGTGCATAATCTGCATCGGCGAGCGGGATCTCTCCATCTCTCCGCCGATCGGTGTGTTGCACCGACGGTTTCTTGGTCTCTTAAAATCGTTTGTACGGGGAAGGTTCCTGGCACATCTGGGGCAAATGCACACAAGCCCTGTGGAGAAATCTATTGGCACGTTTTTATTCCCTTCACAAATATCACCCGCATGGAAAGGCGCCCGCGCCTCCGTCCACCCAGGAAAGCCAGAGAGGATTTGCAAAGTTTCCTCCTCGTCCGAGCCTCTGGAAGCCTCTGAGCGGCCACACAGCGGGAGCCGACTGGGGAAATAGATTCTCCTCTGGGCAGAGACAGGACAAATGGCCCTTCTCCTGCGTCGCTCCCCCGCTTTCTCTGCCCGCAGCGACTTTCCAGGAAGGCGAGCTCTCGCCCTCGGGACATTTCTGGAATCGCCGGGAACTGTGACCTCTCGCCACGGCGGGGCGGTCTGTCTGTCTGTGCCGCTTTCCAGCGGCATCGCCCTCGGGCTCTCTCCGCTGCCGGGCTCCAAAGGCGGCGGGTCCGCCTCCGGGCTCCGCGGCTCTGCCCGGGTCCGGAGCCCGCGGGTAGCGGCTGAGCCCGGCGCCGATGCGATGCCGGAGAGTTTCCCTTTGGCGCAGTCACACCCCGCTGAGCCGGGCAGGGATTGGCGGCACCCCTGGGGCTGGAAGGGAGAAGCATTGACGGGAGCCGGCCGTAAATGGCGTGTGGTTAGTGCCCCGGGCCCTCGCGTTTGGGGGGCTCGGGAGAGTGGTTACTCGTTAAATAACCGGGGCCGGCCTCGGTGATGGCGTTGTGATATTGAGCCCTAAGCGCGCACCGGGCTGGACTGAGAAACAAACCAAGGTCCTTGCCCGGGCTAATTTACAACCTCAAATTAGGCTGGAAACAGCAGCGATGTCTCTGGGAGTGTGTCGGGGCCAGCCCACGGTGACACGGGATTTTTCGCTGATCAATAGTTTATTTTGTTTTCGTTTTTGTTTTATCTTTTGCGACCTATCAGTTCAAGTGGGCAATCCGGAGGGAAGAGCAGACAGATTTGCATTGTGTGTGTCTTTACTAGCTTTGTGTTACTGTTGTACCAGGAAATGTATAGATACAATATTGGTCTACACAAATATACTGATAAGTGTAAGTCTCAAAACTCGACATTTATAATACATGCATACAACTGGTGTACATCTCAGTTAAATAGAGTGTAGGTGTAGGTAGATACCCAGATATATTTTTCTATATATCCATCTACGTATAGTTATATAAATATATAATTATGTATAGATATGTATAGATAATGATATGCACGGTATAATTTTTCTTTTTTATGTTTAAATGAGGCTATATAAATACCTAGTAAATTATAATACAGATATAGAAGAGCTCTGTATCAATTATAGACCGATAGATGGATGGGATATCATCTAATCTATCGATCGATCGATCTATAATTTATATAGAGATAATCTATATCTACACTATAATCAGGATAGATAGATGGATGGAAAATCATCTAATCTATCTATTTATCTATCTTGATTATAATACAGATATAAATGATCTCTCTCTATAAATTATAGATATATATATACACTATCTATCTAGATAACAATATAGATACAAATGATCTCTCTCCATAAATTAAGGACAGCGAGATCTATCTATATAGATTATAATTTAGATAGATATGATCTCTCTAGGTAACATATAGATAGATCTCTCTATCCATAATTTGTAGAGAGAGATCATTTGTACCTATATTGTAATCTAGATAGATGGATGGATACACTATACACTATACACTATCTATCTAGATTACAATATAGGCACAGATGATCTCTCTCTATAAATTATGGACAGCGAGATCTATCCATCCGCAGAGAATCTGCAGGTTGCACGCACGGAGAACTCGATCCATATCGTTGTATGGGCCGAGACCCTGCCAGCCACCATTCTCCGGCGCGGTAGATAGAAATCTTCTCTCTGTAATGGGCCGAGGGGCCGGCTCTCTGACCTAGGGCGTGTCTGGGGGACTACAGCCCCGCTTTGGGGCCCTGCGGTGCCTGGTCCGTAAGTCTCCCGCGCAGCCCGCGACGAGCCGGCTGCTGTGCCCAGGGCCCCAGCCCCCACCCCCACCCCCCCGCCGCCCTGGAGACTGTCCCCTTGTGCGCGCTGCTCCCCTCCGGCCAGACCACACGCCCGTCACCTGCACCCGGGCGGGCGGCGATGGGCCCCGCTGAAATATTCATGCGGCGCTTGAATTCATGCCTCCTTTCCCGGCTCGGCTAAGGTTTCAGCTCCTTGCCCCGAGCCCATCAGCTGGCAGCGGGAGAGCCAGGGGCCAGAGGGGGGCCGTCTCCGATCGCCCTCCCCCCCGGCTTAAATTTTTAAACGACCCCCGAGGAACAAAGGGGGCGCGGGCAGATCTCCTTTCAAACCCTCCTTTTAAAACGTGGAAACTGGATCCCTCCTCGCCCAGCCCAGCCCCGGGATCAGATGTGACAAGCTGGGCTTTATTTTCCTCCAAGGGTGTCTAATTATCGACAGCAGGTAAATAGACATAAAGGAGAGCGGGGGGGAGGGTAGTTTGGTACCTGTATAAATTACCTCTGGAAGGACCCTAAGGGATCAGACCCAGGTAACCTTCCTCTGGGCGCTGGGTAGGACACACGCCTCCTCCCTCTCTCCCTGTCTCTCCCCTCCTGTCTCTGGTAACTGCAGTGCAAGGCAGGGCGCTGGTGGTGTATTTCACTCGCAGAGGTTGGCACCTGCCGCGACGGACCCTGCTTGTCTGCCAGGTAGCGTATGGACCTTTGTTTTCTGCTGGGAAACAGAGGCACGGTGGTTTGGGGTACAGCGAGGGGACACGTTTGTGTGCATCCTCCAGACCTGCCAGGTAATATAAGATCCCCCCCCCCCTCCTTCCCCAACCTCCGCCCCTCCAGCTAATCCTCTGGGCTGGCTGGGTGAGGCTCACTGGAGCTTCCGCGCGGCGGAGATGCTGGAGTGGAAACCCCCTGGTCTGTCCGGAGCAGGCGGAATGATCAACAACCCGACCGAGCGACAGAGGGACTGTGGGAAGCAGCATCCCCTCTGACAAGGTGAATGCATTGTGTGTTGGGGAGGAGGGGGGGTGCAAAGAGGGGAGACATTCGTGTACGTCCTCTAGACCTGCCAGGTAATATAAGCTCCCCCCCCCCCTTTTCCCAACCACCGCCGCTCCGGCTCAACCTCTGCTCCGATTTCATCAGAAATCCGGATCCTGGCAGTCAATTCACCGGCGACACGCCCCGGGAAGCTAAAGAGATTGCGTCGGAGTAAAGACCGCAGAATCCGGCTCCGGGGGCCGGGCAAGCTCTAGTCCAAAGCGTTACCCCCATTCCTCCCCCGCACAAAGGAATTGGCTCTCTGGCGACGGGCAAGAAGGAGGGTCTGGGGGGAGCTTAGTGTGTTGTCGTTAGGGGTCTAGCCAGATAATAAGAGAATGGATTCTTATTGTTATTATTTTATTAACGGATTCCCCAAAGAAGGGGTTAGGAGAGTTGGATTTTCACGTTCTTGATCACACAAGGGGTGCCTATTTTCATTTAACTTCAAAGCGGGAAGGTACAAATCCGTGAGAGGTGATTTTGTTACACCTTCAATGAACGAATACAAGAAGTTCGAGGGGGTTGTTCTTTCCCGGCCCCCTCCCCCGCCGTGTCTTGATGAGGGAAAAAATCCAAAAGTCTTTAAACTAACCCATTAATAACATTTGTAACCATAACAATGGTGTGTGTGTGTGTGTGTGTGTGTGTGTGTGTGTGTGTGTGTGTGTGTGTCCCCGATTCTATTCCATGTGCTGCGATTTGTGTCTCACCCCCACCCCCAGTCACCGGAAAAGGGGGGAAACGCCTGAAGCAGCTGTGTTGTGAATTGTGGTTGCTGCTAGGAGTCGGGGGGGCTGTGTTCAAAGCCGAAGGGGTTGTGTATCCCGGGGCCATTCCGCTCCCCTGGATCCTTCCCCTTTCTTTCCATCAGAGTCTGGGCACTTCTCGGGACGCTGCTTTGAACTGCGGGGGGGTGGGGGGTGTTTCCCGGGGAGCGGGGTTTTTAAGGATCGTTACAAACACCCCATTCAAGTGGGATCCGGGAGACAACCTGAGCCGGGCTAAAGCTGCGGCCGGTGTGGGGGCCGAGAGCTCCCCAGCGCGGGGCAGGCTCCTGCCCACCATCTGGATGGACAGTCACCTGATCCTCCTAAATGGCTGAGGCAAGGAAGCGCCTCTTAAAGAGACAGTTGCCTCTGAGACCCCCCCCCCCGAATAATAAAAGTAATAATTAATACCCCGAAGCAGGCACGCCTCATTCCTCCCCGAATAACAGCTGGCGTTTCCTCTTCCTTGGGTGAGAGACTCCCAGCTCCACACCTTGCCAGGCTATTAGCAGTATTGTGTGTATTTTCAGCAAAGGGGGGGGGGGGGGGTTCTTTATGAAACGATTTCCCACCGCGTTTCCCCCGAAGGAAAATCTGCTGATCCGAACCCTCTCGCCCAAGACGGGACGCGCTTCGGGTCCCCGCCGGCTATGCGGATTCTCTGGTCAGTTGCAGGTGTCTGTCTGTCTGTCTGTCTGTCTGGTCGCTTTCTTTGCTCGCAAAGGACTGTTTCTTTCGCCACCGCCTAGAAAGGAGATTTCTTTACGGGCTGGGTGTCGAGGCCTTTCCAGGCAAAGGGAGAGAGGGAAACACCCCGTGCTGGGCAGAAGTGGATTGAGCAGAATTTAATCAGCCGCTGGAAGGGGCCAGCGTCGGTGGGGCGGAATAAAAAGGATGACGGGATGGTGTGTGGGGGGGGGAGAAACCCCAAAATATGAGCGATTTAAAACCAAACTCGGGCTGGTGCGAGAAACGATGGAAGGATTCGTTAGGTTGGGACGGAGGGGGAGAAACCCACCCTCTGTCAACATCACAAGGGAGAGACGTGAGGGTAGCTACACCCTGGTTCTGCAAAGGTGAGAGGGTTTCGGTCAGTTCAAACCAGTGGGTTTATGGCGACTGGATTTTTGTGAGAAGGCTTCTCAAATCCTGCGGAATGCGGGCTGCTGATCATCCCCCCCCCCCCCCCAGTTGCCCCCAAAGTAAATCGTGGCTTCTGGGTAGACGCAGAGCGCTGCTGTCTGGTTTTAGATCTGAAATTATTGTTCTTATTATTGATCGTCTTTGTCTCTGCCCCCTCACCCCCCCCCCGCCCAAAGGAAACCAGCTGGGCCTTGGGGGGAGGGGGGGGCGCAGGCTGCCAAATACAACTTTCAACCATTAGACAACTCCAGTAAGCGCAACACAAAAGACACGACGGTGGCGGGGTGTGTGCCGGGTTCGCAATAGGAGGTGGGTCTCCGTTACTAAGGCTACAGCGTAGGGGAGGGCTGGGACCTGGGGGGGGGGGGGGGCGACGGGACAAGTTCGGGGGCCTCTGGCTGGAGAGAAAGTTGGGCAGTTTGTGTGCGCGCCCGCGCAGGGCTGGAAGTCGGGAGCGAGAGCAGCCCGGGGCGGACAAGCTGCCTTTTGTGCGCCGCGGCGGAACACCTGGAGGAGCCCAGCCGGCTTCTCGAGCAGGGCTCCGGCCCAGTGCGGAGGGACCTCCCTTCGGGGGGCAGTTCGAGCCGCCTTCGCTTGCTTCCGGCGTGACTTCGCTTTGAGTCCGAACCGAGCGATCGCGGGAGAAGGGGGGGCCTGTCCATTTCATCGGGGGCCGGAGCAAACCGAGGGCTGCTTGTATGTGGCCTAGAGTCGAACTGCAAAAATTGAAACATGGTTGCAACTCTGTGTGTGTGTGTTTGCATGCAGCCACTCTGTGTGTGTGTGTGGGTGGGTGTGTGTGTGTGTGGGTGGGTGGGTGTGTTTGCATGCAGCCTTTGTGCCGGCTTTGAATCCCGCGGATCCGTGGCACGGCGTCTGTAGAGGCGTCTGCCTTTTCTCTGGCCCCTGGCTGGAGGAATGGACTCGGAGAGGGACCAGCAGCGAGCGAGGCTGGGCCGAAAGACGCGCTGGGTCAGAGGGGAGGGGACGCCAGAGCAAACCGGCCACAGGGGCTCCTCAAAGCAGCTTTGGGAATCAGACCAGACAAGAAGGGCTGGGCTGGGCTGGGCTGCGGCTCGGCGGCTTAGCGCGAGTCCCCCCGCCCCGGATCTGCGGGGAGCAGCCCCGGGCAGGACCCCTCGCCTGCAGCCGGGGCGCTCAAGGTGAGCGCGTCGGTCGGTCGGTCGGTCGGTCACTCCCCCGGCTGCGGCTTCCCCCTCCCGCTTCCCCTCCCCCCCGGGCGGCTCCACCTTAAAAGGCACCTGAGCCAATTGCAAACGGCGAGCCAGAGGGAGCCCGGCGATTGGACTCTGGGCTCGCTCGCCGAGGTAAGATAATTGCCCGCTAATGAGCTTCCCAGTCGGCGACGTCCAGCGCTTGGCCGCGGAGTCGCTTGGGGCTGGGGAGCAGGACCCAGGAGGCGGCGGCTACTTTTGTCCCCATCGTTGTGGGGAAGACTCAGAAGCGGCCCCCTAGCAAAGCCCTCCCCACCCCCTTCCCCTCCGCTTCCCCCCCTCTCGCCCGGCAGGTACCGACGGGAAGCGCAGCCCCAGGCGAACCCTGTCATCCGATACCCAGGAAGTTACTTTAACCAGGGTGGCTTTTCTTCTCTCCCCCCTCCCCCCCCCCAGTCTTTGTTCCCCTCCCCCCCTCCCCTGTCTGCCTCTGATCGGCTCAGTGGGGCCAGACTCTCTGGGTGGGGAGGGGGAAGAGGACGAGGCGGGGGGAAGAGGACGAGGCGGGGGGATGGATGGCCAAGTCCGCCCTGTCTCCGGGCTCGCGTGTCACGGGCTACCTGCCTCTCTCCCTCCAGCTGGCCCAAGCCGGCAGATCTGAGCCCCAGCTCTGGGGGGCAGGTTTCTCTTTCCCATCTCCTGCTCCCCTTCGCTTCCCCGTCCTCCGAGCCTCCCTTTGATGTGGGTCGGAGCTACTGGCTTAAGGGCATTGCGTTTATAGAAGCATCTCGCTAAATCTCCTCTTCTCCTTTGATTTGAAACAAATGAGAGAGAGATTTTAAAAAGGGGAGTAGAGACTTCCCTCCCCCCCCTCCCCGAGCTGTGATCAAAGGTAAGTCGGTTGCAGTTAACCTATGCACACCTGGGGTGTTTGTGTGTGTTGGGGGAGGGGGGTTGTAAAAATGCTCCTAAAATCCCGTCCAGGTAAATCCTCGCCGGTGCAAGAGCCGGCGTCCTCGCTCAAGGGAAAGGACGCAATCAACCCTACTTTGATATCGAGGGCAGCGTAGCCTGGGGAAATCTGGAGTTGGAAGGGGGCTGGCTGAATAACCCCCCGCCACTAACTTACTGTATTGGGGCGCAACAGGATTGCAGTAGATGGTAGTGCAGAAAAAGCGAGACCCCGGCAATAATAAGACGGTGGGGTGACTGACCAGTGAAAGCAGCCGGGCTGGAGTTTGGTTTGCGGTAGGGTCGTGGGGTGTGTTGTTTTTTGCGGGGTGTTGTTGTTTTTCGTCGACCTTGCGAGCCGCCAACATTTCAGGCACTTTAGACAAGGGAAAGGAGGTGAAACCAACACTGTCTCGCGTGCTTTCGGGTTGTTTTAAACAGGAGCGTGAGTCAGAGAGACGGATTCTTCCCAATAAACCGGTTCAGGAACCAGATTGGGCAGATACAGCAAATATTCGTTCACTCCGGGGTCAGGCTTCTTTCTGAGTCTGGCTTCCTATAGCAACGGGAGGGAGGGGGAATTAAAAATAATGAATGATGCGGATGAGTCCTGCCTGCCCTTCTGCGGTGAAATTCTTTTCGCGCTCACCTTGATCTTTTGATGGCATCTTGAATTTGCTCCAAGAAACCTTTAGAATGGGTTTGGTATTTTTCCCCCTAGACTCCTCTGAATGCCTGGATTGTGTTGCCAACGCTAAGAAAATCAAATCGGAGAGCAAATATTTCCTTGTCTAAAATTCGGATTGCTATGGGGGTGGGGGGATGTTTCCTTCGTTGGGTCCGGTGTATATCGGGACCCTCAAGTCCAGGCCTTTGAACTTGCAAAATCACCTAGCGAAGGATTGGCGGGATCCATATGATTTGATATTTTATTAAGCGGGGGCACTCGGAGACCTGTTAAGCTCTTTCTTGCAGCTCACGGAAGCTTTACAATTGTTCCTTTTCTCCCACTCCGGAGGGTGAGTTTCCACGGGGGCTCAGGCTACCCCCAGAACTAATTCCGTTACAATCCCCCCCCCCCCGCCCCCGGGTTTTGGGGTTTGCTTCTGAAGACAGAAGGAAACACGGAAATAAACGGCTTGTAATGCAAACTGCCTCTCCCAAAGATCGGCTTTCCGAGGCGAAGAGCTGTTCGCTCTGCAGCCTGGCCAGTCGGGGCAGCCTTTCGAGACTCCTGGACAATCCAGGTGCCTCGGAGACCGAGGGAAAGAATATTCCCTCCGGCTTGACCTGCGTCGTCTTGGCACGGGTGGCCAGGGGAATTCCCCGCCACTTGACTGGCCAGAGTTGGCTTGGGGTTTCCCGGACGCGGGCTGTGAGCTCCCCCCTGCAAAGCCAGGTCACTTTCTCCCCCCCGGGATCAAATCGAAGCCCAGACCCTGCATTCCCTGGGACTGAGCCCCGCTGCTTTGTGGAAGGTGCTTTGTGGAGCGTGGCTGGATCGATCCCAGCTCTCTCCGGGGCTCAGCCCCCTTGGCCGAGGATGCTGCATCTCTCGAGGTGGGGAACTCGAGCCTCCCCTCGGGGCAGGGGAGCGGGAGCCTGCAGCGACCTTTGCTGTCATTCCAGCCGGGCGGGGCTTGTTTTTCCCCTTTACCCAAATCTCCCTCGGAACCCCCCCCCCCCCTTTTCTGGCCGGCCTGGGGGGGGGGGCGGTTCTGTAATCACAGGTCCGCTGTCACTGAGCACAGGGACAGGTGAGCGGGGGTTAACCCTTTGCCTGCCAGGCAGAGCATTCTCTGCAGAGCTTGTATTTCGGAAGGGGGCTCGGGGGGGGGGGGGGGTTGTGTCATGATCGAGCTGCCTGGTACATTTCAGCGGTCCAGGCACTGAACGGCGCAGCAAGAATTCTGCATTTGTTCAAAGCAAATGTCTCGTTGGCTGGAAGCGTCCTGGGTCTTTTACCCTCTCCCATCATTGAGGTTACAGTGGCTTTTTGTAACTCCGGTCTGAGAAACGAATTTAAAAAATCTCCCCAGTTCTGGCTTCTGAGCAGGGTTGTTAGCGCGTTTCATGGCATGCGACGGGAGAACATTTCCCTCTCCGAGCCATTCCTTCCAAATGAGTAGTGACAACCATTGAGGACCCCCCCATTTAAATACTAGCCTCCCCCCTAAAAATTAATGGTTTGTTGTTTTTTTAGGACAATGCTGCGGTATACAACCTACTCCCCGATCCTCCTGTTAACTCGGATAGGCTCAGCGAGCAAACACAGACATCCCTTTCGGGGTCTGCATTTAGTCATCGAAAATATTGTCTATCGCGTGCCCTGTGTATTTAATTCTTCTTCAGGTGCGTTAATAATTATTATTAATGTATTTATTCTTGGACCGTGTCCTGCCCTCCGTTCTCAGGGGGACATCCCCACGGATATCAATGGGGATTTCTCGGGGGGGGGGGAAATAGGACAGATCCGACCCATTCTCTCTTCTTGTTTTATTCTGTATTAATTGTATAGGGGGGAGTTGGTATGTGTCTGAGCCCGAGCCCAGGATGTGCTGGCATCACCAGTTGTCAAGTATCGTTCCTGTATGTACAAGCCCACCAAACTCAGCGTCTTACTCCTCGCGTCTTCCTTTGGACCTGAAGAGCATTAACTGTAAATCAGAAAAGAAACAAATCTGTGTAGACGTACAGGGGACCTGTACATACGCTGCAATAGGAATAGCGAAACGGGCAGGTGAAAATATTTCTTTAGGGAGCGGGTCCAATCGGCATCTTGAATAGGTGTTAATTAAAGGAAATCGAAAGCAAATGGGTCTGGTGTCAGAGTAGCCTCCGTGTTAGTCTGTACCCGCAAAAAGAACAGGGGGACTGGTGGCACCTTAGAGACTAACCCATTTATTTGAGCATAAGCTTTGGTGAGCTACAGCCCACTTCATCGGATGCGCATCCGATGAAGTGGGCTGTAGCTCACCAAAGCTTATGCTCAAATAAATGGGTTAGTCTCTAAGGTGCCACCAGTCCTCCTGTTCGTTTCACCCTTTAAGAGGCTTGTACCCGCACTTCGAGTAGGGAAACCTTTCTTAAGGAAAGAAAGCACTGAAGCTGCTGAGGATCCGGCGCGCTGCCTGGGGCTGAACCGTGGCCATTTAGGGGCTGCTGAAACAAGCCCCGAACCGCGTTTCACACCCAGCGTTAATGGAGCGCAACGTCTCCGTGTCTGGTGGCATCAGACCCACGGCAGCTCTGGCCCCCTAAACCCCATCGGACCTTCGTTCTGACTGATTGATTGTTTAACTAGCCCACGGCGGAGGATGACGCTAAACACAAACGAATTCTAAATTTCCCAGTGATTTTTTTTTTAAATCTTCCCCCCCCCAGGTCATCAAGACATACAATCTCCCACAGACAAACGGGGCTTGCCAATTGCACGGGATTTTTTGCCCCACTTCCATTGAAACCAATTCGGGTTAAATGGTAAATAAGACTTAAAAACAACCCCGCCCATGGTGGGACTGGGCGGCGAGGGTATATGTTGAACGTGTGACGATCAGCAGCTTGGCTACAAGGCAGGCGGGGTGGGTGGGTGCGATCAGCCCCCCCAGCAGGATATTGACACGCCAGGGACAGACAAGCGGGCATTTGTCTCTCTGTAGGAAGCCCATTAGCTCTTTGCTTGGGAATCAATGTAAGTGCTTTGAAATCGCTAGTCCCAGCCGGGGAGCTAGCCAGCTCAGACTGCTTAGAGATGATTAATATTTTACTATCTTATTAATTGATCCCCTTCATGCCCGGAGGACAACCATATAAGAAAAGAGAGTGAGGGGGTGTGGTGAGGGGGAAAGGACTGCAGCTTGGTGAAGGGGGGGGCTGGAGAGGTTTTCTTCCCTCCTCCTTCTGACCCTGGCTACTTTCTCTCCCTCTCTTTTTTTTTTTTTTTTTAAAGAGAGATTGGTTTCCCTAAGAGATGGGTGCTTCAGTGTGGGGCACGTAAGATCCACCTGAGTATCTGTTCATGGGCTTTAAACCAACCCTGCTCTGCTGAGAGTGAGGGGGACCCAAAGGAACATGTCCTGGGGCAGGGACCGTTCAATCTCTCACAATATGGTAGGATTTCTGTAGATGCCCATATGGTCCCAGCTGGTGGGAGCGACCCACTCAGGGACGGGACTGGAGGGACCCTCTCTTCCCTTCTTTCTCTGGATTTCTAGGTGATTTCCCCGGAGCAGTCACGAGATTTTACAAGTGGGTTAGTTTGCACGTTAAGATGCATAGCTCAGTGGTTTGAGCATTGGCCTGCTAAACCCAGGGTTGTGAGTTCAATCCTTGAGGGGGCCCTTTAGGGATGTGGGGCAAAAATTGGGGATTGGCCCTGCTTTGAGCAGGGGGCTGGACTAGAAGACCTGAGGTCCCTTCCAACCCTGCTCTTCTATGAATGTGACAGTGCTGGGAACAGAAGCGATAGGATTTGCTCCCCAAGGGGAAATATTTCCCAAGTTAAGGCACCATCTATCACCCTGCAGGGCAGAGGAAAATCTCTCCCTCCCCCGTTTTTTTTTTTTTAACTTAGAGGTTTTAAGGCCAGATGGGACCACTGTCCTCCATCCTGCATGGCACAGGCCAGAGACCCTCACCCCATGATTGCTGCAATGAGTACGTTCACTTGTGGCTGAGCTAGACCATATCTGCTAGAGACTTCTTTTAAAGACTTGTAGTGATGGACAGTCTCCCACCCTGACCAGCCATGGTGATGGGCACAAGAGCCAGAGAGACTGGTACAAAACCCCTTTTCGTTCTCTTCCATGTTACAGATTCTGGACCTCAAGGGTTTATATTTACAAGCATGTAGAGTTTGTGCTGGGAATGACATCGTTCCTAGAACACTGCCTGGCGTCTCTGGGGCTTCTGGGGATTGCGAGTGTGTCAAGAGACGAGATGGAGGGTGAATTCAATTGCTGTGCCCATTCCCCTCCCTCCTCTTGGGAAGGGGTGTTAATCCCAGCAGACTGCATCACTGAGGCAAGGCCGCTTTCCAGGCTGGTTTACGGGCCCTCATTAGGGAGCCTTTCTGGAATCTTAAAACCGGGGTCTGAGATGCTGAATGGAGAACAGAGAGACGTCTGTGGGAGTCCTGGGTGTGCAAGGAACACAGGGATCAGGCCCTGTAGTTTATAAACCTGCTGCTCCTCTGACCATTTCCCCGCCATGCAGCCCCTCCCTCATCAATGTGCTGGGTCTCTGTAGAGCCTGGCTACTCTAGGCATCTGGGTATTGTGCTTAGCATCGATTTAGGAGCCTAAATCTCATTTTCAAAAGGGGTTTAGGCACTCAGGAGTCACCACCTCAATGAGATTTAGGCACCTAAATCAGTCGGGCATTGCAATGCTACATACCTTTAAAAAGGTGGGCCAGAGGCTCTTCCGGCTCTGGCGTCCTAAGGAAGAGATGAGAGGGCCTCACTTGTCGCTCTAGTGCTCAGAGCAGAGAGCCTGCGAGCCAGGACTCCTGGGTTCCATCTCCTCCTGTGACCTTGGGCCAGCCACTGCCCCTGCGCCTCCACTTATTGCTCCTTAAAATGGCGCCGATCACGCTCCACGATGGAGGGGGCGGGCGGGAGATACTTGTGGGGCTCCGGCAGTCGGTGGTTGTATGGGGCTGTGTGATCCGTGGAGGACGGATGAAGGGCAGCAGTGTTCCTACAGGAGGGCGCTGCTGGAGGGCAGCATTACCCTCGTTTTCACCTGAAAGCCAAGCCCCGGTCCCTGAGCGCAGCAGCCCTTGTCCAAAGCCCCCCGCAGGCAGGGGGAAGCGCTGCCTGCAGTGGCTCAGAGCATGGAACTGGGCTGAGCACACAGGAGCTGAGAGGGTGGGAACCCTCCATGCTGACCTCCAGAGAGAAGAGCAGCCGCCCAGCTCCTCTGCATTGCAGGGAGCTGCTGTGGATTGCTAGGCATGAGTCTGGCCAGTGGGTCTGCAGAGTCACAGGCCCGGCCAGGGCAGAAGCCACCCGGGAGCCAGATGCACAGGCCTCTACTCCCTGATTCTCTCTGATCTGGAGAACTCGCCCCTTTGGAAAGTGAGGGTGAGCCGCCTGCCTCCCGGCCCCATGGCTGGCCGCACAGCCCGACAGGACCGCGGCAGAGCTGGAGGGGAAAGGCGGCTCTGGGCTTCCCGGCCGGCATGGAAAATGGCCCGTGGCAGCTGTGGCCACAAACTCCTCCTGTTTCGAGGAGCCCTCACCCACAGCCCCGAGAAGCAGCTCCCCAGCACTGCAGCGTCACGCTGGAGCCAGGGTGCTCTGCGGCAGGCCTGGGGCCAGATGCTGCTCTGGGCAGTCCAGTGGGTGACTCTGGCTTCACGGCAGGTGCCAGTGAGAGGAGAACTGGTGCCCCGGCCGGCTTGCTCCATTGCCCGCAAGAGCTGCAAGTCGTCTCTCTCCAAATATTCCCCTACTGAGGCAGGAGCCAGAGTGCGGAGGAGAGAACTTGGCAGCCAGCCCCACTGGTGCCACTGCCCTCTAAAGTACCTGGTTAAACACGGGGATTAATTAGAAGCCGTCACTTCCAAGGGCAGGTCAAGGATTTCACTCATCCCAGACCTGCTGAATTGGCCGCTTCTCCGGGCAGGCTCCTGCCACTGCCCAGCTCTGCGGGGGAAACTCGGCCTCTGTGCTAAGCCCACGGGTGAAGAAATGGGCCCTGCACTAGGGTCTGGTTATGGCGTTTTGCTGCTCCCCTAACACAGCTGCTCCCAATCCCCAGGCTCTCTCATGAGAGGCCGTTCCGAGCAGCTGTTCGGCTTGGTTCCAGTGCCCGTGTTCCTTGGGCCGTGTCTGGGCCAGGGGCCGGTGGAGCTGCCCTGGTGGGTCAAAGCAGGGCGAGCTGCGCCATTGCACGTCTTGCCAGTCTCCATCACGTCTGCACTAGGGCTTTTGAAGCTCAAATCCCCCAGAGTCCACAAGGTCCCAGCTGTCCCATGTCAGGGGTGACATTTATGATGGGAACATCTCTGGGGTTGCCGTGGAATGGTTTGTAAAGGGGGGGGTCAGAGCCTGAGCTTTTCCACAGAGTGCAGGCGGAGGGAAAGGGAATCTTAGATATAAAAAATATTCCCATTCCGCCTCCCTCCCCCCCACACCTAGATTATTCAGGTCTTTCTAGTAGCCAAGCCCAAGCTGTCGTTACCAGATGTCTCGTCTGTGCAAGCTCTTACGGGGCGCCCATGACAGGGGTATCTAATGCCACCAGGGTCATAACAGATCTGGGTTAATTTCTGATGATTTGGGGGTTAGTTAGGTGATGATTCAATTAGGGTTCATGGTCCTGGGCACTCATTCCCGAGCCGTGGTCTCCAAGCAGTAGCCTTCTCCCCAGACAACAGGCAGCTGGAAATATGGCTGAACACTGAATACACTGCATGTTGTATACTGAAGATGAGGGATGTAAAGGAGCAGCCTGGCACAGTGGAATCGGGTCAGGAGCGCTGGGTTCTAGTCCCGTCTCTGCCTGTGACCCTGGACAAGTCTGTCCCTGTTCTGTAATTCAGTTTGCCCATCTGCAGAATGGGGACGACAGCACGGAGCTTCCTTTGCTAGAGGGCTTTGAGATCCAGGGATGAAACCTGCGCTGTAAGAGCAGGCCGGTGCTGTGATCTCTGTATTATGGTCTAGCTCTGACACTGCGGAAGCGTGTACTTCTGCCTGGCGCATGCATAGTTCTGGGAAGGCACCAAGCCATCATGCTCAGTGATCAGCTTTGAGGGCGTATCCACGGCTGCACAGAGCAGACAACCTGGTGGAGAGTAAAGGGGAAAATGTCCACGTGTGTTTGCAGTGGGGGTGAAAGGAGCAAGGCTGCCGGCCCTGGAGACCAAAATCCTCTTATCCAGAGACCAAGCAAAGCCCAGGTTGTGGCCCCCACCCACAACATGCTTCAGTACTGACCGCCTCGCCACCTCCAGGGATGAAAGCGCCCATTCAGACCATCCATAGCTTCTCTGTCGAGTGGTGACGGTTTTTGTGATAATGAGGCCGGCAGCTCATTTCACGCAGGCCACGGAATGGCTAGGAGAGGGTAACAAGGTGCTTGTGTGATTGCTACGGAGATGAGTGGGATTGGAACTGAAGGTGAAAGGCTCCGTCTCACGTTAGGAGCTGCCTCAGTAATCCCATCCCCTTCCCTGTTTTCATGTTTCCCGTGCTGTGTAGTCTGGTGTCCCCAGGCCATTAGCAGCAGCTGCTGAGCTAGGCTATTGACTAGCAGTGGGTGAAACCTAACTAGATTTGGTTCTGCTAAGTATCCAAAACTCCTGTGCGCTCTCAAGCCTTTTGAACTGGCAAAACCTGGGCTGGAAATTTCAGGAGAGTCTGGTCATGCAAAGAAAACAGGTGTGAGGGGAACCCGGTGTCCATGTCCGGGTCTCCTAGGAAGGATGGGGTTGGTGTAAAAGCACAAGGGTGGGAGAGGCGACACGCAGTTCCGACTCCCAGCTCCACCACAGATTGCTTGTGGTTCCTGGAGCAAGCAAACAGGCTCAGTTTCAAATGTGCTCACTGGCTTGAGGCACCGCTGGTTTGCCTTTCTTTTCCCCCCTGGAAGTGCTGAAGTCAGGGGAAGCTGCCAAGTACCCAGCACAGCTGAAAATCTGATCCAAGGGGGATCGCTGGATCCATGGCCACTTTGGAAAATATTGGCCTGAACCTCCCTGCCTCTGTTTCCCCATCTATTGTTCCCATTGGATGATACCTAAATCACCAGGGCGGCGGGAGGTTGCGTTCGTTATTCTCTGCAAAGTGTGTTGAGGTCCTCAGATGGCAAGGGCTGTAGAAAGGGGAATTGGGATCAAAAGGTTCACTTGAGGGTGAGTTCTGATAGTGAGCGAAGGTTTGGGGGTAGATTGTGTGTGTGTGATTTGCCTGTATCGAATACCTGCATTTTGTAGGATGCGTAGGGTAAATAGGAATGCTGGGAAAAGGCCATCCCTTGAGTTGAAATCCAGCTGCAAATGTGGAAAGGTGATCAAGCAAATACCCTGTTCAACTTGATGCTGATTAGTGAGGAGGAGTCTGGCTCAGCTCTGGTTTGGGAGGAACAGCTGATTTGTGCCCCGTCAAGAACAACTGACTGGGAATCTAACTAAATATCAAACGCTGCATAGGCCTCTTTACGTCTCTGATCATTCCTGGAACTGCCATTAACTTAAAAAAAAATATGTAATGTAATCTTTGCCTTCAACACTGTTCAGTTCTGGCCGCCCCATCTCAAGGAGAATATAGCAGAGGCAGAAGAGTGGCATGAATATTAGCCATGAAAGAGCTGAGGGTTATTTGGTTTAGCAAGTAGAGGAAAGAGGAGGGACATGAGGGAGGTGTATAAAATAACAGAGGAGGTCAGCCAGGAACTCCTCTCCCAGCTGGAAATGGAGACAACCTGTTAGTTTAAATGTCTTGACTTTTAAAACTGATCAAAGGAAATATTCACAAAAAGCATAATTAGCATGTGAAACTCACTGCCACAAGAAATGACGGCTGCCAAGATGTTAACAGGTTTTACCATTTCTGTGAATAACAAGAACATTGTCAGTGAGGCCTAATGACTGGGTCAGGGAAGGAGAGAAACCAATTCTCTTTAATATAATAGAACATTAGAATTTGACACACTGGGGGCTTGAGGTAATGGGGCCACTAAAAATGCAGATAGGTGCCCAGTGGGACTGGGATTTAGATGCCTTTAAAAATCTGGCCCTAAGGCCCTAATTCAACAAGGCTTTAAACTTGTGCCCTGATTAAACATGTGCCTTAATTGAAGTTAATGAGCCTACTAGCAGGCAATAAGTATCCTGCTGAAATGGCCTCTCAGATGCTATGCTGAGGAGCACAGTGTGGTTACCTGGGCCGGTGGAATATAATCTATAAAGCTCTCTACTCTTGTGTGCCAGGGCGTACCCTGACAGAGTGCCGGGGGCTAGTTAGAAACTTCTCTTGTGGGCAGGCTGTTGCATTACTGTCCCTGACGCACCGTGTCCGCTCCTTCCACTGAAGCTTCTGGTGTTGCCGTTATCAGAGACGGGATATGGGCCATTGGGTGGGTCCAGCCAGGGCCGGCCCTAGACCAAACGGTGCCCCAGGCGAGGAGTGTGGTTGGCAGCCCCCTCCTCGGTTTGTTCAACTTTTGAAA
Source organism: Chelonia mydas (assembly GCF_015237465.2). Taxonomy (NCBI): domain Eukaryota; kingdom Metazoa; phylum Chordata; order Testudines; family Cheloniidae; genus Chelonia; species Chelonia mydas. The sequence continues at coordinate 342,467,777 of NC_057849.1, forward strand.
ACCTTATTTTTTGTTGCATTTGTAGCCTATTTTACGACTTTGGTGCATGATTTATATGCGTGGTTGATCCCTGTCATATAAGATGCTAACAACAAAAACAGCACCCCAAGCCCGGCACCCCATGAGGTCACCTGCCCCTAAATCCAGCCCTCGGTCTTATGGGCCATCAGATCAGGGCTGCAGGTTCATTTGTCTGGGAAGGGGAGGATCCAATATCGCCATCCATTTAGCCCAGCGTATCCAGAGGGGTTCTGGGGATTGAGGCCCAGAGGAGAAGGAATAAGCTTTATGCAGTTGTCGGTTTAGTAGATGACCACGTTCTCCAGACACATGTCCCTGGTTTCCATGGAGGGGAAGGGAGTGGGGTGATGCCAGCTCTCCTGGGCTGCAGAGTTAGGTGTGGGTGAGTGACAGAAGAGAGCAGAGTGGTCCAAAACAGGCTGCCCAAGGCACTGCAGCAGGGTTACCAGAAGCCACTGGCTTTTGGTTTTGCATCTGACGATATAGCGCGCACCCCAGTTTGTAGCTCTTCTCAAAATTCCACAGAGCCCGAGCCGGGGAGCCCATTGTCTTTAATGGGATACCAGGTGCTTTGGGGCGTGTTTGCTGTCCCTTGGGGAAGGAATTTAAAAACAGTGGATTTCTATGAGCTAATCAAACCCACTCTCATTTCCCCGGGCCATTTAAATAGATTTAAAAAAACCCCAGTCTGAGGCTGTCATTTATGTAAGGCTGGCAAATAAAAATCTAATTGGAATCAAACTCTATTAATTCTTATTAGAAAGGATGCTTAGTCTAATGGCTAAGGAGATCAGGACTCCTGGGTTCTATTCCTGGATCTATCATAGACTTACAGAGCAAGCCATGTACCGGTCATTTAACCTTCTCGTGCCTCAAGTTTTCCCAGCTGAAAAATGGGGGCAATAATTCGCCTCTGAAGTAGAGTCGTGTGAATTGGTTTGTTTGTAAAATGCTTTGAGATTCTCAGATGGGAGATGTTATAGATACGTGAAGTGTGAACTGGCAGTGGGTCCCCTAGCCAAAGCTGCAAGCGCCATCCTGCCCATGGGAGGTTTGCCTGCAAAGGGACCCCAGGCTCGGGGCCTAAATCAGTAGCTTTCTCTGATGGGTGCTGAGAACTACTGAGGCTGGGTGAAAGTTTTATTCTACCACCCATCCTGTCCAGAAACTTTTTCATTTTCAACCCTTCTGAGCCAGAAGCACCAAAGAGAATACGTGGGCGGAAGGTGTGGACAAGGGATTAGAGCACACTATTGGAAATCAAGCGACTAGGACACCAGGCCTGACTCCGCCACTAATTTGCTGTGTGATGTGGTCGGGCCCGTTCACTGCCTCAGTTTACCAATCTGTAAGTTGGGGATCAGACTTAGCTGTCTTCACAAAGTGCCCTGTTGTGCCCCTGTAAGTGCAGGGCAGTGTCCATTAATACCAGGAGACAAGCTGATCCCATCCCCCGTCAATGGGAGAAAGCAGCAGAAATCTCCATACATCTAGGTGCTTATAAACTAATCTTGAATGAGACCCTCTCCTTCATTAAAAAGCTTTGCTTACTAGAGGGTTAAAGCGTAGGGGGTCTTCCATTGAACGTACCTTTCTGGCAACTGTATTAGTGGCCTCTTTCTGGCATCCTAGCCCATTTGTCGGAGGAATCTGATCTCACCATCTCCTCCAGTTCAATCTTCCCCTTTCCGGTCTTGCTTTGCTAACAGCAGAGGGAGTAGGGTGCAATAGTTAGATTACTAGAAATGGAAGTTTGGTTCTCAGGGCTATTACCAGCTGTGCCACCGATGCCCTGTGTGACCTTGGTCAAGTCATTTCCCCCATCTGTGACATGGGTTGATATTTCCCGGCCTCTCCATTAATTTCTGTTGGAAAGGAACTTTGACATCTTTGCTTTGCTCCTGTTCTGTTTCTTGGCTCATCAGAAGCTAATGGTCAGTTTCACATTCACCCCTCCTTTGCTCTCCTTCATTTGCTGTACTGTGCCCTTCCTTTGACATCTCTTCTGATTTTGAGTTTTGCAAAGGTCTCTGCTCCAATCAGCCCAGCCCAGACTTGCCGGTGTCTCAGCCTTCTCCGAACACAATGGAGGCTTTGTGAGGAGGGAAAAGGTGTGTGTGCAAAGCTCTGGACTTTAATGTCTGCTTGGCATGGTTTTTGTGTGTCAAAATGCCAGTCTGGCAGGAGTGGCTGGCCCCGTGCTGTCTAGCACTGAGGTACAATTGGATTTACTCTAGGAGCTGCCAGACTGAGGAGACTATTATTGCATCTAATCAGGTATTTTGCTAGTAGCACTGGGCCATTCTAGAAAAAAGCTGCTTATGCTCCCCCAAAATTCAGCTATCTGATGAAAAGTGGAGAATTCCTTCCTGACCCTTATGTGATCACTACCTCAGACCCTGAAGCATGAGATCTGATTGATTGAACCTTTGTAAAAGGATCAGATATTCTGGATGGAAAATGGCAACAAAGATGCTTTCAAACGTCTGGTAATCAGCTGCTCAATGCAATGCTGAACTGACCTGCCTGTTACCTGGCTGTGTTTGTGTCTACGTTTAGCCGTGTCGGATGTGCTTGCCGGACATCCCGCACAATCTACGCAATTTCTTTTTCCTTTTTCTAATAGGCGGCCAATTCATTCTTGGAGCTGTTTATGTCGTCCAATATTTGTTCATTGCTTAATGTGAGATTAAGATCATGCAACTTCTCTGTCTCAGTTGATGGCATTTTCATCTGGAGATTTAGGGGCAAATTCTGCTCTCGGTTATAGAGGTATAAATCTTCAGTGGAGTGACTCTAGATTTACACCAGTGTAACTGTCAGCAGAATCTGACCTTTCAAGACTGTCATTTAAGTGGGTTTGGGAGAACTAAATTTAATTTTGTTTTTTAAGTAATGTTTCTCAGTGAAGTGTCCTGCACCTCAGATTTTGGATCCAGATCAGACTGTTATCAAGGGTCATGGTTTAGTTTTTGCAGCGTTTTTGGGGAGACTTTAAAATAATTTTGATGGATAGTACCCATTTCCTCCACTTCTGTTAATTTTAAGCTTTAATGCTAGCAGGAAATAAACTCAGATGCTGGTTATTTAGTCAAAATGTAATGACTCTAGAAGACTTGGTTAATCAATAGAATCTTAATACTGGATTACAATCCTTACTGTTCCAGGAGGCTTAAAAATGAAATATTAAAGTGTTGGCCGGAACCTACCCTCCTCCCCATTAACCCTCAAGTGATATTTTGAAAAAATGTAATGGCTTTCTTGTACATTTCAATTAATGATCCATTTCCATCCCCCCCACCCCACAATCTGTTTGGGTTGGGGGGGGGGGGGAAGAAACTGACAAGTGCCACCACTTACTAATTAAAATCTAATCCTTCCAAGCCTACTTTTAAGTTTTCATCAGGCAAAAAGCCTGCAGGCCCATGGAAAATGGAGGGGCGGGAGGGAGGAGTGGGGAGTTGCTATAATGGATACTTGCCTTCTGGGAATGAGACATATGGTCAGGTCAAGGCATGCTAAGCCATGTGTGTGCTGGTTGGCTTGTGTTCTCATTGTGACTTATTACGACCGCAGTGCAGTCAGCGTCTAGAGTGCTGCAGGGGAGGTGAACTGGGCTTAAGCCAACAACAGGTCTCTGCCCCACAGGGGATGCAGTGGGGTAAATAAGATCTGGCTGATGGACACGAAAGCATACGAGGTTGCGTGACTGACGTGCCTGTAAACATAGGTCCCAGTAAAGTCAAAGGGGGAGCCCAGCCATTGCCTTCCGTGGGCCCAGAGAGTACTTGGGCTGTGCGTCCACAGAAGCTTCTGCCTTGTGGTGGTGGTGTACTGCGCATTGTACTGCTGGTTTAATAAGGAAAAATAGGCTAATTAAAGCCCTCTTTTTCTCTCTCTCTTTCCCTCCCCCATTTTTTCCAGTGGCAGATTTGGCTGGGCCGAGCGTTACTCCTGTTCTGTGTATGGCACTGGTAGAATTCACTGTGAAAACACACTATCAGTGAATTACCATAGGGCCATAAACAGAGCAGAGAAAGAACCACAAGACCCACTACCCTCCTGGTCTGTCTGTGTGGGCACCCTCCAGCCCTAACCCCTTCAATCCCAGTCCCTGCTACCAAGGGGGCTTCAAGGAAAAACCACCAGAGCACAAAAGGTCGGGCTTATGGGGCGGAAAGTCCGCGTGCAATACCCTAGTCATCAGTTTGGCCTAAGATTTCTCCTCTTGAGGGCTACTCGGAAATGATCTGCTCAGGAGGGTGCAGGTGTGTTGGGGGGAGACCCAGGGAGGAAGGGGACGGGATCCCGTGACCGCCTCACGTGGGATCGGTATCTCTGCTTCGCCCAGTTTGGCACTAGCACATTTTTGCTTTTGTGTCTATATACTTTGAGCAATTATGTGTAGTGCCAATATGGGAGGAGACGGAAGCAGCAGCGCCCTGTGAGGACGGATGTGGCCGGGCTTAAAGACGTGGCAGGCACCTGTGGGCGAGTAATTTGAAGAATTGGGACTGGGTCCTCTAAATCCCACCCCACAAAATCATCCCTGTAATTGACGGATTGTATCCTGCAAAGGGATCTCTGTCCTTGGGAAATGCTCCAACATTCTTTGCCTCTTTTTAATTTCGCTGCAGTACGTCATTCTACCTACTCAAACAGCAGCTCTCATGCTATGGGCCATGGTTCAGAGTAGTACCTGTTTTGGGAACCAAGCGGAAATGGGTTGATGTCTTTTGCAAAATGCAAGCAGCAGGATTGCAGTGCTAAGGTACTGTAATGTACTGGCTAGAGTATAAAGAAAAGGAGGACTTGTGGCACCTTAGAGACTCGCAAATTTATTTGAGCATAAGCTTTCGTGAGCTACAGCTCACTGCATCGGATGCATGCAGTGCATCAATCTGAAGGATGACCCATCACTCTCACAGATCTTGGGAGACGGGCCAGTCCTTGCTTACAGACAGCCCCCCAACCTGAAGCAAATACTCACCAGCAACCACAGACCACACAACAGAACCACTAACCCAGGAACCTATCCTTACAACAAAGCCTGTTGCCAACTGTGCCCACATATCTATTCAGAGGACACCATCACAGGGCCTAATCACATCAGCCACACTATCAGAGGCTCGTTCACCTGCACATCTACCAATATGATCTATGCCATCATGTGCCAGCAATGCCCCTCTGCCATGTACATTGGTCAAACTGGACAGTCTCTATGTAAAAGAATAAATGGACACAAATCAGACGTCAAGAATTATAACATTCAAAACCCAGTCGGAGAACACTTCAATCTCTCTGGTCACTCGATTACAGACCTAAAAGTTGCAATATTACAACAAAAAAACCTTCAAAAACAGACTCCAACGAGAGACTGCTGAACTGGATTTAATTTGCAGACTGGACACAATTAACTTAGGCTTGAATAAAGACTGGGAGTGGATGGGTCATTACACAAAGAAAAACTATTTTCCCCATGTTTATTCTCCCCCCCCCCCCCCAATGTTCCTCACATGTTCTTGTCAACCGCTGGAAATGGCCCACCTTGATTATCACTACAAAAGGTTTTGTTTTGTTTTTTTTCTCTCCTGCTGGTAATATCTCACCTGAAGTGATCACTCTGGTTACAGTGTGTATGGTAACACCCATTGTTTCATGTTCTCTGTGTATATAAATCTCCCCACTGTATTTTCCACTGCATGCATCCGATGAAGTGAGCTGTAGCTCACGAAAGCTCATGCTCAAATAAATTGGTTAGTCTCTAAGGTGCCACAAGTCCTCCTGTTCTTTTTGCGGACACAGACTAACAGGGCTGCTACTCTGAACCTGCTAGAGTATGTGTACTACTGCCCTCTGCTGGATAGAACTAGAACTGTTCAACCGTGTGTGTGTGTGTGTGTGTGTGTGTGTGTCATAGGCCTACACTGCTAAGAACTACATGAGATTAAGGCTTTCGCCTTTGGGTCAGGAAGATCTGAGCTGTTGCTGTGAATTTCTAAGCACCCATGCTGTGCAGCACAGGGGCCACTGAAGTCTTAGGTAGTTATGGATTTGTTTAAATGCAGCATTCCATGATGAGGCCACTGGTTCACACTTTCCCATCTGTAAATAGGAAGATGTCTGTCAAAGGGATAGACCCAGAACAAGAGTCCTCTGGTGTATCACATGAACACTTAGATGTCTGTCAATTTATGGGCCTGCAAAGGCAAAGAGTAAGAAGATAATAAGAATGAACCAAAGTAGAGCAAGTTGTGTCTAGCACAAGGACTTTGCCTTAGGACTTGCTGATAACAATCGGGTGGGTAGTTGGCTTGCTTACCAGCCCCGCTGCCTATAAAATTATAGGCTAAACTGGCCCCAGTCCAGTGGTTTTTGATATGTGCAAATGGCTCCCACTAACTTCTGGGCAATGGGTGCAGAAGAGAGAATAGGCCTGAAGGCTCTTCTCTCTCTTCTCAGGGCAACACTCTGCCAAAGGCTTATCTCTGTCCCAAGGCAGCAGTGAACTCCTTGGTTGGGCAATTAACCCAAATAGCCAACAGGTGATGGAGGGGTGGTGGAATCTCATTGCTGAAGACTCCTGCTCCATGCTTCAGGGCTTATGCCAACCCTGGACTATTGAGGGTTAAGAAGAAACCATCCTGTGGGAGGGTTATCCCATAACTTCCTAGTGCAGAGTTCCTTGCACCTTCCTCTGAAGCAGCAGGTACCAGTCATGGCTGGAGGCAGGATACTGGGCTAGATAGACCACTGGTCTGGCCCGCTCTGGTGATTCCTATGTTCCTAAGGCACTCAGGGTTACCAGTGGACAGGGATGGCTTAAGGATAATAGGATAGACAGGATAGCCAATGATTTCACACACAGCGTCACTCCTGCCAGGGCAAAAGGCAGTTGACTAGAGGTTGTTTCTTTCCAGCCTAAATAATTCATGACCAGGTGCAAGTTGGCAGACGTCCCTCTGACAGACAGCTCACTGGTGCCACTCAATCTTTCGCCTCTCTTGTTTGAGGTGCCTGGAGATGCCACAGGAGGAGAGAGGGAGGTGGTCCAGGCAGCAGTGCCTTCTACAAGCTGGCAATCCTCTCCACCAGCCAGCTCCAAGGGGAAACGGCACCGAGTTGTGTCTTCTCTCTCGGTGCTCGGCTGAGGGAAGGTCTCGGAGCTGAGCGAGTTGGTGAAGCTCTGGCCAGATGGGCCAGAAGAGATGCTGGTAGGTTGAGGGAGACCTCTAGGAGATGGGGCAGAGGATTATCGGGCTCTGTTAGTGTGGGAGTGTGCCCATTTGTCAATGTGTGTCTCAGTCCAGGCTAGCTCCTGGATTCTGAGGTGCTGGCACTGCTAGAAGCAGGTTTCCGCAGCTGCATGCGGCCAGGAGGCTGCAGCCTCTTCTCTCCAATACCATAATCTCTATTGCCTCCAGCCTGGGCCACTGCGTTGCTGGTGGCCAGTCAGGAACGCCAGCTAGAGCAAAATGTGCATGCCCCCTGACTTACTAGCTCTAGCCTGGAGAGCCCATGACAGCCCTTCTCTGAAGTCTGTACGGCTCCCAGGCCCCATGCAGGTGCAATCTGAGGTGCTGATATTCATCTCTAGAGCCCTGCCTGCCTCTCTCCCTATGGAGTAACACAGCAGGTGAGATCAGCTGGGATACCCTGTAGCTCTTAGAGGACGCTTTGTTTCAGAGAGGGCGCTCTTGGTGGAGGGTGCTCAGCTCTGGAAGTTCTCCCTCCATGCTGGTCCAGCAGCGCTCATTCCTGTGCGCTCATCCACTGACTGCACAGAGTCAGAAAGGGGGGCGAAGAATGAGACCGGTGATACCACAGGGAGTCCTGTTCCATGAATCAGACGTGCTCAGGATAAAGGTTAAGGGCCTGACCTGCTGCCCCGTTACACCACTTTCATGCCAGTGTAACTCTTGATTTTGGTGTAGAAGTGGGGTAATGAAGTAGCCAATCAGGCCCTAACAGAGTTTATCCTGAAAATTTCTAGTAAATCTATCACGCCCACTCCCCCCAAACCTATACCAAACAAATGTGCTTGTATATTTACCAGTACAGAGCCTCAATGCCATGTGACATGGGGAGCACACATCAAAGCCGAGACCTTGCTGCCAGTCCGAGGGGAATCACCTCCCTAACCAAAAAGTACCCAACCTTCTGCTCCATGTAGTCCAGGACCCGTTCAGTCCCAACCACTAAGGCAATAACAGACCCTAAATTCGTGATCAGATTATTTATGTTGCACAGGGCTTAGTATATTTCTTTATTGTCTTATCCTGTCAATGTGAGATTAAGGGATGGGGCTGGGTGTTGGGAGATCAGGGTCTATTCCTGGCTGTGACACAGATTCCCTATGTGACCTTGGGCCAGTCACTTCATCTGTCCATGCCTCAGTTTCCTCCTCTGTCATTAAGAGGGCATAATACTGACCTAGCTCACAGAGGTGTTGTGAAGGGGGAAAGACACACGAGAGAGGCTGATTATTATAAATTATTTTATTCAAATGAGGTCCAAAAAGTACCATTCCTCCCCTACCCCGTCTTCCCTGCCACCCCCCCCCCCCGGGGGGGGGGATTTCATTCATACCTTTTACCCAAGGACACTTGGTGGCTGAGACAATTCTCATTTTCTTCTTGCGCTAGGGAAATGAAATCCCTGTGTTATTATGTGGGTTTCCAAGGAGAAGGTGGAATTCTTATTACCTAGCACCTGATCCTCTACATTTTTGTCAACCAAAAAATATTGCAGGTTTTTTTGTTTTTTTTTTCAAAAACACCCTGAGAAATTTTGTTTGACAAAAATGAAGGGAAAACAGAAAGCACTGTTGTCCAAACTATCCCTGGGAAATGTAACAGATCCTCAATGCGGGAGGCTAATGAAATTTCAAGGTTAGCTGCCAATTTGCCCAGCACTAAACCAAAGTCACTTAGGGCTTAACCACAAGGAGAAATTATATCCATAACCAACAGGAAGTGAATTGAAACAAAGCTTCCCATGTGGACGCTCTTATTCCAGTATAATCAGCAACCCTGTGTCCAGATTAGTTTATCCGGCTTTGGAAGTGGTTTAAGCTAAGCCTGCAAAAAAGCTACTCTTATATCGAAATAAGTGTCCACAAGGGGCATTATGATAGCTATAGCAGCTTAGCTATTCTGTGATAACGGGGGGGAAAACTCCCATGTAGACATGCCCTTAGAGGCAGATGATTTTCACACAGGAAATTTTCCTCCAGCGTAGGCTCAGATCTTTTCACAAACTAGTGACCTTTCCCCCCTCCCCTCCCAACTCGTTCCCCTTTTGCATTCACTTTCTGTGAATGTCTGTGCAACCGTTCCTGGCACGAGTGTTCACTGAAGGCCAATGTTGAAGTGCAAATGTCCCTGGAGCAAGAATGTTGGAATTGCTTTCAACTCTTGCCCAATCAGGAAATGGAAACAATACCATGGGACTGAGCTGACCAATCACAACTCCCGTAGCCAAGGCTAGTGGAGATCAATAGTAAAACAAAATTACAAAAAGTGGATTGAATATAATCCTGTCTTCCACAGTGCTATTCGCATGGTGGTGGGGTCCAGTCCTGCCAGGGAGCCCCTAGGCGCTACTGCAACGTAAATAATTGTATCACGTGCACAATCAACCCTTAAGATTGCAAAGTCCATCATAAGTTAGGAAATGCCGTACCAAGGCTGCTCACGCAACAACATAATAGCATGATACAGTCTCTAATTAGCTGATCACATGCTGCTTTGCCACAGAGCCCTTGCCTCATTCAGTGCACAGGATGGGTGGAGCTCACTGAACGAGCCGCTATTTGGTATTTTGTTTTCGCTTCATCCTTCCGTGTGCAGGCCCAGGCTTTGTTTACTGCTCGCTATTCAAACCCTGCTCTGAAGACTGAATTATTCATTTCCTCCTGGGCTTGTTGCTGGCGCTCATCACCTGGTATATCTGAGATCTTCCTGGGTGTTAATGAATTTATTTTCACTGCTCCTCTGTGAGATGAAGAGTACTTGTGGCACCTTAGAGACTAACCAATTTATTTGAGCATAAGCTTTCGTGAGCTACAGCTGAAGTGAGCTGTAGCTCACGAAAGCTTATGCTCAAATAAATTGGTTAGTCTCTAAGGTGCCACAAGTACTCCTTTTCTTTTTGCGAATACAGACTAACACGGCTGTTACTCTGAAATCTGTGAGATGAGGGGGTGCTATTAGCCACTATGCAGATGGGAAACAGGCTCAGCGAGATGAAGGGCACCAGTAACCAATAATTTGGGGTGCCCAGTCTGAGAACCTGGGGACCTGATTTTTCCAGAATCCTTAGCATGACTTGGACCTTCATACATTCGCAGCACAGCCCCAGTTGACTTCAGCTGCCGCTGTGAGTGCTAAGGCCTTCTGCAAACCAGACCCCTGGGATCCCAAGTCAGCCACTTAGAAAATGAGAAACACGCAATTAGTGACCACCCGCGAAGAGTATGGTGTAAGTGATGTGCTCAGCATTACACAGGGACTCTGTGGCAGAGGCAGGGGTGGAATCTAATTCTCCTAGGCAACATTCAGCTGCCTTAGCCAGGAGATCATCCTTTCTCTTCCTGCAATCCCCTGCCTCATTCACTGCACCCACTTCTGCACCATTTGAGCCAGGAGTCCTGCAGACAGTCTCCTTCATGCATAACCCCGATTCATCTCCAGTCTGTGCACTGAAGGAGGCAGGGGTCCTGCAGGAAAAAAATGGTCTATGATCATGTAAGTCAAGACTGTGTCACAATGTACATGCACAAGGGGGCTGAATCAAGGGTGCATGGGCAAGCTAAATTCTGGCATTTCCTATCTTTTGAGTGCTTGACTTTGTAGCCTTAATAACAGTCTATTATCATAGTTTTGTGTGTGCAATTTTCTAGGCTTTAAAAAAAAAAGCCACCTGGGAAAACAAATTCCAGTTTGATGCTTCACACTGACACCCAGAGGGGGCATCAGCAGTGTTGGAACCTTTAGATCCACAGCACAGACCTCTGCCATTTGAGCTATTGAGTAACCGGGAGCAGTAGTAGGTTGTCATCCACTTAGAGAGGGAGGGGGCACTTTGCCAGTGGGTTTCACAGATATTTGCTGACAGCAGAGAAAGGGTGAGACTCTGGGAATCATGGGTTCCCTTCCAAGCTCTGGAGAAGTGTGGGCACAAACTCTTCTTTCCATCCATAAGTGTGACCCCTGTCTATCTGTCCCAGTTCTGTCTCTTCCACACCACTGGCTCCGTGTCTCAGCCCATTTTCTTAACTAGATAGTCCCAGTCTCCATTCCTTAGGCTTCTCGTCCCAGTCTCCTTGCCCAGCCAGTCCCAGTTCCTAACTCCCAGTCCCCCTCTCCCAACCCCTGCTAGCCTCAGTTTTGTACCCCACCTCCTCAGCCCCTTGTCCCAATCTATCCCACCACCCTGGCAGGTCTGGCTCTTGTCTGTATTCGAATCAGGCAGCTTCCTTCTCCAGGCTGCCTGGACTGAGCCGGGGGTTGTCCATTGAGATCAAAGGAAATACAGGCTTCCAGTGGTCACTTCAGCACAGTTCACAGCTGCACTTGCAAGGAAGTCCTGGGTTGGAGCATGCCCAGTGATCATGCAATCTTACGGGAATTTAGAGGCTAAAATCTAAGTACTCTCTACTGAGCATGTGCAAACTGCAGTTTTTCAAACGCTTATGACTTGGGCAGATTTTCATGAGGCTGGCACAAGGCACATCCCTGAGCCAAAGGCCCCTCTCCTGCCAAATGTCAATGCCCTGCTCCAGAGCATGGGGGCTCTACAGCTTTTCAAAGAAAAAGGTCACCAGAATTTTTTTTTTTTTAACCCAGGCAAAATATCGCATTTCTCCCTCGCCTCATTCTCGGCAATGGCAAAACTCGTTTGGCTGAAACCCTCCAAAAAATTCCAGCCTGGCATGGAAATTTTCAGCCAAAATAGGTGAAGTTTGGCAAATTTATAAGCAACTGAAGACAGAATCTTATAGGAAGTGTTGAGCAACCTTACCAGTAGGTGTTGCCACCAGTCCCGCCGAGGTCGAATAAATCCAAGGGAATAGCAATCTGCTCGCATATTCCGTAAGCAGCTCGAGAGGCTAAATTCATGTGATAAATTATTCATCGTGAAGTATTAGGTTAGCACGCTCTCTCTTTAGTCATTTTGACCGAGGCAAAGCAAAACAACTCCTTGTTTAGCATAAACTATTAAGCTCCTCTTGGAAATGGCTTACCGGTATCTGCATTTCTGCTTCGTTCATTTCAATGGGTGCCCCTTACATAACGAACTCCCAGGCGAAGAGAGCACCCGCCAAAGGCGTGGCGCAGTATTCATTAGTGTTTTAATTATTTAAAGATCGGTAATTAAACATTGCTCCAGATAACTTGTGGCCTGGACACGTTCTTACTCCTGTTTAAAGAATTTCAGTTAGTAACAATAATGACGCCCTACAGGAAGGTCTGTCTCTGAGATCTCACCAGTCTCAAACAACATCCGTTATCTCTTTGCAAACTCAGCAGTTCCAGGAAAATTTCCTCCGTCCTCCCTTCTACTCCTGTTTGGTACAAGGCTGTCCCAACAATCAGATCACAATAAGGTGTATGGAATCCCCACTGAAGTCAATGGGGGCTCTGCTTCTGGGATCACCCCTAATATTTGAAAGCAGAGACATTTTAAGGACATCCTGGAGGCTGAGGACTCCATAGACCTCCTGCAAACGACATCTGGCTAAAGGTCAGTGAATTAACTTCTTCTGTCCATTTGCTTATTTGATAACAGAGTTTATTTTACCGCATCATCTTTCTCCCCCACCCCCCAATTGCTTTTCCAAACTGCACTTTACTTTACTGCTCATATCCTTGATGCAGAGGAAATTAGATCAATCCCCATAGATCTTCCTGTCATATTTTCCCTGAGAGGTCGGCTGCATAGTGCTCTATATTAGGCTGGCTGACGACAGACAATGGAACCGCAAAGCTGTGAACCGAGAGCTTAATGGATGTGCTGATGGCTTCAGATGTGCTGAGATGGCTCCTCAGAGCATTCGGCTGGCATCGTCCAGGAAAGATTTCTTCTATTTTGTTCTAATATATAGGGAGATGTATATCCAGTGTGGCTCCAAGTTTATGGGCTAGTGTGGGCTTCCTATGGAGAAGCCAGACCCACTCCCCGTGGACTTTGTCAAGAACCCAGCCAGTTCTCACACACTGGGAATTGCTATTTGTGATCAGGGCCCCTAGGCGCTGTACACGCACCTCATAAGAGACCGTCCCTGCTCTAGAGGTCCCTGTCCTGAAACGGACTCTGAGCGGACAGAGCCCTGCATCCATGTAGATCCTCCCGGAAGTCAAAATGCAGAACCCGTTGCAGGACTGGGGCCGAAACAGACAAGGTGTGTGTATGGCCGGGGGGAAGGAGTAGTAGTTACACTTCACTGGTGGGGAACCAAGGCAGATTGCTCAAGTGTGTGTAGGTTGTCCTGCATTTCAACTGACTTTGGATATCTCACCTGTCACACAGCCAGGTCAGCCAATGGACCACAGGGCAGAGCCTTGGGGAAAGTGCCCTGAGCTGGGAGCTAGGAGAAGGAGTTATGGTCTCTCCTGTAATGGCTGCTGTTTATATTTCTGTGCACTTCGGAACAGCTGTTGCGGAGTAAGGCAGCTCCGTGTCATTCCACACAGAAGTGAGCTGAGTGGTTGCACCAGGGCCCAGCTAGGAACAGAATCTGAGGTTCTAACAGGGCAGCCCCAAGTTTCGCCACTGTGTTATGTGGCCTTTCGGAAACCACTCAGCCGCTCTCTGCTCCCAGAGCCAGGAATAGAACCCAGGCATCCTGAATGGGGCTCTGGAACTAGGGGTGCGATAGCACCCCCGGGCTTAGAACGCATGGCTTCCATCACATGCAGGTTTTCAATAGCTGTCCGCGCCCCCACTATAAGAATAGTTGCAGTCCTGTGCCCGAACCCACCGCCGCAGCTCCCTTTAGTGGCTGGTCCACACAGAGGATCAGTTCTCCTTTAGCTCAAGTAGTAGGAATCTGTGCTGAAGGTCCAGGTTCAAGCCCAGCTGATGACCCATGTGGGGTGACAGAAATTCATTTTTCTTTAAAAAAAACAAAAAACAAAAAAACAACCAAACCCAGGGGGTCCTTAATTCACCCAAGGAAGAAGCATCCTCAGCAGCAGAGTTTATAGTTTAAAACCACTGTAATCCTTCACCGAGGGCGTCACAAACGGCAAAGCGCAGGGGTGCCACCTCGCCGGCATGAGGCACCCGTTCGGACGCTTGCACCGTGCACGGGCAATGGTCGAAGAGGCCTGGCCAGAGAAACCAAGGGACTCACCACGGTCAGGCAGCAAGGCTGAGCCAAGGACTGAGTGAGCCCAGGGCATAGGGTCATGCTACGGGGGTGCTCCAGGGCTCAAGCACCCACCCAAAAAAATAGGGGGTGATTAGCACCTGCAGGGCCGAATTAATCTTTTGTGTGGCCCCTGCCCCTGCTCGGCCTCTTGCCCCCTGAGGCCCACCCACTGCTCGCACAGGTCGGAGGGGTTGGAGAGGAGCACCCACCGGCAAAACCACAAGTCAGTGCCTCTGGCCCTGGGTCCTGAGTGCCCAGCCTTCTTGAATGGCCACAACTGTCAAATGTGGGAAATACAGTCCAGCCAGAGACGAAACTGGAGAGAGGGCCGTGGGCACGAGGACGGAACCTGTCCCACGTGCAAGCCGCAGTGCGGGGCTGGGCACCTCTCAGCGGGCTCTCTGGGCTCAATAAACCTTCTCCCTGAAATGTTCGATCCCCACTGGCTGGGTTTTTTTTTCTAGCGGCTGCGTAGGAGTTCCCCAGGAATGAATTCAGGGACGTCCCCTGGCCTGTGTCACGCAGGAGGGTTGCCTGGATGATCACCGTGGTCCCTTCTGGCCTAGGCTGGATGACCGTTGCGAGCAGTTCAAAATGCTAGCTGGGGCCCTGCTTTGATGGTGCGGAGTTTGGCACCTGGGTAGAGTAGTTGTCCTCCTAAATGACAAGGGTGGGTGGACTGGCTTCTAGAGGAAGGTTAAAACACCTGCCTGGACAAAACAAGGGCTTCAGACTCCCTCCGTAACACGGTCTCCGTTCTGTTTTTATTATGTTGTGTGGGCCACCACTACAAAGTGAGGCTGTCGGGGACTCACCAGCCCTCTTGAGGGTTGTGTGAGTTTTGCACAAACGTTGAGGGTACAATAAGGCCGTTCAGTAGAGGGGAGGGAGGGGGGGAAAGACGTCTCCTTTTTACCTTTGATCCAGTTGCAACACGTTGTTTGTTTGAGATCCTCCTGCAGCAGTGAGTTGCACAGGGCGACTGTGACATTTTTCTTTTAATAACTTCAAAAACGGGAGAGACTGGTCTCTTCCTCCTCCACGCTTCACAGTTGTAAACGTCCCCTTCAAATCTCCCTTCCAGGATGCCCCTTGCAGTCTCTCATCAGGTCCGGATCCTGCTGACCATTTGCCTCAGTCTTTCCTGGGCCTTCCCATTCACTGCTGTGTCGCGCTGGACCAGAGGTGGCCCCAGCTGCGATCGGATGAGGTGGACACAGCCTTGTTTGCTACAAGGACATTTTCTTTTCCCTTCATGCATCCTATTGTGTTTGGTTTTTTTTTTTTTAACTGTTGCTTCACTTCGAGGGGCCACCAACTCTGATCTCCCTACGATGACTCCTAGGCCTACCACTTCCTAGGGTGCAGCCAGGTCAAAACCCACCAGCCTTTACGGGAAGCTTCGAATACTGTAACGAATCAGTGGCCATTCCCATTTGCCACCACACCACCAGCCATTGCCATGACAACAGCGGGGGTTAGAATGTGCAGCCCTCTGCTCCAAAACCATGGTACCCTCTCCTCCCACCTGCGCTAAAGGTGGATCTCTGTTAGCAATATAGGACCTATGACACACAGCCAAGCAGTTCTGGCTCCCTCCAGCAGAGGGCACTGGCGCGCGCACACTGGCCGGCTCTTTACGACATCTGTCCAATGCGCATTGCGTTATGTCGATCACAACGAAATTCCATTTGCTACCGGGTTGCCTAGTCGCCCAAAACGTTGGATCCCTTTTTCAACCTGCCAAGAGGCATCTCTGCTGCTCTCTTCCACGGTCCCGGGAGGGGATGCGCCCCATTCTACAGGCATTGACAGGAGGTGCTCAAGGTCGTGGCAGAGTTGGGGATGGACTCTAGGATGCCCAGTCCTCAGTGCCCTTAGATCAAACTCAGACCTGTTTCACCCAGGATCTTTCTGGTCCCCTGCCTGCTAACAGACTCTTTGGTGCACATGAAGCCAAGTCCCTGTGCGTGGAAAGGGTGAAAGGTGAAATAACCGCGGCCCGCCGAGTGAAAGGGCAGGAAGAAATTCTCAGTGGAACTACAGCTGACCTGACAGAGTGTTGGTTCCCGCCTTGCCCTGCCGCTCCGTCTCACCTGCCTGCCCTCCCTCCACCGTGGCTGCGTGCATGGTCTCTCTGGCTGTCTTTGGCAATGGTAGAACTCACACTGGTGAGGTATCAGGATCCGGTGGTTCTAGACTTGCCAACTACCGCCCGAGGGTACAGCCGGCGGCACCAGGACCACGCACCCTCCTCTTGGAAACCGGCCGCTTGGGGCTGGCAGGGCACGGGAGCCCTTTCCATTGCCCCGAGACCAACCCGCAGCAGGCTGCTCCCTCCGTCAGTGGCCACGGCTGGGTGCAGCAGGAAGTGAGCTGCCAGCTTCCCTGCACGTCCGTGGTCACAGGGCTTCTGATCCTCCCAGCTGCTCTGCGGCTTCTCTTCCGCTGCTTGGATTTCACGCGGCTGCGAGGGGCGGATCAGCGCCTATCCCAGGAGTGCCCCGTCCTCTCACTCCACAGCCCGCAGTCTCCTAAGGGTACGGCTACACTCACACCAGTGACTTCGCGCCCAGCTAGCCCGGGCATAAACGGCAATGCAGATGGTAAGGCCTTGCCCCCAGGGTACATACCCTACAGGGCTTTCAACACACCCGAGCACTGCCTTGCATCTGCACTGCTATCACTTAGCAGGGTAGTGTCCCATTGCCTCCCTGCCACCCGAGCCTTTCCCCATGGCGTGTAGCTACGTGGGTGGGGCCTGTACACTACACACGCCGCCGGAAGTGAAGACGTAGCCTCAGCCCGGGGTGGGAGGAGGAGAATCAGGGCCTCCCCCTGTGCGAATGGGACTCCCCTTTGCATCAGATGGCGCCTTGTGAGGGTGCCATAGACACAACATGCGATAAAACCAGGGCATCCCCCCGACAGCAAAGACCGACGCACCAGATGCCACTGTCCTTCTGCAGCAGGGTAAATCCGGAGCGTGTAGCAGACCAGAGGCAGGACTTGGTGGTAGTGAATAGATGGGATTTGAGCTCCAGGCTGCTGGATGCAGACAGACCTGGTGGTTCTTTCTGGTCCTCAGGTGACTAACCCAGCCCGTGCAGCCTAGAGTCACCACACAGGGTCTGGCATGGACGCCGCGGTCATAGAATCATAGACTATCAGGGTTGGAAGGAACCTCAGGAGGTCATCTAGTCCAACCCCCTGCTCAAAGCAGGACCAATCCCCAATTTTTGCCCCAGATCCCTAAATGGCCCCCTCAAGGATCGAACACACAACCCTGGGTTTAGCAGGCCAATGTTCAAACCACTGAGCTATCCCTCCCCCTTCCCCTTTGGTCATGGAAGGGCCGCTGGTGACGCTTCATGGAGTAACCCCGTTGACTCTTGATGCAGGAGGAGATCTGGCCTCAGGTGGGTCTGCCCGCTGGGCCCGTCACACAGTCTGTGTTTGCTGGAGCCCTCGGGCCTTTCATTCCCTGTAGCCCATCCGGTGCCAGGACCTTTCCTAGAGCTAGCTCTGCCGGGATACCTGGGTCCTGTGGGATGCTACACATCTTCAGCTAACTGTACGTTAGCATGTGGCGTGTGACACCAAATTATAGGGCAAGGCCTAGCACAACCCAGGAACCGCCCCACCGCCCCGGCCTCCCGGCTAGCCACCAAGCACCGCACAGGAGCCTGTCCCCAACCTGATGCCCCACGTTGGCCCTAAACCCGCCTCCTTCCCCGGGGAACATGCAGCAGCCTCAGCAGCAGCAGCCGGGATCCCCTCAGCGTCTGGGCTGGGAGGCGGAGTGAGTCCTGAGGGGGGCTGCCGCGGGGGGGCTATTGAAGCTGAAGCTCTGCAGCGGGAGGCTCGCGGGAAGCAGGGCTCGCCCTGTGCAGCTCCCGCGCTCCCCGGCTCCATCGCCGCCTCAGCACTCCACGTCGCAGGCCCCGGCCCAGCTCGGAGCCAGGAGACGGACCAGGCAGTCCCAGGCCCCCAGCCAGTCTGCAGTGGCTCCCGCTAAGGGATGTGGACCAGCGCCCTTCTCCTGCGGTGGCTCGAGTCAGGGCCTTTGCCCCCGAAGGCGAGTTCCTATGTTCTGAGCAGCTTCCCTCTGCAAGACAATGGCCTCCTCCAAGCCCTCCCCATCCTGCTGCATATGTTACCTGTGGCTCTGCCTGGCCCCTCTCCACCGCAATGCCAAGCGCCCCGGCCTGCAGCAATGCATCAGGGAGAGTTCTGAGCCCCATCTGCCCAGCTGCATCATCAGAGGAGAAACATCTTCCCATACCAAACGGTTCACAGGGCCTGGATTTCATGGCAAAGGACTACGTCATTAGAGCGAGAGAGGAGCGTTTCCAGCCCTGGCTTCCCCTCCTGGTGCTGGCACATCCAGAAGCAACCCCACGTCCCCAAAGGAAACACTACCTGGGATTGCAGGCTCTCTCCGTTCCAGTGTTCCTGGGGGGCAAAGGAGATATTTTGGTGCAGACTGGACTGATCAACACAGCCCAATAATTAGGTGGAAGCGATATCATCCAGGAATCTCAAGGATTATTCCTTTTTTTTTTTTTTTTTTTTTTTAAAGGGTCTTAGCACAAAAATAGCGTAGAAAAGTTTGTCAGGCTCTTTCATTAATTGCAGTGCAAGGGTGCTTTTTTTGCAGCAGGGGAGGGAGACAGGGGTTATGAAGTCCCCATTCCACATGTCGCATGTAAACACAGACATCACAATGTGGTGCAGTGCATGGGAAACAAGAAGTGAAACTGGCTAGCCAAAAGGGCCCAGTTTAATTTCACTGTCCCAGTGAAATTTGCAGAAGGTCAAAAGGCAAAGTAACATCCAGGCTGAAAAGTTTTAACATTCAAAACTGATTTGCACAGGGCATAATCTGAAGTGCTAATAGTCACGCCGCTAAGGAAGAGCCTGGGGATGGCGCAGACTGATGGGATACTGCCGAGAGGGAACTATTAATTAAAGATGGTTGTTCTTTTAGCCTGACTTCAGACACCCCAGCCTCGGACTGTACCTTGCTTACTTTTTCACAGGCTGGGCCGGAGGAGGGAAAAGTGGTGGCTGCTTTTCTCGTGACTACCCTACGGTGGAAACTACCAAGCTAAACGAATCACAATGCTCCAGTTCTGTAGCCCCTTCTAGCAAAGGACCTCAGTGCAATGTAAGGCCTTAGCTAATGAGGCCTCTGTGAAGTGGCTCCGTATCATCATCTTACACATGGGGAAATCGAGGCACAAAGAAGATACATGCCCTTCCCCCTAGGAAGACCCTACCAGAGATGGGTGTTGAACAGAGCGCTCCTGAGTACCTCGCCCTATGCTCTAAGCGCTAGCGAATGCGTCCTGTTAAACTATTAATTGGTTATGAAGCACCGGCGTAAATCCAGTCACCCCCACTGACTCCAATGGAGTGGTTCCCGATTTACCCCAGAATCTGGCCCCATACCCTCTAACACCGTTAGCTGCAGAAACTGCACCATATCCCTGCTCTGTGAATGCCGTGGGCTGGCACGGCTGTAACTGAGGGCAGAACTGAGCCAGTTGGGTTGGCCTTTGTCCTTGGGAAGATGGTGCGCGGAGTAGCCCTAGCCCAGCCCCCCCCCAGGGCAGGAGCACGCCGAATGGGCCCAGCTGTGTGTGAAGGAGTCGGGTGGCTCATGAATCCTGCACCTTGTAGAAGTTCTTGGTCACCCCAGGGCTCCCTGTTACCGGCCACACCCAGTTCCTCTGCTGCCTGTGGCTTGTCAGAGCTGCCTGGTCAGGGAGCCGGTTTTGGCAAGTGGCTGTAATGTGAACAGGGCTGAATTTAACCTCCCATCCCCTTGGATCCCGCAGGCTACAGGCTGGATCCATTCAGCGCTGCCTCATGGCTCGTCTTGGTGCTTCACTTCTAAGGAGCTACCTAGGAACCTGGGCCATTGCAGTTTAGGTCCCGGACTACGGGCGAGTGATACCTAAGCCCTGGTCTACACTAGGACTTTAGGTCGAATTTAGCAGCGTTCAATCGATGTAAACCTGCACCCGTCCATACGATGAAGCCCTTTATTTCGACTTAAAGGGCTCTTAAAATCGATTTCCTTACTCCACCCCTGACAAGTGGATTAGCGCTTAAATCGGCCTTGCCGGGTCAAATTTGGGGTACTGTGGACACAATTCGACGGTATTGGCCTCCAGGAGCTATCCCAGAGTGCTCCATTGTGACCGCTCTGGACAGCGCTCTCAACTCAGATGCACTGGCCAGGTAGACAGGAAAAGAACCGTGAACTTTTGAATCGCATTTCCTGTTTGGCCAGCGTGGCAAGCTGCAGGTGACCATGCAGAGCTCATCAGCAGAGGTGACCATGATGGAGTCCCAGAATCGCAAAAGAGCTCCAGCATGGACTGAACGGGAGGTACGGGATCTGATCGCTGTATGGGGAGAGGAATCCGTGCTATCAGAACTCCGTTCCAGTTTTTGAAATGCCAAAACCTTTGTCAAAATCTCCCAGGTCATGAAGGACAGAGGCCATAACAGGGACCCGAAGCAGTGCTGCATGAAACTTAAGGAGCTGAGGCAAGCCTACCAGAAAACCAGAGAGGCGAACGGCCGCTCCGGGTTAGAGCCTCAAACATGCCGCTTCTATGATGAGCTGCATGCCATTTTAGGGGGTTCAGCCACGACTACCCCAGCTGTGTTGTTTGACTCCTTCAATGGAGATGGAGGCAACATGGAAGCAGGTTTTGGGGACGAAGAAGATGATGATGATGATGATGATGAGGTTGTAGATAGCTCACAGCAAGCAAGCGGAGAAACTGGTTTTCCCGACAGCCAGGAACTGTTTCTCACCCTGGACCTGGAGCCAGTACCCCCCGAAACCCACCCAAGTCTGCCTCCTGGACCTGGCAGGTGGAGAAAGGCCCTCCGGTGAGTGTACCTTTTAAAATACTATACATGGTTTAAAAGCAAGCATGTGAAAGGATTAATTTGCCCTGGCATTCATGGCTCTCCTGGATGTACTCCCAAAGCCTTTGCAAAAGGTTTCTGGGGAGGGCAGCCTTATTCCGTTCACCCTGGCAGGACACTTTACCACACCAGGCCAGTAGCACATACTTGGGAATCATTGTAGAACAAAGCATTGCAGTGTATGTTTGCTGGCGTTCAAACAACATCCGTTCTTTATCTCTCTGTGTTATCCTCAGGACAGTGAGATATCATTCATGGTCACCTGGTTGAAATAGGGTGCTTTTCGTCAGGGGACACTCAGAGGAGCCCATTCCTGCTGGGCTGTTTGCCTGCGGCTGAACAGAAATGTTCCCCGCTGTTAGCCACGGGGACGGGGGAGGGTTGAGGGGGTAGCCACGCGGTGGGGGGAGGCAAAATGCGACCTTGTAACGAAAGCACATGTGCTATGTATGTAATGTTAACAGCAAGGTTTACCCTGAAAGAGTGTAGCCACTGTTTTATAAAATGTGTCTTTTTAAATACCGCTGTCCCTTTTTTTTTTCTCCACCAGCTGCATGTGTTTCAATGATCACAGGATCTTCTCCTTCCCAGAGGCTAGTGAAGATTAGACAGAAAAAAAAACGCACTCGTGATGAAATGTTCTCTGAGCTCATGCTGTCCTCCCACACTGACAGAGCACAGACGAATGCGTGGAGGCAAATAATGTCAGAGTGCAGGAAAGCACAAAATGACCGGGAGGAGAGGTGGTGGGCTGAAGAGAGTAAGTGGCGGGCTGAAGACAGGGCTGAAGCTCAAATGTGGCGGCAGCATGATGAGAGGAGGCAGGATTCAATCTGCTGGAGGATCAAACCAGTATGCTCCAGTGTATGGTTGAGCTGCAGCAAAGGCAGCTGGAGCACAGACTGCCACTACAGCCCCTGTGTAACCAACCGCCCTCCTCCCCAAGTTCCATAGCCTCCACACCCAGACGCCCAAGAACGCGGTGGGGGGGCCTCCGGCCAACCAGCCACTCCACCACAGAGGATTGCCCAAAAAAAAAGAAGGCTGGCATTCAATAAATTTTAAAGTTGTAAACTTTTAAAGTGCTGTGTGGCATTTTCCTTCCCTCCTCCACCACCCCTCCTGGGCTACCTTGGTAGTCATCCCCCTGTTTGTGGGATGAATGAATGAAGAATGCATGAATGTGAAGCAACAATGACTTTATTGCCTCTGCAAGCGGTGATCGAAGGGAGGCGGGGAGGGTGGTTAGCTTACAGGGAAGTAGAGTGAACCAAGGGGCGGGGGGTTTCATCAAGGAGAAACAAAGAGAACTTTCACACCGTAGCCTGGCCAGTCATGAAACTGGTTTTCAAAGCTTCTGTGATGCGTATGGCGCCCTCCTGTGCTCTTCTAACCGCCCTGGTGTCTGGCTGCGCGTAACCAGCAGCCAGGCGATTTGCCTCAACCTCCCACCCCGCCATAAACATCTCCCCCTTACTCTCACAGATATTGTGGAGCGCACAGCAAACAGTAATAACAGTGGGAATATTGGTTTCGCTGAGGTCTAAGCGAGTCAGTAAACTGCGCCAGCGCGCCTTTAAACGTCCAAATGCACATTCTACCACCATTCTGCACTTGCTCAGCCTGTAGTTGAACAGCTCCTGACTACTGTCCAGGCTGCCTGTGTACAGCTTCATGAGCCATGGCATTAAGGGGTAGGCTGGGTTCCCAAGGATAACTATAGGCATTTCAACATCCCCAACAGTTATTTTCTGGTCTGGGAATAAAGGCCCTTCCTGCAGCTTTTGAAACAGACCAGAGTTCCTGAAGATGCGAGCGTCATGTACCTTTCCCGGCCATCCCACGTTGATGTTGGTGAAACGTCCCTTGTGATCCACCAGTGCTTGCAGCACTATTGAAAAGTACCCCTTGCGGTTTATGTACTCGGCGGCTTGGTGCTGCGGTGCCAAGATAGGGATATGGGTTCCATCTATGGCCCCACCACAGTTAGGGAATTCCATTGCAGCAAAGCCATCCACTATGACCTGCACATTTCCCAGGGTCACTACCCTTGATATCAGCAGATCTTTGATTGCGTTGGCTACTTGCATCACAGCAGCCCCCACAGTAGATTTGCCCACTCCAAATTGATTCCCAACTGACCGGTAGCTGTCTGGCGTTGCAAGCTTCCACAGGGCTAACGCCACTTGCTTCTCAACTGTGAGGGCTGCTCTCATCTTGGTATTCATGCGCTTCAGGGCAGGGGAAAGCAAGTCACAAAGTTCCATGAAAGTGCCCTTACGCATGCGAAAGTTTCGCAGCCACTGGGAATTGTCCCAGACCTGCAACACTATGCGGTCCCACCAGTCTGTGCTTGTTTCCCGGGCCCAGAATCGGCGTTCCACAGCATGAACCTGCCCCATTAGCACCATGATGCATGCATTGGCAGGGCCCATGCTTTCAGAGAAATCTGTGTCCATGTCCTGATCACTCACGTGACCGCGCTGACATCGCCGCCTCGCCCGGTAGCGCTCTGCCAGGTTCTGGTGCCGCATATACTGCTGGATAATGCATGTGGTATTTAATGTGCTCCTAATTGCCAAAGTGAGCTGAGCGGCCTCCATGCTTGCCTTGGTATGGCGTCCGCACAGAAAAAAGGCGCGGAACGATTGTCTGCTGTTGCTCTGACGGAGGGAGGGGCGACTGATGACATGGCTTACAGAGTTGGCTTCAGGGAGCTAAAATCAAAAAAGGGGGTGGCTTTACATCAAGGAGTATTTCAGGCAGGACTTCACAGAGGGTTCCAATAAGAAATGGTGCACCTAAGTTATTGTTCTTATTGGAACAAGCAGGTTGGTCTGGCCTCTGATTGATACATGGCTAGATTTACCTCACTGCACCTTCTCTGTGAGTGACTGCAGTGTGACCTAGAGGAATGAGTCCCCTAGACGGGGGTGGGGGGGCGGGAAAGCAAATGAGTACAAAACAAATCTGGTCTATTTCTTGTTTTGATCCACTCCATCTATCTTTTACATCTTTGGCTGGCAGCAGACGGTGCAGAAGGACTGCATGCCATCCACATCTCATGGCTGCCCGGCAGAAGATGATGCAATAGGACTGCTAGCAATCCGTATCGCCTGCCTGCTCACCATAAGACGGTTCAATAGGACTGACTGCAGGACTAAAGAGAATGACCTGGTCAAGTCACTCCAAATTTAGTCCCTGCGCCCATGTCTGCCCAGGCGCTCCCGGCCGATGTGGCCAGGAGCACCTCGGACATGACAATGACGGCTACCAGTCGTATTGTACCGTCTGCTGCCACAAGGCAATGGGTTGCTACTGCTGTGTAGCAATGCCGTACCGCGTCTGCCAGCACCCAGGAGACATACGGTGACGGTTACCTGAGCGGCCTCCATGCTTGCCGTGGTATGGCGTCTGCACAGGTAACTCAGGAAAAAAGGCGCGAAACGATTGTCTGCCCTTGCCTTCACGGAGGGAGGGAGGGAACGGGGGCCTGACGATATGTACCCAGAACCACTCGCGACAATGTTTTAGCCCCATCAGGCATTGGGATCTCAACCCAGAATTCCAATGGGCAGCGGAGACTGCGGGAACTGTGGGATAGCTACCCACAGTGCAACACTCCGGAAGTCGACGCTTGCCTCGGTACTGTGGAAGCGCTCCGCCGAGTTAATGCACTTAGAGCATTTTCTGTGGGGACACACACACTCGAATATATAAAACCGATTTCTAAAAAACCAACTTCTATAAATTCAACCTAATTTCGTAGCGTAGACATACCCTAAGTAACCCCTGGCTCCAACCTGGTGTCCAGAGCCAAGGACGGATCCCTTTTCATTCATGCCCACGGAGCAAGGTGGATGCCCCAGCTGCTGGGAAGATGAGGTCAGAGTGGGACTTTCCACCCTATCTGCCAAGTCTAATCCCCCCCGCCCCGAGCCCTGTGGGACTGGAGGAGATTCCCCTGATGCAGAAGCGCTGTGGGGCTGACCAAAGCAGGCCCCCGTGTAAGGGGCTTGCTGGGGCGTGTCCATAGGCTGGGCTCTGGGGGGATGCTGGGCTGTGGTGCAGCCCATGGGCAGCTGGTGGGGGGAGGCTGAAGTCAGTAACAGCCGCGCACTGGGATGGGTGGTGTAAATCTCCTGGCCTCCTCCCCCCCGGCTGCATGGCTCGGGAGTCTGCCCTCAGGGCTTCATCTTGGGGGGCCTAGTGCTGCAGGTGACTTCAGTGGAAGCTGCAGAACCAGGGAATGCAGGTTCTACCCCCAGTTCAGCCCCACGTTGTGCCGGACAGAGCCTCCCATGTAAAAGGGGCCTCCCCTGGGTGCATGACCCACAGCAGCAGGACAAAGAGAACTCTGACTGCCACCCCTCGCTGGCTTGCTCCTAAGCTTCACCAGAATCCACCCTTCGAAGAACTCCCCAGCGCATGGGACATGCAAAGACCCAGCACAAAACTGGCCACACACCACTATTGGCCGTGAGCTGTAGCAACCTTAGTACTCTTCCCTTCCCTTCGCCTCATCTTCCTCCTCCTCCTCAGCAAACAAGCAGAGGACCTTTGTGCCAGCCAGAGTGACCCCAGTTGACAGCGTCCCAACCAGGCATCATAAAGTGAACGTCCTAGAGCCACAAATCCCTGGGGCTGCCCCACCGGTGATGCCAGGTAGGGTGAGGGCATGCACCCGATTGTGCATCGCTGGCGAGTCTGAGAGCATGGCGGGCTGGGGTGTTTGGGTCCATCCTAGCGACACGGCTGAACGGTGCCAACGCTATGCAGCATCTAACGTCTAATCGATTGACAGAGACAATCAGGAGCAGATTGGGAACAGAGGATTGACGTCTCAGCCCACGGGGTTTCACCTTTGGCCTTGGGAAGCTGCCTGGGACAACAGCCTCAGCCCGGAGCCTAGTGGAAGGAGATCTCCCCGATGCACAAGGGGGGGGTCTGATTCCAAAATAGCACGTCGAACACAGAATCATGAACCCACTCTGTGAAAACACTGGGAACTGCAGATAATACCATGGTGAGTTCCCTTGGCTTCATAGGTGCCCAGCCGTCACCAGCGTCACGGTAATTGGGCATTCTTCATAGGCCCGTTTTTGGATGGGCACGTCCCACGAGAACGAAAAGCTCTGAAAGCTGGGTTCTGATGTGCAGATCTCCACCTCTCTAGAAGTCGCTGGGGAGCGCCTTCCCTTTGGGTGAGTGAGAGCGTCACTCTTATTGGGGGGAGGGTCCGTGGTTAGTGTATTTGTAACAGCTGTGCATGGCTATGCCAATCTGAGAGGCTTTGACCTTAGCTCCCCTCCTAAGCGCCGCTGGGCGGGGAACAATCCCAGCTCGAGCCGAGAGGAGGAACTTGAAAGAGACATTAGGAACAGAAATGCCCACTGAGCGTCATTGTCCATGCGTTGTCCACAGTGGAGCAAAGCCAGCCAAGCAAATATCTCACTGACTCCAGTGGCCCACGGAGCCTTACCTGAGTAATGAGGGCGAGATCAGGCCTTGAAACCATTGAGGGACCTGAAGAATAACATGGCTTGCAGTGTCCTCATTTGACTCCCAGGCATTAAGAGCTGATCCCTTCCTGAGACTCCGTCTGGCATTACAGGGAGGGTGTGTGTCTATCAGGGGAGATTATGGCATCTGCTCAAGACCTGCTCTACGCCAACACACGCTGGCCTGACCTGGGACTTTGGCTGATCCATCATTGGGACAGAGCTGCAGGTAAAAAATACAGGTCAAGGTGCAGAATTCCCTCCTTACAGGCGAGTTGCGTGCGAATGACCAACCCCCAAATGGAGGAGCGAGACCCCAGCCGTAACAGAATCAGTCCACTAGCCACCTACCTAGCAATCCAGGCACTTTACAGTCATTAGCTAATTAATCCTCATGGGTTCCCCCCAGCTATAGCTGAGTTAGTGCTGAAGTAGGATCCTAGAATCATCGATTTTTAAAGCCAGTAAAGACCAGCATGATCGTCTCGTCCGACACGCTGCATAATCCTCAACCATCGAGTCCAACCTCCAGCCCAGCAGTTTGTAGCTGAATTGGAGCATCTCTTTTAGAACGATGCCCAGGTTTCATTTAACAGCTCCAAGAGAAGGAGAATCCACCACGTCCCTTGGGCGTGTGGGCCAGTGGTTGAGCACCCTCAATGTTCAATGTCGGTGCCTGATTTCCAGTGGGAACATGACTAGCTTCAACTTCCAGCCGTTGCTGCTTGTTATCTTCATCTGCTGGGGGAGGGGAGAGGGAGGACACTGAGGTACAGAGGAGGATGGTGATTTACCCGAGGCCATGGAGGGACCAGGATTCAATCAGAGAGGGTTTCCAGCTTCTAGCCCTGTCCTCAGCCCCCTAGGTCAACATCACATCATACCTGTGAACCAACAGTGCCGGCTAGAAAAAGCAGCCGACCCCTTCTCCTCTTTGACTCATCAAGGAAGGCAAAAGCAAGTCCTCTCTAAATACCCTATTGCAAAGAACAGACCTAGGCCCAGCCTTGATCCTTAGGACAATGCAGCTCACAGGGGAAGAAAGTCCAGGGAAAAACCCTCTTCTCTGAGCTGATCTTTCCTGAGAGGAGAGAAAATGTATGCAGAGCTGCTATTTCGGTGCGGAGGCTCGTTCGGCGTCCCGTGAGCAGAGCGTTGCTGCCGTGTGGTGGATCGTGGTTCTCGCTAAGGGAGATGGAGTCTGCTCCCAGCTCCACCGTTGGCCGGATAGACGCTCTTCAGCGCAAGGCCTGTCGCTCACTATGGCTTCGTACAGCGCCAAGTGCTACGGCGGCCGTGAGGTCTCTAGACACTACTGAGATGTACCAGTGGCAAAGGCATGGGCTTCTTTTCAGAATGAATTACATTTCTGGAGGTAATTCCTCCACCCCACCCCCCAGGCACTTGCACTTTGCAAAGGCCTTTCAGCGGGGGCCTCAAAGTGCTCTGAGGCTTCATGGACGGCACCTCGGGGGGGGGGGGGGGCGCGCACCATGGCAGCTATTGCACAACGTGCAGCAACGGTGCACAAATGAAGGAAAATATTATGGCGTGACCCTCCAAAATGGCCCCCAAAAAATCCTCCAGTGACCCACTCTATCCCACAATCCTTTGCAGCGGCAAAGAATTATGCTCGGACCCATGGCAGAGCCAGCCATGGAAGCTAGGTCGCTTGAGACCAGCAGCCTTTCTCTGAGCATGTGCTTCAGTGGTGACTTGCTCCTCTTCTGTATTCTCCAGCCAGGTGCCGCAGATCGCTGCCAGGCCTGAGGGGAGAGACTGCAGCAAAGAGCCACCTGGCTGAACAAACAGCCCCTGGGTGGTGCAGACAATAGCCCAGTGGTGTGCATCTGACTTAATGTATTTACAGACTCATTGTAGCTGCCAAATTATTTTTCAGCTGATAGGGGTTTTAACTATTCCTGCATCCACCCTGTGGAGGGGTTGTAGAGTTCTTGGTCATCCACTGTTCCTAGAGAGGAGCAGGATGTGTTGCAGCAGGGAGCTGAATAAATGTGGGAACTTGCTGGTTTAGGGGACAGAGTAGCAGCCGTGTTAGTCTGTATTCGCAAAAAGAAAAGGAGGACTTGTGGCACCTTAGAGACTAACCAATTTATTTGAGCATAAGATTTCGTGAGCTACAGCTCACTTCATCGGATGCATTCAGTGGAAAATAGGGGAGTTACCTGGTTGCTGCTTAAAGCATGGCTGTGTGTCTTTCCTCGCAGTACATGCGTGATTCCCTCTCCCTAAAGAAGGTGTAAAGGAGAGAAAAGAGCTCCCCCCCCCCCCCGCCCCCAGACTGTCAGCATGGAGAGTGGAAAATCCAGGAGGAGACCTGGGAAAGGAGGCAGAGGGTGGACTAGCCCACAACAAAACGCATTTAATAAAATAAACATTCTTGACATCTCTGCATGCTTTGGCACTATATTCGGTAAACTCTCCAGCAACAGGAGCAGCTGCGGCATCTTCATGTGGGCTAGGAGCAGCGCTCACACAAAAACAGCCGGAAGGTAGGGTGACCAGATGTCCCGATTTTATACGGACAGTCCCGATATTTGGGACTTCGTCTTATATAGGGGCCTGTTACCCCCCACTCCCATCCTGATTTTTCACACTTGCTGTCTGGTCACCCTACCAGAAGGAGACCAAAGACCTGTTGCATTCCGATTAAGATGCCTCACAGAAACCGAGAAGGGCTTTGTCTGGGTCCATCCACAACAGGGGATGGCTCACTTGATGATTACCTGTCCTGTTCATTCTCTCTGGGGCACCTGGCATTGGCCACTGTCAGAGGACAGGATACTAGGCTAGATGGACCTTTGGTCTGACCCAGTATGGCCGATCTTATGTTCTTAAAAAGAAAAGGAGGACTTGTGGCACCTTAGAGACTAACCAATTTATTTGAGCATGAGCTTTCGTGAGCTACAGCTCACTTCATCGGATGCATGCTGTGGAAATCGCACAAGACATTTTATACACAGACACCATGAAACAATGCCTCCTCCCACCCCACTCTCCTGCTGGTAATAGCTTATCTAAAGTGATCATCAAGTTGGGCCATTTCAAGCACAAATCCAGGTTTTCTCACCCTCCGCCCTCCCACAAACAAACTCACTCTCTTGCTGGTAATAGCCCATCCAAAGTGACCACTGTCTTCACACTGCATATGATAATCAAGGTGGGCCATTTCCTGCAGAAATCCATGTTCTCTCACCCCCTCATCCCCCTCCAAAAACCACACACACAAACTCACTCTCCTGCTGGGAGAGAGTGGTCAGTTTGGATGAGCTATTGCCAGCAGGAGAGTGAGTTTGTGTGTGGGGGGGGGGGGTGAGAAAACCTGGATTTGTGCTGGAAATGGCCCACCTTGATTATCATGCACATTGTAGGGGGAGTGGTCACTTCGGATGAGCTATTACCAGCAGGAGAGTGAGTTTGTGTGAGTATGGGGGTGGGGGAGTGAGAAAACCTGGATTTGTGCTGGAAATGGCCCACTTTGATTTTCATGCAGGTTGTAGGGAGAGTGGTCACTTTGGATAGGCTATTACCAGCAGGAGAGTGAGTTTGTGTGTGTGGTTTTTGGCGGGGGATGAGGGGGTGAGAGAACATGGATTTCTGCAGGAAATGGCCCACCTTGATTATCATATGCATTGTGAAGACAGTGGTCACTTTGGATGGGCTATTACCAGCAAGAGAGTGAGTTTGTTTGTGGGAGGGCGGAGGGTGAGAAAACCTGGATTTGTGCTTGAAATGGCCCAACTTGATGATCACTTTAGATAAGCTATTACCAGCAGGAGAGTGGGGTGGGAGGAGGCATTGTTTCATGGTGTCTGTGTATAAAATGTCTTGTGCGATTTCCACAGCATGCATCCGATGAAGTGAGCTGTAGCTCACGAAAGCTCATGCTCAAATAAATTGGTTAGTCTCTAAGGTGCCACAAGTCCTCCTTTTCTTTTTGCGAATACAGACTAACGCGGCTGCTACTCTGAAACTTATGTTCTTAAGTTCACTGATTTTGCAGAAGTCGCTCCACCTCCCTGTGCTCTGGCGTAATATGGATTCCTAGTGTGGTGTTCCCAATCAGTGTTCTGTGCACATGCTAGGAATGGTAGATTGAGGCCCACTATCAATATGAGGACTTCAGGAACTCCTTGCCTTGCAGATATTGACTTTAGTTTCTGGACGCCCTGTGCCAATGAAGTCTGTGTAAGTATAGCCAAGTCAATCGATCCGGAGAAGTATTGATTGTAATAATGTATGTGTGGCCTTTCCAGGCTATCCGGTGCCAAGGTCTGAATAATGCTTTGTAAAGAATAATGGTTCTGGCAATTGTGGGTGTGGGTTGTTTGTTTTTCCTTGTTACATATCTTGCAGCCCTCTACCAAGGGCTCAGTTTTTCTGCTCAGGCCAGGCCACTATATGGATTGCTGTGCGCATGCCCTGCATGTGTATCTACCTTGTGGATTTTGGGGAGCATCTCATTCTGCAGTACCATAGGGTGAGAATGCACCAAGCCTATCGGCCAACACCACTTCTGCCTGGACTATCGGCCGCGGAACTGCTGATGGGAGAACAACGAAGGACACCGTTACCGGTGGCACCAACACTGCTTAAACCTAAGGGG
Organism: Chelonia mydas; assembly: GCF_015237465.2. Classification (NCBI taxonomy): domain Eukaryota; kingdom Metazoa; phylum Chordata; order Testudines; family Cheloniidae; genus Chelonia; species Chelonia mydas. Next base: position 342,499,254 of record NC_057849.1, read on the forward strand.
CCCATCCTGTGGGAATGTTGAAAACGAGATGCTGAAACAAAAAATTCAGCACCCACAAAACTTCACTGTTTGGCACAGAACGAAAGCGCTACCTGAACGAAGAGCAGGGAACAATGTTTGGCGCAAAAGCTCCCAGACACTTGGAACTGTTCAGACCTTAGCAGAAACTCCCAGACCCTACCTAGTGGAGACTCCAGCAGGACTTCTCCAGAGGACCTTCATCTTCAGTATTTCCCAATACAACAGCAAGACGATCTGGGAGTTGCAGGTACCCGGTCAGGCAATGAGCCCCCTCCACAAGGAACTCCATACGCAAACAGCAGAAGCGAGAGCATGGTCTGGTAGACTGGTCAGACCCCCCTCAAAGAACTGATCTTTAGAATACTGCTCAGGACTACTTAAATGCCATTGATAAGGGGACAGAGTAGTAAGTAGTTTTAGGGAATTAGAAATGTATTTTGAATTGTTGTTTGTATATTGTAACCTAAGAGCATCTCAATGCCAAAGGAAAGGGGGCTCCCTGATATTTGTAGAGAGTTTCAGCTGGCCTGACCAGTTCAGTGCACCCCAATTCAGTAATGTAGCTGATATGTATCATGTAAGGTATCCCTGGAAAACTAATAGCACACTGATCATTAATATTCTTGCTCGGTGTCTGTACAGTAAACACCCAAGGGCTCCATACAAATGTGAAGGAAATGTGGAACTAATATGTGTTTTACCCACAAGTCTGGGGAGCAGTTTCTCCCAGACAAAGGCCAAGCAAGTGCCTCCAGCCAGATGTCATCAGAGCCGATTGGCAATCACATGTCAAGTGGCCATTCATTTGCATCGGAGTGGGGGAGGGCAGGAAAAGATCAATTTGCATTGTAGCAAACACCCACGGGGAAGAAACCATCAGGGACCGTCCTTTTCCACCAGACTCCGTGTCTCCTTCCACACAGCTTGAATGAACGTTATTTTGTGGGGGTAACCATCAGCAGAATCTAGTCCAAAGGTTCACTGGACTATAAAAGAGAGGGGCACAGAACCCCAAGTTATCTATCACCTAACGAGACAAAGGAACTGCACACTTTGGACTTTGTGAGTGATCTTGACCAAAGGGGTGGGCAGCCATCTTGGCGGAAGAAAGGGTGGTAAGAATCTTACCTTGAACCAAAATGGTAGTTTTGTTAAGGCTTAAGTCATTTAGAAAGCCTACTTTTGCTTTTGTTTGGTTGTAGCCCTTTCTAACCTTAGTCCTGCTATGTGGTATAACTTAAAATCCTTTACTTAATAAACTTTTTTTGCTTTTCATCTAACCCAGGGGTAGTCACTTATTTTTTGTTGAGGTCCAAATTTCTCGGTCAAGGTGTAAAACAGATACCAGAGAAAATAATAATAATAAAAAACCATAATGGTAAGTAAATAAAAAGATTTCGGGATCTGGTCAAAAGCATCTGGCAGTCCGGATTTAGCCATCGCACCCAGCAGCAGCTGATTGGTAAGTGTGACCTGTTGCTACGGTAGCAGCTGGTCTTGCTCCCTGAGCCCGCCAGCCCCAGCCATGCGCCCAGTGGTAGGGTAAGGGGGGAACCCATATGTTCCAGGGGGGTCTCAGCACTGAGTAGGGAGTTGGAGCGTCTGTCCCTTGAGTTCGGTGCATCGGGATGGCAACAGTGTGTCCGACAGCGCCTTTGGGGCTCAGCCTCGCCAGTGCATTCTGGGAGTCCCCTCGCACCCCTCACTGCTGCAGGGGCTTTGGGGTAATTTCCAAAGGGATGCTGTGGGACCAGGCAGCCGGGTGCAGCATGTAGCTTCCCAGCATCGCCGGCAGAGCAAGAGCTGCAGACGGGACCGGCCTAGCCAGAGCTGAGCGCCTGCTCCAGGAGCTGTGGCCTAATGGTGGTGCTAACACCTGTGAGCCAGCGGGGCCGTCTGCCGGATGTTGCAAGGGCTCCGCCATGGGGTTTCTGTGGTACCTTTTCAGACAGGCCCCTTGATGTTCTCCAGGGGAAGCAGCTCAAGGAGTGGGGGAGCCTGGTGCGTTTTTTTTTTGGCGGGGTGGTGGTCCCTGATGGGGTTTGGGGGATGAGGAGAAGAGGCCTGCTATTTTATTGTAGCAGGACCTCGTTTAGATTTAAGCCACACCCTTGCACTTGCTGGTCTCGATCACATAATCTCTTCTGTTCTGGGGCATGTGTTGCTGAATGTCCCACCATCATAGATAGCTAAAGCCCCCCCTCCCCCGGGCACATACAGCTAATGTCTCCCTCCCCCGGGCATATATAGCTAATGCCCGCCCCGCCGCTGGGCATATATAGCTAATGTCCCTACTACCCCACCAGGAGCAGCAGACGTGCCCTAAAAGTAGGGGGCCCACAGACTTCCGAACCATGGCTATGCCCCCACCCCAGGCCGTGTTGCCCCCCCCCCCTCCCTTCCCGAGACCTCACCTTCACACTTCCCCTTCCCCCGGGGCCCTGCCTCTGCTCCACAAGACCCCCCCCCCCCCCCCGCCCCGCCCGACTTTCTCCTCTCCAGCCCCTCCCCTCATTGCTCGCTCTTCTGGCTGGTAAAAAGTGGGAGGCCCCCACCACCCCTGGGTTCTGGCACCCCTGCACCCCATGCCCTGTATAGGTAGCAAATGCCCCCTTGCCGCCAGCCTATATAGCTGTGGAAATGTCTCGTGTCGTCTGTGCTGTTTACTTTCTAAGACCTGGCCCGGTGGGCTGAACTTAGCAGCCATTTTGTTCTCAGACCGACTGCAGCCTGTTACCAAGGGGACTGGCCGGAGGGCCACACACTTGGGTTCCTTTTAGGTTTCTTTTTCTCTCACTATGAACGAAAAGTTGTTCCAGGGGGCTGCTCTCTGGCTGTGGCCACGTCTTTAGCTCTAAAGCCCCCACTGTCGGGTCAGCTCCCTCAGCACAAGAACTGTAGCAAGGACCCCTAAGAACTGGGGCACATAAGCCAGTTATGAGCCTGCCATGACCGCCTGATACCCAGCTCCAGTGGTAGCAGGTTCTCTTAGCTTGTGAGGTCCTGAGGCCAATCCCTGCTACCAGCCCATCCAGGGGTCATTATCCTAGCAATGCTGGGAGCGCTAAGATAGACAAGCTGCTCCCAGCGGTCTTACCACCATGGTCACCTCATCTAGCTGGTGGTAGGACCACCAGTGCTACCATGGCCACAGCTAGGGCCCACCAAATTCACGGCCACGGAAAAAAGCGTGAAATCTGGTTTTTCCTCCCCGCCCCGTGAAAGCTGGTCTTCTGTGTGCTTTTCCCCTATACTATATAGCTTTCACAGGGGAGATCAACAGTTCTCAAATGCGGGGGGGGGGGAATGGGGGCTCTGCCCAAAAGGGAGTTGCAGGGGGCGGGGGAGGAAGGTTATTTCAAGGGGGGGTGTCGTGGTTTGCCATCCTTACTGCCGCACTGTCTTCAGCAGTAGGGGCAGCTGGAGAGCGGTGGTGGTTGGCCAGGCACTCAGGGCTGAAAGCAGCTCCTCGCCAGCAGCAGGGCAGAAGTAAGGGTAGCAGTCGCCACCCTCCCTGCAATAACCTTGCGAGCTCCCAGAACCCCTTTTTTGGGTCAGGACCCCCTACAATTACAGCCCCATGAAATTTCAGATTTAAATAGCCGAAATCATGAACTTCATGATTTAAAAAAATCCTATGACTGTGAAATTGACCAAAATGGTAGGGCCCTGGACATGGCTGACCCTAATGTGGGGAACAAGTACAGGCAGCTCCCCGGTGCCTGGAGATCCCCCAGCTTCAGGGCCGATTTGGGGGTGCAACTGGCTCCTTGTTTCCCCAGCTGTGACACCAGGGATGCCTTTGCTTGAGCCCCTCACGCGCCGCGACAGCACCGGCTCCTCCTGAATGCCAGCCTGCTCCAGGCCAGTGTCTGGTTACACAGGGGGCTGGGCGGATGAATTATGCAGCAAAATCAGAGTGGGCGGGCAGAGGGCAAGCTGCAGCAACCGCTGTGGGAGTTACGTGAGACAAGAGGCGCCCTGTGGGAACGTGCCGCCCATTGCTCTGGGGAACAGGCATAAAGCCTCATTTTTCTTCTTAAGGAGATACTCTCCAGCACCCGGTGCTCGGCCCCATGAGCTCACAGCCGTTACAGCCCAAGGGCATGGCTCATAGGCCTTGGCGCTGCGGCCCAAGCTGTCGATGATGGCTGAGCACATCTATTCTCTTACTGCAGCTGGACCACCCTGTGTGGGAGCTGCAGCAGCTTTAAGCTATGCAGGGAGGGGCTGGGGAACCATACGTTTAAAGCCAAGGCTGCCCCCTTACAACGCAGCCTCGCCCCTGGCGCCGCACCCAGTCCTAGGTGCAGCCCAAGGCCCTAACGTACGGAGCGTGCAGCTGGCTAAGTCTGGGCTGGCTTAGGGCGCACACCAGTCCTGGAATGCTACGCCCCTTAGCAAGGCTCCAGCTTAGGGGAGGCATGAAAGAGCGACTATGCTCCGCAAAGAGTCTCTGGCTGGGCTGGGGCTGGGCACGGGCTATGAACCTGTGTAGAAATGACCAGCCGTGGGGCTTTCTTCCCACTCCCCTGGCATACAAGGCACTGGGCACTGCTAGCTTTCTGCAGGTCGCCCCTGCAATGAGGCAGTTGCTGTGTGGCAAATGAGTTTGGAGGCCATGAGGTTTCTGGTTGGTGGTGGCCTTACACGCGAGCAGGGGACAGGGGCGAGGGAAGCAGCTGTCGGGTTGAGGCGGGCTGGCATGGCACAAGGAGGCCACAAGCAGTAATAACTAGCTCTCTCCTGGTAGCACCCCCAGGCCCCAGTCGGGATTGGGCTGCACGTCAAAGCCCAACGGGACCATTCTGACCTTGTCCCTAAGAGAGGATTCCTGCACGGAGCCCAGGCCTTCTGTTCGCACTAGAGCAGCGCATTTGGACCGAGACGTCCCATCTTGATGTCAGGCCTGTGACTACAGGAGAACCCACCGCTGTTGGCCCAGTGGCTAATTACCCTCACCTAAAAACTGGCACCTTACTGCGAGCCTGAATTTGTCTAGCGGCCGCTGCTAGCCCTGGCGCTCATTTTGCAGTGGCTCCAGCCTAAGGAGCCCGCTGCGCCCAGAACGCTAGGTAGTCACAGGCCACCTGTTCACCAGCCCTGTGTTCAGCTAACTAGCCTGTGCCGGGGCCTGCACAGGAGGCTCTCGCTGCCTGGAAGGGCTTATAAGCTAAAGGAAAGAGGAGCGGCCTCAGCTCAATATCTGCCCAGCCAGGCTCAGCAGGCAGGGCTCGGAAGGGGACTCTGAAGGAGGAGAAGCCAATGGCTGCTTGTATTTGCTCAGGGAGCCTGTCCCCCCGGCAGATGGGGCGGCATGGGAGACAGGGCGAAGGGGGCTGATGTGGTCAGAGCCACAAGCCAGGCCTCCTTCAGGAGAGGGCACCCGCCGATGCTGGGGATGCTCCGAAGTCCCGGACTGAAGGTGTCCCCTGGTGTCTGCCTCTTCCCTCTCACCCCCACCCCCAGTTTCGCCTGGTGGGGTGGGCAGCCCTGCAGCCCCAACGCTGAGCGCTCCGTTGGGGCGAGCTGCCTGGGGTTGCAGAGGCTCACGCCATGTAATGCTCTTGTCACCCTCCCACCTCTGCCAGCCCCTGGTTGTCTGAGTGGCCTGGCACGGGGGGGAGTTAGGGCAGGGGGGTGATTTTGTGTGACAGGAGACGCGCTTGGCAGGAACGTTGGGATTCTTCGGTTCCCCCAGCTGTTGCTGCTGGAGTGTCCCTCCGTGGGAGAGGCCCAGAGCCAAGAGGCTATTAAAATCCCCCCATTGCTGTCGATGGTCACGCTCAGAAGCAGCCCAGGGCTGGGGTAGCAGGGCAGGGGGCAGAGCCGGCGCTAGGCATAAGCAGCCTAAGCAATTGCTTAGCACCCCGAGCAGCTCCAGGGTCCCACTGTATTAATTATTAGTACGTGTTATGTGGAGGGGGGAAATATTCCTTCTTAGGGCCCCCATCGGGCTCGCCCAGCACCGGCGGAGGGGAAGAGGCTGCGGGTCGGGATTGAGCAGCATCAGCAGAGCTGTGTGTGTGTGAACTTCCCCAGCACCTGGCTTTATGCAACGCTGTTACAGCCTCGCTTTTCCGGGCATGAGACCCTCAATCGCCCTCCCTTGCATTAGTGCCTCTCCTGCCTGGAGACTGTTTCCTCTTGCAGGACAGTCCCAGCGGTGGAGGACGGTGCTGGCCCGTTTCCCTTTGCAGCGTTACCTGACTGGTTCCCCTCCATTTCCAGGCTTGTCTCGTGGCTTCTTGCTGGCTCCATGCGTCCCGGAAGCAGCAGGGGGAGATTAAACATTCTGCTCCAGCATGCGTGAGCCAGGCCTCACGGGCGGCCCTGACCTTCTTCTTGAGACCCGATTAGAGAAGATTAAAGCTGCTGGGCCAGTCTCTGCTGGGCAGCTATGGAGAAGAGCGGCTCCTCTGTGCTGACAGCCCTCAGCAGGGAGCAGGCTTATGCTAGGCGGATGCTATCTACCACCCCCAAGAGCATCCAGACCTCCACTGAGCCCCTCGAGCCATGCAGGAGCCAACCTGCTGCGTCAAATAACCCATCCCTGCTCCCCAAACCACTAGGAAGGCCCCCGCTCTGTGGGAGGGTTTTGCTGCTCAGTCTAGCGAGAGGCATGTGAGCCTTGGTGCCGGAGCTGCTCTGGCTTAGTGGCCTGGTCACTGCTCAGCCGGCCAGCACCCCACCAAACCGCCCCGCCCCCCTCAGCTGGCCAGCACCCCACCAAACCCTTCCCCTGCTTAGGTTGGTGGTCGTGATTTCGCGTCTTACAAGATCAATGCAGCTTAATGCATGAGGAACCTGCTAAAAACACTGATCTCCAGGCACTGCCCACTTAAACCAAGACCTGGAGGAAGAGCATGCACCCGAAAGCAACAGAGCAACATGCCCAGAGCGCTCTCCTGCACCCTGAACCCCTCATTTCTGGCCCCAGCCAGAACCCGCACCCCCAGCGCAGAGCCCAGCCCCCCCACCCCCCTGCAACCCAACCCCCTGCCCCACCCCAGAGCCCAAACCCCTCATCCCCAGCCCCACACTCAGCCAGAGTCCTCACTCTCCTCCTGCACCCCGACCGCCGCCCAGTGAAAGTGAGTGAGGGTGGGGGAGAGGGGATGGAGTGAGAAGGGGTGGGGCAGGGGTGTTTGGTTTTGTGCAATTAGAAAGTTGGCAACCCTAACTTCAGCTGTGACCTTAACCTTCCCGTGCACCTGCACAATGGGGCTCAACGTATAGCCCCCCACCCTCCACCCCAAACGCTTGGTAGCGCAGAAGGTGCTGGAGAAGATCTAGGCAGCCTGGTGACCTTGTCACTCTGTCACTCAGGCTGAATGTGCAGCTCGTTAACTAAATTTTTAAAATAGCGCAGCCCAAACCCTGATTAACCAAAGCAAGTGGCATGAGTGGGCCCGACTGGGAATTCAACAGCATGTGACCCATGGACTCCCTAGGGGTCCGGCAGAGTATTTATGTCCCCTAAGCTAGGCCTAGCTATAAATCAATTTTCTAGCAGTTGTCACTGACCCTGCAGTGGATTCAGCCGCCCACCGCAACATCCAGATGGCACAGAGCGATGTGGCTTTATCTGCAGGAAAACACAGGGCCCAGGTCTCCGTTCCCAGCAGCTCTCCGCTGAGGTGGCATCATGGAGTTACTCCTGCTTTGCACTGGGATGAGGCCCACGAAATCCAGGCGAGAACACAGGCTCATTAAGTGGTCGAGCATCTCACATTTCTGTCTCATCTTGCAGCCAAGGTGCCCGAGGCACTGAACAGCATCCCCTCCTCTGGCCCTGGAGCGGGACGTAGATGCCGGTCAACGAAGCAGAGCAACACAACAGCTGGGCAGGCCTTCGCCATCGCGCTGCTCTGGTTTAATGTAGGTAACTTGGTGCAGTTCGCAGACAGGCGCTCCAGCACCACGGTCCATGTAGGCCGCTTATCCAGGCCTGACCTGACCCTGCTTAGCTTAATGAAGCCAACAGGATCACACCCACAGCTGCTAAGACAGCAGACAACACTTGATGGGGCAGGAACAGTCGTGGGCTTAGGCGTGTTTGACTTATTGCTCTGCAATGTCCTTGCGCACAGCCCACTACGCTCCGTTCCACTGTCCCCATCGCTGGCAAAGAAGTCACTGGGTGACCGTGAACAGGGCTCTGCGAATGCTGCAGCCAGAGGTGACAGGGAGCCGCTGAGCCCAGTTCAGGTTACAGGGACCAGTTCAGTCTGCTCTCAAATAGTGCAGTTCCAAGCAGGAGGGAGAGCTAACGCACAAGTACTGAGTACACATGTGTACACACGTGAGAGGGGAAGCACATGGGTTACACTGGTTTTCCTCCTTTTGATCTGATGATAAAATGTAGCAAGCCAGGATCCCAGCCAGAAGCTGAGCTGCAACAGAGCCCATCTCGCCCCTTCTTTCTCCTGCACCCCAAAACCCACTCCTCAGGTCCTGTCACCTCAGCCTCCAGGGAGAACCCATTTGCCCCACTCCAACCAGTGCGACTTGCTCAGACGAGATGATGCCCTTTCTCACAGTGCATAGCCCTGCTGTTTCTTCCCCATTCCCCAGGACCACTAAGGCTGCTTGCCAGCTGTAAAGAACGTTAAATTCTGTGTAGAGAAGAGCTAGCCCTTGTTATCCTATAGCTGCATTATCCTATGAGCACCTATCTCTGGGGTAGAACTTGGCAGTTCTTCAACATTACAGAAGAGTTTTGGACAGAAAGGGAAGAATACCACCTGAAATAAAACTACGGGAGGGAATTTACAGAAGCAGAAAGGAATAGTCTAGGGTTATGAATATGCCCAAAACATCAGGGCTAACAGTGACCAGAAGTGGTCAGAACCTTGCTTTAACATCCTCTCTGCCAGTTCAGCACCACAAATGCCATGCTGGGGTATTGGATCGTCAACAGCCCAAAGGAAAGTGTGTCACTTGCTGAATGACCAGGGCCGCTTTGGTTTTCCCTAGGAGCCTCTCATCCCAATACTGACCAGAGTGGACTCTCCTGAGCATGGGGGATATGACAAAATCACAGGCCAAGACAGCATGGCTGGATCCGTTGAAAGATTTAGCAAATATTTTGGCAATAGGACATAGACAAGGCAATTCAGTGGCCTAAGCCCTCAGTATATTTAGATTGGAAGTGCTTCGGGGCAGGGGCTGTCTCTCACTATGTGTTTATACTGAGCCTAGAACAATGAGGCTCCGATCTCTACATGTTACTGTAATACAAATACATTAATACTTTTACAAACAATATTCAAATAAAGCTTCCTGGACCACGTTTCTGGGTTGAGTCAGTGTGCAAGTTATTTTCCCCTCCCCTTCTTAATCATTTCTGATCAAGCTCACATTTAAAACACGAATAGGAATCTATTTCATGCTATATATTTTTTTGAGCATCTAAAGAATTTGCACATTTAGTCTGAATCAAGTACCACAACTGAGACGGCAGATCAAATCTGGGTAGGAAACACGTAATGATTCCAACTGGAATTTGGCCAAGACAAAAGCACTAATTGATACTTAGCACTTATTTTCATCGGCGAGTACATTATAAATATTAACTAACTAATCACTAGGGCCAACTCCATGATCTTGCAAAAAAGTGCTGTGGGATCTTTAACGATCAGGCAGGATCAGGGCCTTGGGTTTAATGTGTCCTCCAAAAAGTGCCCCTCAGCCAAGGCCCTAGCATGACACTGAACAACAAAGAAGAATGTCACCTTTCAAGTTCCCAACATCATTTCCGTAGGCTAGCGCATGGGTCTAGAACCTGAAGGGGACTATGAACGAAAAAGTGAGACCCATTTGCCTAAATTCATTGTTCAAGCTGAGTGATGTGCAAAGAGAGTAAACAAGTGAGTTTTAAAAAATGTTCACTTAATAATCTAAGGCCTGGATCATGCAGACTCTTATGGCCACACACAGCTTTACTCAGTTGAATAGTTTTATTGGAGTCAATGGGATTACGCACTTGAGTCAAGTTACTCAGGTGTGTGTAGATGTCTGCAGGGAAAGGCCCTAAGATATTAGCAACACGTAAGCAACAACAAAAAAAGTTACTATACGTTTACCACCTGATAGTCTCCCTTTTAAAAACATCTTCCCTCCATTTATCAAAACTATGCAAAGACCTACAAACTGAGAGACTCCGGGTGCAGACACATTTGTAACAATTTATTGAATGAGGCAATAATAGACAGAATGGGAAAACAACAGGTATTCCATGCTCTGCTACTTGACTGTTTGGTTTTTTTTCCTTTTTCTGGGGAGAATGTCTTAGACTGTAAGAACGTTATTTCATCGCCAAAGAAACACTGACTTTAAAGCCACTGGACATCTTCACAACGACAATAAAAAATAATAATAGTTAAAAAAAATAAATCGGAAAAGCAGGGCTGTTTCTACGGAAATGTTTCCCTCCCCTCCTTAAAGTACAGAAAAACATATACAAAGAACATTTGATATTTTCATATAAAACAAGTAAATACAAGAATCTGAAAACTTTCTCGAAGGTGGAGCAAGACGTGGAGAATTTTGTTAAATGGCCACTTAAAATAAAAAAAATTAAATACCATGCACAATTGCACACACCGAAGGCGGGTGTGGCTAAAAGGAGGGAGGAGCTTGCCTGGGGGAGGGGCAGTGTTTGTTGTTTTTGGGAAGCAAAGGTTTGGCCCATTGGAAAGTCAAAGTAAAATCAGCCACTGAAAACACACCAGGCGTTCTTCTGTCTAGAGGTTTTCACATGAAGTAGATTAAAAAACTAGCAGCAGCCAAGCCGTGCTGGAGATGCACATACAGCAGAAACAGGTGCGTGACCTGGGGAACGCGAACTGGGGCAGGGGGCTATGGGAGGAGTCGGTTTGACCCTCATATTTATTGAACAAGGAAATACTGTGGGGATTGGATATTCTAGGATGGGTAGAGGCTGTGATAGGGGACGTCTGTTTCATACAGTCCTATCACAGCTCTGATAATACCAGTGACAGACATAGCTCAGGTGAACTCAATGTACCTCTCAGCAACGGGGCTGAATAAGATTCAGGTATAAAACGAGTCCTGGGGAGACGCAGGGGAAGGAAGAATTTGCCCTAGTCAATAACTCCTCACTTTCTTAACAGCCTTCCCCTTCCTCAGCACCCCAGCCAAAGCCCCCCAAGAGAGTCGCCATTGCAGTCTAAATTTACAAACATGAAAGAATAAAGAGAAAGGTCTAAAATGTCAGCTCCATTTCCATAGCAGAGAAGATAAGGGCAGGTCTTGAGCGTGGATTACAGGAGAGCAAGGCAGGGGCATGGGTGGAACTCTCCATGGAAACTTCAACTTAAGAACTTCAACGGCAGAGTTTTCCTCTCTTACGGGGACTGCAGGGTAATCAATTGCTGTCCTCTGAGGAGCTTTATCCCTTCGAAAAGCTACTGCTGCCCCTACACAATCATGCCTGCGCTTCCCCGAGGAGAGACTTTTTCCAAACGCGCTCTCTCGCTCTCTTTTGAAACCTAATTCTCAAAGTGACGGGGCAGAGGGGCCGACCCCGGGAGCCACCACAGAACTCACTGCCGGTTTAGCGGGCAGCAGCGCTGTTGGAACGGTCTCCAGTCAAGGGCACAGCCGCTTCCTACAGGGGGTGGCAATCTTCCCATCTTGCCCTGATTCTAAGAAGAGAGATTTCATGCGGGGGTTTGGGGGGGGTGTGTGTGTGTGTTTTGATTTAAATCTCCTCAGAATGAAAGTCCATTACAAATTGGCTTTCCACTCCCACAAGATCAGCGCGGCACTATAAAAATGCACTTAACACATCCTCTGCTATTTTGTTTTTCCTTTTAAAAAAAGGTTAACGAAACCTTTGCTTCCAAAGCGGAGAGACTCAATGCCACCTGATTGCATCTCTGAAGAGGCGTAAAAAAATTATTCACATAAGAGACGAGGAAAAACATCATCATGATCCTCCCGGGGCAGCGGCATCACTGTTCCAAGGTCACAACCTCCACTGCCTGACCATCCATGGTGACGGCACTGTCTGCTATCCTCGTAGTAACGGGAGCCATGGCGACCTGAACGGGACCATTCCCCTGGGCAAGGCTGGTTACCACCGTCTGGTACATGCTGACGGGGATCTGGACGAGCCCTGCGGAGACAAAAGTAGGCGATGGGATTTGCAGATAGTTCAGTCATTTCAACTGGACAAATCAAAGGACTCAAGCATGTTTTGATACATCTTTTATCATGCGTGTGTTGCTATTATTTACATAGCTCCAAATCAGAATCATACAGTTTAAGGCCAGAAGGGACCAGATCATTTGGTGAGATCTCTTGGCTATCACAGGCCAGCAGCACCACCCAGCACCCACACACTAACCCCAAAATTAGATCAAAGTATTACAGCCCACAGGAGACTAAACTACTGTGTGCCACAGGCAGAGAACAGGAAGGACCGAGGTGCACCAGTGCCCACGGCCCCTGCAATGGCAGAAATACCCTGATGATCCTGGCATGTGACCCACGCTCCAAGCCACAGAGGAAGGTAAAACTCACACCTGGTCACTGCCAATCTGACCTGGAGGGAAATTCCTTCCTGACCCCGACATATGGTGATCAGTGAGACCCTGGGTACATGAGCAAGAACCAGGTGGCTAAGAATGTCAGAGAGAGACTGCTTGGTGCCACCTCAGAGCATTGACCCTCCCTGTGCAGTGTCCCATCTCCAGCCATGCACACCCCTGCTGCTTCAGAGGAAGGAGACAAAAAGACAAAACAAAAAAACCCACCCAACCACAGAATATATGCGGGGAGGGGAGGAAAGAGATCCCTTCCTCACCCCACAGGTGACCAGATGAGCTCTAGGAACATAAAAGACATACACTGGAAGGGACCCCACGGGCTGCTGAGCCCTGCCCCCAACTATCATAAGCAATCCTGTCATACAATCCCACTCATAAATTTGTCCAGCTCTCTCTCAAAACAAATTGTTTCTCCCACAATTCCTATTGGGAGGTTGTTCTAAAACCTCATTCCTCTGATGATTAGAAACCTTCTTCTAATTTCTGGCCTGAGTCTGTTCATGGCCAATTTATGCCCATTTGTTTTGGTGCCAACCACTGTCCTTTAGCTTAACTAGCGCTTCACCCTCCCTGGTGTTTAACTCCTAACAAATTTGGAGCGAGTATTCAGATCCCCTCTCAGCCTTCGTTTTGCTAGGCTAAATAAGCCATGCTCTTCCAGTTTCTTCTCTTAAGATAGGCCCTTCCTTCTCCTGATCGTGTTAGTAGCTCTTTGCTGTGCCGGTTCCAGTTTGAATTCATCTTTCTTGAATATGGGGTACAGAACTGTACACATATTCCAGAGGAGGTATTCCAATGGGTACATGGTGGCATACACGGCGAGAAGGTGTGGCCATGAAACAAAGGCTCTAAGGGCCCACAGTGCTACAATGCAAGAAAGGTGGGTGATTGGAGTTGGAATGCATTGAAGAACAGGCTGGTTTCAAGACGCACGGGAGCTCTGTGTATACTGACTGGGAGGCTGGTTCACACATCAGTATGCAAAGGATAAAAGCAAGAGTAAGTGATGGGGACCTAGGAATTGGACAGGAGCAGGGACTGGCCAGAGCAAGAGTGGAAGGGACATATTAGAGAAGGGAAAGTGGAAGTGGGGGCCCTGGAGGGGAAGAGGGGAAGGCTAGTATAGGATTCAGGAAGGGATGGGGAGACCCGTTTAGAGCAGCTGGAAAGTGACTTTGGCAGTAACCAAACACCTTGTCATTGTTAAACCCAAACCAATTTTAAACAGTGCAATTTATTTCCCAGTTGAGGCTGTGTGTTAACTGCCTGCATTTCGCTCAGCTGAGAAAATGAGACCGGGCTGGTCAGTTTCTCCCCTGAGTCTCTCACTTTAGTACAAGGATTCCAGGCTGCTTGTAAATTCTCCAGCCCCACCCAGCCACAAGAGCAAAGCTGTTTTCATTCAGATGTTAAGGAACACGTTCATGGAAAAAAAAAAATCTGTTATCTGTGTTGTGTCCCAAGCTGCCTCATGGATCAGACTGGACAAGGTTCCTAGTACTGAATTTGGACTTAACATGAGCGAAGGCGAGAAGAGAGAGGAACATTCTGGATTAAAGCTGGAAAAGGTCACAGAAATCAGCCAGTAACTCAGTTTGTGGACACATCTTTGTGCCCGTGCAGCATGAATTCAGCTCTCTTATCCATATGCATTACGATACAGTCTTCAATTACATAATCATGTACTATTTTTTCCACGGGACTCCTGCTTCCGTCAGTGAATGGATAGTTATTCAACATCCCTTTTATCTTCCACATTCAGTGTGTTGCCTGAGGTTTTGTTTAAGGCACGCCATTCAAACCCTGCTCTGAATACAAAATTATTCATCTACTCATGGCGTTTCTATGGCACTTTCACCATGATGGCTGAGTGCCTCTCGCACATTAATGAGGTATGTGTGGTAAGGTGGTGGTATCCCCATTTCACAGATGTGAAACAGAATGATTAAGGCCAAAATTATCAAAGGTCGCCCCTATTTTGGGTCTCTGACTTTAGATGTCTCGGGCCTGATTTTTCAGAATAATTAGCAATTTTATATTTCTATCTTAAAAGCACAGCTCGCTTCAATCAACTTCAATAGCAGGTGTGTGTACACAGCATCTCTCTAAATCTGGCTCCCAGGGTCTCACATTGGGCACTCAGAAAACGAGGCACACGCAATTAGTGGCTGCTTTATGACAAGTTTTGTTTAAGTGATTTGCCCAGGAACTGTGCAGCAGAGGCCCGGAGAGAGTCCAGTTCTCTAGGGGCAACCATCAACTGCCTTCACCATGAGACCATCCTTTCTCTTCCTGCAGTCCCCTGCTTCATTCACTACACACCTTCCAACTTCCACAAAGGCAGGAGTCTTACAGACAACAACCTGATTCACTATACAACCATCATTCGTTCCCAGAGCACCAGTCAGCCTGCCCCTTTATCCCTAGAACTGCCACCAGCCTCTCTGAAATAAACCTAATTTCTTCCTATCAGCTTTTCTTCTTTTAGCTATCGACTCCTGCTCTCATGATCATTTACACTGCTACGGTTTAAGGTCCAATTATGTGTCCGTAAAGCTTCACGCTCACTTCTGGTGCTATCGGAATAATCCTGTGATGTGGTATGACAAATTCAGTTTAGTTTACTGTTCGGGCAATAACAAAATGTATTAAGGCCCCAGAGGTTTCTGTACAGTTTGGGCAATTAAGCGATGTACAATAATTGCAACAAAGGTGCAGCCTCTTGCCTTCCAGTAACACTGTGGTACGTGCATTTGGACGCAGGGCAGAGCAAGGGAAGGCTGTAGCAATTTTGGCTAGACTATGGAATCCTAGAAATTAGCAAAGGAAATGACTTATTAGATCATCTAGTCGATGCCCCTGGCTAGTGCAGAATTGTCCCTTACCCAGATCAAGTTCAAATCATTCTGGATAGCTGGATCTTTGATCCAGGTTTTCCAGACAGAGGAGTCTACTGTCAAACCACTATCCTGTTTGGGCAATTTGACTCAGATTTCACTAGCCGAGGTCAGGACCCCTATCCCCAGAGGACACTATTTAATGACAGGAGGCAGCAGAATGTGTTTCCGTGTCCTCGGGTCACTTTTTGTGCAGACAGAAAAGCTTGTGTCTTAATCATGCTGGCCAGGAGGGTGCCCCAGAGTTTGAGAGGGCACAGAGTTCAGTAATACTTTGCACTGCGCTAGCCCCTTTCATCTGCAGATCTCAACACATACTGCAAACAATTAAGACTCACAAACCCCCTAGGAAGTAGGTATTCGTCTGTCACTTTACAGATGATAGAAAGATCCAGAGGGGTTAAGTACCTGCCCCAAGGTCACACAGCGAGTCACTGGCAGGATCTGGAATAGAGAGAAGAGACCTGCTTCCCAGAGCCCTACTGTAACCAACAGCACCACCCCGTAAAAAAAAAAAAAAAAAAGTCTTAGATGGACTAGTCAAGAAAACCTTGCAGACTTCAGTTTGTAGAGGAGGCAGACAGCAACCCGGAAGTTTGGCCTTAGGCCAGCATGGAACCCGAGCACCTACCAGACACACAAGAAGCTGGCAGATCTCCACTCCAGGCAGCTAGACTTACTGGTCCTAAAAGTTCTCATTGTGCCACACTGGCCGAATGGGTCTCCTGGCCTACTTAGGAGTGACATTCCAAAGACTCCACACAATGCAAGGGACTGACTCTCTCTTATTGGCCAGGGAACACGCAAGGTTACAAAGCTTGACCCCCCTGTGACGTACAAAGGGGAGCATCGGCGCACACTAGGATCCAGCCGTTGCCGGCCAGAGAAAGGGTCTTTACTGAGAGGAAGAGACTGAATGAGCTCAGTCTCTCTGGGAAGGATGGATTCCTGGTATCAGGGGTGTAGTCAAGCCCAGCCCCGCCTCCGACACAGCAATACCTTAGAGCAGGGAATTATCCATGAGAGAGAGGCGCCCTTCTATGTGGGATTAAACTAAATCGCCACAGCCTCTGAGGTAGAAGCCTTTTTGACAGTAGTGGCAGCAAACCAAGGAAGGAGACAGGCGATGGCTGTAAAGTCTGCTGTGCATTAAAGCAGAGATGATCACCCTTGGGAGAGATACGATTAAACGGCAGATACACCGTAATCAGGTCTAGGATTGTCCCTGCACTGCACCTGCTAAGACCTGGACCCTGATTAGCCCTAATCTAGCTGGCACATGTTAATCTAAAGCATGGGTTTGGGATCCTTTCAATTGTATTAAATAGGCAATCCCTTACACAAAACTTTTGGGGCTATGCAAATACAAGTATCTGCAAAGAGGGAACAATTCCTTGAAGGAGATATGGCTATTACTGAGAGAGACAGCAGGCAGAAATCATCATACGGCTTCTTGCCAACAGATGAGCGGGATACGGCAGGGTTCCATGGCGCAATGCCACACTTCAGCTGCGCACACAGTTCAGATCTGCTCCTGCCAGGTGAAGGCCCATAAACAAACATTATTAATAATGCAGCCAACCCGCACAGACAACAGAAGGTTTTCAAAGTAATGGAGTGCAGAGATGGAGCAGGGACATACATTCACTTCTCTTTGTGAAGGGATTTTCTTCCTGAAACCATACCTCACCCACCACTACTCACTAACAACATGGCCTCCAGCCATTCTGCTTCCCTCCTTCAAATCCTCATTCAAGACCCACTTCTGTCATGTTACCTATGTTATTTGTGTTGGGATAGGGCCCGAAGGCCCCAGTCTTGATCAGGATCCCATCTTGCTGGGGACTAAACATAATGAGTGTGTTCCTGCCCCAACAAACTTAAGTCTAAATGACAAGCAGATGCAACACACGGGTAACAAATGAACAGGAAGAAGAGGAATGGTTATAAGATCCATGTACGCAGGCCAGCTGTGTGCACAGCTAGTCGGCTTAGAGACAAACTTTTAAAAATAAATGATAAAAGCTAAACCAATAAATCAAATCTGAATCAGCTGTCCCCCCATCTTGCCACTTGCAGCTACCTGTGCCTATCACTGTGAAAGTGGGTCTTGAAGGACAGGAGAGTGGCTTTATGGAATAGTTCAGAGGGGACTTTCTAAGGGGCAGGCTGGAAACAAGCCCAAAGGAGCCTGTGGAAGATGCAGAAAAAGGCCAGCGTCACTGGCAGGGGAATGGGGTTCTGCGACAGGACACTAGAGTAGATAAGCAGGAAGGAACAGAGCTGTGTAGGGCCTTACAAGTAGGAACAAGAGCCTTGAATCTGATGTAGTGAAGGAACAGGAGCTGGTTAGAGGGATACAAAGGAGGGCTAGATACTGACAATGCCAGGCCAGACAAATCATCTTAGTAACTCTATTTTGTATGGACTAAAGGAGAAGGAAGTTGCAATATTCAAAGATGATGCTCAGGCTACAGGCCTGAGTGACAGGGAGGATGGTTGTGTTCTCAGCCATTACCTCCAGCAGGAAGGTGCTGGGTGGGCAGGGTGATGAGGAAGTCACCTTTGGCTATGTTGAGTTTAAGTGAAATCAATGAAATCAGCCCACTGCTAATGGCGAGACTGAAGGGCCATAGGGGAGCTGCTGTATTTATTTTTACACAAAAGTGGACTGCTTTACCCCTTTCTCTGTTGCTGGTCTCTGATTATGAGCTCTCTTGGGCAAGAATGGAGTCTTCCTGTGCGTATGGACAGTGTCAAGCACTTTGTGGGCACTGCTGGAATACATAATACATCGTCACCAAGATTACAGCCCATATTCAGTCCTGAAGTATGCTGGTGCAATTCCCATCTCTTTCAGGGTGAGATATACTTGCTTATTCCCCAGAGGTCTCAGTAGGGAATGTTCCATCGTGATCAGAGTAGAAGACAAGCTGGCACTAAAGACAGAACAGGGCCACACACCTGTAAAGAGCGATCAGCTGTGATGACCTGCACAGGATGTGCCATATTTGTCTTTCTCCCAGAGGACAGAAGCGACTTCGTCTGTACACAGTGAAAGCTGGCCTCCATATTTGAAGAGGTTAAAAGGACTAGAGACCCAAGTATAAACCCTGCATTGCATCAAAGAAAATGAAGACTTTCTGGGTAGAAGTCAGCGTTTGGTACTGCAGGCACAGCATGCTAAAGTATCAGAGAGGGTAGTAGAGAACGGGGAAGAAAATTGGCAACACGTGACCTCCCGAAGAAGAAAGAGGAGAACCCATGTACTCCCAATGCAGATAGAGGTAAGAAACTATTTTCAGGCTCTCTACACGGTACTACGGTGGAGAATGGTTTGGAAGAGTCATCTGAGGGAAGGGATCAGAAGGAGACCCCATCAACCGGAAGGTATGGGATGCATTGTCCTAGGGATCGGGGTTCCACGACCACCACTCCCAAGAGGAGGAGACGGGTGGTGGTGGTTGGGACTCCCTCCTAAGGAGGACGGAGTCATCCATCTGCCGTCCAGACTGGGAAACTTGAGAAGTGTGCTGCTTGCTTGGAGCTAGAATTCAGGATGTGACGGAGTGTCTGCCGAGACTGATCAAGCTCTCAGACCGCTACCCCCTCCTACTTCTCCACGTGGGCACCACTAATGCTGCCAAGAACGACCTTGAGCAGGTCACTGTAGATTACGTGGCTCTGGGAAGAAGGATAAAGGACTTTGAGGGGCAAGTCGTGTTCTCATCCATCCTTCCTGTTGAAGGAAAAGGCCCAGGTAGGGACCATCGAATAGGGAGGCAAATGCGTGGTTATGCAGGTGCTGTTGGAGAGAGGGCTTTGGATTCTTTGACCATGGGATGCTGTTCCAGGAAGAAGGATTGCTAGGAAGAGATGGGATCCACCTAATGAAGAGAGGGAAGAGCATCTTCGCAGGCAGGCTTGCTAACCTAGTGAGGAAGGCTTTAAACTAGGTTCGCCCGTGGATGGTCATATAAGCGCAGAGGTAAGTGGGATACCGGTAGGAAACACAAGGAGGAGGGTGCAACAGGAGAGGCCTCCTGATTCATAGTGAGAAAGCAGGGCAATTGGCTAATTATCTTAGGTGCCTGTACATGAACGCAAGAAGCCTGGGAAACAAGCAGGGAGAACTGGAAGTCCTGGCACACTCAAGGAACTCTGATGTGATTGGAATAACAGAGACTTGGTGGGGTAAATCACATGACTGGAGCACTGTCATGGAGGGGTATAAACTGTTCAGGAAGGACAGGTGGGGGAGAAAAGGTGGGGGAGTTGCACTGTATGTAAGAGAGCTCTGTGATTGCTCAGAGCTCCAGTATGAAACCAGAGAAAAACCTGTTGAGAGTCTTTGCGTTAAGTTTAGAGGCGAGAGCAACAAAGGTGATGTCATGGTGGGCGTCTGCCATAGACCACCAGACCAGGAGGATGAGGTAGACAAGGGTTTCTTCAGACAACTAACAGCAGTTTCCAGATCACAGGCCCCGGTTCTCATGGGGGACTTCAGTCACCCTGACATCTGCTAGGAGAGCAATACAGCAGTACACAGACAATCCAGGAAGTTTTTGGAGAGTGCTGGGACAACTTCCTGGTGCACATGCTGGAGGAACCAACTAGGGGCCATGCTCCTCTTGACCTGCTGCTCACAAACAGGGAAGAATTGATAGGGGAATAGCAGTGGGTGGCAACCTGGGCAGCAGTGACCATGAGATGGTCGAGTTCAGGATCCTGACAAAAGGAAGAAAGGAGAGCAGCAGAATATGGACCCTGGACTTCAGAAAAGCAGACTTTGACTCCCTCAGGGAACTGATGGGCAGGATCCCCTGGGATGCTAAAATGAGGGGGAAAGGAGCCCAGAAGAGCTGGCTGTATTTTAAAGAAGCCTTATTAAGGACGCAGGAGCAAACCACCCCAATGTGCAGAAAGAATAGCAAATATAGCAGGCGACCAGCTTGGCTTAACAGAGAAATCTTCAGTGAGCTTAAACACAAAAAGGAAGCTTACAAGAAGTGGAAACTTGGACAGATGACTAGGGAGGAGTATAAAAGTATTGCTTGAGCATGCAGGGGTGGAATCAGGAAGGCCAAAGCACAGTTGGAGTTGCAGCTAGCAAGGGATGTGAAGGGTAACAAGAAGGGTTTCTACAGGTAATGTGGAAAAAGCTGAAGTGCTCAATGCTTTTTTTGCCTCAGTCTTCACAGACAAGGTCAGCTCCCAGATTGCTGCACTGGGCAGCACAGTATGGATAGAAGGTAAGCAGCTCTCAGTGGTGAAAGAGCAGGTTAAGGACTATTTAGAAAAGCTGGACGTGCACAAGTCCATGCAGCCGGATCTAATGCATCCAAGGGTGCTGAGGGCGTTGGCTGATGTGATTGCAGAGCCATTGGCCATTATCTTTGAAAACTCGTTGCGATCAGGGGAGGTCTTGGACAATTGGCAAAAGGAAAATATAGTGCCTATCTTTAAAAAAGTGAAGAAAGAGAATCCGGGGAACACAGACTGGTCAGCCTCACCTCAGTTCCTGGAAAAATCATGGAGCAGGTCCTCAAGGAATCCATTTTGAAGCACTTGGAGGAGAGGAAGGTGATCAGGAACAGTCAACATGGATTCATCAAGGGCACATCATGCCTGATCAACCTGATTGCCTTCTGTGATTGGATAACTGGCTCTGTGGAGATGGGGAGAGCGGTGGACGTGATTTACCTTGACTTTAGCAAAATTTTTGATACCGTCTCCCACAGTATTCTTGCCAGCAAGTTAAAGTAGTAAGGATTGGATGAATGGACTATAAGGTGGATAGAAAACTGGCTAGATCGTCGGGCTCAATGGCTTGATGTCTAGTTGGCAGCCAGTATCAAGCGGAGTCCCCCAGGGGTCAGTCCTGGGGCTGGTTTTGTTCAACATCTTCATTAATGATCTGGATGATGGGATGGATTGCGCCTTCAACAAGTTCACAGATGACACTAAGCTGGGGGAGAGGTAGATATGCTGGAGGGTAGGGAAAGGATCCAGAGTGACCTAGACAAATTGAAGGATTGGGCCAAAAGAAATCTGATGAGGTTCAACACGGACAAGTGCTGAGTCCTGCACTTCGGACGGAAGAATCCCATGCACTGCTACAGGCTTGGGACCAACTGGCTAAGCAGCAGTTCTGCAGAAAAGGACCTGGGGATTACCGTTGACGAGAAGCTGGATATGAGTCAACAGCGTGCCCTTGTTGCCAAGAAGGCTAATGGCATATTGGGCTGCTTTAGTAGAAGCATTGCCAGCAGATTGAGGGAAGTGATTATTCCCCTCTATTCAGCACTGGTGAGGCCACATCTGGAGTATTGCGTCCAGTTTTTGACCCCCCACTGCAGAAAGGATGAGGACAAATTGGAGAGAGTCCAGCAGAGGGCAACACAAATGATTGGGGCTGGGGCACATGATTTATGAGGAAAGGCTGAGGGAACTGGGATTATTTAGTCTGGAGAAGAGAAGAGAAGAGAAGAGAAGAGAGAGGGGGGATTTGATTGCAGCCTTCAACTATCTGAAGGGGGGTTCCAAAGAGAATGGAGCTAGGCTGTTCTCAATGGTGGCAGATGACAGAACAAGGAGCAATGGTCTCAAGTTGCAGTGGGGGAGGTCTAGGTTGGATATTAGGAAAAAATATTTCACTAGGAGGGCAGTGAAGCACTGGAAGGGTTACCTAGGGAGGTGGTGGAATCTCCATCCTTAGAGGTTTTTAAGGCCCAGCTTGACAAAGCCCTGGCTGGGATGATTTAGCTGGGGTTGGACTAGATGACCTCCTGAGGTCTCTTCCAACCCTCATCTTCTATGATTCTATGGGTCAGACCAATGGTTCATCTAGCTCAGTATTCTGTCTCTGACAGTGACCAGTTCCTGAGCTTCCGGGGGAGTGTATAGAACAGGGCAATTTAGAGAGATCCATTTGTCTTCCTTTCCTGGTTTCTGGCAGTCAGAGGTTTAGGTTTGCCCCGAGCATGGGGTTACATCCCTGACTATCCTGGCTAATAACCATTGATGGACCTATCCTCCAGGAACTTTAGTTCTTTTCTGAACCCAGTTATATTTTTGGCCATCACCACATCCCATGGCAATGAGTTCCATAGGTTAGTTGTGGGTTGTGTAAAAAGGTATTTCCTCTTGTTTGTATTAAACCTGTTGCCTATTCATTTCATGGGGTAGGCCCTGGGTTTTGTATTGTGGGAAAGGGTAAACAACACTTGGGTAAACAGTGTTCAAGGTTTAGGTGTACTATGGTTTAGGTTTATAGTGGTTTAGGTATATAGTGGTATAAACCAAGGTTTAGGTATATAGTGCCATTCTGATGTTTTTCGGTCATATTTTCTATCCCTTTCCTAATAGTTCCTAACACTGCCAGTCTTTTTGATTGCTGCTGTGCACTGAGCTGAAGTTTTCAGAGAACTGCCCACAATGACTCCAAGATCTCTTTCTTGAGTGGTAACAGCTAACCCAGAACCCATCTTTATATATGTGTAGTTGGGATTTTCCCTTTAATGTGCATTCCTTTGCATTTATCAATGCTGAATTTCATCTGCCATTTTGTTGCCCAGACACCCAGTTTTGTAAGATACCCCTGTAACTCTTCACAGTAGCTTTGGACTTAATTACCTTGAAAAATTTCAGTATCATCTGCAAACTTTGCCCCTTCACTGTTCACTCCTTTTTCCAGATCATTAATGAGTATGCTGAGCAGCACAAATCCCAGTACAGATCCGTGGGGGACCTCGCTGTTTAACTCTCTCCATTGTGAAAACGGACTATTTATTCCCATCCTATGTTTCCCTGTCTTTTAACCAGTTACTGATCCATGAGAGGACCTTTCCTCTTATCCCATGACTGCTTAGTTTCCTTAAGAGCCTTGGGTAAGCAACCCTGTCAAAGGCTTTCTGAAAATCCAAGTACACTATATCAACTGAATCAGCCTTGTCCACATGCTTGTTGATCCCCTCAAAGAATTCAAACAGATTGGTGAGGCATGATTTCCTTTTACAAAAGCTGTGTTGACTCTCCCACAACAAATCTTGTTCATCTATGTGATTTAGGGTGTCTCCTTTTGGGGGGGGGGGGGAGACTAAATTTGAGATGCTCTACAGGGTCCTAACTGCAAAAAGGGTTGAGCTCCCCATTTCTGAATAGTCAGACCCTAGTGCTAGCCATCCCAAGGCACTTCACAGACATTAGACAGGGAAACTGCTCCATCCAGCATGGTTTGAAAGGACTTGCAAACTTTATTTTGTTTTGTGACCTCAAACCTGCCTTTACATCACCATGTGTCTCTGGAGGAGCCATCCTGGTCTAATCAGGTTAAAAAAGCCAACTCTCTCAAAGATGCACAACAGAGCATAACAGATCTGCCAACAGGTAGGGGATTTTACACAATAACGTGTGAACACCAATGTCGAGGTGCAACAGGGAAGCTTATGGATGGAGCATGAGTATGAATGGGGAAGCCCCAGACACCAACCTGTAAATTATAATGAATATAATGAGGCTTCAGTCCTGCCTTTTCCATGGAACATTAGCCAAACACAACAGCAAACAAAGATGCTACATTTTCCTCCAACAAACTGCAAGGGTCCCAAGGGAGATTACTGCAGCCCTGCAACTACCATAATTAAATAGTTCTTCCCCCCAACCCTCAACAGCTAAGCACTTCAAACTACCTATGTGGATGTCACCCAAGTTATCTGCCATTCAGCTGCCAAATTTTTCCTAGAACTGTTAGTGATTAACTCTTTGCACAGTCCTGGTTCATCTTGTTCTATTTCAATGTGCTCCCCTCAGCTCATTCATAACCACCACAGGAGTGGATTTATCTAAGAGCTCAAAGGCTGGAAAGGGACGGTTGATCTGGTACCCTACACTCTGCATCACTAACACAGCATGTGCCAGGATTCCAAAGAACCACGCATACAAGGGGTTCACCCTTTTCTGGATTAATGTCAACTTATTTAACGTTAATGGGAGCTGCTGGCTATGCGGTATTTTGAAAAATCAAGCTGCATATTTAGGTGCATAAATGTGGACTGAGAGGCCTAACTTTAAACACCCATTTTTCAAGGTCTGGCCTTAGTCTTTTCCTGCACTCTCTTGTTGAGAGCAGATGCCTGCTGTGTGTATTGAGATTAAGTTGCTCTTTTACACATTTATCTTCTGCTGCAATCCACCAACTTCTACCTTTTCTGGCCTGGGGTTAGCATGATCTAAGGCCAAAAATCCCTCTCCTTGGGGGAGAAGCTAGAGCTCAGGAGGAGAAGAGCTGAAGACTTTTTTGGCTTTATTTTTTATATTTTCCAGCCTTTTAACTTTTCTTTTGCCTTCTTGGGAGGGGAAGGATGATCACTTGGGGCTTCCAATCATGAAGATATGGCAGAGAGGGAGCCTTGAGCCCCTGCATTCTTTTTGTCCAATATGAAATCGGAAAAGATGCATAGGGAGTACATCTCAGAAAGAGCTCAGATCTTCCTCCTGGGAAGAGAGTCAGCAAGGATTCCTTGCCAAGTGACTACTACCCACTGGAGAACCTGGGAGACGGCCCTGGAGCTTATTCAATGTGGGATGGATTGGGTGGGGAGATTTTTGGAATTATCTCTACAGAATCCTTGGCTGGAGAGGATAAGCCAGCCTGTTGAGTCTCAAGTACTGAAGAGGACTGACCTGCCCTTGTGAAAGTATCTCCTGAGGAGTCTCTGCTTTTTTGAGGGGGCGGGGGGAATGCAGAGGCCCAAGCAAGTCATCCAAACACACGGTCCTTTGCCATGGCCAAGCATGGATCCACAGGCTGAGAGCAATTGTGGCAAAATACCCCTTCTGTGGCTCCCGAGAGCATCTGTTCATGGGTGGAGCAGGTTGTGGCCCTGGGTGTGCTCTGCCAAGCTATGTGGAAGAGTCTACTCACCGCAGACACACTCCCTCGTTGCTTGGCATGATGCAGTGGCTCTCCTCCTTCGGCGCCCCCTCCCGACAGCTGCTCTGGACCTGCTTTGATCTGCCTCTTCCTGTGACGTGGCTCTTCGGCCAGGTCAATAACAGTCCCACCCTTTCCAGCATGCCAATGGTTCGGCCCAACTTCAGCCCTTGGTTCCAGAGTCATCATGCCCCCTGCCCTAGTAGGGGAACCCAGGCCCGCCCTCTACCCTCAGTTCCAGCCCCAGGGGCTCTGTATAAAACAGAGGAGGAGTGTTCAGACCCCCTGCTGTACATCTGGGCTGCTTCCTACTGTGGCCTGTGGCCGGGCTTTTCTCACAGTCTCTGCCTCTGTTTTATTCTTCTGTTGGTCCCAAAACAAAGGGCAGCCCAAACTACTTATGAGAGACAAAAAGGTCCTGTACCAGGCCTACCTGTCCCAAGGAGGCTCTAGCCCCAGCCAAGCCTTCCTTCCTTCACAGGGCTAGCTCAAAAGGTCTACTCCCTCTCCCAGTCAGCCACCACTGAGCTAGGCTTTTCCTCTGTCTCCCGCCTTCAGGCTTGAAACCTTGCACAGGGGAACTGGGTGGGGCTGACTGGGGCCAGAGGCTCTGATTATCCCCTTCCTGGTCACTGAGGTCTGTATACTTCATCACAAGCTGGGATTGCAAATTCCTTCAGTTAATACTCTCAGGTGGTGTTAGTTAACACCAGGAAGCACTTTAAAAAGGTGTTTTTATTTTGACAATATTCCTTTATTCTGAAATTCTGAGCCTTTACCTTCCTCTTCTGTCATTTTGACCTCGTTCTGATGTATCTGTAAAAACCTTATGTTCTTCTTACTTGATTAAAAAAAAGGGGCTAGGAGAGGAGACAAAGAAGCAGATCGTGTTTTTCCATGGGAAACCAATTTCAAATCCTCAGCTCACGACCCTGTCGGCTAAATTACCTGTCCCTCCCTCACCTCCATATGATGCCGAGGATGAATCTAGAGCTGAATAAGGATACTCAGACCGGCTTGAGTTAGAGGCAAAGCGTGGGCATACTCTGTGTACATTTTTCCCATGCGGCTCTGCTCCTAAGACAGACACTAATGTTGGGCCTCTCTCAAGCAGGGACTGCAAGTTTGCTAAAACCTGGCCAATTTTTGTGCAAGAGAAAGAGAGAGATGTGGCAAATGGAGACGAGGAGACCAAATATGCTTATTTCCACTTGTGATCTAAACAACATTTGAACCTAGGACTCCAGAAGCCTAGTGAACGAACCCACCTTGCTACTAAGCTCCCTCGATCAGCTGGCTTTACAGAACAGAGGAGGGTAAACCTGATAAGATTAGCCGTCTGTATCATGGTCAATTCAAATATATAGGAAACCTAGTTAAAAATACTGAGAAAGAATCATAGTATCTAACTTTTACTAAAGTTAGAAACTTTAAGTTTTGTTTTCTTTTAATGAAATATAAACAGCAGTGGAGGATATTTTAGGTAGCCGGCTAACAGGTGTTATGAGGCCAAAGCTTCCTAGAGAGGGGAAACACCTAATCAGTTGCAGACTAGATTCCTCTGCGGTCCCCAAACAAAGGATGCATCAGATATTAACCTGGTATGTTTGATCTTAGTCAAATGGCCAAGGTACAATATTATAAGTTTTTAAAACTTCTGAAGAGTAATTTAACAGAAAACTATTCTCATTATGTTTTACCATAAATATTTTAATATCACTCCTTCCCTGAAAACTATGTTAATGACAGTGCAGAATTCTACATTCTCTAGTGATTTTAAGGGCAATTGCTATGGAATCCTATTACATTTCTATTGAAATCTACTAGTTTAATCTGTATTAAAGTCTACAGGGCTTTTCCATAAAGTAAAAACTATATCTAAGCTGAATTTAGTTTTACATTTAAAACATCTTTTAGGATCCCATATTCTCTAGAGGGCCTTTGTATAATGGCAGCTGCAAGTTCTGAAGTGTGAAGGGAGAACCGCACCTGAAAGTGATGCTCTATTATTTTGATTTTTAAGGACAAAATCTATTTTAAAATATACATAACAGTAATTTGAAGTCACAACGGCATTTTAAAATGTATTTAAATTCAATTTATTTAAAACAATTTAAAAAAATGCTTAACAGTTATCTCACACTCCAGTTATCTCACACACACACACACACACACCCCCCTGCATTTCTCAAATAGTTTGAGAAGGGAAGGCACCCACTCTTGGGGGCCTACCGTCTTGGTCACCCACCCCACATGGATCATGATGACTGTTAGTGAAATATATGTCATTTGTGTTTATGTATCAAACAGAGAAGTGTATGTACATATGCATTCCATCTGTGATAGACCAGTGAACTCCAGTGCAAGTGAGCGCACTGACACCCACTGGAGTTCACTGGTCTACCACAGGCCAAATGGGATGATCTCTAAGGGACACTGTTTTTTCTACAATGGTCCTCACTGTAATTTCTCGGCACTGACGGGTTGGCTGGGGGGGGGGGGGGGGCGGGGGGGCTTTTCTTTGTATAACTATTATGCACATGCTCTCTAAGATGTAGAATCAGACATCTTGCAAATCAAAATATCACACATACACCCCTCTTGCCCTCACCACAAGTGTTGTTACTTGAGTATATTAGTGAAATATATATTTTGGGCCACTCCTGTCACTCTCATTCCTTTCTTGGGTAGCAATCCCACCAACTTCCGCAGGCATGTAGCCTTAATAAGGATAGCAGGATTGAGCCCTCAGTGTATTAGCATGTGCTTATCTACCCCACACCCATGATTGTTACTCTAATATGTACCTGTGAATTTGACCATACATATGCAAATTTAACACACCCACGGGTACATTTATGTCTGAATTCTACTACTCTTCACTCATAAAAGTGAGAGGAAAAGACAGACAAATGTATCCCTCTTTGCTCTAAGAAATAGCACACGTGATCAGAACACCTACAGAAACAATCCATAACGCCAGCCAGCAGCTTAATCCCAACATTCCAAACTACCACCACAAAAATTAACTCACCTGTGGAATTTTCTGTTAGACTCCACTTGCAACCTGAACAGTCTGCTGCTAGGAAGCCTGACAATAAAATGCAAGTATAAAATGCTGAACAAAGGGCAAAAATATTGCAGGGGGTGGTATAACCAGAATAGCCCATGTACGGACAAGGAATATGCCCTCTTCACTCCACTTGTGAAGGACAACAACTGAACAGAAGTCATTCTTGCCCTTCATGGAATTAAAAGCCATATTCAGTGTCCACATATGGAGTATCACTAAAATATTAGATACGCTAAGACTATATATTTCTAACTATATTTTACATTACATAAACAGTTTAGGGGCAGGGAGTGTGCAATTATTACAGATGATCCCAGGTATTAATACTCTCTATCAGATCATTAGTGAAAACCTTTCACCAGATTTCTTGCTAATATTTAGATCAGTGATATAAATCAGGCCACAGAAAGCCTGACAGGCAGGGGCTGCTGTATGTTCCTAACAGCTATAGTCCCCATCTGTTAATGCTCTCCCCTCCACTCCCAGAGAAAGGGTGCGTGTGAGGTGAAAATGAAACAAAACAAAAAACACAAAAACAAAACAAAACCAGACAGACACATGACCAAAGATGGATGCCAAACTGAGACTTCTCCACATCCCAGAAAGTTCCTAAAATCCAGGTTCTCTCCCCATCTGACCCACCAGTCACTTTAAACAAAAAAGATAGACTAGTCTTGAATAATTTTTTCAAGTTACAACAGACTTAAATCTAAATGAGTTTCAAAAGTTAGGGTACACTTCACACTAGGATCACATATGAACACCAGCATTAGCTCACGCTGTCGAGCATTTAATACGTGAAGGTATAAAGCAACTATTGTTCAGGGAGTAGAGTAATATGTAACCAGATACTCTCTGGGTTCATCTAAAAGATGCCTTTCCGAGCATTTCACTGGCTTGTTCAGCAGTGAACATATTTCTGCTAACACACAGAGCTACATTCATGGCTGACAAACAGGCCAAGATATGCAGGTTCTTTTCTTCACTCACTTTTGTGTGTGTTAGAAATGAAGTAAACCTGTGTTCATCAGTGCAATAGGCTCATGTTAACTGTTCCTTATGGTTAATTGAGTGCCTACGGTTGGTTTTACTTAGAACCCCATTTTGATGTGTTTTCTTAGGCCAATCCAATGGTATTTGATTTAAAGGCAGAAGACGGATATTGTAAAATTGCCATCATGAGGTTCTCTATTAATCCTCACTCAATGGCTCTGAGATCAAATTGGCTCAGTTAACCCGCCAAATAAGGTTTTCCTGCCTGTACTGCAAATTCCGTGTGGAATCCAAAAGCGCACCTGGGGCCTGACTCTTCAGTCATCCTTCCGCAATAAAGGACAATTCTGACTGTGGAACATGAAGGGGAGTGAGATAACATCTTCTACCTCACCCACCTTGTCTCTCTAACATCCTGGGACCGACACAGCCCCAACAACACTGTACACAACTGTGGAGCATGCAGCAGAATCCAGCTCCCTCTCATGGAATTCTACCAGCTCCGTGGGGGTCTTCACTCGGGAACAGAGATGTGTTCTTTTGAGTTTGCTAACTGGAGTCAACTAACGTGAAGTAATCTAGCGAAGGCATGATATGCAAATTGCTTTGTCTTCACTAGGATTTCACTTCATGTTAGTTAACTAACTCGAGTTAAGAACACACTTTTTTCCTTGTGAAGACAAGGTCATTGAGAGAGTCTAAGCTTCCTGCCTTTTCTCCTCCAAAGTAACACCTAAAACTAACACCTATGCCCCCCACCTCCTTCCAATAAAACAGTCCTGATACAATGACCACATTCTGTTCTTTGTTCTGTTATGTGCCGGATTGCCACAGGCTATCCTTTCACTGCCTGTAGACGGTACACTTTTAGGGCAGGAGCCTGTTAGCTGTTTGGCACACATTCCCCACTGTACATGTCCTATGCACCTTCAGCACTGTAAGCAATAAATCAGAGTAAACACATGACTCAAAGCCATAGTAGGTGTAGCATAAGGGACAGTTTTTACAATCAACATCATTTTTTAAAAAGCATTTTCTTGCCTTGTGTCTTTGTTGTGTAACAGGTGGAGACTATTTATTTTTGGTACGCTACTGCCTTTGGCAGATTACTGCTATTTAACTCTGCATATCTGTTGATAAAAAAGGGTTTAGAGGCTGGGACTGATGACTAAAACATACACTTGTGTGTCATAAGCCACACACATCACAGGTTTTACTGAGTGTGGTTAGCTAGTATGGTACTAAGAAATTCTTGGGCGCGTGTTCACCTCAAGAGGGATCCACACAGACAAATACTCAAAGAAGAATTAAGCAGCCCCTTCCATAAGAGGCCTGTTTGTTCTCTACCTCACGGCAGTGGTTCTGAATCACAGGTACATTTACCTCTGGGGCTACACAGATGTCTTCCAGTGAGTACTCAGCTCATCTAGATCAGTGCTTCTCAACCTGGAGGCTGCAACCACCAGAGGGAGGAGGGGTGCGGTGCGGGATGGCTTTAGGGGTGGCAAGCAGGATCCCACAAAGCTAAGTTACATGCTTCAGCTCTGGGCGGCGGGACTTGGGCTTCAGACAAGGCTCACAAGTGAAAAACAGGTTCAAGTATCACACTAAAATGTAAGTACAATATTTATATTCCAATTGATTTATTTTATAATTATGTGGTAAAATGAGAAAGTCAGCACTTTTTTCAGTAATAGCGTGCTGTGACCCTTTTGTATTTTTATGTCTGAGTTTGTAAGCAAGTAGTTTTTAAGTGAGGTGAAACTTGGGGTATGCAAGACCACTCCTGAAAGGGGTACAGTAGTCTTGAAAGTTTGAAAACCATTGCCTTAAGGGACAACAGAACAGTTTAAAAATTCTGGTTGATACAGGAACAGAAAGAAGTAACTCCCAGTGTTGAAGAAATAATTCTGTTATAAATATTGACAGGTAACATTTTCAAAAGCTCAATGTCTTAGAAGCCCAAGTTCCATTTTCAAAAGTGAGATAGCACTTTTAGAATCTAATTCCTATATTGCATTTAGACTTCCTGAGCGCCTGTCATATCCGAAATGGGACTTAATGTGTTTTGAAGTTCTTACCCAAGAATCTCAGTACAAATGCATTTTTTAAGATGACACATTGTGATTTAAAAGCTAGCAGTGGGTTAAATTCATTGAGGATGTAACTCCATTGACTTGTTGACTCCAGTGACTTCAAGGGAGTTGAACCAGAACTTAGACAAAACAATCTACAAGATCACTGCCAATTTGGCTTGACCTATACTGAAAGTAAACACCCATGATTTCAGAGGTTAAGGGGCAACAGAGCATGAATACAGCTGCAATAAAATATATACATTTACATTCTAAACCACAATGAACACACGGTTTTGTGCACATCAATCAGCATCTGCTAGAGCTTGAAAATACACAAAATTTGTTTTAGCAGGGGAGAAATTGGATGGCTCAGGGGAATAGAAAATAAGAGCCTCTCACCGACAGGTCTCCTGTTCAAATCTGTCCTAGCCAGTCGTAACAGATGGCCATTTCTGAAGGCTGTTCAGTAACTTATGAACTGAGGGACTGTCTCAGTCAGTTTCCTAGTGGACAACTTGTCCATGTCACAAACACATGCTGTTGGCATTTTTGGCAGATCCAGTGGAGAAGCAAAAGATGATATAGGCAGGTAACAACTACTCTCTACCTGATAAAAGGAGCTCCCGCCAGAAGAGGGTTGAATCAGATCAATGGGATCGTATGTAGGAAGATCATGCTGCAGCTGCCTTTGCGACACCTATTCTCAGAGTCTCAACAACTGAAGATTAGACAACTTAGTTCATGATTGCCTCCTGCGCTTTGTTCCTTGTAAGCAGGATCCTATGAATATTTACGAAGCTTCCCCTGGAAGATGCTTTGAGTTTGCTGACTAAAATCACCGGGGGAGGTAGAGAGGAGGAAATTGAAGGATCCTCAGAACTCCAAGACCAGGAGGAGCCACACACATTCTCTCCTTGAAACGGAGAGAAAATTACTGTGATCTCAAGACCAACTATGGGAATAGTAAATGGTGCCATGATCAATTCTGAACAAATTCCAAGCTAATGTCCTTTCTCTGGGTCTCCCAGTGTCTCTGTGCTTTAGCCTAGGAGCTCTTGGGGCAAGGACTTTCTATCAGCATAGGGCACGCTGTCAGCACTTAATTGGTGTGGAATCCAAGACACCATGTGTACAGCTGTTATTTTGTAGAACATTCTATAGTCTAGGAATAGCAGCTAGTGAGTAGTCTCCCTGGCAGAGAGGGCTATTTGAGAGTCCACAGAAGAAGAGTTATGTAGGATAGAAAGTTACCTCAAGAGTTATTTCTGCCCAGGAATAAATGAAGCCAAAGGAGTTCATTCTCAGTGAGGTGAGGATGGAGTCAAATTCAGATCTAGGCCTGCCCTTTACTGGAAAAGATCCAGGGGAAACTACTTTAGGAGCAATCGCTTTTTGCATCTTGTAATTTATTTTGCAGCTTCACACTGACTCAAAACCCCTTGTGCCCCCTCCACTGTGAGAGAGAAAGGGTTGCACAGCGACATCTGGAACTGCTCCAAGCGCACTGCCCTCCTGACGGACTTGAGCAGCCAAGTAATTAGCACCCCTGTGCCATAGTAAAGCCCTATTTCCTGTCCAAGCGCGTTGCACGCGGAAGCCTGACCCCCAAGGGGAAGACAGGCTCCTGGGGAGGGGCTTGAGTGGCTGTGTCATGCAGCCACAGATAGAATGTGTAAAGGTGGGTGGGCGGCAGTAGAAGTCGCCGCCCCAAGCCTTGTGTTCTCATGCCAAAGTCTGCAGTGCAGAAAAATAGGCCGATTCCTCTTGCAATCTTCCTACACAGCTGGTTACTGCCTGCGGATTACTGCAGTCACATGAGCTGCTTTACAGCAAAGCCCAGCTGTCTTCATGAGCTGAGAAGGTCACTGGGAAGACACCCGGCTCGAGAGAGAAACATGCTGCCCTCCACAGGGCAGCTGAGGGCATGATTTGCTGCCAAAGGCAACAAGGGGCAGCAGCATTAACATTCCCCTCCTGGTCACAGGGCAAGAGAAAAATGGCTTCACATTCAAGCCTGTCATCGTGACCCACCCAATGACAGAAGAGAGCAAGTATTTGCCACCTATGTCAGTCTCACCCCATTCATTTGCTGGGCTGCAATGGGGGGGCGGGGGGGGGAGGAGCACAAGATGGTGGATTTGCCAGGAAGTGACAGAATGGTCAAGCTGGAATTTGCCAGTGGCTATTCCCAATTTGCATTTAGGATTTGAAAAATCGTATCAGATGACTGCTCCATAAAGTCTGGGGACTCTGTCTACAGCAGAGGCCAGTACTTGGTGATTCAGACAAAGGCCACACACTGTGTTAACTAGCCATGCTGTACACTGGGGTGGCAGAACATTCCTTCCTGACCCCTGTCATGATCTGCTGACACCTTGAGGCATGCGGACTGATCACTCCTTTCTTAGCACAAGTAGCTAGAAATGTTATCCAGCCCCTTTTCAAAGCCAGCAGCAGCGCTTGACTCTTTAGGGAATAGCAACTAAAGGATGAAAGTGATACGTTCTATAAAAGCAGAAGCACAAACGTCCTGTGTGACCAGCTCATAAAATTAACTCCCAAACACAAGCTGTCTTCACCACTATGCCATGCACACCGTTTTAGGGCCCCACCTCTAATCCTTACTCACAGGAGTACTTCCATTGACTACAGTGAGATAGCTCACATGGGTAAGGGCTACGAGATTGGGCTCTTATTTAAGTCCTAGAGGCACAAGGTTTTTAAATCAGTCTGTGCTGCAGACTACATGATGAAGGCTACACTGACTGGGCCTTACTCTTTCTGGGGCGAAAGAGGAAGACTGGGTCTGACTCCACTGTGAAGGAACTTCAATTACCATACATGTCAAGGCTATTCCTCTCTTAAAGGGACAGATGTACAAACACGCTTCAGTGCTTGAAATTAAATTAAATAGAAATTTATTTGGGAAAGCCCCTGTTTGCAGCTTAACTTACAAGGGATTTCTTCTGCCTGCAGGGGACGTTTATAGGAGGAACCGTCTCACTTCGTAAGATGCCTTATACAGTTACAACAGCTTGCTGGGATTTGAGCCAGCTTCCCATTTGGATCAAATTGCATCCCTCTGCCACTGACATCCATTAAGAGCGAGCCTGTAGCTCAAAGCTGCCCTCAGGTTCGACTATTTTTCTCCCACCAAAGAAAACCCCCATAACATTTTCTAATGGACTCTTTACTCTTTTCCTAAAAACAGAGGGTGCCCAAACTTTGCCCAGCTAATAGCCCTGTGGGCAACCTGCCAGGATTCCGAGAGCCATGCCCTAGTTGCGTCAAAAAATTCAGAGTGCAGCCAGCCTCATCAGAAACAGAGAGGCACAGAGATGGTAGAGCCCCTCCTGATTGGAACTGATTCAGGGTAACCACAGGCTGCACATCAGTGTCCTGTGGGCCACGGTTATACCTCAGCATCACTTCAGTCAACTCTGCCTTCAAGGGAAGAGTACGGGTAGAAAAATGATAATGCAGCTAAGGGCATACAAGGCCCAGAAGAAGGCTCTCAACATGTGGTCTGAGGGAAAATCTGCTTCTCCCAGGAATTATATCAGCCACCATGGAGACTGAAACTGCACCAAAAGGACCAGCAGCAGCAGGTGCTACTTCACTTCCCTCTATGCAGGACCCAGACACCACAGGATCAGCAGGGATCAGAGAGCACAAGGACCAAAAGGTCCCCCTCCCTCCAAGTCTCCCTCTTGTGGGCTGGCACTCCCTTAGATACCTCACCAGCTGTCTGTTCATGGAGGCAGCTTGACTAGGCCCCTGAACAAAGGAGGGGGCTACTGCAGTACTTGTTCAAGGCTGCCTGATGACTGATGACAGAGGATGGTGAGCAAGGAACTTTGGACAGTGAGAGTGGTGGAGAAGATTGAGTGAAGGGGCACTTTTTTGCATGGTGGCTGCTATCAGAATGGAAGCTCTTTGGGGGCAGGGACTGTGTCTTCCTACATGTTTGAGGAACCCTGAGCATATTTTGGCCATTGCCACAAGCAAAAAATATATGTTTGTAATCATATTTGGCATCAGAGTCAGGAACAGAGCCCCCCCTTTCCTAAAAGTGCGTAGAGCAGAGAGAGCTTGGCTGGAATTTAAGGAGCAGCTTTGGGGCTGATCTTGTTCTGCTGCCAGTTAGACAAATCCTGCTCTGAACTTGTAAGCCAGGCAAAATGACTCTGGATGCCATTGCTGTGAGAAAGGGAGGGGATGCACCACTGGCTGCTTTGCGGACTATAATTGCGTTTACAACAAAGTGCAGTGCAGCCCAAGCACCGCAAAGCAAATTGCCCTTTGTTATTTAATTAGTGCAGCTCATCAGGATGACACCATCCAGCCCCACCCTTGGGGGGGAAGCAGTAATGCTACCTTTTCTACATCGTTGAGCACTCACAGCTCCCTGTGGTCACAACTGTTTGAAAATGGACCCACGCGGTCCTGAGACTGGGATGTTCAGCTGAGGGGCTTTTTTCTTTGTAAGCGTTTGTCCATCTAGCTCTGTCTCTCCACATGACACCGCGTGGTGAGACATGCCAACTCAATAGTCTGTCATTCCCCACCCCCAAATAAGGCTGTTCCCCCATAATCACTCCTCCTCAGGCAAAAGCCTGAGACTGACTTGTCAAAGTTGCCTAAGTGAGTTAGGCACCCAAATCCCACTGTAATTCAACAGGATTTGGACACGTAACTCTTTCAAGCAACTTGGGAAAATCAGAGCGCTACTGACACAGGGTGCATCGTCATTAGGAAGAAAGGAGTCGCGCTGAGGAGCCAGAACTCTTTCTGGCGTGATCGCACAGAAATGGTGGTTACATTTAGGGAGTGGGAAGCAGAACTGCTTTTAAATCTCGCGGCAGAAATGAAACCCACAAGCTGCGATTTTTAAGATGCAAATAAAACTAGAGGCCCAAGTAGATGCCGAGGTCTCGCTGAGATCAGTGCGCTCTCCTCCAGCTCAGAGCAAAGGGGAACATATTGCAGTGATGATGAACGAGGAGGGTTGCTGTCTATTTCTTTAAATGTAATGTTAATGCCTTGTAATCAGCTTTAATTTTTAAACAGACCCAGCCCTCCTGTCCATTTCCCCTAATTCATGACACGTGGAAGGTAAATGGCCCTGTGCTTAAACCAGGACAGCATCAGCTGTGACAGCTGGAGGGACTGTAAGTCTCAACTGCCTGATAATAGGAGTGGATGTCAAAACTCTTTGGGGGAGTGGGGGGGGGACCAGGGAGGGCAAGGGAGGTAGGGGAGATGCTACAAGGTCATCAGGGAGCTGGGAAGCAATGTTTTCAGATAAGGTATATAGTTCACTGCACTGATGGGAAAGTCTGCAAGGGGACGCATGGGGGGCGCGGGCACAGTCACCCCCCCCCCCCCCGATTTACTGCTTGGCTTGTACTGAGCATGCTCAGTAACATTGCTGAAGCCGGCTGCCCTCACTCTGCCCCCCCACTATCGGCAGGGCACGGGTCACCCCAAAGATACTAGAGATGCTCCAAGCAGCATTCAAGCTGAAAGGGGGCTTAGTGGGGACTCCCAACTGCTGACAGTTCACCCTCCTCTGTGGAAACTTGTAAACCATCGATAGCTCACAGAGATGCCTCTGAGAAGCAAGGGATGTGTGTCTTTAAAATGTACCAGATTGCACCCAATAGATAATTAAACACAAATCCAAGCAAGAGATGACTACAGATGTCCCTATAGGGCCAATCCCTCTCTCCTTGCAAATGACTCAATTCAAACCCAGGTTGCAGAGATAAAAAGGGCAGCCTGAGAATTCAAGGGAGCTGCTGCGACAGAGTCATTTGTGTGACAGAAGCATCCAAACTGCAGGTGACACTCCCCACTCCCACCAAGCTGATGACAGTGGAAAGAAGAAAATGGAAGCGGGTATATCAGTTGCACTTTCATCCAAGGATCTCAAAGCACAGCATAGGCCTTTAAGACAACATTCCCCCAGGCAGGTATTACACCCAGAGTAAAAACGAGGCACCCAGAAGGTAAGCGACTTGCCCAAGTTCACATAGTGGGAGAGCTAGGAATGGAACCTAGGCTTCCAGCTCCAGTCCCTGCTCTAACCACTAGACAAAACCTCCCTCCCTGTTGAAATCAAGACCTTAGGAAAAGCTTGCTTAGATCGTGCGAGCCTGCAATGTGCCCATGCTTGTTCTTGGGGGACCAAGATATTTGGATTAAAGGAGAAAGCAGGCATCCAGGGCAGTACACAATCGAGTTTTCGGCAAGGCTATTTTTAGCCCCAGTTGGTGGGCAGACACATATTAATGGCAGCAGCCATCTCATCACCAGTCCTATCCTGTCAAAGCAAAGGAGCGCAGCGCCCGGCACAGCCCAGTGCCAAAAAGCCAGCCGAAGATGGGGGTGCAGTCAGCGCTGGCAAAGATTAATGCTCAACAGCAAGTTAGGGCAGTGACAGGAGGAACATGCAATCCAACATCCTGGGTTTTAAAGTGGCAGCGTTTGCCTTGCAAAGGGGAGCAAACATTGTTCTGTGCTAGCAGGGCCCAGCAACATGTAAACAAGAATGGACGGTGCTAGTGGAATAGGGATCCCAGCCACTGAGTGCAATGAGTGTGGCAGTTCTCAGGCAACAATGCTTCCCACCCTCAGACCAGAGCATCAAAAGGCCCAGTCAGAGCTAATCTTTCACTGAAGTGCTGGGAGTCACTTTGGGAGGGAGAGGAAGCAGGCAGCACTGAGCCATTTGCCACATGTGATCAGAAGACTGCAATTCCTTCATCATGCAAGAAGCAACTTCCTGTTTACCTTGTGGTTTCTCCTGGTTTTGGATGCCAGCGGGGAAGGAGTGCAAGCATGGAGTGAGCGAGCATATGCAGAAAGTAGCCAATGCAAATCTTGCCAGTCATTTGACAAAGAAAATGCTGGCCCCTCCCATCTTCTGGTCCATTCAGAAGCCATCTGCTACAATCATCTTCTGTGCCCCTTCTTCAGACCATGTTTGAATCCCCCTGCCTCAATGCATCAAATTCAAACTACTACTTCTCAGACCCTACAAGAACTCTTTCCCCTGTCTTGTCCACGTATCTCTAATTAAGCCATTCCCCCGCTTCACTCAACACCCCATTTGGGCAATTTTCCCTGAAATCGAGACTTACAAGGGAAATATATTTTTAAAAGGTAGTTTGGCGTTTACACCAGATTAATGTGCAAGTTTCCCTTCATTTTTCATTGTGCAACGGGCCACCACAATAACCAGATCATCAGTGCTCTACACCTCCTTGCCCCTGAGGCATTCAAAGGCAAACACGGGTAATTTCTCATTCTACAAGTTTGTCCTACGTATTAGTCCCTTGATCTTTATTTTCATTCCGTAAGTCTTTGGGTGATAAACACAGTGGGCCCCAGGCTCCTTTCCCACCATTCCTTTCCCTGATACACTTTGAATTGTAACTGTTTGTACAGAGCGTGACAGGACCCTAACTCTCCCCACATGTCTGGAGGTCCACCTGCTGCACTCACATGCTCTCCTGGGTCTCATCGGCATAGCCCTTTACACGGTGGCAGAAACAGGCTTCCACCTCGTGGCTGTTCCTTAGTTTGATCTTGCCCAGGAAGTACAGATCCCTCAAGCAAGCCGAGGAAATTTGCTGCATTTCATCTGATTTTTGTATCTCAATCGCATCGCTAATTGCCATCACGTGGTGATAAGAAGCTGCAAGTGCCTGCCCCTTTGAAATGAGAAATACCCATCTAAATGCCTGTTTACCCTACGCTAATTTGTGAGGCATGCTTCTATACAGATGCCTGTTTCCTTTGTTTGCAAAAGCACAGGGCTCGATAATCCCCCTTTGCTCACGTCAAACAGGCCTAATGCTCTCTCCCTGCTTTCATCACAGCCCGATAATCCTGCCTCGCCCTCGCCGGTAAGCCTGTCTCACTTCGGTCATGCTGAAAATTGTTACTGAGAAATTTACATCTCTTTGGCAGGCTCATCTTCATTCCCATCTGCACCCAGGACAGAAAACCAGCAGAAAAATTAGCATGATTAGCTGTCCTTCTAGCCAAACAGATGCCTAGACTGGAAAAGCAAAGGGTCTACATGTCAGAACTGAGAGGCACCAGCAAAGCTATAAGTGGAATGGAAGAGCAGGGGATGCTACCAGTCAGGATTGAGGTGCATCAGCAGAGATCTTTGGGGGGGGTGGAGATGCACATTGGCTGCACCCAGCTCAAGGCAGTGTAATTAGTTCCCCAGTTTTCCCTTAGCTATCTCTCTCTAAGATCAGTGCAAGCTTCCTTCCTGACAGCCCCAACTCTTTCCCCTGCTCCCAACCTCATGCGTTCTTTTAATCCACCCTCTTTAGCTGGGAATCCGTACAAGTTAACTCATACAACCCTTCCTCTTCTTCCAGACTGCTGAAAAAGCCATTTATTCTGCAAAGCCTTCCAGCTGTAATGACCACTGGCCACTCTGTGTTTGTAAATTGTTATATAATGGACCCACTGATGCTATTAGACTAAGCTCTGTGGGGCAGTGATTCTGGTCTGCCTTTGGCATATTATACCTCCTGGCTAAGGCTGTGTACAGTTATGGCCCTCTATAAATAATATGTAGGTACAAAATTCTCCAATATTTAAAAATGAAGCCCCATTGAGATGATCTCAAGCCCCAGATCCATTTAAAAAGGGAGGCTGCAACGTGAAGAGATCCAGTCAATGGAAACTGCACTGCCCGGCAGTGCTGCAGTCTCTCCTTCCCGACAGTCTTCAAGAGTCTGTCTCCCTGTCCCTATCCATCTAAACTAGGGCTGTTGATTAATCGCAGTTAACTCTCACGATTAACTAAAAAAATTTAATCATGGTTAATCGCAGTTTTAATCGCATTGTTAAACAATAGAATACCAATTGTAATTTATTAAATATTTTGGCTTTTTTTACATTTTCATATACATTTTATTCTGTATTGTAATTGAAATCAAAGTGTATATTTTTTATTTTAAATATTTGTACTGTAAAAATGATAAAAACAAAAGAAATAGTATTTTTCAATTCACCTCATACAAGTACCATAGTGCAATCTCTGTCATGAAAGTGCAATTTACGAATGTAGATTTTTTTTTTTGAGGGTACATAACTGCACTCAAAAACAAAGCAATGTAAAATATCAGAGCCTACAAGTCCACTCAGTCCTACTTCTTGTTCAGCCAATCGCTAAGACAAACCAATTTGTTTACATTTACAGGACATAATGCTGCCCTCTTCTTATTTACAATGTCACCTGAAAATGAGAACAGGCATTTGCATGGCACTTTTGTAGCTCGCATTGCAAGGTATTTATGTGCCAGATATGCTAAACGTTCGTATGCCTCTTCATGCTTCGGCCACCATTTCAGAGGACATGCTTCCGTGCTGATGATGCTTGCTAAAAAAAACAATGCATTAATTAAATTTGTGACTGAGCTCCTTGGGGGAGAATTGTATATCCTCTGCTCTATTTCACCCACATTCTGCCATATATTTCATATAATAGCAGTCTCGGATGATGACCCAGCACATGTTGTTTATTTTAAAAACACTTTTACTGCAGATCTGACAAAACGCAAAGAAGGTACCAATGTGAGATCTCTTAGGATAGACACAGCACTCGACCCAAGATTTAAGAATCAGAAGTGCCGTTCAAAATCTGAGAGGGACGAGGTGTGGAACATGCTTTCAGAAGTCTTAAAAGAACAACACTCTGATGTGGAAACTACAGAACCCGAACCACCAAAAAAGAAAATTAACCTTCTGCTGGTGGCATCTGACTCAGATAATGAAAATGAACATGCGCCGGTCCGCTCTGCTTTGGATTGTTATCGAGTAGAACCAGTCATCAGCATGGACGCATGTCCTCTGGAATGGTGGTTGAAGCATGAAGGGACCTATGAATCTTTAGCACATCTGGCACGTAAATATCTTGCGACGCCAGCTACAACAGTGCCATGAGAACGCCTCTTCTCACTTTCAGGTGACATTGTAAGCAAGAAGCAGGCAGTATTATCTTCTGCAAATGTAAACAAACTTGTTTGTCTGAGTGATTGGCTGAACAAGAAGTAGGACTGAGTGGACTTGCAGGCTCTAAAATTTTACATTGTTTTATTTTTGAATGTGTTATTTTTTGTACATAATTCTATATTTGTAAGTTCAACTTTCATGATAAACAGATTGCACTAGAGTACTTGTATTAGGTGAATTGAAAAATACTATTTCTTTTATTTTTTTAAATGCAAATACTTGTAATCAAAAATATAAAGTAATCACTGTACACTTTGTATTCTGTTGTAATTGAAATCAATATATTTGAAAATATAGAAAACATCCAAAAATATTTAAATAAACGGTATTTATTCTCTTATTGTTTAACAGTGTGATTAACCGCACGATTAATCGCTATTTTTTAAATAGAGATTAATTTTATTAACTGCTTGGCAGCCCTAATCTAAACACAGGCTTGGTCAGGCTCCTGCTACCAGCTACTCACCTCCACGTGAATTAAACTGCTTCCCCTTCCACATGCTAGCAGGTGTTTAACCTTGCCCTACGCTTGCAATGCAGTCCATTTTCTCCTATCAGAGCCCTTTCCAATTCCAGCCAACTTTACACACAGATGTCACGTCAGCCCCATTTGCCTGTCTAGATATCACAATATTTTCTTTCCAATTATTTAAGAACACGGCATTTGAGGCAACAGCTCAGACTGTTGGGTCATCAGCTCCAGTATCCTGACTGACAATACCAGGTACTCAGAAGAAGGAGAAACCCATCATGCACTTAGACAGTTTTCTCTGCAGTGAAGCAGGAGATTTGATTTCCCTTAGCTATAAATGTTACTGCTCATAAGATTATCCACAGCCCTTTTTCAGTCCAGCCACAGTACCGGACATTCTACCTCTGGCAATACTGAATTCAGCTCTAGTTCCTGGGGTGTCTAAGTACAAAGAGAAGTTTCCCCTTTATAATCAGCCTGTTTCTCCTGGAATACAGGTATCACCTCCTGACAGTAGATGGAAAAACAACAATATAATGGATGGACATAACACAACCAAACAAGGAGGGAAGAATTACATCTAATGGCTGAAATAAAGGAATAGGAGTTAGGACACTTGGGTTCTATTCCCTGCTCTGTCAATGACTCTCTGTGTGACCTTGGGCAAGTCAGTTAAACTCTATTGTCTCCATTTAGCTATCAATACAACAGGGGTAACAACCTTCACACCACCACCTCCCTGAGAGGTATGGAAGTCAATGTTTGTAAAGTGCTTTGGCATCCTGGCATGATAGGTGCTAGAGAAGGGTAAAGGATTTTTAGAGAGGAACATTTCCTGGAAATATTAGTAAGTTCAGTCTTTGTTAGAATCAACTGGGCAAGGAGAATTTGTGGGTTAATTCAGCCGCTGATCTAAGATATCTTCCCCTTCTCCTTGCTGCAGCCAATCACATCCAATCACTCACATTTAATCTCCCACGGATGGAATTGCATTCTAACAGCTTATACTGATTGGCTGCATCAGATGAGTAAATGTTTATACCCCATCAGATCCTTACTCTGAAACCAGGGGAGAACTCAGACTAAAAAAGGTTTCAGAGTAACAGCCGTGTTAGTCTGTATTCGCAAAAAGAAAAGGAGTACTTGTGGCACCTTAGAGACTAACCAATTTATTTGAGCATAAGCTTTCGTGAGCTACAGCTCACTTCATCCGATGAAGTGAGCTGTAGCTCACGAAAGCTTATGCTCAAATAAATTGGTTAGTCTCTAAGGTGCCACAAGTACTCCTTTTCTTTAGACTAAAAAAGCTAGATGCATAGGGTGGAGAAGGGTGAAACAAATTTTGAATGACAATACGGAAGCTGAAAATTCCTCTCCCTTGTCTAGAGATGGAGGGCAGACAGCGGGAATTGATATCAAAGTCGCCTTCCATCCCTACAGGGAGACGTATTAGCTGATTACATAATAAAACTAACTGCATGGTGCTTCCAAGTACTACTGCAGAGACAAAGACCTTCCCTTTAATGCCACCAGAGATTACAGCAATCAAAGAGGAGAGGAAACAAGGGGAGGGATTGTGGGTGAGGTTCTGCGCAGAGGAAAATGCCGCAAACAACAGTCTCTTTCCTAAATGCATTGTAAATCCCATCTGATTTCAAAGTCTGCTGTAAAAACTATCTTGCATTAAAATGATTTTAATGCTGGATGAATGAGGTAGAGTGACTCAGATCCTGAGGCGGGTGGGAGGAACTGTCCAGAGGAATCCAGACCATGAAAGCACTTTGGGAACAGACCGAAGGGAACATGCCTGACAGATTTGCTAACCCACTTTTTATTCCTAAAGGGAC
This sequence comes from Chelonia mydas, assembly GCF_015237465.2. Lineage (NCBI taxonomy): Eukaryota > Metazoa > Chordata > Testudines > Cheloniidae > Chelonia > Chelonia mydas. The sequence continues at coordinate 342,543,191 of NC_057849.1, forward strand.
ACCAATGTGCTTTTCTAAATCTGACTGATTATAAAACCTTCCTGGAAGCTTGAAAACAACAGGTCATTTCTTTCTGGGCCCTTGTATTGACGAACACGGATTCCCTACAACCTTCGCACCAGGTTGCTGATGGAGCACTACCCACACAATTCTGTGGCTCCTTTTATGTTCTGGAGGGCAATAGCATCCTCAAGTAAGTTAACAGTTTTAGAAACAGGGTTTGCAGGTTAATTTGTGCTCCCCCTTCAGGCTGGTTGACTCCATAGCAACAAAGCTAAATGCACCATTAGTGAAAGTTGCTATTGTTTTTTCCATTGTGTTCTTTGACAATAGAATGGTGATGTTTTAGATCATAAAGAACATTCCTAACCAATTATTTCAAGGTAGGTCAAATATGAGGCAACTATTAAAGGAGCTGCATTAGGTATGGAACAGACCAAAAGACAACGGCCATCACTTTGCAACCTGGTAATCCACTACTTTTTCCTTTGGCATTTATAATATTTAAAATAGTCCAATCCTTTAAAGCTGCATTTCCTTATAACTGAACACATGCCACACAGTTCTTAGGTGCAGACAGGTAAACATAACTTCAATTGCATTATCAAGTCTTTTTAATAACTAATGCCTTTCATCCCTGAATTTGGTCAGCAATGCTTTGTTTACCTTGGCAGCTGAGCAAAGGCATAACAAGACCATGGGACAGTTACATGTGGCTAGTTAGTATTAGCTACAAATGCTGATATTTGCCTAGGACAGAGGGACTCTGATTAGGGTCTCTAGGCACTCTGATAATATTAATAACCACTACCACAGCAACAATTGTGGTTGGCTAATTATAGTAGACACCACTCAGAACAGGCACTCAGATACTGTGAGGTGTACCACAGAAAGGCCTATAAAGAAAGCAAGCAACAGCCTGAACTGTGCTATGAAGAAAACAGGAAGAGCAGGGATGCATTCACTAGCGTGAAAGGTGCCACCAAAGCACATACACAGCATCATAGTGACAATTCTCCAGCAGCCAAAGAGGAGCATGTGAAAAAGTCCCACAGACGGCAAGGAAACCCTGGAGGGTAGCACCTTGCAGTCAACTCTTAGCCAAATTCCGCGGCCACCTCAAATTCCAAGGCCAACAAAGACCTTTTGAAAAGGTAAGAGGTGTAACGTGGTTCATGACGCTCCATAGTGGTGAAGCCTTCCTTACAGCAAAAAAGCCCAACATCCCAGGTAACTTTCCCTTGGGGAATCAACACTACCTTCTTGCTAAGCAAAACTCCTGGTTTGTTACAGCTCATATTGGGACTTTCTCCCTTTGTTTCTCGTACAGGTTGGGTTTGTTCTGACTCATCCCATCAGTCAGGACTTGAGGGTTTAAGTGGAAAACAAAATGAAATCCAATTAAATATCTGTCTGCTCTTACCATTAGCATCCTGGACTCCAGTAAGCGCTCCCACGGCTGCTGCAGTTTCACCAGACAGGACGATTTGCCCTCCCCCTTGAAGGGTGGCTTCTGCAAGCGTGGCGACAGCATGGGCAGCTGCTTCACTGCAGGCGGAAGGGACAAGAAAAAGAATGATTAGAAAAAGAGAGCAACTCAGCTCTGATGTGTTTGGCTTTAACCAAGTGCCACAGACGGAGATCACACACGCCAGGGTGGCGAGAGCTCTCACCAGGCCAAAGGAACTGAAATGATTGTGTAGTGAACAACCTTAGAGTGGAAAAGGGGTGAGGAATGGACTAGATGAAATTGTCTAGATGAAAGGACTATAAGGTGGGTCACAGGCGCCAACTTCCTCTTTACCCGGGGGGGGGTGCTCAACCCCTGCTCCGCTCAGGCCCGCCCCCAACTCCACCCCTTCCTCGAAGCCCTCACCCCTCCTCCGCCCCCAGTCCTGTCCCTGCTCTGCCCCCAACACTCCTCTTCCCATCCCCTCCCCTGAGCATGCCCCATCCCTGCTCCTCCCCAACCCTCCCAGCTCCTCCTGCATGTCCTGAACAGCTGTTCTGCGGCCTGCAGGAGGCACTGGAAGGGAGGGGGAGGAGTTGACTGGCAGGGCTGCCAGCGGGCAGGAGGCACTGGGGCGGGAGGGGGAGAGCTTGGCTGACAGTGGGTGCTAAGCATCCATTACTTTTTTTCAGTGGGTATTCCAGGGATGGAGTGTATGCTCATAAAATCTGTGGATGGCACAAAGCTGGGAGTGGTTGCTAGTAATCTGGAGGACAGGATTAGAATTCAAAATGACCTTGGACAAATTGGAGAATTGGTATGAAATCAACAGGATGAAATTCAATAAAGACAAGTGCAAAGTACTATACTTAGGAAATAAAAATCAAATGCACAACTACAAAATGGGGAATAAGTCGCTAGGCAGTTGTATAGTTGAAAACGATCTTGGGTTTATAGTAGATCACAAATTGAATATGAGCCAATGATGTGATGCAGTTCCAAAATTGTTATATGTAAGACATGGGAGGTAATTGTCCTGCTCTACTCAACATGGGTGAGATTTCAGCTGGGCTACTGTGTCCAGTTCTAGGTGCCACAATTTGAGAAAAATGTGGACAAACTGGACAGAGTCCAGAGGAGAGCAACAAAAAAGAAAAGAAGTTTAGAAAACCTGACCTATTAAGGTTAACAAGTTAACTAAAACTGGGCATGTTTAGTCTTGAGAAAAGAAGACTGGCGGGGGTGGAGGGGCACGCTGATAACAGTCTTCAAATATGTTCAGGGCTGTTATAAAGAGGACTGTGCTCAATTGTTCGCAATGTCCACTGAAGGTAGAAATCTATCAGGTTAATGTGCAGCAAGGGAGCTTTAGGTTAGATATTAGGAAAAATTTCCTAACTATAAGTAAGGGTAGTTAAGCTCTGAAACAGGCTGCCAAGGAAGGTTGTGGAATCTCTGTTATTTGAGGTTTTTCAGAACAGGTTAGCGAAATACCTGTCATGGATGGTCTAGGTCTACTTGGTCCTGCCTCAGCACAGGGGGCTGGATTAGATGACCTCTCAAGGCCCCCTCCAACCCTACCTCTCTAAGATTCTATAACATGACCCAATTGGCCCTTCCCATCTTTAATTTCCCCTATTCTAAAATCCCTCTTAAAGCACATGCAGTTTCCTTAATAGCATTTGCAAGGGACTTTTGAAAAGCCCAGGTAAGTTATAGCGAGTGGTTTTCCTTTACGCACTACTTTGTGGACACACAAAAAATTCTAACAAACTGGAGAGGCAGGATCTTCCTGTACAGAAACCACACTAGTTTTTCCCCATTAAAACACAATTTCCTTCGTGTTTTGTAATTCTACCTTTAATAATTGTTTCAACCAATTCACCTTACCGTGAAGTAAGGCTCACTGGTCAGTTATTCCCATGATCTCTTCAGCTCCTTTTATCCAAGGCCAAACGTTTGCTACCCTCCAGCCCTGTGGTTTAATAGTTCACTTTAAGGAGAGATTAGCAGCAAAGTGACCTGTTGCTATTCATGTTTGGTCCAGAAACTCTTCTTTAGATAGCTGAATATCTGACAGTGCCTCACCTTAATTATCTGAAAAAGCAGATATGTCTTCTGCAGTGAAGATCAATGTAAAGAAATCATTTAGCTTCCCTGGGATCTTCCTTAATTGCTCCATGGTAGTCCAAATCAACCTACCCCTTTTCTTGCATGCTGCCTATGAGTTATTTGTTTTTATGGCCTTCTCTCTTGACCTTTTTAATTTCCATCATAGATTTTATGCTCCTTCCAGCTGACTTGGTTTGGGCTGGATTTTCACTTCTAAACTATGTCTGTTTGGCACACAAAACCTCCCGTTGCTATTTGACCATACAATTTTGTTTTCTTGCCTTCTCGCTTCCTTTTGCCTAGGAAGTATGCTACACCTCTTGAGAATCTGCACTGGTATAAAGACATTTATAGCGTGGGAAGACCAGCTCCAATAACAGACTTCACTTGCTGGAGCCGCCCAGCCTCCCAGCCATGAGAAGCACTTATTTAAATCCACTTTCAAGGGCAATTTAGCATCCCAATGAACTGTGAAGGCTGCATCACTGAATATAATAATAGTGCTTTGCTATACAAATGCTCTTTCCGTTTATGTTGATCTCCCCAAATGTTTATCTATTAACTCAAATGGCTGTACATTGAGCTTGCACCCATTTACATGCACTCCCCCTCATCCTCTCTTGCTGGAAGTTGCTCCTCTGCTTCCCATCCCTAAACCGATTACAGAGATTGCCTCTTTTGTCACAGCTGCACACATCTGCTCTTTGCAATGACACCACTCAACCAGGTACCCCTAGAGACACCATTCCAGCACCCAATGGAGCGATGGCAGCTTTGTGCTAAAATTAGGTAGATACCTTCCAAAAGCTGGTAATAGTTGCCAGCTCTTAAGGACTGGGGTGTCCTCGAGGCCTAGTGACAGCCCTACAGTGACAGGTGGGAGACCTCAGCTCACTGCCAGGACAGCTGAAGGAAGTGGTGGTGGTGAAGGAGGGTTATGCTCCTTGAGTCAATCCAGAACAAGACTTCTGGCCAATTAATGAATAGTATTGTGGGGCTGTGCAAAGTAAAGGGGTGGGTAAGACTTCAGGGCCTACATGAATCACACCTCTAGCCCCTGAGGAAAATAAATCAGTATATTCCCACCCTCTAATATACTTCACAACTGCTGCCAAAGTCAACATCTCAACACTTCTATGAGTTTCTGCAGGTAGCCATATTCTCCCCTGTAGGTGATAAACATTTGAGTCAGCTCAGCTGCACTGCAGCTTGTTAACAAGACCTCCTGAGGCACCATTACTCTGCTGCCATCAGAAAGCAACATGCACTGTCACAGCAGAAGGGCCTGGGCTTTGTATTTTCCCCAAAGTGCACACTGTTCCTACATCTATCTAAAGCAGCCAAAATGTTTACTAAACACCTCACCTCACATTTTGAGGCTCTTGTTGCAGGTTCCCTCACTCCCTCCTGAAATACAAAGCTGGCTAAAGGAGAGGCATTGCAGGGACCCCTGGGGATTTCTATGAGAGTTAAAGGAAGAACAGTTATTTCTACTAAGGATTCTGATTTTCAGAAGTTAATTCTGTTATTTAATTTCCATCTGCCTAAGAGTGTCTCTACAGTGGGATGTGGGTGTGAGAAGGAGACAAATTATACATGACTAGGCTTGGCAAAATTCAATGTTTAGTTTTAATTGTTTTGATGGATTATATCAATGCGTATTTTTTTCAGATTTTTATTGATCTACATATTGAAAACCGCTCCTGATACAGAGATGTGTTAGGCAGTGGAATAATCTACAAAAATGGTCAAAACCCTAGCCTTTGAGTCATTTAAAAGTACACCAGAGAAAGTTCTTGCGATTACTACTGTAAGTGGCCACCCTACAGGCGGGGAAGGGTAGACTGTGTGAGAGTAGGCCTTCTCTACAATGTTATGAATACTTTGCGCAGGGCGGGAGGGGGGGTTGTCAGTCATTTTTCATATCAACCCCTGAAAAGAGTTAAGTGATTTTACAGACAGCAACTCTATCAGTAGATAAAATTAATCAATATAACATAGTGGTATACATGACCATGTTCCAAAAGATACCTGAATCTGGATCCCAGTCCTGGCCTCTTGCTGGGAGTAATGCAGAGGCATTGCATTCAGCCTATGAGAAGAATGCATTTCAAGTGACTCAGCAGCAACCTCTCCCATTGATTAAAGTGTGGCACTGTTTGGTACCAAAGAGGGAGAGATGGGATCAGGGTGGGGAGGAGAGGAGAGAGTGATCTGCTTGACACACCCGGGAAATAGTTCTGGGCTAGTCCTGGATCCTGCTGCAACAGAAACGTGGAATCAGTTTGTGGAATGCAGCTGGTACGAAGGTGGCTGTTTTAACAAGTGGTCTGTAGAAGAGGCTCCTGGAGCCCTCCATTAACATTCCATGCTTTGCTCTTCTCCTGGCAGGATCAACCCCTGTTCAGTAAACAGACTCCAAGAATGAGGAGGCTGAGTGCAAAAGCAAAGCACAAATATAAGATAAACCAGGTAGGAAAACCCAGGTTGGGTTCAGGCAATGAGCAATAATACCCCTGGTCTTTGGATCCTTTTCCCTCTCCTTGTGCTTGGGACAGTCTCCCTCTTCTCACTCAGATCCCTTTCTCAACAGAGGCTTTCAAAACGTCTTTCAAAATGACCTCTGCAAGGTTCCTATCTCAGCCTCAGAACAGCACTCCATACCCTCTGTCAAAACGTTGTTCTGCAAATAACCAAACATAGGGCTCATTTTGAGCCAAGAGCTCTCCACGCAGGAGGAGAAATCGTTACTCAGGCAGTTTATTTCAGCTTCCCTGCTCCAGAACCAAACACAGCTTCAACAACTAGCCTGGAAGAGAGATTCTGATTTCAGGTCGGAGGAGACCATACTACCACCCACCTGGTTAAATCAACATCATCCCTTTAACAGAGGGGCCCTCAATAATGTTGACAGAGAGATGGAGCTGCTTATTTAACAGGTGCTACAAGCACATTATAGCTCTTATCTCCTGTAAGTGGACCCTCAATGGACAAACAGGATGTATAGAGAGGGATGGTACCTAAACGTACCTTCCCTAACAGCACATTTCCATTTCTGTGAGCTTCCTCATATTACAATGGGACACTAGGAAATGATCTATGAATGCTTTGTCATGGATGGTTTGGGAATTCTCTATGGAAAAATCTCTCTGAAAGATCCCAGACAACGTTCTTCCAAATGTATCACTGGCTTCTGTGCTGCCCTCATCGTGACAGATAGCAAACCTGGCAGAAAGGACTCCCCCTTTCAGTGACCTTACCCCATTTAGTCCCCATAGCTCCTCTCACATGTACCTGTTCAGCGCCATGGTAACGGTTGCTCCTTGTTGCATCTCTTGAGATGCTGCCACTGCTGCTTCTGCCAGCGATGCCACCGCCTGCGTGGCCTCCGAAGCCTGCGTCGTCTGGATAGTCATCTCACCCCCCTGTAGCGTTGCCCAGTTCTGCTCCACCTAGTTGGGTGAAGAGAGAAAGAGAAAAGTTCAGCTTCCCTGAACACTTTCCCACAGCTGGGTGGCTACTTCTTAAAAGGAGGAAGTCAAACACTTTCAAGATGTCTTTGAAAAATCCTACATGCTTTGATTCTTCTGTACAAAGCATCCTGAAAGCACCTCTGTTGGAAAAAGAGGTCCCTTGGGAGCAATTTAGAAACCGAGCTACAGGGAACATTTTGGAAACCATCCAATCATTTCTCATTCACTATCAAGGTGTTGACTCCTGATCGACCCATGATGCCAGCCTCCATCGCCTACCTGTGAACTTTCAAACACATGCATTCGTGATTTCTCCCGTACTGCCCCTCTAAAGACATAGAAACTACCTCATTACCCTCCAAATCCCTCCTTTGCTGTGATGCCTACAGATGATGTGCCTACTATTTTTAAATTATTTGTATGCCCGAAGTGTCTAGGATCCCTAGTCATGGACCGGGACACCATCGTCCCAGGTGCTATATAAACACAGAACAAAATGTGGTTTTATTATTTTCTTGTACTTCCTCATTTGTCTGCCCATATCCATCCGTTTTCTCCTATATTATACTTAGAGCGTAAGCTCTTTGGGACTGTCTTTTTGTTCTGTGTTTACACAGTGCTGAGGACAATGGGGTCTGGTCCAGGACTAGGGATCTTATGAAGAATACAAATAATAAATAATAGTCACATTTGGAAACAGTTCTGTTCATGTCTTTTAATTATTTCAATCTCTCTCTCTCTCTCTCTTAACTAAAGACATGTACATACATACAGGTTCTTGTGCTTGCCACCGAGTTCACCTTCTCCTAGCTAATCATTCTCCACCCCACTCTATACTCCTCCAATTGGGACCTCATGTGTATCAACGACTGTGTGGTCACAAACAGGATGTGAGCATCAGGAACAAAAGATCATCGAATCAGAGGATGAAGGTTCTTCAACCTTCAAAGAGCTGTGGACCGTTTTGTAAGAGAAAATTCCACTCACAGACTCATCCCCGGTCCCAACTGCGTAAGTCCTTTTATTGGCTGGTGCTCAAATGTTTCATTCAACGGACCATCAGGAAGGGCACCACAGACCATTGTTACGGTATATGGAAAGAGACGATATCTACTAGATCGGACCCAATCCATCCCACCGAGGCAAGGTTTTTTCTTCCAGTCTGTAGTATCCTCTTACCCATTGTGCCAGAGGTGAGGGGCTAAAGCAGAGTGTCAGGTTGTTATCTATATACAATATATATGTTAGCAAGCTCTCTAGCCATTGTCAGTTGTCATTTCCCTTGAGGGATCATATCTGAGCAAGAGTTCAATGAGAGATCTGTAGGACGACGGGGTGGCCACATGGATTAGTCCCAGGAGACGGTTCTATGCACAAAGGGTGGAGTGGAAGAAGGTGCAAAGATGATGCGGGGGTGGTGGAGGTGTGGCAAGGGAACAAACGGATGATGATGGCTAGCCCTTCTGGTGGAGTAGCGAGAGCTGCTCGATCAGATTCCAAAACAGGCACAGAGAGAAGACCCTGAAGGTGATGCGAAGAAGCTTGAATTTGATGTGGTGGAGAAAGGAAGGTCCGTGGAAGGATTCAATGTGGCAGGGGAGAAGTGAGGTGTTCAGGCAACAAGGAAGCAAGCGCAAGCTAATTTTAACAGCTGTATTTTGTGTGGCCCTGCATCACTCATCCTTCCAGTCATCGGGGAAGCCAGAGGAGAAGTGGTTACAGTACCAGGAAGGAAGATGAAGGGACGGCTGAAAGTTTAACGTCCGTATACAGAGGCAAAAAAGGGCTGGGTCTTAGAAATGGTGTAGGAGAAGCCGCAGCAAGATTTGTATGTCACCCCGAGAGGTGTGGGGCAAGGGAGAGGGAGGAGTCAGAGAGGAGTCCACCCCGGGTGGCAGGGCTGGTGGCCGGGAGGAAGAGGGCATTACCAGTGAAGAAAGGGAGGGAAAACAAAAGTGTTCAGTTCTGGTCACATCAAGCTCAAGTTGATGCTCAGACATATGGAAAGAGAGGTCATAAACCAGGTTGAGGTGAGGGACTGGATGTAGGGAGTTTGGTCAGCAGCAGAGGGTGAGAAGAGTTGTGAGAAGGTGTAAAGATGACAGGAGAAGCCAGGAGAGCAGATGAGGGGTGCAGAGAGAGAGAGAGAGAGAGAAAGAACAGGCTAAAGATGGAGCCCTATGAGACCCTAACAGAAAAGGGGAGAGGGAAGAATCACCATCCCCGCTGAAAAAACAACTAGAGGATGTGGGAGGAGAAGCAGAAGAGGATGGAGTCACAAAAGCTGAAGGTAGATTTCAAGGAGATGAATGAGTGAGCCAAAAAGCAGCCGTAGTTGAGGAGGATGAGGATGGAGTAGATATTTGGCCAGAAAGATGCCATTAGATATCTGTGTGAGAGAATAGTTTCATGGGAGAGGATCAAGGGTGGAGATGGAGGAACTCGAAGGCAACGGTTGTAGACTGTATTTGAGTTTGAACGTGAAAGGAAGATGAGGTATAAGTTAGAAAGGCAGATGGCGTCAAGGATTTTTTCTTTTTTAGGCATGAAGAGACCAGAATAGGCTTGTATTGTGAGGGAAGGAAGCCAGATGAGAATTAGAAGAGGAGGGTAAGGACGAGGCAGGAGGAGAGATTAGATGAAAGCAGGTAAGAAACCCGTGTGTTGGTAATGGAGAGGAGGAGCGTGTACTGGGGATGAGAGGAAGGTAGCATTGGGTCTCATCAAACTTCTCTTCGAAAAAGTCAGCAGCATCTTATGTTGGAGGGCACAGGAGAGGGACCAGAAGGCAGCAAATGATCAGCTGCAATTGCTGACCTCTGAGTTAGCAAAGCAGGAAAAAGTAATGAAGCTTGACCAGGAAGAGTGGAGAACCGAAGGAGGAGAGAATAAATCTGTAGCGAAGGAAGCCTGCATGGCAGCGAGACTTTTTACAGGGTGTTCATGGGCAGCGGCACAGAAATGGATGAGGCAGATGGTGGGCATGAACACGGGTTGGAAGTTGTTGGAACAGACTTTACTGTTAGTGAGAGGTGCAAAGGAGTGGAGGAGTGAGAGAGAGTGGAGTGGGGGGATTCAGCTGAGTCAACAAAAGATAGGGGGAAGAGAGAGGGAGAAGCTGAAAGTGGTAGAAGTGTCATTGACATCAGTGGACTGTAGGTCATGGCTGGGCTGCGGGGGAGAGGCAGGAGACAAGTGTGCAGTGTTGAAGGAGATGAAGTGATGGTCCAAGAAAGGGGGAACTTGATGATGAAAAGCTCAGAGCAGAAGCAGTGTGTGGTGAAGAGGTCAAGGGAGTGGCCATTTTGGTGAACTGGAACACTGATCCGCAGTGAAGGTTACACAAAGGGGAGAGAGAACGACAAGGGAAGTGGCTACGGATCAGATGGGGCATCAATGCAGAAGCAGAGGTCACCGAAAATGAGGTAGAAGAAATTGCAATGAGAGAGAGCGACAGCCAGGAGTCAAAATGGGAGAGGAAGGAGGATGAGAGGGAGTCAGGAGGATGGTAGAGAAGAAAAAAAGAGGAGACGAGCCAGAGGGATTGTTGGTCTCAGGGAGCGTGGTGGCAAGGAGGGAGAGAGAAGCATAATACTCTCACCATTTCCTCTAGGCACACCAAGGGACAAGGTGTGTGCAAGAAGTGAGAAGCGTGCATGAGAAAGTGGCTACAGAGGCAGCGTTGGAAGTGGAGGGGTGTGTGTAATCCAGGTTTCTTTAAGTGCCCAGAGACCAAGCGAGCGAGAGATGAAGAGACTGTGGATGACAGAGATCTTCTTTTTGAGACAGAACAGGTATTCCAGAAAGAAGGAGCAGGGTCAAGGTAGATCACGTTGTCCTGCCTACCAGCCTTGACAAAGAAAAATGCTAATATCTCCAGACACTGATAGTAACTTCCGGAAAGGGAGAAAGGTTTCTGCCACATCAGCCAGGACAGGAATGGAGTGTGAAGTGCTAGTATGGACTGGGAGGGGAACCCCAGGTAAGAACACAGACACTTGGATTACAAGAGGTCCACCACCAAACTACAGTTTGTCTACATGAGAAAAGTTTTACCTATTTAATAAATCGGTTACAACTTTGTGTTGACAAGGGTGAGATTTTCAAAGACAAGCTTCTAACTCTTATGGAAAGTCAATGAAGTTTGGCATCTAATGGCCATTTGTGCATTTGAAAATCTTCCCCAAGGCCTAAAGATAAAGATAACAGGTCCTAAAAACCCTCTAGTGAATATGAAGTACTTTTCAAGGCCAGAGCCCCAAACAAACAGCTTGCTTCTATTTGTTTTTTCAGCTACAAATGCTCTTTAATACAGAACAAAGCTGTTTTGTGCTGCCACCTATTGCCATGAAAACCTTATCCTTACGGAGCAGAATAGGTGGACCATTCCACTCCAACACAAGGATGGTACTTCATCCGGAAACCTAGGCACGTGTCCAAAAGGGAGGACAACAACTTGCAGTGAAACAGCAGTCTCTTTGACTTAAGGGGGGAGGGGGGGGAGTTGGGGGCAGAGGGAACCGAGGAAGGCAATTCCAGTACCTTTCTGAGTTACAGGGATGATCTTTGTACAAAATGCATTTTGTTTCTCAATTTAAGAAAATTATGTAGGTTGTTTGGGGGGTTTTTTGCACTGTAAATTTAAGTGTTTCCTCTTTAAAAGCTTGGGTTTGGCATGATCAAGCCCTCAGTGGGAAATGCAGCTTTGCCAACTTTGAAAAATCAGGTTGACAAATATATAAATGAGTAAAAACGAATGTACTGTACAGTACTTTCCTTAACATTTATACAACTGTGCATTTATACAGTGCCCTTTATCAGAGGAAAGTGCAAGCCAATTACACATTAAGTCAGTCTCATTAACCCTTGGAGGTGCTGCAGAGAAATGTTCCCATTGTACCCATAGGGAAATTGAGGCAAAGAGAAGTTAAGTGGCTTGCCCAAGGCCACACTGCATTCTGTTCCTGGCTCTGACTCGGAAAGTCCTAAACCTTAATCCCCCTGCCGTAACCACATGACTGGTGCTCTCGGCTCAAGGGTTATCCAGACAAGCACATGAATGAGTATGTCTGGAGAGCTGCATACAGAATACATACATCTGCTATTATTCCAATGGACACTATGACTGAGATTTACATGTACAAAACTTAGGAAATTCAGCACTTACGGTCTCCTAGTAATTGTGCGTGCATACACACACCCCAAGTCACAATTACCACAACATTGCATTTTCTGACTTTGACCCATGTAAAATATCAATGACAATGTTGCATTGATATTGATTGCAGCTTTTAACATGACAGCGTGTGGCAGTAGGCTTTTGCACTCCCAGTAAACACTTAAGTGTGAAAAATGCAAGTGTGTCAGCAATGTCCATTAGATACACACAACCACAGGGTGTGCTGCGTACTTGAGAAACAAACACGACCCACACATCCTTACCTCTCCATCAGTTACCGCGGAGTAATTGACTTGTGCAACGGTAACTGTGGTAGGCAACTCGGAGGCATCGGCCAGAGTGGCAACTGTAGCACCTGTACCAACCTGCAAAATACCACCATAAAACAGTAGTCAAAATGCAGCTCCTGCCATCATTGTTCCCCTCAGGAATCCATAGTTACATCTCAGCTAAAGGGACACCCAAGTACATTAGACCCCAGATCACCTAAAGGGAAAACTGAAGAACAGAGTGTCCCGCACTGATCACTATTAATGCCCAGCACTTACCATACATAGGGTATTGCTTTTCAAAGCATTTTACAAACATGAATTCATCCTTAGCAGCCCTGTAAGGTATATCCCCATTTAACAGATGGGAAAACAGAGGCAAAGAGGTTTATAGCCTGCTTCTAAGAAGCACTGAGCACTCAAACCCCGAAAAAGATGAATGGGAGCGTGGGTGCTCAGCATCTTGAAAAGGAGGCCATAAGTGAGCAGTGAAAGCCAAAGAGAGAGTCTGCAGCAGCAAGCTGGGCCAACTCGCCGCAGCTCAGAAAGCAAATCTTTCTCTGTGTGTGGGGGGCGGGGGGGGAGAGAAGAGGTAGTAAAGTTGCCATCTTATGTGCCATACTATGGCCATGTCTACACCACAGGGACTACAGTGACACAGCTACAACGCCCTTGCTTTGCTGGCATAACCCTGTAGAGCAGATGCAGCCTGCAGTGACAGAAGGGGTTTTCCTGTCACTGTAGGAACACCATCTCCCCAGGTGATGGTAGCTAGATCAATGGAAGCATTCTTCTGTTGACCTAAACTGCATCTACACCAGAGGTTAGGATGGCATAGCTACAGCACTCAGGGGTGTGGATTTTTCACACCCCTGACAGCCGCAGCTATGCCAACCTAAGTTTTAGGTGCAGACCAAGCCTAAGCTTTTGTTTAAAAATACTCCAATCCCTAGTCCTCACAGCTATGAGCATAGCCATCAAAACATGAAACAAGCATCAACCAATGCAGTGATGTGTACCTGCAGACAGCTTGAAACAACAGCACTGAGAGGTGTTTGCAGCCCCATTCATTTTAATGGGTGTTAACCTTGACAGCTAATAAGACTATAAATGTCAACACTTAATTATTGCAACTGTTGATAAAAGCACACATGGAAACAAGAGGGATGAGTCAGCTGAGGTCAGTTGTGTGTGTTTTGCTTTAAGACTCTTATATAAGAAAGACATGCACAATTTACTGTAAATGGCATCTTGTTTCAACATCTCAAGTGGGTGGAGTTGGTTTAAGCATGGGTGGTGGGTACCACTACTTCAAGTACTATGAACACTGCCTAAACTCCTAAAGTATTGTGCAGAAAATCCGGTCTTGTTTTTGTTGCAGGGGTCAGATAGCCGTATGTGAAATGATACTCCGGAAAAGTTGTTTGTTGGAGAGGAGATATGCGTAATACAATATCTGGAGTCAGCATGAAAGAAGCAGTCTATGCCTCAGTTCCCTCTCCGTAAAATGGACATAACCAGGGTGTTATAAGGATGAATGTATTGCTCTTTCCATTGTGAGGTTAACTCACATACGATGGTAATGGAGGCCACATAAGTACCTAAGATAGACAGACTTGAGATTCCTGAAACATACAGGTTAAGCCAACAGCCAAAGGTGCATAGTTAAAAACTTCTGCCAGACATGGCCACTCAATACAGTGTGTGTGAAGGGACAAGTGGGCTCTGCTCACCTGGATAAGGGAGACAGTGCCATCAGGGTTACTGAAGGTCTGTACCACCGTCTGTGATGGGACCAGATGCGCTATACTATGCGTAGCTGCGGTCTGCTGCTGTGTCTGTTGATCCTCAAAGGCATAGAGTAGGTCTTCACGCCCATGCTGTTTGTAGCAGTTCTTCACAATAGTCCGCAATGCCTGGGTCCAGGACACCTAACAGGGAAAAAGAAAACAGTAACATTAAAAGAACCGTGCAAAGCAGCATTTCCATTCAGCAATTCCCCCTGCATTCATTCCCCTGGGATCTGAACCATGTAAATCTTTAGTTGGCTTTTTTCAGGGCTATTTTTTAATCAGTATTTTTTTTCAAAATAAAAACAAAATCCTCCCAGAAAACACCCAGCCCCCTCCATACCTCCAAGCCCCACGGTTCATGAGCCACCCTACAGAAGCAAGCCAGCATGTGTACAGCCTGCATCCACGTGCCACTTTACAGAACAAGTCCGTATGATCATGGGATGGAGGAGATCTCTCTAGTGAAATGGGTCTGTTTCAAACTGTGAGGGAGCTTAACTAGGAGTGAAAAAAACAAAACCTTTAAAAAAAGATGATCAAGCAAAGGGTGGCCTCTGATACCATAAATCCTGGCTCAACCAGGCCGCCCCCGGCAAGGGACAGCTGCAATCTGTGCAAGGATTTGATCCTGAGATTCACAACATTTGTAATGTCCCTTTGTGATGGTTGGGTAGACAGGTATCTCCCACTCCTCCTTAGCTCCCTGCAACATCCTGACATAGCTGACGTGTCCCTTTTTCTGTCTGCACTCTCTCATCCTTTTCACATTTCCTCTTTCTCCCCACTCACCCCTGATTGCCCCACCATCCCTGTTCTCTCACTTAAAGGAAGGGCACACACTGCTCTGCTTGGTGAGGTGGGGTGACAACCCCTGCTTGCTCTCTGTGGGCCTGGGATGTGTGCTGTCTAGCAGCTGAACTGCGTGTTTGGGAGAACAGAGACACAGCTTGGGCCAGCGAGCCACTTCTTAAGCTTGTATTCATGAGCTGCTACTGTGGCCAGATGGATTAGGAGTTGCCCCCAACTCCTGTGGTGGGTAAGGAGAAGAGAGGTAAGGTTAAAAATACCAGAGTGCAAATTAGCAATAGGGAGTCAGAGTGGATCCAGGATTACGCCTCTTTCACCACCTTCACTGCTCTCCTCTGCCCGTTGCACCCCTAGGATTAAGCTGGGGATCAACCCTCCAGGGTGGGAACAAAGGGGCAGATGGATGGTTGTCATGTGGAACATCCAGCCAAGATATGGAAATGGGGAGGAAGAGCTATCCCATATGATTTGGGCACAAACTTTTAAACATGGCATGGAACCAGGGAAGTTTATGACCTACCTGTTCTTTCCGTCACACAAGAGGGAGCTCATAACATCACAACCCACTCCCAAACTCCAGTGACTGCCCTGAAGGGTTAGTAACAATACAACACACACCCTCTGTTTCTGCTCCTCTGTACGGACGTCACTGCGAACGTTTGCCCATGGAATATCCTCAGGCCACCAAATGGGTTTGCAGCTTTCCTTCCCCCAGCCCGGCTTCCCACGACCTGTTGAGTACTTCAGCATTTCGGGGATGAATGCTCGCAGCTGTGCCTGAAACCAACAGCACAAGAGGGTTAAAACTGGAAATCCCACTTTCTTTGGGGGGTTTAAAGTTAGTTTTATAAATTACTAGATTCGGTTTCCACCTGGAAATGATCAGACTAAAACTACTCACTGGAACAGCCCTGAGCACACCTGAAAGCATGTGATGAATCCCTCTTCACCTCATCCCCAGTCAGAGTTGTAAAACAGCTCACTGTTAGGTCGTGGGATAGCGACAGACATAAGTCAGCCAATTAGAATAATAAAAGTAACACACCCTATATTACTGCAACGTTAAGGTTCATATACTACAGTGATGAGAACCAGCCAGCCCAGTTAAAATCCACGAGGAAATGCAAAGCTAATGCTCTAACAGCAACTTGAATGTAGCTGTTCTGCATATCTTGTATGGTATACATTGTACAGGGGTGTCACAAAGACAGCAGGGATTCAACAAGCCCTGCTATCAAATATCACCCATAGGAGAAGTCACAGCAGGAACAGGAGGCATTCCCCCATTGCTAGAACTGCTGGACAGCTCTGTGTAAGAAGGTTCTTTTTTTCATGCTCCATCTGAAAAAAAAAATCATCTCTGAATGATTTTCCATAAGAAAACATCTTTTGTCAAAGAAAGAGAGGAGGAGATGCGTCAGGCTGATGTTTTCGAGAACATTATGGGAAAGGGTAAAGAGTGGGATGATGATGTTTCAGCTGAGATAAAAGCATTACTATCATGAGAAAATATTTTGAGAGAGATCTGCAGACCAGAAAACACCACAAAGACATATTAACAAGAACATGACTTACTACTAGCATTATCATGAATTCTGCACATCTAGCAGTATGTTTTTGATCATATTAATTATTATTATTTATATTACCACCGTAGGACCTAGACCCCACTGTGCAGGGTGCTGTACAAACACAGAACAAAAAGACAGTCCCTACCCCAGAGAGCTTGCAATTTAAGTAATGCTGATCACTGTGACACCCACGTGTCAGATGTTTCTCAGAGAAACAGGCTAATTTAAGACTAGAACATTCTTCCTCCCTCTTTCCCCCACCCCACATAACCTTGGGTGACTCTGGTGGCAAACCATTTGAACTTCGCTCTCACGGTTGCCACCAGAATTCCTGGATGCAACTAGTCTTGTACTACCTGGGGGCTGAGGATCCTGCAGCACCAGCCCTAAGAGCCTGCAGTACTAGGAAGCTCAGGGAAGAGGAATCATTTGCTGCTGGTTACAGTCATGACAAGAATTCCAATTAGCAACAGAGACATTGTTTACCCCACTAAACAACTATCAAGTAGTTCCAATTCTCTGTCACAAGAGCATGGGCCTCTTCCAAATGCGCTGCTGCCTGCATGACCTCAGACACACCAGTCTATGTATTAGGCACCTCAGCATCAAACTGCAAGCTAACAGAAGGGAACATGTTTGCAAGTCAGCTGACCTGTAAGTTCCCTTTTCAGGGTATTTTAAGCAATTGCATCTCAAAGTCGCTTGTAACTGCATCCTAAACCCTTCAAACAACATCCTGCACCAACACCAGAGAGAGGGGAGTACTTCAGACTGACAGGACACTGTGAAAGGAAGGTGACTTACCTTACTGTAATGGAGTTCTTCGAGATGTACGTTCCCTATGAGTATTCACTGTGGGTGTGCATGCACTCCAAGGACCTGAGACCAGAAGATTATTCTCTAACAGCGTTTGTTGCGCCGCGCCTGCACCCTGAACCTCCTCATACTCCAAAGCAAAGGCATACAGGATGGCGGGGACAGACTGCCTCTCTAGTTCCAAC
The DNA here is from genome assembly GCF_015237465.2 of Chelonia mydas. NCBI lineage: Eukaryota > Metazoa > Chordata > Testudines > Cheloniidae > Chelonia > Chelonia mydas. The sequence goes on from NC_057849.1 coordinate 342,560,846, forward strand.
TCTACCGCAAATCAACTCAGAAGGATCCGAAGCAGAGGGGAAGGAGGAGGGTCATGGAGTACCCATGGGGACCACATATCTTGAAGAACTTCAGTCACCATAAGGTAAGTAATATTCCTTTCTTCGAGTGCTTGTCCTCACAAGTATTCACCATGGGTGATTCACAAGAAGTGCTCATGGAGAAGGAAGGTGCAAGGGACCCATGCTGCACCATGGGTCCCAGGACCACTGTGCCAAAGGATGCATCTGCTGAAGAAGCCTGGGCGTAGTGCCTAGTAAAGGTGTGCAAAGAGCCCCACTGTCACCACTCTACAGATTTGTACCAGAGGTATGCCTTGAAAAGAAACTACAGAGGCAGCATGTGCTCTAGTCGACTGTGCCCTCACACCCTGAGGAGGAGTTTCCATCAGTTCATAACATAGCAGAATGCAGCCTGAAATCCATTTTGAGAGCCTGTGTGATCAAATTGCCTCCCCTTTCATCTGCTCATTGAAGGAGATGAATTGTTTCTGGGATTTTTGAAAGCGCTTCGTCCTCTGCAGGTAGAAAGCCAAAGCTCTATGAACATCCAGAGAATGAAGTGTCCTGTCCTCCTTGGTGGCATGAGATTTTGGGTAGAATACTGGTATAGGGATAGACAGATTAAGGTGGAATTCAGAGGGAACTTTTGGGATGGGTTTGGGGTGTAACCTTAGGGACATTTTATGCTTATGGAATACTGTGTAGGGAGGGCCTACATAAGAGCTGCAAACTTCCCTACTCTCCTAGTGGAAGTGATTGCCATTAGAAAGGCTACTTTGATGGATCGATGGAGAAGGATGCAGGATGCCAAGAACTTAAGTGGCGGATTCATAAATGCTGACAGCACTAAATTAAAGGTCCCAATTAGGAGTTGGCACCAATACTGGAGGAAAGGTTCTGACAAGACCTCTCAGAAATTTCACGTTTGTAGGATGGGTGAATATTCAGCAGTTGCCTACGAGAGGATGGAAAGAGTTGGCTGTTGTGTGTGTACCTGGCAGCAATTTAATGGACAAACCTGAAGACTTTAGGAAGAGATGGTCCAAGATGATAGGAATGTAAGAGTCCAATGGAGGTATCTGGCAGCGTTAGCACCAGATGGAGAATCTCTTCATTTGGCAGCACAGAATTTTCTTGCAGAAGCCTTTCTGCTGTTGCTGAGGATGAACTGGACTTCCTTGGAGCACGACCTCTCTCATTGCCCATCCAAATACCAGGTTGTAAGGTGGAGAGAAGCTGGGCTGGGATAGACGGTTTTGCTTTTGTCTCAAGTCAGAAGGTTTGGCAACTATTTTAAGTGGATACATGGGTGCGTGGACATCTGGAGGATTCTGATGAACCAAAACTGTCTCACTCACCAAGGAGCCAATATGAGCCACTGCCCATTTGTCCTGCTTTACCTTGTTCAGGACTCGTGGTTACAGTGGGATGGATGGGAAAGTATACCTTAATGGCACTGACCACGTAACGAGAAATGCGTCTCCTCTGGAATTGTGCCCTTGAGCAGCAACGGAGTCACAAGCTGGACACTTCTTGTTTACCTGGGGTACAAAGAGGTCCCTGCCTAGAGAGTCCTGCTGCTGGAAGATGTTCTGTACCACTGAGTTTTGCTGTTCCCACTTGTGGTATCTGTGGAAGTGACTACCGAGGCTGTTTACTAAGGTGTTCATTATTCCAGGAAGGTGCACCGTTGAAAGTGAGATATGATGTCAGATACTCCAATTCTGGAGCTTGACTGCCTTTATGTAAAGAGGGGCGGATCCTGCTCCTCCCTACTTCTTTATGTAGAACACCATCGTCATGATGTTCAACGTGACTGGAACGTGATGGAAATGTATGAATGGCGGAAACCTTTGCAACTCTTGTGCACGCTCAAAGTTCAAGCAGATTGCCACTTGGTTGTCCAGGTATATTTTCCAACCCAGTAATGAAGGGTCCATAAGTAGCTTCTTTGTGGGTGGAAGGGGAACGAAGGGAACCCCTACACACAGATATCTTGTTTTCTCACCAGGCAAGAGAAGACAGAAAGCTCTGAGGGAACGTGACACACTTGTCTGTTCAGAGCTTAAACCATGTGTAGTCACACCTGAAGGCGATGACTATGGAGCCTTGTGAAGGATGTTACATAGGTGCAGGCGGCCCTGTGGCCTAGAAGAACCAGAGAGGAGCGAGCTGTCAGCTGGGGGCTCAGTTGGAGTTGGGCAAGGTGGTCCCTGTTCTGAGGTAAGTAAGTTTTGACTGAAGTTGAGTCCATAGTCACTTCAATATATTCTATAATCTGCTTTGGGGTTAAAGTGGACTTTTCTGGGCTCACTTGAAGCCCTAAGGATTGTGCAAGACTGAGTACGAGCATACTGTCAATTGAACTCCCTAAGATGGCCATCCCATGAGCAACAAGTTGTCAAGGTAGGTGGATGTTGGGTTGCAATGCAGGTCCATCACTGCCACTAAGAGCATCTTTGTGAGTGTTCTCAGGGCTGTCGAGAGACCAAAAGGACGGACTCTGCACTGGTAATGCTCTAGGCCCACCATCAAGGTTAGAAACTGCCTGTGAGCCAGGTGAATGGTCTCTGTGTGTATATAATGTCTTCTGCAGTTTCCACGATATGCTATGCATCCGATGAAGTGAGCTGTAGCTCACGAAAGCTCATGCTCAAATAAACTGGTTAGTCTCTAAGGTGCCACAAGTACTCCTTTTCTTTTTACGAATACAGACTAACACGGCTGTTACTCTGAAACCTAATGAAAACAGGCATCCTTTTAAATCAGGAACTGCAAACCAGTCACTTTTGTTGAGGGATGGGATTACAGAAGCCAAGATGGTCATCTTGAATCTCCAACAACCGAAGGAGACATTCAGTTGCCTGAGATCCAGGATGGGTCTCCATCCACCCTTCTTGGGAATGAGGAAGCATCCCAAACAGAAACCCTTCCCCCTGCAATGAGGGACTGGCTCTCCAGCTTAAGCTGAAGACGCGAGTCTCTCCCTCCTGTCTGAGAAGCCTCTTGTGAGAGGCATCCGTGAAGAGGAATGTGGGAAGGGTTGGTGTAGGAATGGAAAGAAATTCTATTGTGTACATGATCTCCGAGACCTAAATTTCTGAAGTAATATGTTGCCGGGTTGGGAAGGAATAGAACAGGTGGCCACCAAAGTGAGTGGGGGGTGTCTGGCTGCGTGGAGATTGGTTGGCGGCTCTCAAATGTCCTGTCGAAACGGCTTCTTGGCAGGGGATGTGGATGAGGAGGAACCGATGGCAGGGCTTTCTGCCTGCTGTGCTGTAGCCTCTGGAGTCTCCTGGGCAATGTTCCCTCTAATTTTTGACAGGCCGTGTGCGCAAAAAATTTCTTCTGTGCCAATTTTTGAAGCAGAGTTCAAAATTCGTGCGCGATGAGGCAAATGCGCACAAGCAAGTAAAATGCTTATACATTTAAAAAGTTATAATTTACAATTTGTGATAATAGTTTTACACCATGTCGTTTTTAAATACTTAGAAAAAGGAAATTTAACCATTCTTCATGAAGCAGAAGTTAGTTTTAAGCATTACACTTTATGATCCTTTTTATAGACAATCACGAGCATATATCAAGCACATATTAATAATGATCATCATCAGTCCATAGGCTTCTGCCCGTCGGTGTCCACTTTCACCTTTCATTCTATACACGTCTGAAAAGATTTTGATAAACATATAATAAAGACAATTTAAGAAGTATGCCATTATATCAATTTACATGGGTTTTCAGATAGAGACATCATAAGTAAAAAAAGAAAAACAAGAGTTTGTGTTTTAAATTTAAAATTTTCCTAAAAAATATCAATAAATGATTATCAGCCAAGAATAAGATATGTAATTACAAATGCATTTTAATTTCCTTATTGGTCGAAATGTCAAAGAGTGCTAAACTAACCTTACTGTTTTTCCCTGCAATCTTTTTAATTTGCCCATTCAATATAAACTCTGTCCAGATCTATCAGTCCTCCATCCAGCTGGTAACTCTTAATACACATCAGCATGTCCAAATGATCTACTTGTAAACGATTCCGTAGTTTGTTTTTTAGAGAGTTCATTAAGCTAAAGCCAAGCTCACAGTCTGCACTTGATGCTCGGAATGTTCCTCCAATATCCATCAACTTTGCAAGATCCTGAAACTGTTCATTCTGGTGAGCAAATGTCACCATATCCGGGAAATTTAAAACCAATTGGCTTTTGAGCCTTTCGGCTACTGCAAACTTGAAGTCATTCTACTGACTGTCTATAACAATCTCTTCAGCAAGAAAGTCTCTGTATTTTGAACATAGGGATTTGACCTGATGAATTCCAAAATTGAAGTCACACGTAACTATTGCTGCACAATCAAAAGCGGACCACTCCTGGACTTCATCCTCTGGAAACCTGTCTGCCAAATGTGCACACAAGATGTTTATGAAAGTTATTATGGAATTGGTACCAATTTCATTATTTTCTTGAGAGCTCATATCTAAGAGAGACTTAACTTTGTCACTCCATAAGACTGAATCTCCAAGGTACTGTCTCCTGATCTTGTTCAGTTTACCTCAGAGAAGGTGAAATGCTTCAAGAGGTGTAAGGTCCCGCTTCTGGAGCAGCGGGGATAGTGAAGCCAGCTCCAACAAAACATCATTCAAAACTTCTAATGTTATTCGATATTCCATGGTATTCAGCTTTTTGTGGCAGTATTTAGAAACTGGATTAGTATCTTTGTCTTGCTCAAAATATTCCAGAAGAGGATTATAGTTGAGAATAATTGCTTGAAGTGCAAAGTGCCTAGATAACCAGTGCACTTTATTGAGTGGGCTGAAAGCCACTGACTCACATTCAGAAGCATCCACTATTTCCTGAAATTTGCATTTTCTCCTGGATGACCGACAGAACACCATGTAGACAGTTCTCATTAGGGTTTCAATGTCTCTTATCAGCTTGACCTCTTTCCATGCATCGGAAATCCCCAAGTCTTCCCGGTGTACAACGCAATGTTGTTGGACTAAGTGTGGAATATCACGTTTCAGCTGAGCCGCCACGCCTTACTTGTGAGTAGGGTCCTAGACTTCCTTCAGTGAGATCTGTAAAGCCACCACAATCCTCTTCAGGAGGTCCTGGAGCTATTTATAATCCTCAGACAGCAAAGGTAAGGCTGGCACCACCACCTCCTCAGGAGACAAGAATGAGCCACCGGCGGAAGAGAGGGTTCTTGCTGGTTGGGCTGCTCCTGATCCTTACAGTGGATCCAGGGGCTGATACTCTTCCCCACAAAGTGATCTCTGCTGGCATTCTTGCTCCCATCTTCTGTAGCCAGGGGGTCTAAAGTAAGGATCCCAAGAACCCTAACAGGGACATGGTGTGGGGTCATATGGGTATGGAAGTTGTCCCAGTAGGGTGCCACTCGTCCCAGGGCTGAAGATATGTCTTGTGGAGGTAACAGAGTGCAAATGAGGCTCTGGAACCCCTATCAGGGCTAATGGCGCAACTCGGGACTGTCAGAATGACCGGTGCATCAATCCTGCCAGAGGAATACGAGTCATTGGAATCTATGGGCGAAGTGGACAGAACTGCCTGTCTAGTGGTGCCACAGCAAGTGGCTGGCATGCATGAGTGGTACACTGTCGGTTCTGGCAGCTCGATACCACAGTGGAAGGGACCAGTGAGTGGCCAGTGTAGGTACCTCTCTGGAGATTACCGGATCTGAGAGTAGCGGTGACTCTGGGTCAGTATAAACCTCTAGGTTCCTCAAGAATAGCGTAGCTGGGTCCAGCAGAAGAGCAAGAGGGGCTTCTGTGCATAGATGGAGCCGACAGCACAGGCTTGGGATGGAAGGTAGGTGTTGGTACCATTAAGTTCCTTCTCTGCTTGTGGTATGAAATCACTGGTGCAGAGACCGACTATCCTCTCCTCTCCTTCGCTGATGATGGAGCTGGACCTGTCCCTCACGTAGGCAGCAGTCTATGGGCATGCCTGACTCTCGGTACGGCTGATACCCGCACACACTCCCCGGGAGATGCAGACACCTGTACCGGGGCACTGAGTCTCGCCTGACTTAGAGGGGGTAGGGTAGGCAGACCTGTTCTTAGAGGGTTTAGATGGGGATTTCTCCCATTTCTCATGAGGGTGCTTTCCTTTACCCTCTTCCCATTCATGCATGCTAGAGTCTTTAGATCTGGACTTTTATGATCTGGGAAGTGCTGGGTCCAGAGAGGTGCTGGTGGATGGATCCTGGCAACATATATGGGGGTCAGAAGCCACTGGGTCAAGCTGTGGCCTCATAGAAAGCTCCCCACATGCCTAAGCCGAAATTCTTGAGATTGCCATGCACAAGGTGGGAAGGAACAACAAATCTCGCACTCAGATGGAATATGAGATTCTCCAAGGCAGTACAGGCAGGAGGAGTGGGGATCACTGACCAGGAAAACCCAGAGGCAGGCCACATAGGACTTAAAGCCCAGGATTTGGGGCATAATGAGTAACCCAAACGGTGCAGATGAGCAAGAAGGAAGAACACCTCCTAACCCAAACACTAATCTAACTAGCTACACTGCTAAACTAACTACACTAAAATAAAACTATTTACAATAATCCCCGAATAGACAGCAGGAACACCAGCCAAGCTGCGGGCACTGTGGAATTCCATCTCAGACCACAAGTGGTAGAATGGAACTGGAGAGGTGGTCGGTCCGTGCCGCTCCTTATGCGCTTCGTTTGGAGCACGACACTGTGCAGGCGCGGACCGATGGACATTGCTAGTGAAGAAACTTCCGGTCTGAGGCACGTGCACCCACAGCGAATATCCCTCGGGACCAGCACTCAAAGTAGTGCCCTCCCCACAAATTCCGTATTAAGCCCAGGGCAATACATACCACCTGCATTTCTATAACTACTTTCATCTCAAGGTGACTACCCCCAAGGTAGAAATGGGGAAAGTGAGGCCCAGAGAGGTTAAATGATTTGCTCAAGGTCACGCAGGGAGTCGCTAGCAGACACACCCAGGTCTCCTCCCTCCCACCCCAAGCCCTGCCCTCTAGAACGCTGCCTGCTGTGTGGCCTAACCTTTCTGTGCCACAGCCTCCCCATCGACAAAACAGGGGCCACGCCCATGCTGTGAAGTGTTCTGAGATGCTTGGGCAAGAAGCATTATCGCAACACTAATTATTAAAAAATCACGAGCGTGAATGGAATTTCATTGTCAAAAGCTCCTTCCCCAAACTCCAAGCTGCAAGCTGTGCTCCTTGTTACCAGATGGAGTCATTACTGGTCCTCAGGAGTTCAGAGACTCAAGGCCTTGTTAAGGAGGGTTCGCCTCTAATCCGCCAGGGAAACAATCAACAGCAGCGGCACAGCATTATAACCTGCTCGAGCGCGAGGGCCTCTCTAATTAGCATCACAACAAGCACTGCCCCCCTCATCCCACCTGCTCACAAAAGCCTAAAATGGGCTACCGTTCTGAGATGCAGAGCCCCGTCTCGCCGAAGTGTGCAGCATCTGGGAGGGAATCAGCACAGTATGCTGAACTCGGAGCCCTCAAACCCTCACAAACCCCACCACCACCACACAAAAAGGGAAACCCTGGCAAAATCAAGTCACTTATAAAAATAAAGATTCATTCCGATCTCCTCAGTCCGTCAGCTTGGAAAAGAGCTCGCGTGAGCGACAAGGCAAGGTCTGTACACGATATTGTTAGAAACGTTTATTGGGTGCCCTTAGCTAGGGCACCTGGGGTCTTCTAAGGACAAACAGTAAGATGAACCCTTAAAGATAATTAGTTAATCCTGATCTTAACTATCCTCAGCCTCCAAAAAACCAAGATGCACCCAACTGCAGAGACACAGAAACACTAGAAGCAACAGGGCAAAGTGCAAGATGCATCGAATAACAGCCAGGCCTGAACTCTGACAGTCTGCTAAGGGAAGCAGCTTCCAGAACAGAGCACCTTCTGTGAAGAACAGCCTTCCAAGGGCCCCCAGAAATTCCCTCTCGGGAGAGCACCAGCCATCTGCAACAGCTGCAATGGGGCATAGGTGGATTAAGCCAAGTCTAAACAATTCATATTCTTGAATCGTACCTGAATGGTGAAGCAGGTGATTGCAGAAGAAGCAGTACCCAGAGTGGAACACGGGGGTTCTGTGATCTTGTGTCCATCCTACCTAACACATGAGAGAGCTGCCTTCTCCAGCAGCAGATTTTAGACTGAATGATCCAATAATATTTTATCTGCAGCAGCAGATTAAAAAATGGGACATCGGCCAAGGCAGGTAGCAACAAATTCACCATAATGAATTGCCTTTTTACAAAGCTCATCTTGCCCTTCTGGAACCCCTTGTCAGGCCTCACCACTGCTGGCACTTCAAACAAGCCAGGCTGGGAGAGAAGTTGGGCCAAATTTAATCATTTGTTGAAGCAAAAATGAGAGACGGGGCCTGATCTCACAGATCTCAATGGGAGCTGAAGGCACCTAGCACCGGACAGGATGGAACCCTGGTAAATGCAGCAGGCTAGCATCCCCCACCACCAGAGGCAAGTCTCTAGGTAATAATATTGTCCCTATCCGTAGCCAGAGGTACAGTGGGAACACTAGGAGTGCTCAGAGCAGAGAAACTCATGCAATATTGTACAGTGGGTCAGAGCTGAGGAGCAGAGATTGGGACAGGAGAGTGGGCAGAACATGGCAGAACACACAGTGCAGAAGAGGCTCAATCAGACCCTTCGATTAACTGACCTCACCCGTTCACAAATTCTTTAATCTTGCATTTTACTCTTACATGAGCCGTCTCCCTCCCCCTCGCTCACCTTGGTCAGGTGAAAAATAAGAAACATAAAGAAATCCGAACTGTTAACCCATTTGCTGAGCTCCTGCACAGCCTGAAGTGTGGTGCACCCTCCAGGCAGGAGAGCGTACAGTATCACCGACCCTTGACGCTCACGACCTCCCATTCCACCTGTAGCAGCACACGAGGTTGAGAAGTCCTCTGAATGCTGCATATAGCGACTTCATTGCACCAGGATGCTGCAAACCAGGCACAAGAACAAACCCTGAGCCTCCAATGTTAGGATGCTTTCTCAATGCTGGCATGCACGGTTACAGGTGTGCTTCAAACCCCCTCCCTCTCCATCATATACTCACCACAATTGACTGACTAATTTCCCCAACATAACTGTTCAGTGCCTAACAGTAAACTGGTTTGGTGCCTAGATGCTGACCCACATCAGTGGAACAAACACCTTTCAATTTCCTTTTTTGGGGGAACTGGGGTGGGGTGGAGTCATCTTTGCATCAAAGTCATACGCAGACGTTAAAACAAAGGAAGGAAGGTCACGTTAAGAGACAAATTTTGCATTCAGGAAGGTGTAAAGCAACATCAAGCAACTTCCTGAGATTTATATATGCAGAGCAGAGTACAAAATACGACTCAGTGTTCACCCACTGCATTCAGATAAAGACATGGATAAGCTACTAGCCATCAAGCTCCTGACTGGGCTGTTCTGAAGTCCTTCGTCAAAATGCCCATTGACTACAATGGGAGATTCCCCTGAGTAAGGGCTTCAGAACCAGACCCCACTGCACACACTTTTCACACACAGCACAGGTGGGCAGTGCTCCCCATCTGCAAATCCATGGAAACACCTTTACTCAACCTACGGAAGGTTTTATTTCCCCCAAGACCTCCAAAGAAGCAAGGCAATTAAAAGGAGGAGAATTATTTTCATCTCCTCTTCAGTGAGCTAAACCTAACACTTCTAACACCTGTCCAATGAGACCTGCAGCTGTTCAAAGCCAAAGCCTCATTTTTCCATTCGTAGTGACGTGCTCCTTAATTGAGATGCCCAATATATATTTTTAAATTTTTCTGCTTTCCTCCAGGCTTTGTAATCTCCAATCACAAACAAGAATTGAAAAAGGCTAAATTCTCATGTTAGCTGATGAAGGCAAACATTGTGAAAAGAATATATTGAGCCATGTAAAAATTATCAGCCATGAACTGAAAAGCTTTATATCTGCTCAGCTGGGCATTCTGGGGATCAAGATTTCTGCTACAATGTTTGAGGGCATCACTAGCCAGGCAAGATGCTTCATTCTTTGCACTGATTTAGGGCTAGTAGTATCTTCCGCTCTCCCAAGTGAGATGCAGAGCCCTGAACAAAGGGCTCACGGCAGAATTGTTGTGCTTTAAAATTACCTATTTATAACTCTTAAGTGCCATTGTGGTCAGAAAAGTGACTCTGAAAATGTGGCACCATTTTAGCCAACATCTCTGCTCCCTGCAGTGTCCAAGTGCTATCTCAGGTTTTACTGAAGTAAGTGTTTACTTCTCTTAGCCCTGCAGGGGCTGTACAGCTATAAGCTAGGGAGACTCCCTCATTAACAAAATGGTCAGCTGTGATCCAAATGTAGCATCTTTGTTAACTTTAACAGGCAGAAAGACCACAGGTGGATTTTCAGATCCCACGGAGAGTTTGTAGCCTGGCAATATTTAATAATACTTTGTCCTTGTGTGGCCCTCTCCCATCCAAGGCTCTCGAAGTATTTTATAAATGTTTAGGACAGTGATGAGCACCTGGCAGCCCACCAGATCATTTTATTTAGCCTGCCACAGCCCAGCTTGGGGCAGGTGATTCAGAGGCACCAGGAAGGGTGTAGGGCGTTGTGCAGGGAGCGCTTCACTTACACGCTATTGCAAGAACCAATGAGCCAGAGCAGGGAGTTGGGACAGTACCGCAGGATAGGAGCTGCTGCGGAGGGATGACTTCAGGGTGGGCTTGTTCTCCAACCTCACCCCCCAGGCCTCACCCCCCTCCACCATTGTATCACAGGCCCAAGGCAGGACCTGACACTCCCCCTGCATTACCCCTTCGGCCTGCCAAAGAGTTTCAGTGGATCGTGTGGCTCTCTACTTCCATTAAGTTGCCCATTCCTGATTTATGAAGTCACCCCCATTTTACAGATGGGAAAGCAGAGACAAGAGCATCAACGTGACCACCTGTCCGCAGACAGATGATCTGCGCACTATCCACAACAAACAGAGAATGGTATTTATTACCTAGTCCTGCCTTGAGTGCTGGGGCCTGAACAAGATGACCTCTCGAGGACCCCTCCAGTCTGACACTTCTATCCGTCTATGGGGATGAGGGTACAAGTGCAAGAGCTACATCTGTCTACAGCTTGGGAGAAATTCAACACCACTGCAATAAAGCTGTTTATACAAACAGTATCATTCCAGCAAGAAAGATATTCCTAATTAGGCAGTTACTTAAGCATGATGGGTACACGAGATCTCAAAATAAGGTGCCTTGTAAGTTACTTTACTGTTGCATCAACAGTTTGCATACTTATTGCCAGAGAATGCTGCTCCAATAGAGAACGCCAGAATACAACTGCTCCACCACTAATAAAAAGAGGAGGGGCAGAGAGATTAGGGAAGGTTAGCAGCAGAGTGCATTGGAGCAGTCAGCAATCCCCTCTGTACACGTACTCCTCATTATTTATACTGCGATAGCAGTGAGTGCCTACTGAACCCTGTTTAGGATCTGGGCCCCCTTGTACAGGGTACTGTACAAACACATAGTAAGAAAGGCCCCTCCCTCTGAAAAGCTAGCAATCTGATTTAGGAAATCATCAACCGTGCTAACAGATCAGCCAAAGGAGCTTTTGCAGAAGGACTCACAAGGTGCCACCTTAACAGCGAATAAGTTCTGAGCTAGAAGACTAAGCACAAAGAACCTGAAATCAAAGTCACATCTCACACATGGCAACACAGAGCAGTCAACACCCCACCTGCCTCGGCCAGACCTGTGCACAGAATAATTGTTTCAAAACCACAGAATTTTCTTAACAGCCAAGGCCACTTCATACCTAGAGGAAACAGAACTGCTTATATTTTAGATTTAACACAAGAAGTTTTTTTTTTAAACAGAAAGTACAGATTAAAGAGCTGAGGTTGTCTAACCATGTTTGGAGAGTTAGGGGGTAAAACTTAAACAACTCTTGAATTTGAAGTGTTGCTCTCATTTCCAACACTAGCATAAAAATTAAATACCTTCCATGTAGAAAATCCATGTGGGCGGTTTACTAGAATGAAAGTTGACATTTTTATATTGTTCTGATGATGAAATGCAACACTAACGGCCATCGAGTTGACTGGACAAAAATTTTTCTTTTTAATAGCAGCTATTTTTATGTGTGCCTACATCCTGCAGCAAAAAAAGGGAAAGCTTCTTGACATTTCTACCTCACTGCAATAGCTGCAAATTGTGGATTTTCTCTAGTCAACCTCATCTCTCTCTAATCTCCTTTCCCTCTGTTCCACTAGCACCAATTTCTTCTCTGTCTCTTCCTCACAATGTCACCACTGTTGAGGTGAAAACCTTCCTCTTCACTGCTCCGACCACTCTCTGCGCCAACTCTTCTCCCGAAGCACTCTGACCTTCTGTTTACATATCACACGATAAACCCATATCTAACTTGCTGACCACCCTCACCCCAAGTCTCACTCACTCATGTTCCTCTCTAAGTTTCTGCCTCCCAGTGCAGAGCTGGGTCTGGGCATTTGCGATTTGTTTTGATAGATCAATCTGCCTAGATGAGCACATGCAGAGCCTTTTACTTAGCTCCTTTACAGAGTGTTTGTCGCACCCTTCCCTCCTCTCCTGTCCCTGCCACCGCCAAGGGAGAGAGGAGATTTACACGATGAAGTGAGCTGTAGCTCACGAAAGCTTATGCTCAAATAAATTGGTTAGTCTCTAAGGTGCCACAAATACACCTTTTCTTTTTATACAAGACTACTGATCCTTCCCCACACAGGGGAAGTTTCCTTCAGAGCCCCCTCCCCTTTTCTCCCAGAGATAGGACCACCAATGCAACACTGCTCAGACAAGGACTGGGTCATGAGAGGACGAGGAGTCTCCCCGACCCCTATTGCAGATGACTCACTGTAACTACCAGGTATTAGCAGCTCACCCCTACCCCGAAGGTGGGAGAGTGGGGTTTGCCCTGGAACATAACTATCAGTGGGTTTCCTTCTGCTTCCACCCACAGCATCAGCGAGAGGAGAAAAACCAAGGCACACAGTTTAAGTCAAGGGGGGAAAACTAAAAGGGGACTCTACTGACAAGTAATAAGCCACCTTCCTGATACAGGTGCAGGACTGACAGCTCCTCCATTCATAGCTGATGGAGCACGACAATGATCCCATGGGGAAAGGTGGGGGAGGAGTCCCAGCAATCTGTGCTCTAGCCCTCACTAGGATTTGTTCAATTTCATATGGAAAGGAGCACCAGTGATAAAGATTCACACCTATTACCTGGCCCACTATGGTCCCACCAGAGAGACAGGATTAAGTGTCCCTTAGGACGCAGGCATACACTCCACTGCAAAATCAACAGGCTTTAAAACGCCTCTTCATTTCTTCTTCCAAGTTTCCACCTTCCTTGGCTGCTTACCTGGGTCATCTTGTCCACCGAGACAGGAATTCCGTCGATGGTTAGGGGTGGCAGCTCGGAGTTAACCTCTTGTGGCGCAGGGGCATGCTCCGCTAGGGCTGACTCCAGGTCTTCCAGGATCATGCTCTTGTACTTGCGCACCTGTGGGGAATCATTAGGCTCAGGTAAACAAGGTAAAGAGCAACAAGAGAGGCAAGGGTGCTAGGTAACCGGAGGAGGGGCTGTTCACCGTCCCCAAGACACTGCAGAACTGAGTGAGCAAACAATGCCACAGCTGGTAGGTAAAAATACCCACTGGCCCCACAGGGCTGCATGAAAGAGAAATGATGAAACTCCAAGTAACACCACCAAGGGGGGGCATGAGAATGCTTTTAATAAAAGTTTGGAAGCAATGGTGCTGTTGCAATCAGGATGATCCCCTCATTTCCTGCAAGGCTCAAGGAAGCTCATTCGAGGCTGGCTGGAATCACTGACAGCCGAGACGATTTTAAACCCTTTCTACTTACCAGCAGAGTCCAGTCCTTCCTGACTGTCCTGGAAATTGGCGGTCTCCAACTATTCCAGGTAATTACTGGTTTGCCAGATTGAGACCTCAGCAGTACCAGCCAGTGACTCCCTGAGGCCCCACCCTCCCACTGCATGTCCAGCCTCAGGTGCACCAGCACGGCTTCCCTCCTACTGAACTGGATACACTCCTCTAACCTAAGACACAATGGAGCCTGGGTTGCTTCAAACCCCAGATCCCACAAGAGTAAGGCCTGGAGCAGCCAAGCTGCATCGTAAGATACAGCACGTCACAGGAAATAGGGCAGGAGATTTGGTGATGTATGTAGCTCAGCACAGAGGCAGATCTGCACGCTCATCTTTCAGGGTTGAGAGGAACTGCAGCAGGGACTACCGGCTGAGGGGTTGCTGGCCAGCCCAAGCACCAGTGGCTAAAGATTAAAGTCCCAGAACTGCTACATATACCAGTGGTTGGGAAATAAATCTGTAAGTAACATCCCGTAATCATAGCTAAACGAGAGCAATGTAACAACACGCACGTCTTTGATCCCAGAAGTCCCACTAAATCCCTTCCCTCCTCCCACCACGCACCTGACCATTCAAGACAGCTATCCATGGTGGTACTGTCAGATCCTTCCCATCTTACCTCAGCCTAGCCCAAAGCTCACTGGTGCGGAGCAATACAGGCTCTAAGCCCTGATCTCATTCCATAGCTCCCCAGGCAAAGTACTCCACATGGTAGACAGAATAGCACTGAATGCAGCCATCTCTAGGGTGAAGGCAGCATCCAGATGCACAATCAGCTCACAGCACAGAAATGGAGAAAGGGGAAATTTTGGTCTATAACACTAAGCTAAACTCCTCTTTTATGAGAAGTGACAGGGATCCTTTAGCATTTAAATGGAGCAGGTGGGATGTTAGTATTAAGGCCTTATCTGAAAGCCCCGATTCGGGAGATTATTCACTATGCCGGGATTTGATCTTGTGGCTCCAGGTGTATGTGTTTTTTAAACCTGAAGCTGACACCACTGACTGGCTCTTTGGAGAACTGTAAGCCAAGATGAAACATGCACAGAAAGCAAACAACTAATCTTAGATCCTTTTCCCCTTCCCAGGGAGACTTACCACATTCTCCAATGGTGCAGCACCAAACACTTTAAAAACAGGATTGGGTTTGGAGGGGGATATGCAAAGAACAATGGCCTGCTGCCCCACTCTGGTGGTATATTCATCTAGTGTGGCGCGGAGCTTCCTGAAACAGGGGAAGAAAACAAGGGGAGGGGAGACGATAAAATTAAGGCCCATTGCAGCCACTGTCCTTCAGATTATAATCCCTCCTCTTGACACTGCCCATTCCAAAAGCAGCTGTGAAAGGAAATCCTGGTGAGTAACAGTGGCCACACAAGCACCCGTTTGCTCCCACGGGCCTGCTATGCTCCCTTTTGCCAGACTACAGCTCAGCTATGGCATTTCTAGTTTTCACAAGGAACATGTTCATGAAAAAGTAAAGCAAAGCAAAGCAGAGAGAGGAAAGAAATGAACATTTATCTCTCAGCAGTGAAGTTAAGGGCACAGAGGATATGCCACATCAGATCAAACCATTGGGCCCATCATGTCTGGGAATCTTGTCTCTAGCAATGACCAACACTCGATGTCTTATAGGATGTCAAGAAAACCTCTATGACGCACTTGACCAATCATGCAACACTGGGGAGAAATTAATCTTCTGACGCCTGTGGATGATCAGTTAACAAAGAGGGAGGAACAAGCTACAGTCATCCACTGACTAACAATACAGAATGTATAGGCAGAGCACTTTGAAATATTTTACAGATAAAAAATCCCACACACACCCCAACTATTTTATGTTCAGCACCCACAACAATGCTGAATAATTCACTGGTACTTCAATCCTGCACAAAACCATAACTGAAGCGGGGTAAGCAAGAAACAGAGACATTGCAACAGCTGGCTAAGGGAAATGTGTATATTCAGCCACCTGTTATATCAGTGAGTTCCTTTGGGATGGTCCCTCCATGGGGAAACACTCATACTTACCACTTCTTTCCTTGTATTAACATTTAAATGATGTGAGAGAATTGACAAGAAAATGGCAGTGACTTTGCTAGAGCGGATCGTAGAAAGTTTATATAGGGGAGGAAGAGCAGTTCTCACCATGTAAGTTGCCACTTTATGCGACATTAAGGTTATCAATTCAAATGGGCATTTTTGAGCCCCCTTCAGCAGTGAATGTACTGCTGAAAGCTGTCATCACGTGACACCATACAGAAGCTCCAGTGTCAGAGACAATGCACCAGCTCCCATCTGGCTCGCACACCGATTTAAGTGGACAAACATTGACTATTTAACTATTTTGACAAAATGGCAAAATTCTTCTGATTGTCAAACTGACAGAATGCGTGGAACTGACATGCTTTGCCAGTGTTCTACCCAAGTCATTTGTGGCAGAAAAGGGAAGAAAGAGCTGATGCCCCTATAATGAAGTTTCACCCAGGACATTTTTATTGAAAATACCCAGTATGTGACGCACTCTGCTATGTGCCACCTCAGCTGTGCTAGAAGAGGGAGTGCAAGGACAAGCGTTAGCTCATTTCCATCTTGTGGAACTATTGGGAAGACTTGTGAGAGGCCCCATTCAATAATACAATAAAAATACTGAATAAAGATGCATCCCTCGTGATGGTGGTGAATGGTTTATACCATTCCAGAGCTGGGATATTGCAGCTCCAGTGGTTCTCAAGATAATGGCTTTAGCAGTAGTTAAGAATTTAAATGGAAAAAAGCAAGATGGTAATTAGGATGACGTGGACTAAATTTCTGATCAGACAGGAATAGAAATAAATAGTGAATACTATCAGAATGGTGACTCCAGTCTCTGTGGGTCACACTACCATATTAAAGCAGAGAACAGCTGCAATCTGATCCATTTTTGCAAATTAAGTGCAGCCCTCAGGTTCCATGCAAATTGCCAAAGATGCCCTCAGCTGAGCAATATGTGGCCAGTCCCTGATCCCTCAACAACAAAGGGGTTTTGGAAAGGCACAAACAGAAATGGACATGGTTGTTAGCATGCAGAAGCCACAGGCAGCTGCAATAGAGGTCCTTACCGTAATAAACGTGTCTGCTGCCTCTTGCGGATGGATGGGTTGGACTCAAACACATGAGGTCGCTTTCGTTTTTTACCTGTTGCCACGGCGGCAGCTGCTGCCATTCCCACCGGGCCTGGAACCAAACCACAAATGGTGAATCAGCGCACAATCTATTAACTGTACAAGATAGAGAAGTGACCATTATGCCAACTGGAACAAGTTCTGAAGGGCTCAGGTAATACAAATAAATAAATAAATAAATAAATAATGGGGCTTTTACCCTCATCTGGACCAAAGTAGCCAGAATTCATTGCAAAACACTAAAACTTCCTTCCCCGCAGGGATCAGAGGGATATTTCAAGAAACTCTGTCCATGTTGTTAGGCCTAAAGTTAGGCCTCCAGTGAACACTGCATATTTCATTTCACAGAATTCTCCTCCCAATTATGTAATTACTATTCGGGATTGTTTGTCGTCTTCCCCCAGCTACAAAAATAACCCAAGTGCTGCAGTCAGTGGGGCCACTGGATAATCAGGGTGCTAAAGGAACACACAAAGAAAACTAGGCCATTGTGGAGAAGCTAAATGAATACTTTGCATCTGTCTTCACTGCAAAGGATATGGGGGAGATTCCCACACCTCAGCCAATCTTTTAAGGTGACAAACCTGAGGAACTGTCCCAGATTGAAATGTCCCTAGAGGAGGTTTGGGAACAAATTAATAAATTACACAATAATAAGCATGGATCCTACTTTTCCGTGATACAAAAACAAAATTCCCCAATAAAAATAAAAATCCACATTTTCCTGCGATTAAAATGAAATGCTGAACTTTAGTTCCCCTAGCCACACTATATATAGGTATCAGTTGAACTAGGGTGACCATGCGTCCTGTTTTGGCTGGGACAGTCCCCTTTTTAAGCCCTGTCCTGAACGTCCCAACTTTTTTGGCAAAACTGGGCTTTTGTCCTGTTTGCAAATGGGACAAATGCCCAGTTTTGCCAAAAGAAAGTGGGACATGCACCCTACAGGGGGCTCAGAGGAATGTTGGAGAGGGGGACGGGGGAGGTGATGCCAGATGCTGGGGCTCAGGCTGTTGGCTTCGGTGGCTCAGGCCAGCCCCACATGGTGTCCCGTTTTCACTTTGGGAAACATGGTCATCCTAACTTTCAATAAAATGTAGTTAATAGTTAATATATGTTCTTATTTTTTCACAAAATGTAAAACTAAAGATTCTCTGTAAAAAAAGCAAATTCCACGTAATTCCATGGCAAACGGATTTCTAGGATTCCTGGTAATAAGTCACCAGGACCAGATGATATTCACCCAAGAGTTCTGATGGAACTTAAATATGAAACTGCAGAATTACTACCTGTGGTATGTAACCTATGGCTTAAATCAACCTCTGTACCAGATGACTGGAGGACAGCTACTGTAACGTCAATTTTTTTAAAAGGCTCCAGACACGACCCTGGCAATTATAGGCCAGTAAGCCTAACTTCAGTACCAGGCAAATTGGTTGAAACTATAATAAAGAACAGAATTATCAGACACATCAGTGAACACAATATGGTTGGGGAAGAGTCAACATAGCTTTTGTAAAGGGAAACCATTCCTCACCAATCTATTAGAATTCATTGAGGGGGTCAACAAACATGTGGACAATGGTGATCCAGTGGATATAGTGTACTTGGACTTTCAGAAAGCCATTGACAGGGTCCCTCACAAAAGCCTCTTAAGCAAAGTAAGCAGTCATGGGATGAGAGCGAAGGCCCTGTCATGGATCAAAAAACTGATGGATGAAAAAATAGGAAACAAAGGATAGGGATACATGGCCAGTTTTCAGAATGCAGAGAGGTAAATAGCGGGGTCCCCCAAGTATCTGTACTGGGACCAGTGCTGTTCAACATATTCATAAATGATCTGGAAAAAGGGCTAAACAGGGAGGTGGCAAAGTTTGCAGGCAATACTAAAGAACTCAAGATAATTAAGTCCAAAGCTGGTCACAAAGAGCTACAAAAGGATCTCACTCAACTGGGTGACTGGGCAACAAAATGGCAGCTAAAATTCAATGTTGACTAATGCACATTGGAAAACATAATCCCAACTATACATACAAAATGATGAGAATTAGCTGTTACTAATCAAGAAAGAGATTTGAGTCACCGTGGATAGTTCTCTGAAAACATCCGCTCAATGTGCAACGGCAATCAAAAAGCGAACAGAATGTTAGGAACCATTAGGAAAAGGATAGAAAAGACAGAAAATATCATGTTACTAAATAAATCCATGGTACGCCCACAACTTGAATACTGTGTGCAGTTCTGGTTGCCGCATCTCACAAAAGATAAATTAGAATTGGAAAAAGTAGAGAGAAGGGCAATAAAAATGACTGAGGTATACGAAGAGAGATTAAAAAGACAGCGACTGTCCAGCTGAGAAAAGAGATGACTAAGGGAGGATAGGATAGAAGTCTATAAAATCATGACTGGTGTGGAGAAAGTGAATAGGGAAGTGTTATTAACCCTTCACATAACACAAGAACCAGGGATCATCTAATGAAATTAATAGGCAGCAGGTTTAAAACAAACAAAAAGAAGTACTTCTTCAAACAACACACAGTCAACCTGTGGAACTCATTGCCAGGGGATGTTGTGAAGGCCAAAAGTATAACTGGGTTAAAAAAAGAATGGGATAAATTCATGGAGGATAGGTCCATCAATGGCTATTAGCCAAGAGGAGTCAGGGATGCAACCCCATGCGTTGGGTATCCCTAAGTCTCTGACTGCCAGAAGCTGGGACAGGACAACAGGGGATGGATCACTCAATGATTGCCTGTTCTGTTCATTACCTCTAGGGCACCCGACACCGGCCACTGTCAGAAGACAGGATACTAAGCTAGATGGACAATTGGGCTGACCCAATAGGGCTATTTTTATGCTCTTAAAAGAGAGAATTTAAACAGAGTAAAACCTAGGAGGACCCCTACAAAAAACCACAGTACTGGAGAACATACTCTAGCCAGGAATAATCCTGCACTAGGACTAGGGAAGAAATGAACTGGTCAACATAAAAGGGATTTTCTATCTTTAACGTCTACAATTCAAATCCAGGTTATTAGATTTCTCTGTGACTGAGGAGTTGGCTCAAGGGAATCACACCACATGCACCTGTGTTTGGCTACTGCAAGTACAGTAGAACCTCAGAATTACAAACATCAGAGTTATAAACTGACTGGTCAACCACAAACCTATTTTGGAACCGGAAGTATGCTATTAGGCAGCAGGATAGATGCGAGACGCCGCCCCCCAAAAAAAGCAAATACAGGACAGTACTGTGTTAAAAAAACTACTAAAAAAATAAAGGGAAATTTAAAAAAAAAAGATTTGACAAGGTAAAGATACTGTTTCTGTGCTTGTTTCATGTAAATGAAGATGGTTAAAAGCAGCATTTTTCTTCCGCATAGTAAAGTTTCAAAGCTGTATTAAGTCAATGTTCAGTTGTAAACATTTGAAAGAACCACCATAACGTTTTGTTCAGAGTTACAAACATTTCAGAGTTACCAGGTGTTCGTAACTCTGAGGTTCCACTGTACTGAAATGTACGCAAATCCAGCTGACTCACATAAACTATAATGATCAAGGTGCAGAACATCCCTTAGCGATTACTGACCCGCTGAGGGAGGGGAGGTAAAAGCTTGACATACAAGCAGTGGCCATTAACACCAGGAAATGCCCTGCCCTAAGATTATTGCAATTATAAAATGAAAATGAAAAAAAAAGTCACAGACACAGAATCATAGGACTGGAAGGAACCTTGAGAGGTCATTTAGCCTAGTCCCCTGCACTCATGGCAGGATTAAGTATTATTGTATGGGTGATGCAGTTAGCACCGTTCTGCACAAGGGTATTGTTAACCTATTTGGCAACAACCCTTTAAAATAAACCCCTGCTGAAGCTGCTTTAAGCATTACTGTTGAAAGCATTATGAACAGTAAAAATCTTCTGATGCGGCACCAACATCACTGCAGGATGGACATTGCTTTATGCTCTCCAGCTCCGGGCCCTCCACTTGACAGGCCACAGTAATGCCCCGGTAATAGTGATCTGCAGAGCAGCAGGGAAGCACCAAAACGCAGAGTTAAAATTAAAACTTTCAAAAGCAAACTTCAAAACCAGATTTCCTGCAGCAAGCAGCTTGGCCCTCTGCACACTGAACTCAGGGAAGGGGCAGTTTTCTCCGTTTTTGTTAATAGTCTGGAGGAATGAGGACAGGGCTTGGAGTCAGGAAGCCCTGGGCTCTGATTCTGGCTCCATTAATGACTTGCTATTTGACTCTTGAACAAGTCACAACCTCTGCGCCTCAGTTTCCCCATATGCAAAATGGAAATACTTCATAACTGGTTTTACAAGGGTGTTGCAAAACTCAATTAGCTTACGGTTATAAAACTCTTTGAACATGAATTGCTACAGACATATTAAGCGTCATATTATTGGTGACCCCAGACTAGTGCCATGTGCATTTAATGGGAAGAACAAAATTCAAATCTCAGCTATTGCTTCTCATCTCTGCCAAGCCTGTGAAGAATGGGCAGATTATGGAGGGGCTGACCAGCACTCCTGAGGTAGTCTGCTGTTGCTGGTTAATTGGGTAGTCACATTAACTAAGACAAAGAAAATCCAGCCCAGGCCCTCCACAAGTGGAATCAGAACAATACATAGGCTTTGTACTGGAAAGTGTAAGATGACATACAAGACCCACATGACATTGCAGACTGGATTACCAGCCCACTGAATTTCACATGACATGACCTGATAACACCAACCTATAGTAGGGGTAGGCATCACTTGTGTGGTGTTAGGGCAAGCTGGTGAGTGAGGGAAGGCAAAAGTTAAACAGAAAGGACAAAGGCAACTTTAGCAAGTTGTGTGACCTTCCAATTCTATTCTAAATTCATTATGACTCTTAATCTCTACGGAGAGACAGGGCTGGAGATCAGAAACAGAACAGCCGTCTTCGGAGTCTATCAATTCTTATTGCTAGGCTGCCCTCTGGTGGCCAGTCCTAGAATTTTATAGCATGCACTTAATTAAAAGCTCTGCCGAAGATGGGACATTGAGAAATCCAGGAGAAGGAAGAATTTGGTTTATTTTTTTTCCATTTGTTTGGTTTTGAATAACTGTTACTGTGACCCCGCAGCTTGAGGACACTGAAGGAGAAGTGAGATGTCAGGAGGGATCTAATGGTGACTTTGCTTACCAGAATTAGGAGGTAACTCCATGCACTGGACAGACATTATTTATAAAAAGAAGAACAGGAGTACTTGAGGCACCTTAGAGACTAACAAATTTATTAGAGCATAAGCTTTCATGAGCTACAAAAAGCTTAGGCTCTAATACATTTGTTAGTCTCTAAGGTGCCACAAGTCCTCCTGTTCCTTTTGCGGATACAGACGAACACGGCTGCTACTCTGTAACCAGCCATTATTTAGTATTTGTACTATTATTTTTTTATTTGTGGCCCAGGACTCCACAGTGGTAGGTGCTCCAGGATCACCTAGAGGCCTCAACCAGGTCATAGCTCCATTGTACTTGGCACTGTACAAACACATAGTAAATGACAACCCCTGCCCCAAAGAGCCTACACTCTAAGGAAAGAATGGAATTGAAAAAGGCCTGGAGACAGGAGCTGGAGAAGGAAAAAACGGAGTGCAAAACTGGCATCACTGTGGACTGGAAGGATGCAGTAAGGTCTGGGATGTAGGTGAGAGTGGAACTAAACTGTGAATGAGGGAAGTCAGGAGAATATTTGGGAATAAAAAATAAGGAATTTGGTTTCAGCCACCTCTTAGTCAGCAGCCTCAGTTTGCAATCCCAGAATTGGGTGGTGGTGTGAAAAACACTGTGGTGACACAAAGAATACCGACTTCCAGAGAGGAAGGAACAGAAGGTACAGATGGACCCTGAAGAAACCAGAATCCAGGCATTTGATTGCTCTTAATGCCTTCTCCTAAGAAAAGGGGGTGCTGGTGGCCAATTTTTTGAAGGCATTTTCATCAGGAGGGTTTCTCGGGTTCAAATCAGTCAGAGCAGGGACCTTCAAGCTATTGGCAATTCTGGAGATGGTCGGTCGCATGCTCTCTCTCTCTCTCTCTCTCGTTTTTTCATGAAAGGTCTCTGTTTCATTTCAACTCAGAACAAAAACAAATGTCAAAACCTCAAATTTTTTTTTTTGCAAAATGCAATTCTTGTTTTCTGGCCAGTCCCAGTGCTCTGTGGCTCCAGGACAAAGGGGGAGGGATTGGGTGCGTGGACAACAACCCTTCTATTTCCTTTTTTGCATTAACTTCCTTTTCAAAATTTTACCTGATACGTTGGCAGACCTACAAGACAACTGATGATAACCCCTCCACCCCCTCTGCTTCGGAGGCATTTTAGCAATCTGGTTATTAATCCAAACCAGATAAATCTCATTTGGGCTGCAAGTTCCACCTGCTAAAATCCAATTTATTGGACGCATGCAGTGGAAAATTATTTCCCCATGCTTATTTTCCCCCCCTACTGTCACTCACACCTTCTTGTCAACTGTTGGAAATGGGCCATCCTGATTATCACTACAAAAGGTTTTTTTCTCCTGCCGATATTAGCTCACCTTAATTGATCACTCTCGTTATAGTGTGTATGGCAACACCCATTGGTTCATGTTCTCTGTGTATATAAATCTCCCCACTGTATTTTCCACTGCATACATCCAATGAAGTGGGTTTTAGCCCACGAAAGCTTATGCTCAAATAAACTTGTTCGTCTCTAAGGTGCCACAAGGACTCCTTGTTCTTTTTGCTGATACAGACTAACACGGCTACCACTCTGTAACAAAATTTAGTAAACATCCACAGCTTCACAGGTTGCTTTTTGTTCAGCACGTGCACGCCAAGGTTTTACTTTGGCATAGAAATGATGTTAGGCCAGTCTGTGACTGGTTATCTGCTCCTATGCTTGAGGCCAATAGGGTTAGGACCAATCCATGATTTCAAGGACAGGAGGTAGGAGCTTCACTGGAAAAGGCCTATGACTTTGGAATGTTTTCCTACTTAAAATATGCCCAAGCCCATAAGTGGCATCTTCTTAGGTGAGGCTAAAGATGTGCCAGTTTCCGTCCTAGTCTGGGCTGTGGGGGATTTATTGGGTTATTTTGGTTAGTGTTCTTTTGCCGCACTGTTTTATTGGGTGATGAAAGCTGGTTACGCTTTGAAATTTTCTGCCTCTTCTTTACCTTTCTGCGCAGCAATCAGATACTGCTGGCACTTGCACTTTAACGACAAATATATTTTCCCCAGCTCCACCACACTGTGGATATCAACATGGCATTACTCAATACAGCAACACCCATTCCGTTGGCATTGCAGGGCCCTGTGATTAAACCTGGCACAATAACCACCCAGCCCGGTTTGGTGAAAAGAGACGTCAGTCACATTAAATGACTGCACTCAAGTGCTATTTGCAACTAACGCCTGGGACAGCAGGCAAATAATCACAAGTGCCCAAGCAAGCTTACCTGCAGCAGCCAGGTGGGCAGTGACCTCATCAGCAGCAGTAGAGTTGAGAATATCAGAGTCATCATAGGAGGTGTCCTCAGGAGAAGACGGTGAATCTTCATCTGCACTCAACATGCTGTGTTCTGTGTATGTGGCCACATGGACCTGCTGCACCTGCTGAGCCACGGCATGGGCCTCAATGGTGTCCATGTGTTCTGTTTTGGTCACCCCGTGTCCTTCCATTAATAGCTACTGTTAAGGGAGACAAGAAATGACAGGACAAACATTACTAAACTGACGCATTGTAATAAAATGGGGTTGACCATCTCTCCTGCCACACTCAGATCACTCCACTGACCGAGAATGGGACAGAAATTATCTTACCCAATGGAAGTTGCCCTTTGGGCGACAATTGATGACTACACCGGGAGGCAGAGAAGGAACTGGAAATTTAAAACAAGAGGTATAAAAAACCTTGCTTCCAAACATTGAGGGGATAATCTTTGTTGAGGGAGAAGTCCTCCAGGATCCAATTACCCTTGGTAAAGTGACAGCCCCACCCTCCCGCACACACACTTCGAGATGTTTGACCAAAGATACAAACGGCTGCCACTACACTATGTAGAGGTTATTATTAAATTTAATTATTAAATTAAATTTTCTGTGTAGAGAGTCTAGTCATCAGGTCAGAATCATTATGGCCAAACACAAAGGTTTCATGAAGTACCCTTGTCTGACATGACTAGCAGTAAACCACCGAATAAAGGAATAAATATGTAGCACTTATATAATGTTGTACATTCTCAAAGAACTTTACAACCATTAACTCATCAACCCTCACACAGTCCCTGAAAAAGCTTGGGGGGGAAGACAGGAGCAAAGAAATGGCCATTTGCAGGTACATATGCAAGCCACATGTTGTGCGTGAATTGTTATACACTGACATTCAGATTCCTGTCCCTGATCTGTTATCACTGAAAGATTTCATGGAAGAAATTAGTTTTAAAAGGAGAGATGTGAATGAAGAGAGGGCGGTTAACTAGGACACAATATGTGGAAGATCACTGCAGGCACAAGAGACACAAAGGAAGAAATCAGGAAGATGAGAGTGCAAGGCAAGAAACAGATGCATCTGTTAGGGAGGAGGTTTGCATGGAGTGAAGGGTAAGGTGGGAGGAAGAAAGGGGAGCAAGAATGTGTGTGGGGTGAAGCGGAAAGGACCAGAAGCCTGCATTCGATTCAGAAGGAGAGGGGAAGTCCAAAGCGATCTTTAAGAAAGGGCATGACGCGGTCAAAGCTATGGGAGAAACACATTTTTTGTAGCAGCATTTTAAGCAGACAGAGACAAGAAAAGAGGAAGTTGCAGTAGTCAAAGCAGGACATAATCAAAGCTCAGATAAGGGATTTAGCAGTCAGGATGGAAAGGAAAAGATTGAATTGAAAGAGACTGTAAATGAAGAGTTGTCTGGATTTACAACAGCCTGGACGTTGTCAGGCATAGGAGAAAGATGTCATTCAGTTTCCGCCACGTGGTGTTTAAGTTGGTGTCAGAACACCCAGGACAAGATGTAAGGTGGCAGGAGAGGTAGATTTGGAAATAACCAACTATGGTGTGAGCAGAGAAGAGGTTTCAAGGCCTTGCTGAGACTGGGATTTAAGCTCTGATGTTAGCACACGTTAACACACACATGCTACTATGACACTGTATGCCTCGGGCAGCCCTCACTGGAAAGTGTCATAGCTACCATCACACCTTTACAATACTACTTCAGGCAAGGTCTTAGATGGTAATTGGTGACCCTCAGAAGAGGTGAAATGAAGAGGATGGAACCAGAGGGCAGTAGATTCAGGATGGCATTTGAGAAGAGGACGTCGAAGGAGTGGGAATAGGCTCAAGGAGCTTGGAGGTGAAGGGAGGAGCAAGAGATACGGTCGCAGAAAGGCCAACGGGGTCAAACGAGAGGACACAGTGCCCACATTTAAACCCCTTAGGGATTTTAGTCACAGGCTGGTTTCTAAAGCCCACAGGTGGCAGCGTTTCCTTTGCTCTGTCATGCAGGCACAAGTGACGTTTAAATGAGTTGTACCATTGCCAAAGACAGTTCCATTCCAAAGGACACCGAACGTGGGATACAAGCCCTTAAAAATAGTCATGTAGAACTGAAACAGTCTATTCTAAAATCTCTTTCCACATTTTTGACTGTCTAATAGTAACTGTTTCTTCAGGAAACATACAATGCATCTCAAGGGCAGGAGACAATTCCTTTGATAGGTTTTTTGCTTTTAAATTATTAAAAAGGAAAAATAATTTAGAGGAACCTATGTGAATCCCAAAGACTTCCATCCCTTGCTTACTACTATAGCAAGTTACAAAGGGTGGATAAGAGAATGCCCCCTATACTGATATTGAAGGCTATATAAATGGATTGTCTGGAGTTCCGTGTTTTGAGGTATGACATTACTTGCATAACAGGCAGGACCAGGAAATTGACAGTTTGTCATGATCTACATACAGAGTTTGCTGAAGGAATGGCCAAAGGAAAGTAGGAAGAAGGCTGCTAGTGTGGGAGAGTGATACTGGACACAGAGAAGAACCAGTGACTTCCCATAACCTCAGCTGTACATAAGGTGTTTGGAATTTCATATGGGATCTGGTTAGATCATATGTGCATATCCTGGTGTCAGGCCCAGTTGAGGTAACCATGAACGCAATGTTGCCCCCAGGGGTTGCAAGGATATCAGACAGACCAACCTCTCCTGCCTAGTAAATTGGCAAATCTAATCAGTGATTTCCTGACATTTGGGCAGCCCCACACGCTCTTAAAAAGAGTCATTATTTCTATCATCCTGATAGGAGAGCCTTGGACCTAGTCAGAAGCCATGAAGGCATATCTCAGATCACCATTTTAGGTGAGGGAGTGATACCTTATTTATAAGGTTCAGATTTTGTCACGGTTATTTTTAGTAAAAGTCACGGGCAGGTCACGATCAATAAACAAAAATTCACAAAAAGAATACAGACTAACACGGCTGCTACTCTGAAAAATTCACAGAAGCCCATGACCCGCCTGTGACCTTTACTAAAAAGAACAGGGAGTGGGGGTGATGACAAGCCTAAGTGGGGTGGGATGAGAACCCAAGCCCCAGTGTGAGAGGGTGGAGGGGGTCCAGCACCTGCCGACTGAGGCAGCTGACAACTCCGGCACCTCAGGTTGCAGAGCCCTTGACGGCTGACAACCCCACGGTTGAAGCAGAAAATGTCATGGAGGTCTCTGAAAGCCACAGAATCCTTGATTCCGTGACATAATCTTTTCCTTACTTATTTACTAGCACAGAAGAAAGGAAGAAGTCTCCAGACGCTGCCGGAAGGGCCTAACCTCCACAAGCTATTTAGGGCCATTTTTCTTTCCATGCATGTTCATAGCAGGTTTCTCCCACGTCACTTTTTACTATGTACTTTTCTGATGGGATTACACAACCCTTGCTAGGAACCAGTCTACTATACTACCGGGTCCACATGCACCACCAACTTTATAAAAAGGTGGGAAGGCTCCATCAGCTGTTTGTGATGTACTTTGAGCTCATGGGGGAGAAGCAGCAGGAAAGTGCCAAGTATTATTAGGGGGTGGATTTTAATTAATCAGATGGTGACAGTGCAGTAATACACAGGGAAGTTTCTAAAGGTTAGGGTGATACTGATTTATATCACAGCTGGTCGGCGAGTCAGATAGTCTAAAAACAGAGACTCTATTTCTGGAGTGGGGTGGGAAGAAGGGTTTGGTCACTGTGGTATCCAAGTGCTTGAGCTGATCGCACAGCTCACGTGCACGTTTGTGTCACTTGCCTAGTGTGCAGGAGGCAGGGAGCATGGTCTAGTGGTTAGCACAGAGAAATGGGAACCAGGACTTTTGAGTTTCACATCTGACTTTGCCTTCACCAGAACACAACAGAAGTTTGTTACGTCACTTAATGTGCAACTGGAAGTAGCTCAGACACTAGGGTGATGACAGCAGTATAACAACCTACATGGAATAGAAATCCTTTAACCATCTGATATCAGGCACTCCATCTGTACTTGGGAAAAACCCCACCACCCATGCACTCAGGGAAGATTTACTATGTGAGAAGCATTTTGAGATCTTTGTCTGAAAGCTGCCAAATAGTATGGGAAATGAGAAAGATTCAGTTGAGACCACAAATATATGTATCTAAGGCGATGTCTACACTGCGGGGACTATAGCACCATAGCTATGTGGCATAACCCACTATGTAGCCCAGGTGGAGCTTACAGCAACAGGAAGGGCTCTTCCATCGCTGTAGGACCACCAACTCTTGGAGCGACAGTAGCTACATCTGCACCTATACCAGAGATTTTTCACAGCCCTGAGCGACATAACTAAGTTGACCTAACTTGTAAGTGTAGATCAGGCCAAAGTTGCAGTTTCTAGCTAAATATACTCTAAAGGAGCTCCATCTGACATGACAGCAAAACGGAGACCATAGGACCCACTCCATCAGGCTATAGAGATTTATACCTATTACTAAGTCACCTTCAAAATCACTGTCCTACCTGTAATAATCAAAGACCAGTAGAGCAAGAAGATGCTACTTCCCAGTTCTGTTTATGAGGCAGATTGTTAAATCAGAACCATCCAGAAATAGCAGCAATTCAAACACCTCCAAAAAAACCCAAAAACAAACCAGCAAGATGTTGAGAGGACACAGAAGTAAATTGAAAACATCAGCCAGATCTTCAGATGGAGGAACCTATTTGTCAATGTCCTACTGAAACAAGGAAGGGAAAATTATGAGAAGTAGAACTGGGCAAAAAATTTTGACCGGAAAGAAATTTTTTTGAAGAAAGATGCAGATTTGGGTTGACCAAAACTTTTCATGAAATTGGTACAGATTTGGGTGAATTGTTTCAGTCCAAAAAACAAAACAAAAACCCTAAAAAACGGAAAAGGTATAAAACATTTTATTTCAATATTTTCCAAACAGAAATATTTAGAATTTGACTCAAAGGGACTGTTCTAAAATTACCTTTAGTTTTATTTTAAAAATTAAAAGAAAATAAAGCTCAATATCAAAGGAAATATTTGGTTTGAAGTGAAACAAAATGTTTCATTAGATCCAACATGATTTTTTTTTTTTTTTTGGAATTTTCAGAATTACCAGTTAACCAAAAACCAACTTATTTACACAGTTCTACTTTAAAATAGGCTTGATGGACCCGGCCTTTTCCTGTTCAGTTACTCTGCCTCTTTCAGAGGTATGCAGTGGCCTTATTTTATGAAGCAATGCAACATTAAATGTTCTCTTCAGTTTAAAAAAGTTTATTGACTTAGAGTTGATGTTAGAGCAGGGATGTTTGCAGATCAAAACAGCTCAGTGTCACCCTTTAGCATAGTGACATCGCCTCTGGAGACTAGTCGTTACTGTATGCAATGAGCCATTTCATTCAGAATGAAGGCTGTTTGAATCACAAAGCAATATTGCACATTGGGAAAATGTAGTCTTCAGAGATTGCATGTTTAATATTAAAAGAGATGGGTGGCTGTAGTCAGCTCCACTTGATACAATTAGATATGATGCTCTGGCTCTTTTGGGGTAACGTTTGGACACTTTATTCAACTATGAAATTATAATCACTGCATTTTTTGAGACAGTAAATGAACTGTATAACAGACATTAGCATCCCTTAGGTAACCATGCAAAGTTACACAAATACATTTGATCTAGTTAATGGTAATGTTCATTCTAGTTCAGCTTACAGTACACGCTCATAGGCCTTTTCTACACAACACACACTTTGTCAGGGTAGCTATACTGGGTGAGCCCCTTGCAGTAGACCCTTCTTATGCCGACAAGGAAGAGTTTTTCTGGTCAGATAGTAACACTGCTTCCCTGAATGATGTTAGCTATGCCGATAGCAGCACCCTTCAATTGGCTCAGCTGTGTTTACAGTGGGGGTTTTGCAGGCAAAGCTATGTCGGTGAGGCAGTGTGGTATTTTCCCCCTGCACGCCTGACCAACAATAACTATGCCAACACAACACAACACAACACGTAGTCTTAATCTGGTGTTTCTGAGACAGCCCCAAATAATAACTGGTCATGTTAGCAGTGGAATTATTCATGATGAGAACTCTTTCACCTCCCCCCAATTCCTCCCAGATGAGCCCCACCTACATTTTGTAGCAGTTTATGGTTTCTTGCTCTCACTGACAGTCTATTCGATTTTTTGTTCTTGATTTTTCTTGCCTTTTATTAAGTATGCATATGCATATTTCATATGAGAAACTACTATTCTTTCCAGCTAACAAAGCAGAGTTCACGACTTGCGTATGAATGACACTGATACTGATCTCCTTTGCAAAGTGCTTTGAGATCTACTGATGAAAAGTGCCATAACAGAGTTGGACATTATTATGATGTTATTTAGGTGGCAGAGCTCTGTAAAGCCTATAACAGTGGATTCCAGAACAATGTGCTTTTCATTTTATTTTTTTTTATTTTTTTTTAGGCAAATTCATTCAAGCCAGACAGACAAGTTCTAATAAACTTTATTTCACGCAGTTGCTGCTTCCCTCCCCCCCCTTTTTTCTTCTTCTTCAGGGAAGGAGGATATGTTTGTGTTTGGTTTTGTTATTTAATTTCTTCCCCCAACATCTGCAGCGTCTTCTAATCCCCCAGGTTTTCCCATTTCCCAGCTCTTGGAAATCTTCCACCCCCAACCCAGCAATTGTGAAGATCATGAACACTATATTTGTATCTTTCAAACCTATTGTGTTATTCTTGTGGAGGGTCCCTTCAGATGACACCAGTCCTAGTGGAAAATCACATTAGACAGATGTTTCTGCTGGCAACCATCAAACAGCAGTCAGCAAGTTTGTTTCTGTCTCTGCAGTTAAGCAGTTATCTATTTTGCATCCACAAAGGCCATGTCTACACTACCCCAATGTCAGCAAAATTTATGTCGCTCAGGGATGTGAAAACACACACCCCTGAGCAACATAAGTTTTGCAGGCATAAGCACTCCTGTGCACAGCGCTACGTCGGCGGGACACGTTCTGCCGACATAGCTACCGCTGCTCATTTAGGTGATTTTATGTTGACGGGAAAGCTCTCTCCCATTGGCATAGAGAGGCTACACAAGTGATCTTACAGTGGCACGGCCGTATCAGTACAGCTGTGGCACTGTACGATCGCTTGTGTAGACATGACCTATCACTACGATGCCTAGGAAGACATTTCCTGATTGTTGTAGCTCAGTCCAAAAGTATTTGACGAAGTATTTTGACATCAAGGCAATTTTTGACCCACCAAAAAAAAAAAAAAAAAAAAAAGCAGCCCCTCTGTACACCCTGTGCAGCTGCTTAATATCTTTTTAAATCAGAGGATTCTTTGATGTAAATTCAACTGCAATCAAACAGAACTAGAAGAATAACAAGCCTACAGGAGGACAAAACCAAACTACTAACTAATCTGAAAAGCTCATAAAAGAGTTGAGGCTGCAGACAAGGAAGAGGAAACTGATCCTCTTAAGCATGAAGTCTACAGGATGTTGAGCAAACAACCACACGGATTAAACTGAGGCCTTGCCTACCACATGAAAGTTTTTGGTGTAATTGAAGGAGTGAATGTGAACGGATATAACTGGCATAAGCCCCTGTGTGGATGCTCTATTTCATATGAGAGAGACTTTTTTCAGCTTAGCTTATGTCACTTGGGAAGGGGTTTATGCTCGTACTGCAACAAGTGTCAAAACCGGGGGAGGGGAGTGGGGCATAGACCTACATAACTATACCTGTATAACTGGCTTTCCCAGATAGACAAGTCCTGAGAATATTTCAACCTCACCTCCTTACCACTGAACTATTACTACTTCAGCTGCTGTAGGAAGTGTGAGAGGTCGGGATACCGAAAGGGGAGGTATGCAAGAAAGGATTTCAGCGTTAAGACATGGACCACAATATGAAGTTTGAGAAGCACTATGCTAAGCAAGATAGTTATGGTTGACATTTAAATTGCCATTACGTTTCAGAGTTAAACACTCCATGAAAGGTAACTGGGCAGGTTATTGTTCTAGTCTGTGGATGCAGCATGGCGTCGGGCCAAATTCCGAATGTTTTCTTCAGCTTTACAATTAGAGGCTAGAAACTACTCTGTAAGTATTAAAACGCTTACATTTTCAAAAAACACTGGAAATACAGAAAAATGCACAGGAAGACACCACTTGCCTAGAAATATCACACAGATTTCCAAAGCCCCAGCAGTAACTAAAATCAGAAAGCCCCAAAAGATTTTGGGGTTTGAAACATTTGTTATAACTAGGGCTGTCGATTAATCGCAGTTAACTAAAAAATATTAACTGCGATTAAAAAAATTAATCGCGATTAATCGCACCGTTAAACAATAGAATGCCAACTGAAATTTATTAAATTTTTTTGGATGTTTTTCTACATTTTCAAATATACTGATTCCAATTACAACACAGAATACAAAGTGTACACTGCTCACTTTATATTATTTTTTTATTACAAATATTTGCACCGTAAAAATTATAAACAAAAGCAACAGTATTTTTCAATTCACTTTATACAATACTGTAGAGCAATCTCTTTATCGTGAACGTGCAACTTAAAAATGTAGATTTTTTTGGGTACATAACTGTACTCAAAAACAAAACAATGCAAAACTTTAGAGCCTATAAGTCCACTCAGTTCTACTTCTTGTTTAGCCAATCGCTAAGACAAACAAGTTTGTTTACATTTACAGGAAATAATGCTGCCCACTTCTTATTTACAATGTCACCAGAAAGCGAGAACAAGCATTCGCATGGGACTTTGGTAGCCGGCACTGCAAGGTATCTACATGCCAGATATGTTAAACATTTGTACGCATCTTCATGCTTCAGCCACCATTCCAGAGGACATACTTCCATGCTGATGACGCTCATTAAAAAAATAATGCGTTAATTAAATTTATCACTGAACTCCTTGGGGGAGAATTGTATGTCTCTTGTTCCATTTTACCAGCATTCTGCCATATATTTCATGTTATAGCAGTCTCAGATGATGACTCAGCACGCTGTTCATTTTAAGAACACTTTCACTGCAGATTTGACAAAACGCTAAGAAGGCACCAATGTGAGATTGTTAAAGATAGCTACAGTACTTGACCCAAGATTTAAGAATCTGAAGTGCCTTCCAAAAATCTGAGGGAAGAGTTGTGGTACATGCTTTCAGAAGTCTTAAAAGAGCAACACTCTGATGCGGAAACTACAAAACCCAAACCACCAAAAAAGAAAATCAACCTTCTGCTGGTGGCATTTGACTCAGATGATGA
This sequence comes from Chelonia mydas, assembly GCF_015237465.2. Lineage (NCBI taxonomy): Eukaryota > Metazoa > Chordata > Testudines > Cheloniidae > Chelonia > Chelonia mydas. The sequence goes on from NC_057849.1 coordinate 342,594,805, forward strand.
AAAAGAACATTCGTCGGTCTGCACTGCTTTGGACTGTTATCGAGCAGAAGCCATCATCAGCATGGACACATGTCCTCTGGACTACTGGTTGAAGCATAAAGGGACATATGAATCTTTAGCGCATCTGGCATGTAAATATCTTGCAACGCCAGCTACAACAGTGCCATGAGAACACCTGCTCTCACTTTCAGGTGACATTGTGAACAAAAAGTGGGCAGCATTATCTCCTGCAAATGTAAACAAACTTGTGTGTCTGAGCGATTAGCTGAACAGGACTAAGTGGACTTGTAGGCTCTAAAGTTTTCCATTGTTTTATTTCTGAATGCAGGTTTTTTGGAACATAATTCTACATTTGTAAGTTCAACTTTCATGTCAAAGAGATTGCATTATAATACTTGTATGAGGTGAGTTGAAAAATACAATTTATTTTGTTTTTTTACAGTGCAAATATTTGTAATAAAAATAAATACAAACTGAGCACTGTACACTTTGTATTCTGTGTTATAATTGAAATCAATATATTTGAAAATGTGGAAAACATCCAAAATATTTAAATAAATGGTATTCTATTATTAAACAACAGTGTGATTAATTGTGAGTAATCTCTTGACAGCCATAGTTATAACATGCAAAGATGCTACAGACCCTGTAATATAGATGGGCCTTAGAGACATACACTTGTGGTCTCAACTAAATTTTTCTTATTTCCCATACTATTTGGCAGCTTTTAGCCAAGGACCTCAAAATGCTTCTCACATGGTAAATCTTCCCTGAGAGCATGAATGGTGGGGTTATTCCCATATACAGGTGGAGTGCCTGGCATCAAATCGTTAAACAATTTCTATTTCATATAGGTTATTAACCTGAAAATTGATTAGAAACCCTTCTCTAATTGAGCCAAAATGTGGCGCTTGATCCAGGAGTTGAGTGTGTGAAAAACTAGCCAGCAGCAAGGGTTGCAGGAGAACTGTTCTCTACAGCTTTCATTACAAAAAAGTCTCTATTATGCGGGCTAAGAAAACCTCTAAAAATGGGAATGTAATGGAGCAATGTCTGTCTGAATTTGCAGAGAGCTTGAAGCAATAGCTCTCAAACGTGAACTGTCCCTGTCACTTCAGTGGGTGCTAACTCCAATGCCAGTGGTGACATTTTAAATGTCCACATTGTTAACTATTTCACTGTTCATCAAAATATATCAAAGGAGCCTTGGCTCACCCAATGTTACAAAAATACATTCTAGCCTGCTGTAATTGACCTTAACACCACACATTTTTTTGCCCATCAAGAGGATTATTAGAGATGAATACTTTAAATCAATGTACTTTCCATCATTTAAATTTACTTGAGGAATTTCACTCAGCCTGGTTCAAAAATTTTTTTTTTTTTAAATAAATGCTAACTTTTTGGTCTACCCCTTTGGAAGATTCCTGTAATTAATGATCATTTTATGAATGAAAACTGAATTTGAATATAGAAAAAGGCTTGAGAGATAATTTAGACAATTCATGCTGAACCCCACTATGTCTGCGTGCACACACCCTCAGAGCACACTCCTGACACATCTGCTCCATATCTCTCTAAAGAAAACAGACACTGGATAGAGACAGAAGCCTGGGGAACACAGGTGTACACTCTGATTTTGAAGTGGTGGGCAGAAATGAGCAATGAAGAGTGATAAAATACAGCAGTGCAGGCTTTGCTCTCTATCCCTGCCAAAATACTCACTAAAAATCCGCTTTTACTGTTGAGTTACATAACCAGACCCTCATTTTTAATTATAACAGACTTGAACATTGTAGAAAAATATTCAAAGAGATGAAATATGCCTTTGAATGGTTCATCATATAACACGTATGCCAAGAAGCTATCATATTATCTTTTTTTTTTAAAAAAAAAAATCTTGTTTTCTAGAAACCAGTACTGCTTCACCATCAGATCAGTGCACAACATTTTCTTCCCACATAAGCAGAGGTAGGAGATTTATATTTTACAAAAATGAGACAGAAGGAAGCTTTTGCATTCAGAACCAAGGCTGAGTCACAAATATGGCAAAAACACAACAGTTAAGGGAAGAGTTCAGCTACTATCTTGTGGTTGTCTCCAGTGTTTTCCATAAGTTATTTAATAATTTTTTGTGAGGCATGTAATAATCCTAAAAAAAGATCAAACCAATAAGTCATTGGTAGCCACTGTTGAGGTGGGAAGCCATTTGTAATTCAGATTGTTCAATCAGCCCGGCCCTTCCCCAAACAAAATAATTGGGCGAAGTGAAAGAATCATCCAGTCAGAGGCAAGGGAGTGACGTTCAACAGGACTCACATGGTATGTATGAGAGATAGGCAGGGACTCCATGAACATGAGTGGCAGCGTTTGGTGGCCAAACTGCAACGCCCTGTGAAAGACGTTCATTTCTACCATCCTTTAAAACGGAATACTAGGCTTTACAAATTATACCGAGTGGAGAGAAAGAGGGCGAACAATTGTCAGCACCCTTTCAAGATCTGCCTTAAGCAAGTGTAATACCAATGATTAGTTGGCAATTCACAAGCCATCTTGGACTCCATTCCTCTTCCTCCAAACCCACTTAAGACAGAGTCAGCTACCTAACCAATATCTTCCTCTCCCAGCAATGAGAACAGAGGGCGAGAAAACTTAATACCCAACTCACTATCCTACTTTTTACTTAGATACAAGATGATTTAATGTCTGGATATTGAAGATAGACAAAAACAGATTGGAAATAAGGCGTAAACTCCTAACAGTGAGAGTAATTAACCACTGGAACAATTTACTAGGGGGTGGTGGGGGTGGATTCTCCATCACTACAATTTTTAAATCAAGACCGGATGTTTTTCTAAAAAACTCTGATCTAGGAATTATTTTGGGAAAGTTCTCTGGCCTGTGTTACACAGGAGATCAGACTAGATGATTACAATGGTCCCATCTGACCTGGGGATCTATGAATTGCAGGACCAACTCCATTCAGAGCCCTGAAAATTAAGAGACCTTAAATTTGGCCCTATAATGTTCGATGGGAAGCCACTATAAAGAGGAAAGCACTGGGTGACACACTCTCAGCAGCTAATGCTACAGAAGAGGCACAAGGCTGCATTCTGCACTAACTGAAGCTTAAAAAAAAAAAGTAAGTGTTGGGGGTGCCATAGCTAGTACACTGCAATATTCTAGCCTGGAGTTTACAAAGCCAAGGATCTCTGTGACACACCCCATGTTTGCTTAATAAGATGTCACACAGACTTCTGGTTAGTTGACTATGACATTTTTTGTGGCTGTCACTGAGAGTCCTGCAGGCTACCAACCAATTTGACACTCTTTGTGAAGACCCCTTCAGTACAGATCCTATAATATAGGATCTAATCACATGAAACAAGACAGGACCCTGAGGAAGGTAACATTAGGCAAACAGGTTTCAGAGTAACAGCCGTGTTAGTCTGTATTCGCAAAAAGAAAAGGAGTACTTGTGGCACCTTAGAGACTAACCAATTTATTTGAGCATAAGCTTTCGTGAGCTACAGCTCACTTCATCCGATAAAGTGAGCTGTAGCTCATGAAAGCTTATGCTCAAATAAATTGGTTAGTCTCTAAGGTGCCACAAGTACTCCTTTTCTATTAGGCAAACGGGCAGGGGAGGAAGGAACAGACAAACCAACACTGTGGTTGTTTGACTGACACAGTACGTGCATCATGTTCCCTTTTAAAAATTAAGTTAATGTAGTGGACTAGCATAGGAGAGTGGGCCACTTTTACATGTTTCCTCTCATAACCCTGTTGGCAGAGTTCTTACTTTGCTTAAAGAGAATAGTAATGTTGCTGTCCCCTCCCAAATCCCTTACCTATTTGTTCCCTGTGTTATTAGTGAGTAGGTAATTGGCAATGATAATTTTGACTTCACACAGAAGTTCAGTGTAGAGTTAATTGGTTGAATCTTCTGGCACTAAGCACACATTCCTGGCAGCAGAATGCCTGCAACAGATTCCATTTTTTATTCAGCTTTTTCATGCTTCTAGTAGTTTTGACTTCAACTGCCCAAGTATGGAATCTGTTTTCACTGAGCTTTTCTACCAAATAGGGAATATCTCCTCTGTTTCTTATCCTGTTTGTAACGTCAACATCATCTGGAGTTTAATATCCCCTCCATGCGTTCAACCCCGCACAGTAAACAGTCATGTTTGCTTTGCATTAGGCACTGAATATCACACTGGCATTCTGTTCACACATGCTGTTGTGGTGAGCTAACCAAGGGGATTTTTGTAGAACAGTCCTGTGGGCAGCAGGCATCTGACCTGACTATTGGAGAGCAGGCTGCAGTGTTTCAGCTGTACCCATCAACAGTTGACTGCTAAATTACTTTTTGTGGCTTTCCAATGGCTTTAATTACAGATCAGCCTCTTACAACAAAACTGGTTTCTGAAACAGGTCTCAGTGTATTTGCAATTTAACGTTACTCCTTCTTTAGCGACTGTCACAGGGCTTGGTCGCTACAGGCTGCTGCTTCTTCAATATCTTTGTGAAGCTACTGGAGAAAACCGTGAGAAAATATGAAGTATGCCATCAATATGCCAAAGATGCTCAGCTCTACATCAGCCTCTCATAAGGCCCTGGCAAAACCACAAATGAACTTTCTAACATCTCATGAATGAAAGCCATGTAGCTTATGATTTAGCAGATCAGACTGATATAGTGCTTCCCCATTCTTTGAAGAACTCACAAAAAGAATGCAGCTGCCCTCACTGGAGGGTACTTGCCTACCTTTCAGAGAAGCTCTCAGTATCAGCATTCTAGCTATACCCTCCTCTACCCTCAAATAGCAATAGTAGCGAGAAACACCTTTCGCCTTGGACAGGCCATGAGACTGTGTTGGTCTGAATCAGCGCAATGGTCAGCTATCTTTGTTACATGAAAGCTACACTAGAGCACCATGCTCTACCTACGGCTACTCTTGAAGGTCACTTGGAAGTTTCAGGTGGTGCAAAAGGCAGCTGCCTACTTTTTAGGTACATTATACTGATGGGAGTATATTACAACTGAACTCTAGGTTCCACACTGGCTGTCAATTCACTTCCAGAGGAAATCTGATGAGCTGCGTTGGCATCTATAAAGCTGTACATGGTCTAGCCAATGGTTCTCAGCCAGGGGCATGCGTAGCCCTAGGGGTACACAGAGGAATTCCAGGGGGTACATGAACTCATCTATATATTTGCCTAGTTTTGCAACAGGATATATAAAAAGCACTAGCGAAGTCAGTACAAACTAAAATTTCATAGAATAATTGTCTAAACTGCTCTATATACTATACGCTGAAATACAAGTATGATATTTATATTCCAATTGATTTTATAATAATTATACGATAAAAATGAGGAAGTCAGCAATTTTTCAGTAATAGTTTGTTGTGACACTTTTGTATCTTTATGTCTGATTTTGTAAGCAAGCAGTTTTTAAGTGAGGTGAAACTTGGGGTACACAAGTCAAATCAGACCCCTGAAAGGATATAGTAGTCCAGAAAGGTTGAGAGCCACTGGTCTAGATCGCTTCCTTCCCTATGCTTCACTATAACAACTGTATTTTACACATGTTCTTGTTATGTGTTCGAAGAGTGACATTGGTGAGAGCAGAGAAAAGGGCGGTTTCTTTGGAGAGCACTCATCTCAATAATTCAATTCTGTCAGACACCATGAGTCCAAATTTGGCCATGTTTAGAGGAAGAATGGAAGACAAATATTGTTCATGCTTCCCATCAAGTGCAAGTTTTGGAATCTTCTAACAGTCGGGCTCCTTGATGCCTTTATGGAGTCTGCCAATCATGATGGGTTGGCTGTTATGGAGAATCAAAAGGTATATACAGTTTCACATTCTGGGGAATATGTATTTGGCATCATTCTAACCTATGGAAAGTGTACCCAGAATCCAGGGCGATGATTCTCTTAATAAGGAAATAGTGCAATTAGTCAAGCTGGAGTTCTTTTTAAGTCTTCAGTATTGCTGAAAGTTTATTAAAGACAAATCTAAAACCTAACACACAACTTGACTTTTCCATAAGGGCTTGTCTACATGGAGAAATTTACCAGCATAATTACAGCAGTATAAACTTCCCATACGGATACTCTTATTCCAGAATTTATTCCAGTATAACTACAGCAGTATAATTATGCCTGTAAATTTCCCCATGTATCCAAACCTTAAGCAAATAGGTTCAAGAAGGGACAAAATTCCAAAGAATGCAATCTTTCTCCTTAAAATTTTCCATCAAAGTTCTGTGTAGCAGCACAAGTGCAGGGATCATATACATTTCATACTAAACAACGGGATCACAATCTTGAGAGGAGACCAATATGATTCTACACAAAATCATTAGATAAAGTCACCTGTAGATTACTGCTATCTATTGCTGGAACTTCAACTGAATTTTTAAAAGCCAGCAATAGAAAACTTGGTCTTACGTATATTTCATAACACATGCAATTTGTGACCAATTATTTTGTAGTTTAGCCTCTCAGTTTTAACAAAAAAAAGTCTAGGCGGAAAGCTCATGTGCAAAACATGAATATATGACAACTTCTACTCTAACAGAATCTCCTCACACTTCAGTATGCACAGAGATGACCTCATTGTAGTGCTCCACATAGTCATGCCAGACTCCTCCTACCAGAATTCTGGTCTCAATCCTCTGTGGGTCAGCAGCGACCAGGAGCGCTGCAATAGGAAGTAGGCTGAGCCCTTTGGAAAACATACACATTCATGGTTCCCTGTAGCAACAGAACAAATGGTTCTGACTGGCTCCAAGGGGAATCCCATCCAGCTGTCAGCCTTGACTAGAAGGAGGACGGTGTAAGAGCAAGAAAAACAGAGGGAGGAAGATTGCAGATGTGAAGAAGCTCCTTTTCCCAAACTTCAGACAATAATCTGTAGAGGTGTACTTCAAAACTTGACATTAAACTGCACTGTAAAACCCTCCACCACAGGATGAAATTCCCATTCAATATTCATGCATTTCTTTCACAAACCTGCAAGTTTCATGGCATACATTTATGGGCCAGTCTGCCATCAATATGCCTAGACCATTACACACACTGATGAGAGAACACACGTTAGCTTTAAAAACTTTTATAAACACAGTCTGATGCATTAAGGTAAAACAAGCACTCTACTCAGAGATGATGCTTTTTCTAGGAGAATACATAATTCTTTACTTTTTACATTTTTGAAAAAGAATCATGCATATATTCCAATACAAAACAATTTCACTCTCAACTATGTATCCTTCAGTCAGTCATTCTAACAATTTGAATCAAGTTAAGAGTCATTTCTAGTTTATATAGTTCTAACTAAAACACAAAGTGGTCTTTAAAGAATTGCTAACCCAATAAACACCACTGCTGAGAGATCTGTTATTTACTGATTGCTGAGAGCACTCTTGGCACAGTAGAAAGGCACAGTCCTTTCCCCAACAGGATTAGTCTAAAAGACAGAGTGCAGCCACAGCCAGTTGAATTAAGGTGCAAATGTTCCTGTTTTTAATCCTCTTTTATATAGAGAAGATTAGCAATTATGCTGGACTACCACCAAAAGGCATAATGGAAGTGTGTTTTAAGAAGGGATTTGAATGAGAGGGTGGCAATTCAGCACACTGTGGCCTAAACCAACATTTAAAAGTGTGCAGTTAGCATGCATTACCTAAACGTCTACTGTATAGCAAGCACAGTCTTTAACATGTGCTAAACTGGTTGAATGAAAGTCGAGGCTCCCCTCTATGCATTAACAAAACCATTTTAGCGCAAGTTAAAGGCAGTGTGCCCTATATGCACTAGCTGAATGCACCCCTATATTCTCACCCTACACACTACAGTAATAATCTTTGTACAAAATATGCCTTGTGAAGTATCATTTAAAAACTAATAACTCCCTGGTCAATAATACCAGGATGAAACGTATGTAGCAACATTGTGTGTGAAGTTATGAAATCCCCCCCCCCCCCCCCCCGGATTATGTCAAAGGACCATGTTCCAACTCATGTAGCCCTGATTAGGTAGAATTGGTCAAGCAGGCCTGTCTTAAACAAAGGGATGGGTTTACACCTAAATGTGCATATAAGCTGTAAACCCAGCCCTCAGACAGTGAGAGGGGGAAGAAAAAGAAAGTCTGCATTTCAACATACACAGGTAGCAAACAACAGCATAACTCCTTTTCCCCCACCAGACACCATGTCTCCTTGCTCTCAGCCGGAAAGAACTTTAGGGGACACTCTCAGGAAAATGCATTTCAAAGGGTGACTGAACTATAAAAGTGAGGGGCAAAAACACCCAAAGTTCTGTCTCCTTGTCTCTCTTTTCACCTAAGACGACAAAAGAAACAGCCGTTGGATCTTGGAAGCAGATCCTGACCTGAAACTTTGTCAGCAATGCTACTGAAAACCTGTGGTAAGAATTTCACCTTGAACCAAGTCTAGTTTGTTAAATTTAGTACTAGGATGCGTTTTATCTTTATCTGTCTTGTAGCCTTTTCTGACTTTCATGCCTTAATACTTGTACTTACTTAAAACCTCTCTCTTTGTAGTTAAATAAACTTGTTTTATTCTTTAAACTAATCCAGTGTTGTGAACTGTGTGGGTAACTTTAGGGTCCAAGGTATTGTATCTTGATCCCCATAGAGGGACAATGGATCTAACAGATCTCGACTGTCCAGGAGAGGGCTTGACAGTGCTACACGTTTTTGGAGAAAGATCTGAGGCTGGGAGTGCGTTGGGATCACCCTGCAAGCGTTAATCACGGCTGCTGGAAGCCAGAGTGTGGCTGCTGTAGTCAGAATTGCTGGACCAGGGCTGTGGTTATACACGGACACTCAGGATGCTGTTTGTGAGCAACTCATGTTGGGACCCACAGCAGCAAAGCACTGTGAGGCATGCCAGGTTGCAGGGTAGGTGGTGACACAACCCCTCACTGGTCTGGACTGCACCCCGGAATGTCATAAGCACATGCTAATTTTACATCTTTAAAGCCTAGGCCTAGTCCATGCATAGATTTTGTACCATATACCTATTGCAATTAGAGATGTGATTTAACAATAAAATACCGGTACAATCCCTAGTTTGGACATAGTTACATTGCTATGAAGTTGCTTTATATTGGTATAGTTTATTCATCTTACCGTATGGGAAAAAGCATCTTTATAACTGTATCCAAATTAGGGGGAATTGTACCACTTTAACTATACCAGTAGAGGTAAAGTGGTACAACTTGTGTGCAGAAAAGACGAACACTAGACAAGAGCGACTAGTGAGTAATTGTTCCAGGCATAAGAATGGAAGATGAATACTAAGATAACAAGACAAAGTAGGAGCACCTGGAAGAATGATGTAGCTATGACAATACACCTAGTAGGAAAAGATTTTCACAAAAGCACTGGGGCGGGGAGGAGCAACCACTGTTATTTTCCATCACTCACTCCCTACCCCCCAAAAATATAAGACAATGCTCTCAAAAATGCTTTCCTTAAAACTAGGTAAATCCCACAGACTGTCTGTGGAGGACGGAAAAGAATGCACATAGGCTTCTAAAGTAGCGAACACACGTAGTAAGCCAGGATCCCACTCAACTGACACCATCTGCAAAAATAAGCAATTAATTTAAATCAGTTTCATAAATGGGGGGGAAATTAATTAAATCAGAAAACAGACTTCAGTGTTATATCTACCAGATGTGTCTATAACAAGTGAAAAAGAAAAAATGATTTAGAGAAGGAATTGTACCCCATAAGTAGGGTGACCAGATATCCCGATTTTATAGGGACAGTTCCGATACTTGGGGCTTTTTTTATATGGGCTCCTATTACTCCACCCCACCCCCATCCTGGTTTTTCACACTTGCTATCTGGTCACCCTACCCATAAGTGTCTCAAAACAGGTTTCAGAGTAACAGCCGTGTTAGTCTGTATTCGCAAAAAGAAAAGGAGTACTTGTGGCACCTTAGAGACTAACCAATTTATTTGAGCATAAGCTTTCGTGAGCTACAGCTCACTTCAGCATCCGGTGAAGTGAGCTGTAGCTCACGAAAGCTTATGCTCAAATAAATTGGTTAGTCTCTAAGGTGCCACAAGTACTCCTTTTCTTTTTGTCTCAAAACAATTTCATACAGCGATATACCATAACCAGGGACAGGACAAAAAAAATTATTTTTACAGTCTCTCCCTGAAACATGAGAAACCTTTTCCTACAGTTATTGCATGTGCAGACTGCGGCATCTGAGATTACAGATACTTGTAATGCTCAGTCCAGCAACAACTAACAGGAGCTTCTTCCCCACTGTCTCTGAATTTGGGGAGGGTGAGGAGGTCAAGCATCCACCAGATGATTTTCTCTGTCTTGGGAACAATAACCCTGCTTGCTAGGCTCCAAAGAATGCTAAACACCCTCAAAGATCTTGAAAAGGGAGGTTACAAGCTACTTCTCACCTCTCCAGACAGGACACCAGATATAATGGACAACCTGATGCCTGTCAAGTTCACAGCTTTGTACCCTGGAATTTGCTGGTAACACTTCTGTCTGCAAGTCATCAAAAAAAGCAGAAACTTTCATTGCAAACCAAATGTAACTAGGGCCAGAAGCTGAAGAATTTCAAGCAACGAGAGTATTGGATGTAGACATTGGCTTTTTTCTTTAAGTACTGATAGTGATTTTTTTTAAACTGGATTACGCTTCTACTGTGATAGCATATGATTTAATGTTGGACTACGCAACAGTTTAACCTACGCATAGATGATACCAGATTTTAAGCTACTGAAGTGATTTGTTAAAAAGATGAGGCATGGTTATAAATAATGTACAGCTGACCAACCATATGGCTGCTAATATTTTTCTCGTGCTGCATGGATATATTTCAGCTCTCTGCTTGTGCAGGGATCCAGTTCAAATGTGAGTTTAAGGAGTGGTATTCCACCAGAGTTGAAACTTTCTTTGCTCCTGGAGAACATTTGGCATTAACCCAGTCAGACCATGGTGATGTACAGTTCAAACTCACCTTAAGTCATTACCCAATTGAGGCTTTACTTGGTTTAAGTATACTGAAATACATATAAGGCTCCCATGAGAAGTCACTAAACATTAGTGTCTCTGTGAAATATGACCATATATTTGGTGTGTTGGAATTACTGGTATACAAACTGCAGCGGCAAATAAGAACTCATATTGTATACCTAACCTTTCACACATTATCCCTGTCCCCCAAAATACCCACTCAAAATAAATGTTTCCTATTATAAGGGCATAGTCTTACAAACATCACAGGAGCAGACTGTAAACTCCTCATGGAAGAGACGTGTCTTACAGCTTGTCTACATGGAGACACTCAGGAAAGTTAATCCAAATTAGTTTTTAAAGTTCATTAGTTAAAACTTCTGAATAAACTACACTGCATTAAGGCCACTTCAATTCTGAATGAGTGTGTCCACACCGGGGTTTAATGTGATTAAACTAATCCACTTTAAATTAATAACTTCAGTTTATTCAGATTAATTTTCATGTGTGCTCTCATATAGACAAGCTCTTATTAATTCATATGCAAGCATAGCTATGGTGCTGCAGAAACATTCAGGGCTCGAAAAACGCACTCATCAAGCAAAAAGTGGGCTGAATAGGGCCTGAAACCTGAGGGCTCTTTCACTGAAAGGGAGGAAGAAGGATGGGAGGAGCAGACTATCTGGAGCTACACTTCCTTTAAGAGGAAGGGTTGGTGCACAGAAGACCTCCTGTATGCCCAAGAAGGCAGCAGTAGCAGGAGCAGTAGAGGAGCTGGCAAAGAAAGAGGAGACAAAAATTAATTTATGGGGAGCAGAACTGATTTATGCTCCATTCCCATATAAAAATGTTGCAATGTGAATTAAATGTGCATAATTTGGGGGATGTGGCTTTGCAAATGTTTTGACCCAGGTTAGTAGGCACTGGGGAAGTTTTGCAAGCCCTAGAAATCATAACAGAGTTTGATTACTTTAATGAGATGATTACGCAATACAGTGGGAGGAAATAAGATTCCCTTTTGGATTTGACTGTATTTTACTCATTCACTTAAGCTGCAAGGTAGAATGGAGGGATAATTCAGTGGTTTGAGCACTGGCCTGCTAAATCCAGGGTTGTGAGTTCAATCCTTGAGGGGACCATTTAGGGATCTGGGGCAAAAATTGGGGATTGGTCCTGCTTTGAGCAGCGGGTTGGACTAAATGACCTCCTGAGGTCCCTTCCAACCCTGATCTGAGCAATTCTGAATGTAAATTAGTACATATATATTTCTAAATTAGTTAATGGAACTGACGTCCATTGCATTATGCAACCACAATCAAAAAACTGTACAATTAAATGAAAGTTAAACATCCAAGTCTCTCGCATCAATTCTTAATTTGGGAGTAAATCAGTTTCTTACTCTTTATATACTAGTCACACGCAGCAAGTGAAGTAAATAAATGACCTCTCTCTCTGATATACAATCATCACTAGAAGCAAAAGGTAGATCAATAATCTAAGAAACCATTTTAATGGGAAAGCAGAGCCTAGCAGAGCAGAATACACTTCAATGGAGTCTCTGGTCCTTACCGAGGATACACCTGGTTTTACACTTCAGTACACAGATACATACTCCACTGCCCACTGAAGGCAGATTTACTCCTAAGAAAGGGACAAAGTATGAAAATTGGAAAGAAAATAAATAGGAAAAGTTGGACTTTTCAATCCTACACAGCAGATGTCCTCATGGAACATACCTCCATGTTTTCAGACCTTACTGGTACAGGGGAAAAATTTATTTTAGGGCTGTCAAGCAATTAAAAAAATTGTGATTAATCACACAATTAAAAAAATTAATTGTGATTAATCGCACTGTTAAACAATAGAATACCAGTTATTTAAATATTTTTGGATATTTTCTACATTTTCAAATTTACTGATTTTCAATTACAACAGAATACAAAGTGTGCAGTGCTTACTTTATATTTATTTTTGTTTACAAATATTTGCACTGTAAAAAAAGTAGTATATTTCAATTCACCTAATACAAGTATTGTAGGTGCAATCTCTTTATCATGAAAGTTGAACTTACAAGTGTAGAATTATGTACAAAAAATAACTGCATTCAAAAATAAAATAATGTAAAACTTTAGAACCTTCAAGTCCACTCAGTCCTACTTCAGCCAATCACTGAGACAAACAAGTTTGGTTACAATTTCCAGGAGATAATGCTGCCCACGTCTTCTTTACAATGTCACCTGAAAGTGAGAACAGGAGTTTGCATGACACTGTTGTAGCCGGCGTTGCAAGATATTTATATGCCAGATGTCCTAAAGATTCATGTCTCTTCATACTTCAACCACTATTCCAGAACATGAGTCCATGCTGATGATGGGTTCTGCTCGATAACGATCCAAAGCAGAGCGGACCAACGCATGTTCATTTTCATCATCTGAGTCAGATGTCACCAGCAGAAGGTTGATTTTCGTTTTTTGGTGGTTCGGGTTCTGTAGTTTCCACATCGGAGCACTGCTCTTTTAAGACTTCTGAAAGCATTCTCTACACCTCATCCCTCTCAGATTTTGGAAGGCACTTCAGATTCTTAAACCTTGGGTCGAGTGCTGTATCTATCCTTAGAAATCTCACATTGGTACCTTCTTTGTGTTTTGTCAAATCTGTAGTGAAAGTGTTCTTAAAATGAACATGTGCTGAGTCATCATCCGAGACTGCTATAACATGAAATATAGGGCAGAATGCGGGTAAAACAGAACAGGAGACATACAATTCTCCCCCCAAGGAGTTCAGTCACAAATTTAATTAACACATTTTTTTTTTTTAACGAGCATCATCAGCATGGAAGCATGTCCTCTGGAATGGTGGCCGAAGCAAGAAGGGGCATATGAATGTTTAGCATATCTGGCATGTAAATACCTTGCAATGCCAGCTACAAAAGTGCCATGCAAATGCTTGTTCTCACTTTCAGGTGACATTGTAAATAAGCAGCAGTCAGCAGTACCTTGTAAACAAACTTGTTTGTCTTAGCAATTGGCTGAACAACAATTACATTGTTTTGTTTTTGAGTGGTTATGTAACAAAAAAAAAAAAATCTACATTTGTACATTACACTTTTACAATAAAGAGATTGCACTGTACTACCTGTATGCAGTGAATTTAAAAATACTATTTCTTTTATTTATCATTTTTACAGTGCAAATATTTGTAATAAAATATAGTGAGCACTGTACACTTTGTAGTCTGTGTTGTAACAGAAATCATATATGAAAATGTAGAAAGACATCCAAAAAGATTTAATAAATTTCAATTGGTAATCTATTGTTTAACAATGCAATTAATTGCGATTAATTTTTTTAATCACAGTTAATTTTTGAGTTAATCGCATGAGTTATCTGCAATTAATCGACAGCCCTATTTTATTTGTATTACAGGAGTGACCAGAGACCAAATCTGAATTGGATCCCCGCTCTTCCCACTCCCATTAACCTTGATGCTGTAACAAAAATATAGTCCCTGTTCCAAGCTCATATAAAGTCTGTAAAACAAGAGATATTTCTTAAAGTTTGACGAAAGGCTGCTCCATGGCAGAAAAACTGGTCAGGTTTACAGAAAACTAGATCCTTTATAGAAAACTATGGGGTATTATGTAGCCATTTATATTTTACTATTAAGTGTTCTTGGCCCAGTATATGAACAGATTACTCCTGGGAGCATTCTGCGCCAAAAAATTAAAATTTTTAGAAATTCTGTGCCAAAAAAAATGTTTTGTGCAAAATTCTGCAAATTTTGTAAAAATAACACTACATAAATTACCAAAATAATTGAAACTAGCATAATTATTTCAAAATACCTGTCAGCAAGTATGTCTGTAACAATACAGACACATACAAACATTCCCCCAGGAGTAGAGTGTTAAAGAAACCCCTATGATAACCCAGTTCCTGGTTCTCTGCCTCCTTCCCCCTGCCCCAGAGCCAAGCCGGGGGCCAGACACCCACACCCCCCAAAACCCCCCCTCCAGCCAATACACCCGAATCCCCTTCCTCCCCCAGAGCCCAGCTGCAGGGCCCCCCAGCCCAGATACCCACCTACACACCCTTCCCCCCAAAAGCCGAGGAATCCAGAGGGAGAAACAGCCTGATGCTCGGCCCCAGACTTGGACAGTTTCCTGCACACCACCCTCTCCTTCCCTCAGGGCTAGCTGGGAACTGCAGCCGCCAGAACCCTCTAGCTCCCTCCCACTCCCCCTGGCAGTGTCTTCTATGTGCGGGCTGGGCTCTGCCTGGTCCAGCAGCCCCTAGTGGCAGCTGTCAGAGTAGCAACCGTGTTAATCTGTATTCGCAAAAGAAAAGGAGGACTTGTGGCACCTTAGAGACTAACAAATGTATTTGAGCATAAGCTTTTGTGAGCTACAGCTCACTTCATCAGATGCATTCAGTGCAGAAAATACAGTGGGGAGATTTATATACGTAGAGAACATGAAACAATGGGTGTTACCATACACACTGAAACGCGAGTGATCACTTAAGGTGAGCTATTACCAGCAGGAGAGCACGGAGGTGGGGGGACGACACCTTTTGTAGTGATAATCAAGGTGGGCCATTTCCAGCAGTTGACAAGAACGTCTGAGGAACAGTGGGGGGTGGAGGGGGGGAATAAACATGGGGAAATAGTTTTACTTTGCGTAATGACCCATCCACTCCCAGTCTCTATTCAAGCCTAAATAACTCCCAGTCTCTATTCAAGCCTAAAGCTTCACGAAAGCTTATGCTCAAACAAATTTGTTAGTCTCTAAGGTGCCACAAGTACTCCTTTTCTTTTTGCGAAGTCTTAATGGAAGAGATGGGAAAAGTCATTTGGAAACTGAAACGGATGAGGACTTAAATACGTAGCATTCATGAAAACTAATCCAATTTCAAAACAGTTCTTAAATCGGAATTTCTGTCAAAATCTTTAGTTATTTTCTCTTAACTGAATGCTACTACAGTACTTAAAACTTGTAAGCTGTCCTTTACTGAATGCTATAAGATGTTGCCATGATATGCATGGGTTTGTTTTAATGCATACAAGATGAAGAGGAACTCGCTGTTAAGAATACAGTATTAGCGTACATATGATTACACACCTCAAAGAAAACGGCAGACACACAAAGTAAAATAAGCATTTGAACTCTTTAGTGGGTTTTGGAACTTTAAATGCACTTAAACTGATATTGTAGAAGTAATAAGTGGTTGTGTCCAAGGGCATGAGTAATGTTTAATTTTAAAATATAAGCACATGTTCCTCATTTATGTGTTAACTTTAAAAACACAGAAATAGTCCAAAAGAAATATTAGAGGGTGAAACATATTCCAGTGAAGCGCAGAAGGGTCTATGTACCACTTAAGTTCTTAACACAGAGGGCCTTAAGCAGTTCACAGGGCTTTGAGCAGGCCCTCCACAGTGGGATGAATTTCACCTAAAATTTGCAGAGAAGCATATAATACAGCAACACTGGTCTGGAAACAACATGAGCTCATGGTATGGAGAGTAAATTAACCTGGTATGGCTGAAAGCCTCTCACTGCTTACATTGCTATGCAATTTACTGTAACCACTTCTAATTTTAACCAAATATGTGTAACTGCTATTTACTGAACAGCTAATGAAGTTCACCACAGGAAAGCTGAGTAAGCTGCAACAAATATTTGACTCAAATAACTATGGACAAAATAACTATGGGAGTTACAGCAACATAGCTACACCACCGCAGCCGTGACAGTGTTAGCCCATTGTGCAGACACACACTACAGCGGTGGTTCTCAAACTTTTGTACTGTTACCTCTTTCACGTAGCAAGCCTCTGAGTGCAACCCCCCTTATAAATTAAAAACATTTTTAAATATATTTAACACCATTATAAATGTTGGAGGCAAAGTGGGGTTTGGGATGGAGGCTGACAGCTCGCGACCCCCCATGTAATAACCTCACGACCCCCTGAGGGGTCCCAACCCCCAGTTTGAGAACCCCTGCACTACAGCAATGGAAGGGCAAAAGCTGCATCCACATTGGAAGCACTTTATCGGTGCACAAGGACAGCTGTGCTGGCAAAGTGCTCCTTGGGTAGATCTGGCCTGAGGCCACTTTACACCTGAATGAGAGCATCCACATAGTGATTTAATAATGTGCTTTCACTTTCACATCTTTAACTAATTCATCTTAACTTTCCTGAGTGACACTGTGTGGATGCTTCCTTTGTGAGATGTGCCTTTGGATGTTCACTTGAAGACTGGTTTTGATTTTGCAGAGCAGCAATATTTTAAACACTCATGCAATACTCCAAGCAAAGTCAGGTATACAGAGTACATGCATGCATAAGTTATCTATAGTCAAATGCTTACAAAACATCTGTAGCAAATGAGCAGTGTTTAACAGGAACCCTGCCTCGTTCTCTGTATATCCTGTAAGAGTGCAACAGGCCATACATATTTCATAAAATGTAAACATTATTCCAACCTATGAAGCTACACAGCCTGATGCACATGTTAACATACAATAAGTGAAGCAGGGCTCTCCTTGTCTTGACTTATTCATGATGGATGTATAGAGAGACAAGAGTCCATAGGAGCTCTTGCCTTATGCACTGCACTTATTGTATATATGGCATAAACTGTGGTTTACAGCACTACATGTAGCTAAACTTGTGGAAAAAAGTATGGTTACATGGGAAATAGTATATGATCATATAATTAGAGACTACACCACAATGCACACCCACAGTGTTGAGGTTTGATGGCAAATATACTTTGGTGTTTCCTGACTTGAGAGCATCACTGTAGACCCTTTTCTTTCTCTTTTATTTTTGGTTGGTTTTTATTCCCAACCCTATCCTGGGTTAAATGTAAAATTCTAGTGCATTCAGGAGATGAATTACATCTAGACTTCAAAGGGATTATTTCCCGGCATCAGGCCTTTAAAAATGAATGTAAAGGTTTTAAAAAATGAGCCACTATAATGCTGGAGCAATATGTTGATGAATTAGAGCACAAGCTGAAGTTATAGCTGATGTAAAGGTGAACACAATCAGTCATGAGGTCAGATAATAAATGTTTGGTATAAGCAAACCACTAAAAACACACATGATTGCAGTCACCATAATACCTAAAATATTCTCACTGAAGGAAAACCTGGCAGGAGAAGTGATCAGACAATTCCGGTTGGAACAGCAGGAAGACTGCTGTATTAAAATAAAAAAAAAGAACTGTAAGCGCTGCCCCGAGTAAATCAGAGTCAATCGTCAAGAATTGATGGAGGCCATAATGGGTGAAACAAAGAGCAAAGGAGATTACAAGATTAGTGTGTCCAAAGGTGCATCTCCCTACATACTGAAAGTGAAATTACTAGTAGTTATAATAAAAAAATCAGGGACCCTGCATGAATGAAGGAAGTATTTTGAGTCTAATACTCTTGTCTTGTAACTAAAGACTTAAATTCCCCCTTTGAATATATTATACAAGAAAATTCTGGTTGAATGATTTAGGCTGTATTTTGTCCCACAAACCATACAGTGGCTCCAAAACAAGACCTTGGCCACAAAATACTCACATGCACCCTCTTTACAAAAAGAGGACGTGAGTTACTTGAACTGCCTTCCTAATTTCCAAAAGTGGGAAAGGACTAGACTTACCCGCAAAGCAATCAGTACCGAGGAGCAAACACATTACTGCACTAGCCAATGTTAGATATGGAGGGGGGGGCTGGAAAAGGTAAACACACCTCCTCGTACATAAGGGTTACTGCATTCCCCACTATCAGCCACTCTTTCTGAGTGCACGGGGGATCCTGTCTCTTGCCACACGAGTGCAATACCCACCAGTGCAGTTCATGCAACACATGCTTTTGCCCGCTTCTGAACCCAACCATCTTTTCTCCATTCCTTGGAAGTGGAAGAGTCAGAACCCAGACCTGTCCCCATGATTCACTCCAAAGAACAGCAGAACTTGCTCAAGATAGGGGGAAAAAGAAAGCTCCTTCAGGTGTCACCTCACATTTACAGCAGTGGTTAAGATCCAGGAACATAAGTCCTCCACTCGCCCCCTAATGCCAGCTCACTTCTTGAATGAAGGAGTAAGTCCCTCCAGACTCACTCCTTCCCCTTTCCCATTCGCTATTAGCACCCTTCTCCCATGGGGGCAGAGAGGAGAAACACCTTCCAGCCCTCTTCCCTGGATTGCCAGGGGTCTCAGTCACATCCCACTGGAATGGGGAACAACCCCCTTTATTTTCCCCATCCCAGAACTGGGTGTCACAGGCAGGGATCCTGCTCCCCAGAGGGGTGGCAGATTGACCCCCCTGCCCACCCCTGGATAGAAGGGGGGGGTCACAGGCAGGGATCCTGCTCCCCAGAGGGGTGGCAGATCGGCCCCTCTACCCACCCCTGGATAGAAGAGGGGGGGTCACAGGCAGGGATCCTGCTCCCCAGAGGGGTGGCAGATCAGCCCCTCTGCCCAACCCTGCATAGAAGGGGTGTCACAGGCAGGGATCCTGCTCCCCAGAGGGGTGGCAGATCGGCCCCTCTGCCCACCCCTGGATAGAAAGGGGGGTCACAGGCAGGGATCCTGCTCCCCAGAGGGGTGGCAGATCAGCCCCCTCCCCACCCCCAGATAGAAGGGGGGCCACAGGCAGGGATCCTGCTCCCCAGCGGGGTGGGCGAGCAGCCCCCTCCCCTGGCTGGGGATGCACCGGAGATTGGGCAGCCCCCCCCCTTCCCTCGCCTCCCGGCAGCAGCGCCCAGGTCACCCCACGGGGGAAGGGGGGGGCGCGAAGGATCCCGCCCGCGCCTTTCCCTCCGCCCACCCCTCCCACAGCCGAGCGCGGGGAGACCACCCCGGGGCAGGGGGGTCCAGCCCCCCCCGCCGCCGCCGCCTCCCCAGCCCGGGCCTAGCGCGGCCTGCGCCTCCCCGAGGTGGGAGTTGGGCCGGGGCCCGGCCGGGCCGGGGGAGGCCGAGCCGGCGGCGCGGGCTCCGGAGCGGGGTGCCTGGGCAGCCGGCGGGGGCCCCGCGTTGCTGCGGCTGCGCCGGGGCTGGAGGAGCTGGGAGATTGCGCGGTAGGACACTCACCTCAGAGCGGCTGCGCTGCAGCGGGCCTGCGCCGTGGAGCCACTGCCAGGCGGCGGCCGGGGAGGGAGCCGAGCGGGGACACGGCGCGGCTCGCCCTGAGCCGCCGCAATGGCGAGCGAGCGAGAGGCGGGCACCAGCAGCAGCAGCAGGAGGAGGCCGAGGACGCGTGACGTCACGGGCCGGCGCCGCCGCCATGATGAGGAGGGCACGGCCCAGCACGGCCTTAGGAGGGATGTGGTGGGGGGGAGGTGCCGGCCGGCGCCATGTTTGGGAGGTCGGGGGCCTACAGTGAAAGGGGAGAATTAAGGGGGCGCCGGGCGCCATGTTTGGGAGGTCGGGGGCCTGTCGCGATGAGGAAAGGGGGGAAGGAGCGCCATCTTAGGCAGGTCAAGCCCCCAGCTTGATAAGCGGGGGAAAGGGGAGCTGGACCCTTTGGGCTTCTTCCGAAGCCCACGGAAATCAGTAGAAAGAGACCTGTGGATTTCCAAGGGCTTGGGCTCAGGCTTCACAGTGGGAAGGGCAGAGCAGGGGCCCTGCTGTGAGGGGTATGGACCACTGGGTGCTGGGGTGGAGGAGAGGCATGGACCATTGGGTGCTGTGATAGAGGGTATGGACCATTGGGTGCTGGGGTGGAGGAGAGGCATGGACCATTGAGTGCTGTGATAGAGGGTATGGACCATTGGGTGCTGTGATAGAGGGTATGGACCATTGGGTGCTGGGGTGGAGCAGGGGTATAGGCCACTGGGTGCTGTGATAGAGGGTATGGACCATTGGGTGCTGGGGTGGAGGAGAGGCATGGACCACTGGGTGCTGTGATAGAGGGTATGGACCATTGGGTGCTGGGGTGGAGCAGGGGTATAGGCCACTGGGTGCTGTGATAGAGGGTATGGACCATTGGGTGCTGGGGTGGAGGAGAGGCATGGACCATTGGGTGCTGTGATAGAGGGTATGGACCATTGGGTGCTGGGATGGAGGAGGGGTATAGGCCACTGGGTGCTGTGGTGGGACAGACAGGGCCTAGCAGTGAAGAGTATGGGCCATTGGGTGCTATGGTGGGAAGGAGAGGGCCACAGAATTTTGAAATGAGAAAACTACCATCAGGCACATGTAAGCACATTAGGAAAGCCGAAGCCCTACGGAGAGGATGGGGGCCACTGGATGGCATGTTGGGAAGGGCTGTGCCATGCTAGCAAGGAACTATGATTGCTGTGTTAGCAAGGGCTGACTCAAGTTCTCAGTCCTTATCTCCAAGGCACTCCATGCCCTGTGTCCAGGATATCAAAAATACTGCCTAAAGTTCTGGGGAAGGCTGTGATAGACATTTTCACTCCTTGGGCACATTGTAACTTTCAACAATAAGGGTAAAGCTCACCAGTGCAGGAAACAGAACTTTCTGAGCGTCCAGTCTGAGACTGTGGAATAAACTCCTCAAATAACTAAGGAGCATCACAAACCTCACCACCTTCCTCTCCACGTCCAAGGGGCATTTCTTTGATCTTGCTTTCTCTAACATAAATACATAGTAGCATGTATATTTAATTTTAAAAAAAATCTAGAACCTTACTAAAACAATTCACTCCAGTGTACATGCTTCTTCCCCTCGAGGAAAAAATGGTTACTTACCTATATTGTAGCATAGGAACTTAAGAATGGCCATACTGCAGTGGTTCTCAAACTAGGGCCGCTGCTTGTTCAGGGAAAGCCCTTGGCGGGCTGGGCCAGTTTGTTTACCTGCCGCATCCGCAGGTTCGGCCGATCGCGACTCCCACTGGCCACGGTTCGCCGTCCCCAGCCAATGGGGGCTGCAGGAAGGGCAACCAGCACATCCCTCGGCCCGCGCCATTTCCTGCAGCCCCCATTGGCCTGGAACGGCGAACCGCAGCCAGTGGGAGCCGCGATTGGCCGAACCTGCGGACGCGCCAGGTAAACAAACGGGCCTGGCCTGCCAGGGGCTTTCCCTGAACAAGCGGTGGCCCTAGTTTGAGAACCACTGCCATACTGGGTCAGACCAATGACCCATCTAAGCCAGTATCATGTCTTCCAACAGTGGCCAGTGCTAGATGCTTCAAAGGGAATGAACAGAACAGGACAAGCATCAAATGATCCTCCCCTATTGTCCAGTCCCAGCATCTGGAAGTCAGAGGCTCAGGGACACCCAGAGCATGGGTTTGCATCCCTGATCGTTTTGGCTAATAGCCACTGGTGGACCTATCTTCCATGCATTTATCTAATTCTTTTTTTAATCCATTTATAGTTTTGGCCTTCACAACATTCCCTGGCAATGAGTTCCACAGGTTGACTGTGCATTGTGTGAAGAAGTACTTCTTTTTGTTTATTTTAAACCTGCTGCCTATTAATTTCATCAGGTGACCCCTGGTTCCTGTGTTATGTGACGAGGTAAATAACACTTCCTTATTCACTTTCTGCACACCATTCATGATTATATAGACCTCTAGCATATTCCCCATGTCACCTCTTTTCCAAGCTCAACGATCCCAGTCTTTTTAATCTCGGCTCATATAGAAGCTGTTCCATACTCTAATCATTTTGGTTGCCCTTCTCTGTGCTTTTTCCATTTCTAATACAGCTTTTTTGAAATGGGGTGACCAGAAATGCATGCAATATTCAAGGTGGAAGTATACCATGGATTTATATAGTGGCATTATGATATTTTTCTGTTTTATTATCTAACCCTTTCCTAATGGTTACTAACATTCTGTTAGCTTTTTTGACCACCACTGCACATTGAGCAGGTGTTTTCAGAGAACTATCCACGATGACTCCAAGACCTCTTTCTTGAGTGGTAACAGCTAATTTAGGCCCCCCCCTCATTTTGTATGTAGAGTTAGGATTATGTTTTCCAATATGCAATACTTTGCATTTATCAACATTGAATTTCAGCTCCCATTTTGTTGCCCAGTCACCTAGTTTTGCGAGATCCCTCTGTAACTCTTCGCAGTCTGCTTTGGACTTAACCACCTTGAGTAATTTTGTATCATCTGAAAATTTTGCCACCTCACTGTTTACCTCTTTTTCTAGATCATTTATGAATATGTTGAACAACACTGGTCCCAGTACAGAGCCCTGGGGGACACTGCTATTTATCTTTATCCATTCTGAAAACTACCATTTATTCCTATCCTTTGTTTCCTGTATTGTAACCAGTTACTGATCCATGAGAGGACCTTCCTTCTTATCCCATGACAGCTTACTTTGCTTAAGAGCCTTTGGTGAGAGACCTTGTCAAAGGCTTTCTGAAAGTCTAAAAGTACATTATATCAACAGGATCACCCTTGTCCTCGTGCTTGTGGACCCCCTCAATGAATTCTAATAGATTGGTGAGGCATGCTTTCTCTTTACAAAAGCCACATTGACTCTTCCCCAACCATATTGTGTTCATCTATGCATCTGATAATTCTTTATTGTAGTTTCAACCAGTTTGTCCAGTACTGAAGTTAGGCTTACAGGCCTATAATTGCCAAGATCACCTCTGGAACCTTTTTTAAAAATTGGTGTCACATTAGCTATCCTCCAGTCATCTGGTACAGAAGCTAATTTAAATGATTGATAGGTTACATATCACAGTTTATAGTTCTGCAATTTCATATTTGAGTTCCTTCAAAACTCTTGGGTGAATACCATCTAATCCTGGTGGTTTATTACTGTTTAATTTATCAATTTGTTCCAAAACCTCCTCTAATGACACCTCAATCTGGGACACGTCCTCAGATTTGTCACCTAAAAAGAATGGCTCCGGTGTGGGAATCTCCCTCACATTCTCTGGTGTGAAGACCAATGCAACGAATCCCCAACTTGCTTGGCTTAGGTTAGCCCCAAAGGACATAAAAGTTTGCTTATTATAGAAGCTTCTATTACCTTTTGAACTTAAAATTGCACCTCATTTGTGTATGTATGTTTCTGGCTTTGATCTCTTTATTTCTTCTCTTAGTTAATAAAGCTTTAGTTAGTGTATTACAGGATTGACCACAGGCGTTGTCTCTCATTTGAGATCTGAGTAAAATTGACCTGAGTAAGTGAGTGGTCCCTTAGGACTGGGAATAAACTGAATATTGCTGTGATCTTTGGTGTAAAGTGACCATCTATCATATAGTCCAGCTTGCCTGGGTGGCGAGATAGACTAAAATGCCAAAAGGACTGTCTCTGACTCCATCATAAGAGTGTTAAAGTGCTTTAGGAGTTCACACTTTTTACTGGGTTGATGAGCTCCCCCTACTTCCACATGCCACTGTGTGCAGATATAAAAGGCAGGGCTTCCCTTAGTCCCTCTCAGTTCCTTCTTGCTGGAACTCCAACGTAGAGGGACAGGAGAGTGGGTTGTGGCATTGACATGTGCAACATATCTCAAAGAACAACAGTTACTGAACAAGTTAGTAACCGTTTTTTTCTTCTTTGAGTGATTGCACATGTGCATTCCACTCTTGGTGACTCACAAGCCATAAAAACAGGAGACGGGATTAGAGTCTATTTCAATAAAGATTGGAGAACAACCCATCCAACTCTAGCATCATCTCTGGAGTCCTGAGCCACAGCATAGTGGGCAGCAAATGTGTGGACCAAGAACCAGTTACCAATCTACAAATCTGTCCAATTGGAAATGTGCCAGAGAGGCTGCCAAGACCGACTGTGACCTTGTCAAATGAGCAGTGACTCTGCTAGACGGAGTGACGTTGGCCAAGTCATAGAATATGCATATACAGGAGGTGATCCAGTAAGAAATTCTGTGGGTGGAGACTGACTGTCCTCTTATTCTGTCCACCACTGCTATGAACAGCTGGGATGATTTATGGAAGTGCTTGGTTTTGTCCATGTAGAATTCTAGAAGGACCCTCAAACGGCAAGTCCTGCATAGTATTCTGGACTTCATAGAGGAGACCAGAAGACTGTAACCAGGATGATCTGAGCATGGAAGCCATGGTTCAAGCTGCCGAGTCTGCTGCATCCTGCCCCATCTGCAGTGAAGTTCTCGCAACCAGGCTGCTCTCATTGACCAGGGAAGTGAGCTCCTGCCTAATGTTCTGTATATTTCTTCACACAACACACAGTCAACCTGTGGAACTCTTTGCCAGAGGATGTTGTGAAGGCCAAGACTATAACAGGGTCAAAAAAGAACTAGATAAATTCATGGAGGATAGGTCCATCAATGGCTATTAGCCAGGATGGTGTCCCTAGCCTCTGTTTGCCAGAATCTGGGAATGGGCGACAGGGAATGGATCACTTGATGATTACCTGTTCCATCCATTCCCTCTGGGGCACCTGGTATTGGCCACTGTCAGAAGATGGGATACTGGGCTAGATGGACCTTTGGTCTGACACAGTATGGCCGCTCTTATGTTCTGTGGGGAAGTAGATCTCTGAATTTCTCTACGGAGCCCCATACATTAAAATCGTACAGCCCCAGCAAAGCCTGTTGGTTAACAATACGCAGATGTCAACACCCTGTTGAATAAATCTTCCTGCCAAATAAATTTAGCTTCTTAGTGTCTTTATATTTGGGGGTGGCAGCCTGGTGCTCTTGTTGCTCTCTCTCATTAGCCGGTGTCATGACTAACGAGCCCGGTGGTGGATGAGTATAAAGGTACTCAAAACCTTGGGAGGGTACATAGTATTTTTTTTCTGCCCTTTTTGATGTGGGAGGCAATGAAGATGCCATAAAGCCCTTATAGGCCCTAGTATTACCTCATTAATTGGCAGAGCTATCCTGGAGGCACCCACAGATGGCAAGGTGTCAAGGTGAGGACTCCCTGACCTTCTTGATCTGTATGCCCCAGTCTGCGGCCACTTTCTTTAGCAACTCCTGATAAACTTTTAAATCATCAGGAGAGGGTGAAGTTGCCCTGGACAAAACAACTTCATTGGGAGGGGACGAAGAGGAAGCCAAGACTGGAAAGGGCAGAATTTCTTCTACAGGTGTTGCTCTGGTTCTAAGGCCACCTCTTGGTGCTCGGTACTGGACTCTGGAGACAGAACTGCCCACTGCATATACTCTGCCCTTCTAGAGGAGGGCACCGAGTAGGCACAGTGAGGGAAAGATTGGAAGATGGAGGAACCCCCAAGGATTCCAAAATGGCCACTGATATGGAGCTGAACAACACTGGCCTGGTCACATTCCCATGGCGGTTCCAATTGAAGGGTCGTGGTGGTAGGCTGGGAGAGACGATTTATGAGGAGACCAGCGGGTCCCATTTCCAGCTTGTGAGACATAAGATTCCACTTCCAAATCACATAGTCATAAAATAAAATAAAAGAGACTCCCTGCCTCAAACAGCTTGTAATCTAAATAGGAATAAAGACATGAGAGGGGCATACAAAACATAAATGGGGGGGGGGTCAAAAGTAATAAACATGGGTACACTATCAGCTTTGCAGTAGAAGTGGGGTTTAAGAATGAACTTGAAGGAGGACAGGATAGTGATTATGCAAATTTGTTTGGGAATTTTGTTCCACACATAAGGGACAGCATAAAGGTGTTTGTGGGGAAAATGGTTAAGTGAACAGAAAAGGCTGCCATCACCAGTGAAGCAAAGAGCATGGGTCATGATGTGCTGAGACAAGTTCTTATCTATCACTTATCCTATAAACACTTGTAGATGGAATCTGGACATGAAGTGAGCCTGGACATGAAGGCATAAGCAAATTCCAAATTTGCAATCTGCAGAGGAAAATATCTATGGTAATGATTTTAAACTTATATAACACATTTTGTCTCTAATGGTCCTGGGAGCTAAGTTGGATTAAAAAAACAATTAGGTGCCGTTAGACTGGATAGAATAAAATTTATAAGGGATATAAACCCTCTTGCTTCAGAAAACAAGTCTTCCAATAACTGCCGTGGAGTCAGAAAGAAATTTTCTCCATGGGCATGTCAGTGCATGTCGGTGCCTAAATGCCCAATAGGAGAGCTTTTACAACTTTCTCTGAAGCATCTGGTACTGACCACTATACCACTGGTCCCATCCAGTATGGTGATTTTTATGTTCCTGTGACCTCAGAGCACTTTATAAACCAATATACAGACTATACACAGGGATCATTTCAGCCACTAACTGAAATGTTGCTACGTCTGGAATGAAACACGGCAACTTTTCAGCAGCACCCAGCAATACTAACTAAATAACCAGTTAGGCCAGAAAATGAAGACTACACTATAGTCAAGTGAAACCACAGGTGCATTTTAAGTATGCAAAATGAACTTAACTGAAGGTATATCTTCACTGCAGAGTTAATCTGAGTGCTGGGCACTTGAGTCTTAGCACCCAGTTAGCCTAGCTCAGGTGTGAGTATTCACGCTGCATAGTCCTACTCGAGTTGCTGCATCCACACTCGTGTGAGGTACTAAGACTTCTAGGGTCACACCCTGAAGGTCTTACCTCTGCTCAGCTTGCAGTGTATGGTGAGAGAACTTGTCTGTTCTTTCTAGGCTCCTGTGCAGAAGTGGGCTTAGCCTACCAGCTCAGTAAAGCAAATCACTTCTGGCTTGGCCTGCTTTAGATGTCTGTCTGTGGCTTCCATTCCAGCCAGTCACAGGGCATGGATCCAGCTCAGGATAATGAGCTGTTCCAAATGTTGGCATTACTGCAACTCTCGTTTCAGAACCAGGAGGTAGAAACAAGGCATGAGAAATGGTGGAGGGTATATTGACAGCCACTTGGCACTCTGAGAAGATGGCAGTGTGGCTTGCTAAGGAGATCACGCAGGTTGCATGCAGACAAGGAGCAGTGGAAACTGTGAATGCAAGTTTTAATAGCTGTGAAGTCCCCCTTTGCTGACCAGTGGTTCTGGAGCAGGGCTACAAGCTCAGAGTGCTGGTATTACATCATCATTCAGACCTGAGATGACCAGCAGTGGACCCAGATCATCTGCACGGAGAAGGCCACATTTCTTTGAGGAACTTGCTCCCCACCTTTCAGTGCCAGGACATGCAGCTGAGACAGGCCATACTAGTCCAGAAGCAGATTTACTATCTGGAAGTTGGCTACCCCAGACATCTGCAGGTCTGTTGCTGGTCAATTTGGCATTGGCAAGTGAAGGGTCGGTGCTGTGGGGATGGCGGTGCTGTGGGGATGGATGTTTGCAAGACAATTATTGCTGTGGTTCACCCAAGTGTGGTGAAGATTGATAATGGCCCAGAAATAAATTTGAGCAAATGAGCTTCCCGAACTGTCTTGGGGCCATTGGGGACACATATGTCCATTGTGTGCCCCCCCCCAAGATGCTTATAAGTTTGTAAATCAAAAAGGATACTACTCACTACTTATGTGAGTTAATTATGGAAGGAGAATCATAGACACCAATATGGGAAGCAGGGATAGGGTGCATGATACCAGTGTATTTCAGAGAGCTGGTGTTTTCAAATTTGGACAAGTGGGACTTTATTTCCACCCTCCAATATGACTATCAAGGGCGGCGGTGGGGAGGGGAGAGGGAAGGTCTGTGTCCATTGTTGTTTTGGGAGACCCAGTCAACTCTCTGCTGCCCTGGCTCATGAAGCCCTGCCCTGATGTGAGAACACCTGGAAGAAGGTTTCATAGTTGTAAGATGGTGGTAGAATGTACATTTGTCCAACAGAAGGCAAGATGGCATTGCCTACAAAACTGGTTGGCTGCCAGTGCATATAATGCCCTTCAGGTCACTGGGAGATGCTGTGCACTATACAATACATATGAAGACAAGAGGGCGTACGTTGGCCAAGAATAGATTCATGACTGGGCTGGCTTACAGGCTTGGTATAAGCCGTCAGAAAGTGCCCCTCTGATAACTGGATTGGATCCAGGTGAGTGAGGGTAGAAATGGATGCCTTGTATTTCCACATCCTTGGTTTGGAGGGGAAAATGGGAAAAAGGGATAAAGTGAGCACAATGTTAGGGTGGTGTAGCAGTTTACCAATTCTATGTATTAATCTGAGATTATATTACAATCTTTGCATTGAAGTTCCTGGCTCTCTCTGTTGTTGTAAGGGCTATCCACACCTTGGTGTCAGCCTTTGGCCAGCTGGCAGGATAATGTCCCAGATGCTATCTCCTCTGTTCCAGTGGTGTGGAAGCACAGGAGAAGTGTAGAACTGTTGCCAATTGTGCAGGCTCTGCGCAATGTGGGGTTTAAAAGTTGAACCATTGACTTCCACTGCAGAAAAAGGGAGGAGGGTAGATGGCAAGAAAATATTGCTCGGGAGGAACTGGAGAACTAGCAGCACCAAGTTAATTAGCCTACAGCCACAGTGCAAAATGGATGGGTTACCAGCATGAGAATAAGCAGCACTTGGGGTTTAGTCTATAGACCTAGAAGGGCCAGCTAGGATGGGCTGACAATATACCAAAATTGGGTGAGAAGTTTTTTATGTGTGGATGAGAGATGAATTTGGACAACACCTGAATCAGAGCCCAGGTCAGCTGTGCAGTGAAGACATAACCATACCCTAATTTGATTAGGTCACTGCTAAGAGATTAGCACCACTGTTCCCTCTAAGCTGTGCACGTGTGCATGAACACACTGATCCTAAACCCCACGCACACGGCGAAACACCGCGCGCACAAACATTTGCACAGAAGCACAACTATTTGCACAGAAGAATTTTTTTGTGTACATGGCCTGTCAAAAATTAGAGGGAACATTGGTTAGCACCTGCCATGGAATTTTAATGATTACAAATGAGCAAGGATTTGGTGGTAGATCTCATCCAATAGAAAACATCATCAGAAGGTTGACTCTGCCCTCCAATCAGTCCATGATGTCAACATCCATCACCCACTTGTTTCAAACAAGCACCTTCGTACTTTCTCCCATACTGCCCCTCATACTTGGGAAAAGCTCCCCATGAACATCTGCAAAAGTAAATCATTGTCTTCCTTCAAAACCCTCCTTACAACTCTCCTTTGCCAGGAGGCCCACAAAAACTTGACAACGGTTGTGCTGCTGTTGTGCTAAAACCACTCCCGATCATGCTGACCTATACTGTCTCATTGTTTCCTTGTACCCCCCATCAATTTACTTGTATCCATCTGTTGTCTCTTGTCTTCCACTTAGATTGTAAGCTCTTTGGGGCAGGGTCTGTCTCTCGGGTCTGTGTTTATACACCATCTAACACAATGGAGGTCTCGTCCATGAGTGGGGCTCCTAGGTGCTACAATAATACAAATAAATAATACCAGATTAGCACCTCTTAACACTGCACTGTGTCATTGGCTCAGGGATGATGCGTCAAGGAAGGGGTATCACTGTCAACCTGCTGAACTACCAATACCACATACACTAAGGCCTTGTCCACATTAGATTTTTGGGGAGAAATTACCCATCATTGCACTAGTACCATTGCAATTCCTCTAGTGGCAACAATGGCAGGCGCACGACTATAGACAGGGTACCAGCATTTACTGACATTTTCATCACCGTGTTGTCTAGACCAGCTCTAGAATGCCAGTGAAACTGCAATGCGGGGAGGTTTCTAAGCAAAAACAAGAGTCTACTGTAGACATAACCAAGAGTATTCCTTAGTCATCTCCCATGCACACACTGACGTTGCTTATTTTAGGAGAACAGGTGGGATGACAACAAAGTGTCTGTTACAATGCTGTACTTATATGGGGGTTGATCTTTGGTGTGTTGGAAACAAGCGGGCTGTATAGAGCAGTGCAGTGGAAGGAGCATTCACGGCTACAGTTATGCTAGAAGTCCATTTCCTACAAAATGCCTCCTTAAATTTAAAATAACTGCTGCCTGATGGCATTACTTAGCTGGCTACATTTTGAACCACTTTGAGGTAGAATCTCAGACTCTCAGAATTTTGTGCATTATGGAAAGGAAATTGATAAAATGTTTTTAAAAAACCCACCTATCTTAGAAAGATAGATGGGAAAATCACATAAGATATTATAGCCAGTATGCCACAAGCAAGTGAACAAAAATTATAACATAAAGAAGTAAACAAGCAATTCTGGACATGTATGTTACAGAAGGAAAGTCTTAAACTGTTGCCTGACCTTTTCCTTCTCTCTCTTTAAGAGTGGGAAAATATCCTTGCATCTATTTCTTTGTTTAGGTCTTTGCAACAGTGATTGTTCTGTAATGGACTATAAAGTAGATTTGCATGACTCATAAAGTGCTGGGCTGTTTTTCATTACTCCAGGGAGAATGTTGATAGTGCAATAGGATTGTAAGTAGCATGATTCTAGGAATCATCTTTGAATTGGTTCCTGATGCCACAGTGCCTAGATACATGGATTAGACAGAAACTGTTCCTTTGCTTGGGGATCTGTCAGAAGCTGAATTCATTTAAGGCCATGCGTTAACCACAGCTAGATACAGCTCATTGTCAGGAAGTTTCTCCTAATCTTAGTCCAAATATTTCATCTCTTACATTTAATTCTTTAGTCATAGTTCTTCCTCCTTGAACTGCCCTAGATAAATATTTGCTTAGTTTATGAGTTGCTTTGCCAAGCTCTATCTATTTAGCCCTTAACTTTTCCTCATAATTCAATTCCTCCAGACTGTGAATTATTTTTAATTTCTCTCCAACTTGTCAATGTCTTTCTGGTGGAGAAATGTCCAACTAATTGCACTATTTCAGGTGTAGCTGTACCAGAACCATATCAAGAGGGTTTTACAGTACTACCTCTCTGTTCTGTGATATGATACCTCTGGGCATGCTGCCCAGAATATTATCTTTTTTTTATAGTCAGTCTCTGCTTGGTGGGTGAGAGTGCCATACGGAGGTAGTGCACCGTGAGCATGGAATAGAGATGGTTTGTGAACCCCAGGCTGAGAAAGGCCCGTTGGGTTAGGAAGGTGTGAGTGGAGGGGAGTTCCTTCTGAGGTTATTTTTTTAGAACTGTATTTGGGATTCAGGGATGATGGCCTTTGTTGTCAGCCTTGGAGGGTCTTTTGGTGCCTGTCTGTGTCATCAGCTGCATCCCTTCAAACTGGCCAAGAGGGCTGAACCATACTGTTTTGTTTGGTGATATGAAGGCCCGATGTGGGGAATCACAGTTGTGAGGGCTTGGAGTCCCTGATCCCTGGTCAGCAGAAGATCAGGCAGGAAAAGACTTCGTATAAAGTGAAAACCTGGAACAAAACACCTAGTTTTTGTTCTGTGTTCGTATAGCACCTAGCATAATGGGATTCTGGTCCATAACTGGGACTCTTAAGCATGACAGTAATACAAATAATAAATAATGTTATGGTGGCAGTGGTTTCACCTGTTATTTTGCAGTACCATGGGATCTAATTACAAAAAACAGTCAAGGCTTCAGTTCGGCCGCTTAGGAGCCTGCCCCTCCTGCACGACAGTTACTTGTCAAAACAGAATCTGTTAATAATTACTTTTTTCTGCCGACAGACACAATATATAGAAACAAAAAGTGATAATGCTGGATGAGTATAGTCAATCTCCTCTGCACCATCTCCTCTGGTAAGATGGTAGTTTCAGCAACATTTATACAGTGACATCTCTATGAGAGCCCATTCATTATTATTTATGTAGTGCCGACAGTGTGCCAAACTTCTTACAGTATAAAAGCAAGGTCCAAGTCACAAAGAGCTTACAACAAAAATAGGTAATGGACAGATGAAAAACAGGTTGCAATGAAAAGGAGATGAGCAATGCAGTTTGTTACAGTTCATGCTTCACAGGTCTGAGATTTTAATTTATTCATTTTTAAAAAATATTTTGTCGATTTTTAAAAAAGTATCAGCGCTGTTAACACTCCCTTGTGGGGTGAACTGATTTATGGAAGACGTGTTTCTGTAATTCTTCTATCCTTCTTTCTTAAAAGACCACTCCAATGTTTCCACAAGTGCACTGAAGGCAATTCTGCTCTGCCTTCATTAAAACTTCATCAGTTTTGATCCATCTTTATTATGCAACCATGCTTCCTTAAGTGGTCACTGAAGACTAGCTTCATTGTGTGACATTATGGTTTGCTTTCCTTCATTTTTATTCTGCGCAATTTCAACCTAAATTGCATACAGGAAAAAGCCATTTTTTTCCATCTGGTATAGACACCTGAATGTGATATATATGGTACATTATACTTATCTCTTATTAGCAAGAATAAGGGGGGATATAATAGTGATAGAGGTCTATAAAATCATGAATGGTGTGGGGAAAGTGAATAAGGAAGTATTATTTACTTCCACAAGTTGAGTGTGTGTTTTGTGAAGATCTCATTGCCAGGGGATATTGTGAAGGCCGAAAGTATAAATGGGTTAAAAAAAGAATTAGATAAGTTCATGGAAGATAGGTCCATAAATTGCTATTAACCAAGATGCAAAAAGAAAAGGAGTACTTGTGGCATCTTAGAGACTAACCAATTTATTTGAGCATAAGCTTTCGTGAGCTACAGCTCACTTCATCGGATGCATACTGTGGAAAATACAGAAGATGTTCTTATACATACAAACCATGAAAGAATGGGTGTTTACCACTATAAAAGGTTTTCTCTCCCCCCACCCCACTCTCCTGCTGGTAATAGCTTATCTAAAGTGATCACTCTCCTTACAATGTGTATGATAATCAAGGTGGGCCATTTCCAGCACAAATCCAGGGTTTAACAAGAACGTCTGAGGAACGGGGGGAGGGTAGAAAAAACAAGGGGAAATAGGTTACCTTGCATAATGACTTAGCCACTCCCAGTCTCTATTCAAGCCTGTATCCAATTTGCAAATGAATTCCAATTCAACAGTCTCTCGCTGGAGTCTGGTTTTGAAGTTTTTCTGTTGTAATATCGCAACTTTCATGTCTGTAATCGCGTGACCAGAGAGATTGAAGTGTTCTCCGACTGGTTTATGAATGTTATAATTCTTGACATCTGATTTGTGTCCATTTATTCTTTTACGTAGAGACTGTCC
Source organism: Chelonia mydas (assembly GCF_015237465.2). Classification (NCBI taxonomy): domain Eukaryota; kingdom Metazoa; phylum Chordata; order Testudines; family Cheloniidae; genus Chelonia; species Chelonia mydas. The sequence goes on from NC_057849.1 coordinate 342,628,781, forward strand.
AGTTTGACCAATGTACATGGCAGAGGGGCATTGCTGGCACATGATGGCATATATCACATTGGTGGATGTGCAGGTAAACGAGCCTCTGATAGTGTAGCTGATGTTATTAGGCCCTGTGATGGTGTCTCCTGAATAGATATGTGGGCACAGTTGGCAACGGGCTTTGTTGCAAGGATAGGTTCCTGGGTTAGTGGTTCTGTTGTGTGGTATGTGGTTGCTGGTGAGTATTTGCTTCAGGTTGGGGGGCTGTCTGTAGGCAAGGACTGGCCTGTCTCCCAAGATTTGTGAGAGTGTTGGGTCATCCTTCAGGATAGGCTGTAGATCCTTAATAATGCATTGGAGGGGCTTTAGTTGGGGGCTGAAGGTGATGGCTAGTGGCGTTCGGTTATTTTCTTTGTTAGGCCTGTCCTGTAGTAGGTGACTTCTGGGAACTCTTCTGGCTCTATCAATCTGTTTCTTCACTTCCGCAGGTGGGTATTGTAGTTGTAAGAATGCTTGATAGAGATCTTATAGGTGTTTGTCTCTGTCTGAGGGGTTGGAGCAAATGCGGTTGTATCGCAGAGCTTGGCTGTAGACAATGGATCGTGTAGTGTGGTCTGGTCAGGGTGAAAGCTGGAGGCATGTAGGTAGGAATAGCGGTCAGTAGGTTTCCGATATAGGGTGGTGTTTATGTGACCATCGTTTATTAGCACTGTAGTGTCCAGGAAGTGGATCTCTTGTGTGGACTGGACCAGGCTGAGGTTGATGGTGGGATGGAAATTGTTGAAATCATGGTGGAATTCCTCAAGGGCTTCTTTTCCATGGGTCCAGATGATGAAGATGTCATCAATATAGCGCAAGTAGAGTAGGGGCGTTAGGGGACGAGAGCTGAGGAAGCGTTGTTCTAAGTCAGCCATAAAAATGTTGGCATACTGTGGGGCCATGTGGGTACCCATAGCAGTGCTGCTGATTTGAAGGTATACATTGTCCCCAAATGTAAAATAGTTATGGGTAAGGACAAAGTCATAAAGTTCAGCCACCGGGTTAGCCGTGACATTATCGGGGATAGTGTTCTTGACGGCTTGTAGTCCATCTTTGTGTGGAATGTTGGTGTAGAGGGCTTCTACATCCATAGTGGCCAGGATGGTGTTATCAGGAAGATCACCGATGGATTGTAGTTTCCTCAGGAAGTCAGTGGTGTCTCGAAGGTAGCTGGGAGTGCTGGTAGCGTAGGGCCTGAGGAGGGAGTCTACACAGCCAGACAATCCTGCTGTCAGGATGCCAATGCCTGAGATGATGGGGCGCCCAGGATTTCCAGGTTTATGGATCTTGGGTAGTAGACAGAATATCCCAGGTCGAGGTTCCAGGGGTGTGTCTGTGTGGATTTGATCTTGTGCTTTTTCAGGGAGTTTCTTGAGCAAATGCTGTAGTTTCTTTTGGTAACTCTCAGTGGGATCAGAGGGTAATGGCTTGTAGAAAGTGGTGTTGGAGAGCTGCCGAGCAGCCTCTTGTTCATATTCCGACCTATTCATGATGACAACAGCACCTCCTTTGTCAGCCTTTTTGATTATGATGTCAGAGTTGTTTCTGAGGCTGCGGATGGCATTGTGTTCCGCACGGCTGAGGTTATGGGGCAAGTGATGCTGCTTTTCCACAATTTCAGCCCGTGCACGTTGGTGGAAGCACTCTATGTAGAAGTCCAGTCTGCTGTTTCGACCTTCAGGAGGAGTCCACCTAGAATCCTTCTTTTTGTAGTGTTGGTAGGGAGGTCTCTGTGGATTAGTATGTTGTTCAGAGGTGTGTTAGAAATATTCCTTGAGTCGGAGACGTCGAAAATAGGATTCTAGGTCACCACAGAACTGTATCATGTTCGTGGGGGTGGAGGGGCAGAAGGAGAGGCCCCGAGATAGGACAGCTGCTTCTGCTGGGCTAAGAGTATAGTTGGATAGGTTAATAATATTGCTGGGTGGGTTGAGGGAACCATTGCTGTGGCCCCTCGTGGCATGTAGTAGTTTAGAAAGTTTAGGGTCCTTTTTCTTTTGTAGAGAAGCAAAGTGTGTGTTGTAAATGGCTTGTCTAGTTTTAGTAAAGTCCAGCCACGAGGAAGTTTGTATGGAAAGTTGGTTTTTTATGAGAGTGTCCATTTTTGAGAGCTCATTCTTTATCTTTCCCTGTTTGCTGTAGAGGATGTTGATCGGGTGGTTCCGCAGTTTCTTTGAGAGCGTGTGGCACAAGCTGTCAGCATAGTCTGTGTGGTATGTAGATTGTAATGGATTTTTTACCTTCAGTCCTTTTGGTACGATGTCCATCTGTTTGCATTTGGAAAGGAAGATGATGTCTCTCTGTACACAGCTGTTATTCTGAAACCTATTAACCAAGACAGTCAGAGACACAAGCTTATGCTCTGGATGTCCCTAATCCTTGACTTCCAGAAGCTGGGAGTAGACGACAGGGAAGGGATCATTTGATATATTGCCCTGTTCTGTTCATTCCTTCTGAAGCATCTGGCAAGGTCACTTTCAGAAGACAGGATGATCGGCTAGATGGACCATTGGTCTGACCCAGTATGGCTATTCTTATGTTCTTAAGAATCAGAATGGTTGAGTTTACCACTGTAGTGAAATAATAAGCTTAAAAAGATATAGTTTCTTTCCTCTCTGGTTTTTGGAATATAGATGACCTTCAAAAGGGAGAAAATTTGACTTTTTTATTTTTATTTAAAAAGTAAAGCCTGCAAGAGATGGGCCTTTTACAAGAAATTCCAGTCCTGTTTAGGTTGCATGACTCTATTATGACTGAAGAACTAGTGAAATGTTAACAACACAAGAATCAACAAAACTGAGAAGGGAAGGTATCTTTAGTCAATCTGCTGAAAACTTTTTTTTTGTAAATTTATTTTTGTTGACACCTATTGAACTTCAATGTCTTATTAACCTTTTTGATAAAGAAAGCTTTTAATAAAAGATTCAACATATTTGCCCCTTTTATTATAGAATTAGTGCTCACAAACATCCAAGAGGTCCTCCAACAAAACCAAAGAACAACAAACTTGATATTTCTAATGTAGAAAATAAGCAGAAAAAATATTTAAACACGTACAAGTTTGAAGGCCTTTCTGCATCATCAAGAAGCAATAAGGGATACAAGCCCAAAAATCCTTTCCAGGTCACCTTTAAAGATATTAGCACAGAGGTCAGGCCTAAAACTTAGTTTTTTATATGAAAAATGTGTGATAGAAAACTTGAATCGAAATAAGAGTATGTAAGAGGGAATGCTTGAGAGGCATGAAACTTTCTGCTGCCAAGTGTGGTGGATTGTGCCTTCTGCTTAAACACATTTTTGCCAATATGTAGCCTCCACTCACACGTTCACTGGATAACCACATTCATGTGCTCCCTGACGCACACCACCCAAGGACATGCAGGTGAGAGGCCAATGTATTTTTAACAGCATGGTTTTGACATAGAACTTGCTACAGGAAATGCTGATCTTACTCACTCTGAGAACAGCACACGATGCATGACAACTGCTAAGCAACAGATAGCAGAAGAGAGGAAATACTGTTAATGCTGTAACAAATGTGTGGCCATCTAGGACATAACATTTTTAACTGTGCTACACACCAACCCTTCACAACTTCACAGTTCCTGAACCACCGGCTTCCATTGTAACGATTTGTTCACTTGCGCGAGTATAACATGTAAGCAGGAGCTACACCTATTCTTAGATTGAGGCAGGACAGACTTTATAGATGCTTTTTATTTTTTAGAAGCAGAGCCTGAGGGGAATCACGTTTCTCCCAAGCTCTGACTCCTACTTATTGTGATAACAGAATGTGTAAAACCATCTGCAGTAGAGTAATCTGGTAGTGACTGAGGGTGTAACGATGCTACAAGCACTGCAGTGGTACAGCTAAATTGACCTACATTTTAGGTGTAGACCAGGCCTGAGGCTGCACTAATGTCACATCAATCATTTGTGCTACAGAACGATCTCCACTAGCGTTTAGCAGAATGCACAATGACACAGTTTGGCAAAGAGGTCAAATTACTACAAGAGGAAAAACAAGGAAATGTGACTTTGCTTTGCAGGGATGACAGGTAAGGATCCCTTATCTTCTACCCAATTTATTTGAGCATAAGCTTTCGTGAGCTACAGCTCACTTCGATGAATGCATCCGATGAAGTGAGCTGTAGCTCACGAAAGCTTATGCTCAAATAAATTTGTTAGTCTCTAAGGTGCCACAAGTCCTCCTTTTCTTTTTGCGAATATAGACTAACACGGCTGCTACTCTGAAACTTATCTTCTACCATATATTGTAAGGCTTTATGTAAAGCTTTCCAACTTTTCAGCTATATTCGAGGGCCAAAGCTTTAATGTCTGCACTTCACCAGCCCCCATGTGGAGTCCTAGGCCTCATCATGCAGAAATTAAAAACTTTTTTTTTTTTCCATATTTAAGCCTAGAGCTGAAATCTGTCTTGTAGAGCCAATACTCAGTCTGTTACAGATATGTTAAAAGACTGGATTTACATAGGAACATAGCCATATCAAACTGGACTGGTGCTCTATCTAGTCCAGTATCCTGTCTTTGACAGTAACCAGTACTAGCTGCTTAAGAGGAAGTTGCAAGAAATCCTGCATGAGGCAGTTATAGAATAACCTGCCTTTAGGGAAGTTATTTTCCTAAATTCATTAGTAAGAGACTGACTTGTGCAACAAAGTAGAAGGTTTTCTCTCTCTTCCAAGGTCTTGGTGTTTTTTAAAGTCCTTGCTAATGCAACTCAGGATTTTTTTTTAATCTATGTAAAATATCCAAATGTTTTGTTAAGTAATTTGAAAGTGCATAGAAGTCACATCACACTTTTCCTTTGCCCCAGTAACTGACAGATGGTAATTCTCTCCCTCAGAGAATCTACCACACTGATACACTGCTGTGAGGACAGCAGGTCAATGAAGGAGCTGTATGTGCTGGGCCTGCTGCAGAGCTTCTCTGGACCACTCAGGAGATCAGGTAGAACAGGAGACTCAGCAGGCCCTGAAACGGGAAGGCTCACCACACAAGGAGACAAATCTGAGTCTCTCAGTGGACTGGAAGAAGCTACTTGGTTCTCCAGTTTCTGAAGTCAAACCTCCCTAGCTGAGATTAATTGGAGAAGCTTTAGATTTACCGACAGACCTGAATGAATTGCTAGTGATGAGCTTTTGGGCCCAACAGTGAGTAAGGAAGCTTTAGGAGTTGTCTGCTAGGTGTCAGAGTAGCAGCTGTGTTAGTCTGTATTCGCAAAAAGAAAAGGAGTACTAGTGGCACCTTAGAGACTAACCAATTTATTTGAGCATAAGCTTTCGTGAGCTATGGCTGTGATGCTCTGCTGATTTATGAAGCCTTCCACTTCAGGCCTGAAACAGGGTGAGGACCTTTTCAATTTGCCTGACAGACTTGCTTGCTACCTCTCAGGCTTAGGAGATGCCTCCTCAGAAGCTGCATAGCAGCCAGCACAATAGTTGCTTTGCTTTTTGGTAATTTTCTCTTTCCTCCATTTTTTAAAAGGAAATTTTCCCCTCCAGCCCCACCTGCCGTGACTGTTAGCAAGAACAAATGGCATAAAAGGAAGGAGAGGCCATAGGCACTTCTAATTTAGTGACAGCAGAAATAGAACTTGGTTCATTCTGTTTCAAGAGATATATAGAGCCCTTTCACTTGAGCTACAGGTGAATCACTTAGCAACATAGACCACATGACATACAGCTAAATAGTCTTAATTGTAATGTGTTCATGAACAATCTACAAACCAAGATTTAACACACTTTGAATAATTAATAGATTTAAGAAAATGTCAGCTCCTTGCGGGCATTTCACAGAAAGAGGCTATATGCATGGAAAGAATTATTTACCCAGCTCTTCTGGGCAGTGTCCCTTGAAAATAAGCCAAAAGTGCTGGAGACACTAAGTCTTGGAGGACAGCTGGCAAAGCACAAATATGTTCCAGTGCCTGGATGCGCAATCTCTTCTGGATTCTGGGACGGAACTTCGCACCTGCTCTGCATCCAGGCTTATCATTCATCCAACAGCTTTATTTGGGTATCAGATTGTATCACTTTTCCTCAAGTATCTTTTGCCTCTTTTGTAAATTGATCCTGTACACCTGTCTGAGAAATCATCCAAAAACTGGTTCAAGCTCTGGTGTAGCTTGGGATGCACTGTGCATATAGGGCAGAACTTTGCCCTCTCTCTTTGGAGCCACAGTATGGAGGGGAAAGAAGAGTCACAGCTGTATGGTGGGACCAGAGACTCCCTGCTGGATGATGGCGGTAGAATGTGATTCTATGGTGAGAACCTGCCACTGGGGGTGGGAGGGTTGCATGCTGGGCAGTATAGCAGACAGGTCAAGGTCAGTTATATCTGTGCAACACCACTAGAGTAGCAGGTTTGCACTAGTGTAAAGGATGGAAGTATTTGGCCCTCTAAGCAGAGCCACAGAGCTGTGAACTCCCCAAATGAGACCTGTGCGTAGAGCCATTCTTATGTTTTTATGAAATCTCCATCTTGCAGGGCCTACCAGGCATTTAATACTAAGATGGGTCAAATTATTATTGGTTCTAAGTTGCTCTTCCAAAGTCCGTAACACACTTTACCTAGAACTCAGAAAGGTGTCCAATTCTTCCTTGCTTCAAAGACAGGCAGAAATTGCTTTCAGTCCAATGCTTCAGGGGCTGTTCAAACAATGATGCCAAACCTGCAACCAAAGGGGCCATAACCCAGGCAGAGACTGGCTGAAAGTTTCCTGCTCATGTTATGCCAGATGGGGTGGAGCACAAGCTTTCATGCTGGCAATAACCTGAGCATCCTAGGGAATCAGGATGTCTCCCTCTTTTATTGTAGCCCTGGCTCATTGCAGATTCTCCTCTCCTCCTTTTTAAGGAGGACACTTCTATCCAAACATCCCCTAACTTCCCCCACCACATACATCAGTTCTTGACACATTCCCTATTGGCCCAAACCTCCGAGCTGGCAATGCATAAGAATGTGGGATAGTGAAGAAAAACATTTCATACCAAATCCTGGGTCTTGTAGGTGGGAGTGGATGGGATAAAATGTGCTTGAACCAGCCCTGTGATAAATATGTGCCATGGGCACACAAACTTTGCTCAACAGGTGACGGGTTAGCAGTTTGCCAGGCACCTAAGAGTTGCATTTAATCTGTATAAAATGGAGCTGCTTGTAGCCACTCTAATCTTTAACACAAAGGTTGTGGCTTTCAGCCAGGATGCTCGGATTGAGAGAGATCACTGCATGCTGGGCCATGAAGTCTCCATGGGCTGCATTTTATGAGACTGCACTTTGGCAACCCTTGGTTTAAGCAATGGCAGACACACCAGCTTTGGTGTGCACTGGCTTTCAGGGACTACATTAGATTTCTAGGAGCAGGAGTAGCAGCAGGAGCTACGAGTACAAAACGAATCCCTCCCCCCCCACACACATCATTAGAATTGCTCACAGAGGTGCAATGTTTTATTTGCTGCCAGAATTAGCAGGCAAACGGCCATGGTTAGTATTACACTGGCACAGTAAGCATCTTAAATTAACATTTACTATCCTCAGTTCGAATCATAACAAGAGTTTCTTAAGTACTGGCCTTCACAGTGATTATGGCAAACCTTAAGAGTTAAAAACCTGAGTGATCAGTTTGCTTTCAATCCTTTTCATGGTGAAGCTTGATGTATCATGGGTCCCTTGCCTTCCATCCATCTGATTACTACTTTCCTTTCTTCCCTTTCTTTTTGGGGGAGTCAGGCCAGTTAAAGCCACGGAACTCCAGGCAGGCAGCAGCATTGTGAGAAATGTAGTAGGCATTGAGCATGGCAGCTGGGCTAAGGATATCCACTTCGCTCACTGGCTTCTTTGTTTTCTTCCTGGAGCCTTTGGATTTGCTGCGTGTGGATTTGCCACCTTTACCTGCCTGTAAAAGCAGAACAGCAACAAAACACCCAGGGATTGCAAATAGATCTGGATCACGATTGTGTCAATGCCATCTACAGGAACTCAGAGCACCTCACTCCTACATTGCAATACTACCTTTCTCCTCCAGTACTGGGGTCCCACCTAAAGCTACGTTGCTGCACCGAAATCATGATCTGCAGCACCCCCAGTGAAGTTAGTCCAGGGTCTCTTGACCACAGACTACTACCCTGGGTGTGGATTTTGTTAGATGGACTAATAGCTATGACATAGTAGGACAAACCTACCAAAGTGATATCTACTCTATGGACCAGGTTAGATTCTGAAAAGGTCAACAGAAAGGAAAGGCTGCATAGATATTTTTGATAAAACTGGTGGATTAAAGGAGCAATCTAACCAGTCAATTAGTGCTCCAAACTGTGTTTATCTCTAATTAAAAAACTATATCTGCACAGGCTGAAAGTTGTTAGTCCATACAGAACAGATAGTTACTAAGAGCTTCTTGAATGAATGCACTAAAATGTCATTCTGAAGCACATAAAATGTTGTATCACCATCCTCTACTCTTCGCCTGTTTGTCTTGAGACTGTAAACCAGGATGGTACAGCACCCAACTGGGGCCTTTGGCTGCTTCCATAATATAAATATGTACTACTACTGCGTCTAAGAGCAAAACCATAACTACCTGCTTTAGCAAATACATCTATACTGAGCAAGTATCTATTTAATACTCACCAAGAGCCTGATAGAAACCCTACTGAAGTCAATGGAAAGACTCCAATCAAATTGAATGGATTTGGCTCAGGCCCTTTGCTCCCATCGTGCTGCCGCAGAGGACAGACTCTCTGCATATGGTCATTTTGAACATTTAAAGATCTAGTCAAGAATCTGTAGAGAAAACATGCAGAGGAAATATGGAAACACTTCAAGATGAGCAGATGCCATGAGGAGAAGGAAGTGTGATTTTTTGGGCTACAGCACACGTGCAGAGAATGGAATGAGGAGCCAGTTTCAAGAGGAAAGGTATTCAAGAATACCTACACTTCCTAAGTGATTAAAGGCTCTTGGACTTTGTCCTCATGCCAGACACCCCATCCACTGCACATGGGGTAGCCTGGTGTTACTGCCTACCTAGCAGTGCGTTATACAGGTAATTTCACATGCTCTTCTGAATGACTGGATTGATGCATTCTTCACAAGAAATGCATGAGTTGATGCACAAGAGAAACAAATGACTTTGATACAGTCAGAAAAGTTATGAACATCATCACCACTTCAGGAGACAACGTTATCACTATGGGAACAGGAGTGCATGTACCACATTTTTACAACATAAACCATGAGAAGTACCTCCATGGCTCAGTACATGTCAGCAGAAGAGAGGCATAAATGGAAACTCAGTGACACAGTCCTGGAACATGACTCATCTAAATCAATCCATAGATAAACATGAAGGAACATGTATGGTAAAAATAAGAGGAAATGCAATTCAAATGAAACACAGAGCCAAACTGCAGCATCCTCAGAAAGAGAAATCAAAATTCCCCCCCGAAGGAAAATGCAGAGCACAAGCTGTAGGGCAGTGGTTCTCAAACTTTTGTACTGGTGACCCCTTTCACATAGCAAGCCTCTCAGTGCGACCCCCCCTTTATAAATTAAAAACATCTTTTACATATTTAACTCCATTATAAATGCTGGAGGCAAAGCGGGGTTTGGGGTGGAGACTGACAGCTCGCGACCCCCCATGTAATAACTTCACGACCCCCTGAGGGGTCCCAATCTGCAGTTTGAGACCCCCTGCTGTAGGGAATGAAGGTTTAGGATACAACACTACCTGTCATGTGGAAAGCAAACTGCTTGCAATCAGACATTGATTAACATAAGTGACAAACTTTCATACAAGTAGTAATTGCATAGCTATAATTTGCTGAATACTCATTGTAATGGAATGTGTATGGTTTATGACATAAGTGCACCGCTTACGTAGATTGATTTTTAAGCAAGCCTCCTGAAATACACTCCCATACATTTGTGCCCTGAAAACAGATGCACTGGCAAATTTTTGAAGTGCAATTACTTTCCTGCTGGAAGTTTGGCCCATAGTATTAAAGTGTGCACAGCATTTTGTGATCTTTCAGAATGAAAAGGAGGACTTGTGGCACCTTAGAGACTAACCAATTTATTTGAGCATAAGCTTTCGTGAGTTACAGCAAGTTACTCTGAAACCTGTCAGAATGAAAGGCACTGTATTTAAGTGCAAGTTGTTATGGGGCCACACAGTTATTCGGGAGATGGCAATTGTCTCACCACTATTTCTCTCCTTCATTGTGAGAAATGCCTCTGACCTCCCGCTACTTTGCTTGCCCACAATCATTATCAGCAGTGAAGTACTTTCATTATTTCTGATGAGCTCTAGGTCCCCATTTCCTGTCTCTCCATTAAACTGCAGAACAGGAAGCTGAAGTCTGCATGTTGCAACATGTCTAGTAACACTAGAGCAGTGCTACTCAAAGTGGTGGTCTGCGGACCGGTGCCAGTCCGCAAGCCATCAGCTGCCGGTCTGCGTGCACATTGGAAAAAAAAAATTGCCGGTCCCCCACATTATATAGCTTGAGAAGCACTGTCCTAGAGGATTCCAACCTAGGGATCTCTTACAAACTTCCCAGGCATCCAAGGGCTGCATCTCACTTGTATGGCATTGAACAGATCATGGCCCTCCCTCATCTCACAGAGGCATAGCTCAGACAGTTCACAGATCCAAACAAGATCTAAGTACCTATTCTTGTGACACCTTAGAGACTAACCAATTTATTTGAGCATAAGCTTTCGTGGGCTACAGCTCACTTCATCGGATGCATACTGTGGAAAGTACACAAGATCTTTTTATACACACAAAGCATGAAAAAGTGGGCGTTTACCTCTACAAAAGGCTTATCTTTAGATAAGCTATTACCAGCAGGAGAGTGGGGTGGGGGGAGAGAAAACCTTTTGTAGTGGTAAACACCCATTTTTTCATGCTTTGTGTGTATAAAAAGATCTTGTGTACTTTCCACAGTATGCATCCGATGAAGTGAGCTGTAGCTCACGAAAGCTTATGCTCAAATAAATTGGTTAGTCTCTAAGGTGCCACAAGTACTCCTTTTCTTTTTGCGAATACAGACTAATACGGCTGTTACTCTGAAACCAGTACCTAGTCTATTCTGGTTCTTATTCCATGCCCAGCACCACGGTATTTTGGCACCTTCCGAAGATGCTGGACATTTCTACTCTTGTGGAAAGTGCAACGGAATCTTTATTGACCCCAAGTGGTCAGAATTTTAATTTTACGAAGCATGTGTAATGCTCTACTGCCTACTTACAAATATGGCAAAGCAGAATCTGGTGCATCCAAACATACTACTTAAAACGTACGTTAGGTAGGTCAGTTTGTGTTCATCAGCCTTGAAAATGAGCCTTTCAGCTTCATAATACAGTAGAACCCCAATGTAATGAACGCTGGTCTTACAAATGACTGGTTATATGAACCGTTTTTATCCCCTGATCAATAAGGTACACATGTATTTACTTGAATAAGGAGCACAGGTCAGGTGCACTCACAGCATGGGTGTACTGACCTTCCTTACACACTGCTCAAAGTGCCTTTTTAGTAATATAACAAAAGTGCTGTATGAAGAACATGTCGACATCCCTTCACATTCTGAAGTCTTCAGTGCACTGGAAATCCCTTAGCAGTGGTTTGATGAACAAGAAGAAAACGATGCAGTGTAACTTGGTGGCAAAGAAGAGATGCAGTTCTTTTAAAGCGAAATCAGCTATTTATTTAACCAGTGACTATAGGGACACAACAGCACAATATGTTCATACAATACTGTATGAAGTAGTGAAATCCATCTGCAAGATTGTAACGGGCATATTGTATACATTTATTACTATTCATTATGTACACTATCACTGAACAATTAGTAAGCAAGTTTATGCACCCTTCCTACTCTAATTTTGAACTCAGTTCCCAATTAGTTCACAGATTGTTCTGCATAAATAAATATAATTGTACATTTAAAAAAATTAATTTGTATTACCATGGTAAGTCCTTTTATTGACCTGAACTGATGGACTCAGCATGAAGCCCTGAAGATAGACCCTGCAATATACAAATCATGCAAAGGGTTACATGCTATGCAGATATCACAGTATTGCTCTCTATTCCCCCTCATCCCTATGGCCATTTACAAAAAGGAAATGGAACAGGTAATAAAATGAGCTCCACCGAAAAAAAACTTCTATCTTGTACAGATAACTACAGTAGGCTAGAACTGTTTTAATTGTAAATGGCAAGAACAGATCTGTTGAATCATCTACACCAGTTGTTCATGACTCCATAGTCTGCTAAAGATTTCCAGCTTTGCTCTGAGACAGGAGTTCTCCTGTTTTGTAAGAGACCATCTGAATATCAGAAGTGCAATGAGTTAAGAAAGAGGGTGAGGGAAGAGACCTAAATTGCAGCTCACTGTGTTACACAGATAGCAAACTGGGAAAGAACCTAGTGTTGGTAGATGTGCAATAGTTCTGTTAAATTACTACAGTTTATAATAATTGCATTTTTGATTGGAGAGGGAAGGAAACATTCTCTCTCAGGTATTTCTCAAGCTCCTATCACCACAGTATCTCACTGCAACTCCACTGCTGCAAAGCAGGGGAAGAAGAAACAGGAGAAGTCGATCGCCGAGGAAACTTTCTCACACGTGATCAGCACTGCACCGTCCTGTCCAAGGAAGTTGAGCAGCACTGGAACAGGTGATCCCTAGAGGATTTTAAGCCCAGGTAGGGGTGGTCGAGGTGTACTGAATCTTGCCTCAGCTCAGCGGGGACGAGGACTAGATGCCCTCTTGAGGACCCTTCCAGCCCTACACTTCTGTGATTTATTTTCTCCTTGCAGAAAGGCGAGTTGAGGACAGCCTGCAGGGCTGTCTTGCCAGGCCTCGCACTCGTCCCCCAGCCGGGAGCGCCCCTCACAATCCCAGAGCCGCACAGGGGACGTTACAGCCACCTTACACCCAAGCCCCAAACCAGCCACGTAGCCTCGTAACCCCAGGAACACCGCACCGTTGAACAGCCCGATTACCAACCCGTGCGCTGGGAGCGATGGTGCACGCCTGCCCGGGCGCAGGGCTGCAACCCCCGCGGCCAGGGAACACGCCCCCCGGCGCGCGTGCAAACACACCGCCTCTCCTGCACGGGCTGCAGCCCGGAGCGCGTGGCAGCACGGCTGGCCGGACCCGGGGCCGGCTCGCGCTCCCCGCCGGGGCCAGGCGAGGCGGCCAGCGGGCGTGGCCTCCTCCCAGGAGTGGGCGGGGTCTCCCCTTTGTTTACACCTCCCACGTCCCGTTACCAAGGCGCGGGCGAGGCTCGGCCAGACCCCGCCCCCGCCCGCCTGCGTACTCTCCGCCGGGGGGGCCGGAAACCCGGAGAGAGGCGCCCGCGCGCGCGCTAAGGGCTGAGGGGATGGTTTTCGCGCGCCCCTTCCACCTGTTGGGCCGAACGGTCACCCACCTCAAGGAAAGGGCGGGAAAGCTCTCCCGGGGCAGCGGGGTGTCGCCCCTCCCCGCTCTCAATATTGGAGAATCTTTCAGGAAACAGCGCTAGGGGCCGACCGGCCTCCCCCACCACACACCCCCAAAGGGCCGACTCGCCTCCCATACCACACACACCCAAAGCGCAAGGGGACAACCAGCCTCCCCCCCCCCCGCCCCATGCTCCCAAAGTGCAAGGGGCTGACGAGTCTCCCCCTAGCCCCCAAATAGCGAGCAGTGGACCATGACCAGCCTTCCCCTCTACTCCCAAAGCACAAGGGGTTAATCAGTCTCTCCTCCCCACAAACTAAGTGCAAGGAGCTGACCAGAATCCCCCCCCCCGCCCCAAGGAAGTCTCACAACCCCTATCCCCAGTTTTCATTAAAATAAGTGAGGAAAATTCCTTGTTTTTTGGTGATGAGGGTCAGGTCTTACCTCGCAGACTCCTGTTAAAGTACTAGAGACCCAAGGCAGAGCTTGGAAGCTTTTTACTTTCCTCAGCAGATGTTGGTCCAATAAAAGGTATTAACTCACCCACCTTGCCCAGCACAGCTAACATTGCATTACTACCTGTTTATTTCACTGGTAGGACAGTTTAGTCCCCCAGTTTCCTGTCTCATGTCATTTGAAGGCGGGACAGCCACACCAATGGCATCATTCAGTCCCTACACATTTCACCTAAAGGACTGGAGTTTGGTGATGTTCAGGGATGGGGCCAGGGGAGAGCAATTCAGTTGTTTCCAACATTCCCTGTAGTCGTTCACTGAAAGCATAATTCCCAGAAGCAGTCTTTTGGCTGCCTTGATTTCCTTCAATGGGAATTCTAGAATCGTAGGACTGGAAGGGACCTCGAGAAGTCATCTAGTCCAGGCCCCTGCACTCATGGCAGCAATAAGTTTTGTCTAGACCATCCCTGACAGGTGTTTGTCTAACGTGCCCTTAAAAAAATCTCCGATGATGGAGATTTCACAGTCTCCCCATACAATTTATTCCAGTGCTTAACCACCAAAACAGGAAGTTTTTCCTAATTTCCAATCTAAACCGTCCTTGCTGCAATTTAAGCCCGTTGCTTCTTGTCCTAGTGTCAGAGGTTGAGAACAATTCTTTTTCCTCCTCTTGGTAACAACCTTTTATGTACTTGAAAACGGTTATGGTCCCTCTCAGTCTTCTCCAGACTAAACAAACTCAGTTTTTTCAATTTTCCCTCAGAGGTCATGTTTTCTAGACTGTTAATCATTTTGGTTGTTCTCTGGATTTTCTCCAATTTGCCCACATCTTCCCTGAAACGTGGCACCCAGAACTGAACACAATACTCCAACTGAGGCCTAAGCAGCATGGAGTAGAGCAGAAGAATTACTTCTTGTGTCTTGCTTGCAAAGTTCCTGCTAATACATACCAGAATGATGTTTGATGTTTACTTTTCTTGCAACAGTGTTTCACTATTAACTCATATTTAGCTTATGATCCACTATGACTCCCAAATCCCTTTCCACAGTACTCCTTCCTAGGCAGTCATTTCCTAGTTTGTATCCGTGCAACTGATTGTTCCTTCCTAAGTGGAGTCATTTGCATTTGCCCTTATTGAATTTCATCCTATTTACTTCAGACCATTTCTCCAGTTTGTCCAGATCATTTTGAATTTTAATCCTATCCTCCAAAGCAGCTGCAACCCCTCCCAGCTTGGTGTTGTCTACAAACATTATAAGTGTACTCTCAATGCCATTATCTAAATCATTGATGAAGATATTGAACAGAACCGGACCAAGAACTGATCCCTGGGGGACTCCACTCGTTATGTCCTTCCAGCATGACTATGAACCACTGATAATTACTCTCTGGGAATGATTTTCCAACCAGTTCTGCACCCACCTTATAGAAGCTCCATAGAGGTTGTATTTCCCTCATTTGTTTATGAGAAGGTCATGCAAGACAGTATCAAAAGCCTTACTAAAGTCAAGATATACCACATCTCCGCTTCCTCCCTATCCATTAAGTCTCTAGAGTACAGCCACAGCTTGGATGGGTCATTCAGTCCATTTTTACGAGCTTCAGTTTGTAGCAAGGTTCCTCCAGAGCTAAGAAGTAAGATTGAAGACCCATCCAAGCTGTGGATGTACTCTAGAGAGACTTAACTTAAGCCAGCAGTTTATTCCACCACTGCTACAAGCCTGAACCAAGAACTTTGCCATTACTGTATGTAATTGATTCCTTTAACCAATTTTAACTCTCACCTTTCTTTCTTTTTATAAATAAAACTTTAGATTTTAATTAATAAGAAGAATTGGCTGTAGCGTGTATTTGGGTAAGATCTGAAACATTCATTAACGTGGGAGGTAATGTGTCCAATCCTTGGGGATTGGTAGAACTTTTTCTTTTATATGATGAAATAAGATTTATAAAAAATGTCATCATATTTGATGTGGGTACCTGGATGGGTGCCTGAGGCTGGATCACTTTAAGGGAACTGTGTTGTTTGGACTTCTGAGTAACCAGTAAGGTAATAAAGAAGCTGTTTTATTCTGGCATGGTGAATCTAAGTATTGGAATATCCACTAGCTTTTGGGGATTTGGTTGCCCCATTCTTTGCAATTCACCCTAATTGAGTGACCACAGCTGGCTCCCTACTAGGACCCCGATCGCAGTGATGTAGTCAGCGGGATGCACATTACCACAGGTTAATTGGGTTTTTGGATCAGAACCACACGCTTGTCAAAATTTAATTTTGATATTGGAGAGTTTAAGGGTTAAAAATCAGTTACAGTGAGTGACCCATGATCAAGATCCTGACAGAAAAAGGCTGGAATAATTGTGCTTACAGAGAGGGTTGTATTTTAAGCAAAAGGCTCCAGCGCAGGAACTGAAAAATCTGTTAATTGCCAGCAATAAGAAAGCAGACCCAGCAAAAATGGTTGTAGTGAGAAACCAGCAGCTAGAACTTGAACAAAAGCAAAACATAGCTGATATGGAAGGAGAAGCTGCTGAAAGAGAACGCCTGTGTTTTGAACATGAACAAAGAATGGCATATATTCGATTGCAGGAACTAGAAGCTAAAGCAAAAGTGGACAGACTTAAGCTCCAACTCAAGAGACTAAAGGAACAACAGGAACTGTATCATCCTGAAAAGCCAGTTCCTCTCAGCAGCAAAGATGGGGATAGAATCTATCCAGTTTGTAACAATGTTGGTATGTTGTTTGACTCTAAGCAGTTAAGTGTGTAACCAAATGTACCCCAACACTGCCACCTTTTATGTAAATGCTTTTACTGTGAGCTCAGGTGAATGTAACCCCATAACTTGTGCAGAGAATGTAAAAGTCAATGGTAAAAGCTGTTTAGGGCAAATTATAGCTTCTAATATCACTCTTGTTAAAGCAGATCTTGTCAAAGAGGAAGATTATTTACCAGACCAGAGTGTGAATATTGTAATCCTCCATGAATTTACTGTAAATGTGCTTTTAGCTAGAATCCATCTAGAATGGAATGGTATTAAACATGAAGTTATAGCTGGTGTAAGGAAGTTATTGCCTAAGGATCTTTTGATTGGGGATGATATTAAAACTTTGTTTAGTCAAGTTGATGACATAAACCAGTCACAGGAAAGAAATAATCCTGAACCTGTGTTTATTAGGGGAAAGGATTTGCCTATGGAGGGTTTCTCCAAATGTTTGTCTGAGAAAGATGGCTGTTCGTCTGTGCAAAGAAGCAGTGCATATGTGGAAAAAATTTCTGAGTGTCTGTCTGGTATCTCAGAAGTCAATCTGGCATTAGATAAGGCTCAGGAAGATGCTTCTCTAGAGCAAATTAAAATTGGTGATCAGGTTAAAGCCCTAACTGAGGAAGGAAGGGGTACATTCTTGGTGAGTGATTAATTGTTGGCTAGTAAAGCTTGGGAAAGTAAGCCTGACCCAGGTAAAAGTGATGTGCTTAAAGTAGCTCAGTGTAATAAGAACTATTTGTGGAAAACAGCAGTTTATCTGTTAAGGGAGGGGAAGGCACAGAAAGTTTAGATGAGCATAGGCAGCCTTCTGAGCTGATGGCTTTGTCTAATCATCAGTTTGGAAAAGCAAGGTTAGTGGAACATGAGTATCCCTACACCTTATCTGTTACCTGTGTGGAGAATTGTGACAGTGATGAAAATGTTCCTGTGACTGTTAGGGGTAATGACTTGCCCATGAAGGGAGCTACCCCAGTCTCCAAGCAGTTGTCTGCAAATAGCCATGTGTGCTGGGACAAAGGAAAGGATATCCCAAGCCGTTTGTCTGTTAAAGGGGAATGCTTCTCCAGCTCTTTCCGGTTTGTAGAGCAGACAGAAGAAGCTTGTCAGCCTATGATGGTTGAAAATTTATAGGTTGACCCAGAGCTGATTCTGGATACAACTAAAGCCCAGGAAGGAAGTGGTCCTGAATTTGTGTCTGCTAGGGATGTTGACATTGTAACTAGGTTGCATCCAGTTAATGTCATAAATAGCTTCCAGAGACCAAGCGATTCTGGTGCTTCTGTTTTGCCTGTTGCTAGTGTGTTGCTGGGTAAAGATATGACAACCTTGTCTAATCAGGGTGATATCATCGCCAGGGCACAAGAAAAGCATGAAGGTGATTTGACTACGATACCTACTGACAGTGTGGAAACTTGTCACGAGGAAGAGAATACTTCTAATCTCGTGAGTATGAAGTCTAGCAGTTTACCTGAAAGGGGGTTTTGTGAAAATCCTTCTGATGGGTCAGAGGTGATTCTGGATTTAAGTGAAACCCAGAAATAGTCTGTTGTTGCTCAGGAAAATGTTCCTTTAGGGCAAGTCCTAGGTGAAAAGGGTAAGGGCAAAATTTCTGTGAAAAATGGGTTTTTGCTTAGAAAGATTCCTGAAGAGGAAAATCTTCATGGTAGTTTTTGCAAGCAGTTTACTGCAACTGATAGGTGTGGAAGTGATTTGATTAAGTTAACTCAGGGTGAATCACTGTATAGAGAAAGCAACAGTTGTTCCAGTTCCTAACTGCCAGAGTCTTTCTGAGGTGTATAAATTCACTGACTTTGCTTTAGAAAGATGCAGTGTGGATAGCTTTGAAAAGGTCTGAAATGAAATAAAAATTGTTAGGGAATTTAAACAGCCCTATAAGCTTAACCAGCTTGTTGGGGAGACAATGTTGTTGGAACATGAATATCTCTATGTTGATTCTTTAAGTAAGCAGTCTGTGACTCAGATACTGAGGAAAGATTGAATTACTGGTTACTGGGTTACAAGGATGCAGGCAGATTCTCATCTCTAGATATTTTGGATATGACTTGTAGTCTTAATGGACTTGACATCTGATTCCATGTGGAAGCAGAGGTTGGTAATGGAAGGACAAAATAACCTTGAGTCTAACATGCTAGTGAAAATTGATGTTATCACTAAGATAGAGTCCAGCCTTGGAATTGGTAAAGCTTGGGGATTTGAAAACTAGTAAACAAGCTAGTGTCTGTGTTGATGCAAATTACCTGACTGACAGGGGGGAGAAAGACTTGCCCACAGCCATTAGCAAAGAGGACGCACCCAGCCAGCCAATGGAATCTGTTACACAAAAGAGTTCAGATTTTGACCCTATTGGACAGGGCGGAAGGGAAGGATTAAACCTTGCAAATAAAAGCCACAGGTTAACCCTAAAATACCAAAACCCCAAGAAAGTTGTTAAACTAAAAGCCTATGTTAAGGAAGACCCTGAGGTCAAGAAAAAGCTACAAAGATTCAAAAAGGATATTGAACAAGCTGACCTAAAGAATGATTTGTCTAAACCAAAGGCTTGGCATGACAAAAATAATTGTAAATGTACACTTGTGATAAAATTGATGTTATTGCTAATCATAGAATATCAGGGTTGGGAGGGACCTCAGGAGGTCATCTAGTCCAACCCCCTGCTCAAAGCAGGACCAATCCCCAACTAAATCATCCATGTAACTAACTTGTTGCTGATACCAAGAACTGTAAAAATGTACAATGTGCATGGTTTTTTGGAAAAACCCTTGAACATGTTGGGGGTGATACATAAGAACTCATGTTGTAAAAACCCTTCATGGTTATACTGTTTCATTACATGACAACACACACTATGTTAGAAGGCCTGGTGATACTGAAACCTGATATTTCACAGTTAGTGCCAGTATCTTATCTTGAAATTGTACACAACAGAAAAACCACTACAAACTTGAACAACTGTGCACAAAGGGAAACTGAGGTACACCTCACAGCCTTCATGGCTGAATGCCAGAGTAAATGTTCTTTAAAAAACATTAATGGCTATGTTAACACATAGACCAAATCCTGGAATCGCTAAAGTCTTTCACAAAGTATGGGCTAAGTTTCTGGCTGGGGCATGCATCAATCATTTGGCCTTACAAAGAATTCAATGTAAACACAGCTCATATCAATGTTGGAAGATCCTTAAGGTGTATCCAGGAGCTCTAATTTCACCCTTCCACACCAATCTCATGTTGGGGGTGTGACGCACGGCTAGAAAGGGTTAAACATCCTGCAAAATGAATAACGCACAGAAGACATGTGGGGAAATAATGTTTATGTTTTTGTGTCTTTACATATGTATGAGTAGGGTGGACAACGTAATCAACCGTCCCTGTCTATGCTGTATTCTGATAATTCAGAGGTCAAAAGAACATCTTATGTAAATGAATTGTAAACATGGGATGTGATAAATGTGGCGGAGGAGCGGGGGAAAGGTCCCTTTTATGGACACCCAGCCAGCCAGTTAGCTGTAAAATCCCTCTTGGTAGCTGTTCTCTGCTTGTTTTACCTGTAAAGGGTTAACAAAGTCCCCCAGGTAAAGAAAAGGGCACCTGACCAAAAGAGCCAATGGGAAGGCTAGAACTTTTTAAAATTGGGAAAGCAGCTTTCCCTTTGTGTCTGTGTTGTTCTTCGGAGAGCAGAGACACAGAGCAGCAATGCTGTAAGCAGCTTTAAGCCAGGTATGATCATAAATCATCAGATCATACCTAGAACTACTTATCTGGAACTCCCAAATGTGTTTAGAAAGACGCAATTAGGGTTATTTCTGTTTATTTCTTATGGCTAATGGACACCTCTGTGCTAACCCCAGATGCTTTTGTTTGCTTGTAACCTTTAAGCTGAACCCCCAAGAAAGCTATTTTGGGTGCTTAATTTTTGGAATTGCTCTTTTAAAATCTAGCAAAAGCCTAGGTTCCAGATGTATTTTCTTTTTTGTTTTTAATAAAATTTACCTTTTTAAAGAACGGGATTGAATTTTTGGTGTCCTAAGAGGTTTGTGCATGTTCTTTGATTAGCTAGTAGCAACAGCTAATTTCCTTTGTTTTCTTTCTCAGCTGTTCCTCGGGGGGGGGGGGGTGAAAGGGCTTGAGGGTACCCCACAGGGAGGAATTCCCAAGTGCTCCTTCCTGGGTGCAAGGGGATTTTTTGCATTTGGGTGGTGGCAGCGTTTACCAAGACAAGGTCAGAGAAAAGCTGTAACCTTGGGAGTTTAATACAAGCCTAGAGTGGCAACTATGAATTTTTAAAATTCTTGCGGGCCCCCACCTTCTGCACTCGAAGTGCCAGAGTGGGGATTCAGCCTTGACATGGGTATTCATCTCTCTTTGAAATGTACTGTGAATGGTGGAGGAACAAGCAAATGGCCTTATGTTAATTCGTATAGCTAAGTACCAGTGACGGACCTCCTTCAAAGTCATCCTGATTACCTTTTGTTCCCTGAGGAATTCCAACTTGTCAAAAGACATGAAATTGTATAAAAGATCCTTGGGTCCTGATTCTGTCATCTCAGATCTGCTAAGACTTCATCAGGGGACATTTGAGTCACAAGACTGAGGTCCCAGTTATGTTGGTATGTCCTGAATATGAGATTTGGACATTGGACTATGACCTATGAACTGAATTCTAAAGGAACTCTTTGCAACTACAAAGTTCACCATCTCTGCTGTGAATCTGAATGTCAGTGAATTGAACCCATGTCTGTCTGTATGTATCTTTTAACCATACTCTTTTGTTTTTTAATAAATTTTAGTTTAGTTAATAAGAATTGGCTGTAGTGTGTATTTGCGTAAGATGTGAAACATTCATTAACCTGTGAGGTAACGTGTCCAATCCTTTGGGATTGGTAGAACCTTTTCTTTTATGTGATGAAATAAGATTTACAGAAATGTTCATCATATTTGATGTGGGTACCTGGATGGAGGCCTGAGGCTGGATCACTTCAAGGGTAGCCACTGAAAGCATCCGATGAAGTGAGCTGTAGCTCACAAAAGCTTATGCTCAAATAAATTTGTTAGTCTCTAAGGTGCCACAAGTACTCCTTTTCTTTTTGCCAATACAGACTAACATGGCTGCTACTCTGAAACCTGTTCAAGGGTACTGTGTTGTTTGGACTTCTGAGTAACCAGTAAGGTAATAAAGAAGCTGTTTTATGCTGGCTTGGTGAATCTAAGTATTGGAATATCCACCAGCTTTTGGGGGTTTGGCTGCCCCATTCTTTGCAGTTCACCCTAATTGAGTGACCATAGCTGGCTTCCCACTAGGACCCCGGTCACAGCCTCATTAAAGGAACATCCTCATCATGAAACAAACTCTTCTGAACTACCACCTCCTTGCAGTATGTGTAGTGGAAGCACTGGCTCTATTGTTTTCTACTACTCTTACCGAAGTAACCTCACCAATTATGGGCAGCGTGAGCAAGACTTTTCTGGACAGGCATCAGTTAATCTTCTGTTCAGATACCACTAGGGAAAGCCTTTGGGTTATTACACTGTTCGAATTTTTAGCATCCATTTGCAATTGTAATATATAGATTCCCTTTTCAACCAGCTATTCTCTTTTAGTTACCATCTCAGCCTTATAAGCATTCTGTAAAGCACAGGTATTATTATGCAGTATCTGTAGGTTGTCCATAGAGCTAGTTTCCTACCCTTAATATGATTTTCAACCCATCCTCCCCAGCTTCCCAAAAACAAGCCAATTATTCTGAAATCATACATAGCGCATTTCATCCTGGGTTAGAATTTTTGTGGCAAGTATTGAAAAAATACATAGACATTTAAGTTAAGGTGTTTAAAATTCTTCCTATTGACTTTCTGAAAAAATTTCTCACACTTTTTGGCTCACTGTTATATCTCCAAAAGTGGCTTGGCCTAAGAACTACAAATTTATTTCTTGGCTTTGGTAAGAACTGCCTCTTAGTAGAGGTGGTCAATGAGGGAATTTAAAAGATAACAGCTTTCTAACAAACTCCCCCCACCTCATAGAGGTAATCAAGTAATGGTTTATATCCCTATTCTGAAACCCATTTAAGTAGAAGACACAGGAAGTCTAGTGGGTGCTATGTGGAAGTTCAGGCCAGGAAACAAAAAGAAAGTGGAAAGATGATGTTTAGGGAGTAGTGATTTTGGATGACATGTACTACTGTAGGAAAGGGACACAAGATAAAAATTATGAGCCAAATATGGAAGTCTTTACTCAAGCTTCACTTCGGCCAGCCCTCAATCTTTAGACTTATCCGCAATGGAGAGGAAAAGACAAGGAGTTCCACAGGTTGACTGTGTGTTGTGTGAAAAAAATACTTCCTTTTGTTTGTTTTAAACCTGCTGCCTATTAATTTCATTTGGTGGCCCCTAGTTCTTGTGTTATGAGAAGGAGTAAATAACACTTCCTTATTTACTTTCTCCACACCAGTCATGATTTTATAGACCTCTATCATATCCCCCCTTAGTCATCTCTTTTCCAAGATGAAAAGTCCCAGTCTTATTACTCTCTCCTCATATGGAAGCCATTCCATACCCTAATCATTTTTGTTGCCCTTTCCTGAACCTTTTCCAAGTCCAGTATATCTTTTTTGAGATGGGGCAACCACATCTGCACGCAGTATTCAAGATGTGGGAGTACTGTGGATTTATATAGAGGCAATATGATATTTTCTGTTTTAACTTCATGGCTTGCTTCAACATTTAGGGTGAGAATTTGCTATTTATATCCAATCTATGTAGTATACTAAGCTTAGGTTGTGTGTTTTGTTTATTTGCTAGGTAGGTAATCTGCTTTGATCTGGTTGCTATCCCTTATAATCACTTAAAATCTATCTTTTGTAGTTCATAAATTTGTTTTTGCTTTGTCTAAAACCAGTGTGTGTGTAAATCACAATTTGGGGCAGGTGTTATAAATTTCCTCTCCACATTGAGGGAGAGGGCAAATTTCATGAGCTTACGCTGTACAGTTCTCTGTGCAGCACAAGATGGTATAATTTTGGGTTTACACTCCAGAGGGAGGTGTGCACTGAGTTGCTGGGCAGTTTCTTAGCTGTAGCCTCCCTGTGCAGAGCTGATCACAGCATCTGTATGTAACTGGAGCTGGGTGTGTCCCTACCTGTGTGTGTGCTGGTAAAAGCGCAGGCTGGAGCCTGGGAAAGGGCTTGGCAGGTTGGTCACAGAAGTACATTGTAAAGGGTGCCCAGGCTGGTGGGTCATGGGGGCTCAGTGGTACCCCAGTTCCAGGTGGCACGCTGGGGGACCCAGTCACACCCTGCACAACTCCTTTTTGTGTCAGGATCTCTACAATTACAACACTGAAATCTCAGATTTAAATAGTTGAAATCATGAAATTTACAATTTTTAAAATCCTATGATTGTGAAATTGATCAAAATGGGTAGGGCCCTAAACATGAATCAGGATTAATTTTACTTACAAATCGCTGGGGGGCTCCCGCTGTCAGTCCGCTCCAGGGCTGACAGCGGGAGCCCCAGCCACCTGGGGCTGACAGCAGAAGTCCCTTCTCGCCGGGTGGGTTGACAGGAAGAGCCCAGGCCACTGCAAGGAGAGGCTCCGGCTGTCAGCCAGCCCCAGTTGGTGTTCCTACTGTCCCTGAGAAATCTCCCCAGCTGTCAACCTTACTGATCTCTTATGGCAAGTCTTAAGTAAAGACTATGACAGTTTGGGGAATATACAGTGTCAGCTTGTGAATTTTTTGTTTTTACAAATCATTTATTATTGTAACCTCCACTGTGGATTTGATTAGAACTTGTAACAGGAACTTAACACTCAAAGAGCAGACTACATCTGGGAAGCTGCAACAACACAGGCCCACCACCATGCAATAGTTCCACCCTGGTAGAACAATGGGAGTTTCTACCAGCAGAACCATTGACTTTTAGTGCCTCTCCTCTTCCCAGCAGCCCATGGGGGAAAGAGTGGAAAATCACCAGCAGAAAAAAAAACAAACAGAAAAGGTGCCAGAGGCCGCTTTTAAAAGGGACATGCTCCCTGTGCTGTTAAAAAGTATAAGAAGTTCCCTTGCAGTGCCTGGGTTCTTTGCTTTAATTGCCACATAGCTCCCAAGGGATCAAACTGTAGTCCACAACTAGCTGGGAGAAGATGCAAGTGGCTGGTAGCACAGCTCTGCAGCAGGGAGGCGATGAGCCTTTCATTCACCATCTAAGGGTCAGGAACCAAAACTGAAAGCAATATTGAGGTAAGGAGGTACCAGCAATTTAGATTTTTCAATATACTTCATCCCCTTCTTACTACAATTAATACCTGGGCTTTTAAGAGCACCATTGCACATTAAAAGGTATCTTAATTCATCGTTCCACAATGCCTAATGTGGGTGAGAGAGCTTGCATTGTGCCTTGTGATGTGCATTTTTTGTTGTTGTTGAACTGTGTACTTCAGCACCAGAAGCCTAACTGGTACTTCAAAACAAATTCTCCTCTCTTCCTCTTATTATATACTTCAAAACAAAATCTGAGAGAAGAAAGTTGCTTGGAATCTGCAAAACAAATGATACAACAGCTAACCTCAGAAATGAGAGACTGAAATGGATACACAAATAATTCATGTTTCCTTCCTGCTCATGTCCAAAAATCATATCTAACAAACTTCACTTTCAGGAGCACATCTCCTGCCACAGTCAGAAGTGAGTTCTCAGTATCCCAGCAAACAGATATTGTCCACAGGCTCGTGATCAGAATTAGCTACACATCGATGCTTGTTATTTTAAATTTATAGAAAGGTTTTACCACTGACCTTTTGACAATCACTTTTTTCCCCCCTGTGCGGGGGAAGGTCAGAATGAAGGGAAGTCTGAGTGATTAGAAGCCTTCCAGCCATAACCATAAATAGCACCAACTATGGGTTTGTGCCTTCCTGTTGGAGGTTGAAGACAAGGTGTGGCACTTTTAATGTGTACGTTTTCCTTCCTGCTGACTGTGGAAAAGACTGCCTCTATAAAAAGAGCCACCAAACAAGTCAGTCAATACTTATAGGCCGAAGGTACAGAAACAGTGGAGTGTGGATTAAGTTCAAACTATAGGACCCCGTCAGTCATGTAGCAGTACCTACATTTCACTTCTACTCACACTCACCTGAGGTACTTACATGGCCCTTATTACCATGGTATCTGAGCACTTCCATCTTTAGTTTATTTATCTTCATAACATCCCAGTGAGGTAGAGAAATACCATTATCCCACTTTTTACAAATTAGTAACTGAAGAACAGAGAAAGGTCAAGGTCACATGGGAAATCCAGGCAGACCCAGGTTCAACTGGAGGCCCAGGCTAGCACCCTGACCATTGGATCTATAGCAAATTTCCAGTTACCAATATGCCACCATCTTATTATTTAATGTTGGGAGAATTCTTATTTTCAAGGCACAGACACTGGACGGCTACCTAATTTAAATAATTCTATTATTTTCCAGCTCCTTTGTTTGGTTGGTCTGGTTAGAAACATCAGAATAAAACATCCACGATCCCATGATGTAGCATAAGGCCTGCACAGCGTTGGGAGATCTGAAGCAGAGAGATAAGAGTTCAGGTAGCTGAGGGGAGGACTGAACAAGCCTTGAATTTTTACAAAGAATATTAGAAACTTTTCTTCCGACACCTTAATTTGAGGAAATGCACACGCCGGAGAAGTCACTCTGCTTTATTTTTCACACAATGTGTTTAAGAAGTGAACAGATTTACTATTGCCATTTCTTTGAAAAATGCCTTATCATACAAACCACATTAAGAACCGTTCTCAGCCTCATTCCGTTGTAATGAACACCGATGCTGGCGTAACAAATACTTGTGGCCTTATCTCATGTGCCCTTGAGATGCGGCTATCACAACTACCGTCTAAATGATGAAGTTTTGCCTGCAATATACTAACAAGTGCTGCTTCTACAGAAGCTGAATTCCTCTGTTCAGGAAGGACAAACAACAAGTAAAACCCAAGATTGTTCTAAGGCCTTGGCTGTCCAGTACTGATGGGAAAACTCACAGCACATAGGCACTGCCACTATACCTTCAATGTTGCTTTTGTGTGTCTCTCTCGCAAGGTCTCCTACTGACTGTCATGGGTTTTACAGAGCATACGCCATGCCAAGAGCCAAATCTCATTCAGTGGTTTAGCAACTGACTTTAATATACTGGACAAATGATTTTGTTCTGACACATAAGCAACTCTCGGTTATTATATCCATGCAACACAGGCTTAAGCGAAGGTAGACTATACCTGAACATTTATACTAAGCCCTAAACTTTCCAAGTTGTAGAAGTCTCACACCGAAATTCTCACACACCACGACAAAGCTATAGGCTATACAGTTCACTATTCTTTTCCCTCAGCACAGAAATGCTATGCACGCGTGCGCACACACACACACACCATTTTACGCTAGAGCACAAAGAATAGCCCCCCAACACCAAACAAATTCCTGTGTCTCAAAAAGTCAGGAGGGTCACTTTCAGCAAGACATTTTACAAGGCAACAGGAAGAGCTAAGTAGAAATCTAACAGGTTACAGTAATTGCACTTCATAAAAACGGCCCTGCTGCCCTCTCTTCTCTGGAAGGAGAAGAACAAATCATTGTAAATTAACTGGGCACCTACAATAGATGAGAAAGAATCTCACCTTTTTGCAGTTTAGGTTGGTAACGTCTAGTCAAATAAGTCCAGACTCACTGAAATATTAAGTAGAGCAGACCTCAGTCTGTCTAACTCCTTTACGGCTAGGACTTGTACATCATAGATACCTTACTGTTCATTTTACTTCAATACAAAGTTAAATGAATGTAGTGAGGGAGGAAAGTGCTGGATTCACAGGTGTAGTGAAAGATGCCACACTGCCAGCTCTGGAAACCAAAGTCCAGAGGTTTGGTTATACAACGCAAGCAGCAGTGAGGTTCCACCTCTAGAGGCAAAAAGGTAGTTTAGTTTCCATTGGCTTATTCAGCCTGTAGCCTCTGCTGAGATGGTCAAATATCGCCAGTTATTGTTTACTTTCAATCTTTTGAGGTATTACTTGTCTAATCTAGGTGTTAATATGGTAGTGGGATGTCTAATCATCTCTCAGGCGACGTTCCAAGTTGAATCAGTGAAACATTTCTAGTGCATTAGGCACAACGCAGGGCAGTCAGGCAAGGCAAAGACCTTTCACAGTATAGAAACGTAGCAAGCTTATCATACATGAACAATGCTAAGAAAGAAGTTAAGATACTCCGAGCCAGATTCTGATTTCCATTATCCTGGTGTAAACCTGGAGTAAACTCCTCTGATGTCGGTCGAGTTTCTCTAGATTGTCACCAGTGTAACATCAGAATTTGGCCCTCAACCTCTACGTGCAGGTCTGTTTACATTAGATGGTCTCTAAAAGATTGGAGGAAAGGGAAGGTCTCTAAAAGATAGGGACACCACACTTTAGGGTGTCTGAATAGTTATAAAAAGTCAATTCTGATAAGGGAGATTTTTAGCCAGACTTCAGAACCCCCCAGTCAGAGAGTGACCTCTCCTTTCCCCAGGAAGTAGCATCTCAGAGCTTTACTGTGACGGTATTTGGTTCAGGTAATCCTGTCATTGTCACTGAAAATGTAGCAACTCTTCCCAGCGGATTGGCTGAGAAAACACCTCTCTTTCTAGCCAGAGTTCATATGAGTAATGGAAATCTTCAGGGAGCTCCAGCCGTTGCCCCAGCACACTCTGCAAGCAATTGTCCACCGGTGCAAACTCTGAGTCCTGGGATTTATCGTATCTCCGGCTATTAAAGGCTTCAATGTTGGCTCTCAGTGTGCATTCTTCAGCTTGGAAATCCCATGGTCTGGCATCAATATCTGCATTTGATAAGAAACACCACCCCCACAAGAGTATGAGAAAATCATTCCTTTTTTCTGACGTGGGATGAGGTTTTAACAGAAGTAAAGGATTGTGACCCCATCACACAGTCATATGCCCATGATGGTCAGATTCACAACAGTCGCTGCAAGAGCTTATGCCAAACCAGTTCATAGTATGTGTATATATTTCATACACAAATCTCCTATATTAACATAATGCTACAGTTGCAAAGCATTCAAAAATTAGGCAGTAGCAGAATTAAGGTTAACTGTACAACCATAATTCTTCCCCTCTCTGTATGCATTATATTACACTTTTAATTAATTACATGAGCACATCATATTTTTCCATAGGACCCCACCATTTTTGCTGAAAATTGCCAAAGAAAACCTTTGGCCCGAGAAACAGACAAAGCATGGAAAATTTAACATTAAGTAAAATGTGGCAAATGTATAACTCACTGTAAATCATGGCTGTTAATGGGAAGCAAGTATAGGTGTTTGGGAATTATTGGCTGGATGTAATAACCATATTTCAGCCATGTAATATCATTCAGTAGTGTCATTCAGTCCCCCTGAAGTCCATTTCTATATGAAATAGTCACTCACATTATAAAGATGCAGTGAATTCACTGGTTTAAGGGGGAAAAGGTTTGATTGAGTGAGCTCAATGGCAACCCAGATATACATAGAATAAAAATAAACCCTCCCAGGGGAAAACAAGTCCAGGGCTGGTCTCTGAAAGCCTGAGCATTTCCAAAGTAGTCTGACAGACTGTCCAGATCAAGATGTGATGTCTGCTGAGTACTGAGCCATGTTAAGTATCACATTATGTTGTTGCTTAAATCTCCTTTCCTGGGGGAATTTGGGATTCTGGCAAAATGCCATTTTCCATTAGATTCTTATGTCAGAGTAAACCATGGTGCAAGAGAGGAGCAAAATGTGGGGCAGAGAGGGGGACCCTAGTGCCAAAGTGCAGCACCCAGCGTAAGAGAAATACATACTACGCAGAAAGATCCAACCACAACCTCCTACAAGTCATCCTCGCTCTAGCCTAGTGGTGGGCAATCTGCAGTCCATCAGGGTAATCTGATTGCAGCCCGTCGCTTCCCACAGCTTCCATTGGCCGGGAAGGGTGAACTGCGGCCACTGAGAGCTGCGGGGGGCTGTGCCTGCGGGCGGTCAACGTCAGCAATGTCAGCTGCAGGTTGCCCCCACTGCTCTAGCCTCACCATCTTTTCTTTGCACTAGTTGTAAAAATCATCCTTCATTTCTGTGTTTCCAGCTCATTATTCTGAACAGTGGCTGGTAAATTAGTTTTTTAAAAAATGGCGAGACCTCATTTTAAGAAAAAAAAAAAAACAAAAAACAACAACAAAAAAAAAACACTGTAGGTGTTCTGCTTCTTCTGTCTGTGAGCGTCGAGTGCCTAAAACTCTCCCGACAGCCAAAAGCGTGAAGTAGCTGCGCACCATCTGCAGGACAAAGCATTCCTGCTACTGTCTTCACTCACTTCAAGAAGCAAAGAGCAAGTGGAGGAAAACAGTTTTATGGTAATAATTCAAAAGGGACACATGTCAAAATTTAAAAAAAAAAAAAAACAAAAAAAAAAAACACACATTAAGCTTTTGTGTCGGGTGTTTCCTTTTCGGATTTCACTAAACTCCACAGTGAAACGAGATTAATGAGTTCTATCTTTGATTCTCCTGAATCAGCACAACATATATGTTAGGGCTCTCAAAAGCAAAGGGTGAAGGCTTAAATCATTAACAAATCATTTTAATTGAAATTAAACTCCCTAAAGTGTTTTTATGTATAGCCAATTTCTCCTACTCATTTAACCTACTCCTCCCTCAAAACTTAAGTACGGGATTTTGATAGTGTCCCATTCATATGAATTTCTTAGAAA
The DNA here is from genome assembly GCF_015237465.2 of Chelonia mydas. Taxonomy (NCBI): domain Eukaryota; kingdom Metazoa; phylum Chordata; order Testudines; family Cheloniidae; genus Chelonia; species Chelonia mydas. The sequence continues at coordinate 342,659,295 of NC_057849.1, forward strand.
GTTGCAGTGTCACCTGGCCCTTGGCTTAATCCTCATTAGGTGATATAAGTAGCATGGACACAATACAAGTTTTAAGGCCAGGTTGTCAAGGCAAAGAAATGTGTTTAGATCCTTCCTTCCTCTTTAACCAAGCCTGGGATTCAGATTACCCTACTGAATTAACCACAAAGCAAGGGCACTGAGTGTGTAGTCAGCTGCATCCCATGGATTAATGCATCACTGTAGTTGTCAGAATCCTTCTCACAGCTGTTAGTGTAGAAAATACGGAGGGCAAAAAGATGGAAACTATATCCCAGGAGTGTCAGATATGCAGCCCACAGGCCAAAACACAAGCTTGCACAATGTAGCCTGTAGCAACCCTCACCTTTAGTTCAGAGATGTGACCTGCAAGCCCTACTAGTCAGATTTTCACACACTGGCCACATTTACACCCACAGACTTGATGCGATTACAGGCACAGCCAGTTACTTGATGTACAAAATGACCTCAACTGCACACAACATTGCACCTACAGTTTTTACATTTGCAAAGTAGCAGCTGCAAATGGAGGCCGAGTTGAGGTACTGCTGAAACACAAGTCCTACAGATCCCAGCTGATAATGCTCTGAGTACTCATGTGATGGGAGGTTGGATGCAATCTGTGTTATCTTAAGCAAATCAGATGTGGTCTTAAGGCTTCTGACCAGCTACCAGGGCAGCCCTCAGCTAGACCAAGTTTGTAGGGTCCTGATGGATCAGCAGGTCAAACTAAATGCGCAGTAGCATCAACCAAGAACCCAGAGACGGTGCTTTCTCCAGGGATACTCACCGTTGCCGTAAGCCCAGTCATCGTTCATGCGGTGACGCACTTTCTGGTAAATGGCAGACATCGTTTTCATGTTACTCTTTCTCCACTGGCGCCCAAGGTACTTGGTCTGGATCTTCAAGAGTTTCAGCACATACAGCTGCATCATGGCCTGCTTCACTTTCAGAGCACGTTTCAGGATCGGGGCGGATTTAAAAACCACCAGCATCTACCAAATCACCAACAAAAATGTTGTCAGCACATTCCCAAGTTCTTAGCCGCTCTGACACCCTGGTGGCAAACATAGTACAAAACACAGAGAAACTGAATAGGGACGTTCAGCAGAGCAGGTAAATTGTGGAGGGTGGGTAATAAACTTTTCTAACTATCCTTTTGCAGAGGAGGGTTTCTGTAAGGGAACTGACTCCTAGATTAATATAACTTTAATATGGACCAACGTGGGGGGGAGTAAAACTGGCAGCACAGCAGATCTTAAGAGTATTCAAAACAATTGGCCAGCCTGAACCCCCAGCAGGGGCATTCACTGTGGCCCACTGACACCCTGCAGACTCTTTTTGGGGCACGATAATCTAGACTTACTGAGCTCCACTCCCTTCTCTCCTCATCTTCCTCTGCTTCTCCTCAAAAAAACTTATGTGATCCCATCCACCACTAGGGTGCCTCCTCCTGGTGGCTCTGGGGATTAGCGCCTTCCAGGTCTGACGCCCCCTTCTGCCGCTCCTTCATGTGCCCTGCCACATATCTCTGTTTGCGACTCAGAGTACTTCCTCTTCATGGCTTGGCCCTCCAGCCAGGTCACGACAGTTCTCCCCTTCCGGGGCATCAAGGTCCTATCAGACGACTGGCCCAGGCAGTCTTCTGCTCCACTGCCCAGTCTGTGCTGCTCCCCCAAGTAGCTGCTAGGGGACCTTGATCAGCCCTCTACTCCGGGTTCCATTCCAGGAACCCTATGCCTAGCAACCGTGGTCTGCTTTCTCCCTGACCCTGTTGCTCTTTCCCTGCACTCCTCCTTACATCTTCTGACTCCCGACCCTGGGTTTACCAGCCCAAACTCCCCCGCTCCCAGGGAGTAATGGAAGATCACTTAACTGCATATCCCCAACCGCGTCTCCCAGGGAGTGACTACAGACTACTTCCCCTGCAGCCCCTTTCTGCTGCCAACTTCCTGCTCCGACTGCATGTTCGCTCTTCCCTGCCCTTTCCTCCCTAACGGAGCCATACGTAACGTTCTAGGCACGATCTCCCAGTTTCTTCTTGTGTCAACATCTCACATTCTAGTTACAGAAACTCCTCGCTTAACGTTGTAGTTATGTTCCTGAAAAATGCTACTTTAAGCAAAATGATGTAAAGTGAATTCAATTTCCCCATAAGAATTAATGTAAATAGGGGGGTTAGGGAAATTTTTTAATATATAACACACACACAGTATAAGTTTTAAACAAACAATTGAATACTGTACACAGCAATGATGACTGGGAAGCTTGGTTGAGGTGGTGGAGTCAGAGGGTGAGATGGTTCCCAGGGAATGCCTTACTGCTAAATGATGAACTAGCACTAGGCTGAGCCCTCAAGGGTTAACACATTGTTGTTAATGTAGCCTCACACTCTACAAGGCAGCACAAATGGAGGGAGGGGAGACAGCATGGCAGAGAGAGACAGAGACACACACACATTGTGTGTGAGTGTGAGTGTGAGTGTGTGTGAGAGAGAGAGATGTGCTTTGCCCCTTTAAGTACGCTGACCCCACTCTAGGTACATTTCCTTTTTAAGTAGATCAACAAGTTGAGACAGCAGCTGCTGGCAGCAAGCTCCTTCGGTCCTGAGCCCTGTCGTGTCCTGTCCCCCCACCCCATTCTGTGAAGATGGCTAAATGGGGTAAAGGAGCGGGGGCAGAGGTGAAAGCAAGCTGGTACGGTCAGGTATGGCATACCGGCAAGAGCTGGTATGCTGGACTGGACCGGCTTCCCCAGGCCAGCGATTTAAAGGGCCTGGGGATTCAAAGGCCTCGCCCCTTCCGGTTAAGGCCCTGCCCCCTGCTCAGGACTCCAGCGTGCCGGTAAGTCCTTTAAGTTACTTTCACCCCTGAGCGGGGGGGACAGGAGCGGGGGGAGGGGGACACCTCTGACATTAGCACCCCTGCTCCCCTTTCCCCACCCCCGCACAGCAAGTAGGAGGCTCCTGGGAGCGGCTCCAAGGCAGAGGGCAGGAGCAGCACACAGCAGTGGGGGAAGGGACAGCTGAACTGCCAGCAATTGATAGCCTTCTGCGTGGCTGCCGCACAGGGAACTTAGGGGAGCCGACAGGGGGGCTGCTGGTCCACCCTGGTTTCAAATCCCCCACCAGCTCCAACGGGCTGCTCTTTCTGCTAGCAGTGGGCAAAGCAGGTGGCTGCCAAACAACTTTATAAGGGAGGATCGCGCAACTTTAAACGAGCATGTTCCCTAATTGATCAGCAACGAAACAATGTTAACCAGGATGACTTTAAGTGAGGAGTTACTGTAGTTTAAATGTTTTCTTGCCAAGGGCAAGATCCAGGGAGTGAAATTAGCTTCATCATCCTAATCGGATAGCAAGCTCTTGGACATAGAAGGCTGTTCCTTGCTGCATCAAGGATGGGCAGATGTAGTGCAGTACACTCGCTCACATCAAAACGCCATTAAATGCACCACAGGATCTCTGCGACAAAGGGCGAAACCCCCCAGGCCCCAGCTCACCATTGTCCTAGAATGTTTCCACTTGGTCAGCTTGTTGAGGAGCCTCAGCAGGTTAATACAGGAGAACAGGTTCCTCCAGCAGAACTGGTTGTTGTCCCCAGCTTCCTGCAGACAGACACAGGAGGGAAAAGGGTCAGTTCAATGCTACTGCCTGCAGCATTAAAGTGGCACCTCCCCAGAAATCTCCTTGGGTACCCGCATGGCCCCACAGTATGCCAACATTTTTATGGCTGACTTAGAACAACGCTTCCTCAGCTCTCGTCCCCTAACGCCCCTACTCTACTTGCGCTATATTGACGACATCATCATCTGGAGGAATTCCCTTGAGGAATTCCACCATGATTTCAACAATTTCCATCCCACCATCAACCTCAGCCTGGTCCAGTCCACACAAGAGATCCACTTCCTGGACACTACAGTGCTAATAAACGATGGTCACATAAACACCACCCTATACTGGAAACCCACTGACCGCTATTCCTACCTACATGCCTCCAGCTTTCATCCTGACCACACCACACGATCCATTGTCTACAGCCAAGCTCTGCGATACAACCGCATTTGCTCCAACCCCTCAAACAGAGACAAACACCTACAAGATCTCTATCAAGCATTCTTACAACTACAATACCCACCTGCTGAAGTGAAGAAACAGATTGATAGAGCCAGAAGAGTTCCCAGAAGTCACCTACTACAGGACAGGCCTAACAAAGAAAATAACAGAACGCCACTAGCCGTCACCTTCAGCCCCCAACTAAAACCCCTCCAACGCATTATTAAGGATCTACAACCTATCCTGAAGGATGACCCAACACTCTCACAAATCTTGGGAGACAGGCCAGTCCTTGCTTACAGACAGCTCCCCAACCTGAAGCAAATACTCACCAGCAACCACATACCACACAACAGAACCACTAACCCAGGAACCTATCCTTGCAACAAAGCCCGTTGCCAACTGTGCCCACATATCTATTCAGGGGACACCATCACAGGGCCTAATAACATCAGCCACACTATCAGAGGCTCGTTCACCTGCACATCTACCAATGTGATCTATGCCATCATGTGCCAGCAATGCCCCTCTGCCATGTACATTGGTCAAACTGGACAGTCTCTACGTAAAAGAATAAATGGACACAAATCAGATGTCAAGAACTATAACATTCATAAACCAGTCGGAGAACACTTCAATCTCTCTGGTCACGCGATTACAGACATGAAAGTTGCGATATTACAACAGAAAAACTTCAAAACCAGACTCCAGCGAGAGACTGTTGAATTGGAATTCATTTGCAAATTGGATACAATTAACTTAGGCTTGAATAGAGACTGGGAGTGGCTAAGTCATTATGCAAGGTAACCTATTTCCCCTTGTTTTTTCCTACCCCCCCGTTCCTCAGACGTTCTTGTTAAACCCTGGATTTGTGCTGGAAATGGCCCACCTTGATTATCATACACATTGTAAGGAGAGTGATCACTTTAGATAAGCTAAAAGAAAAGAAGTACTTGTGGCACCTTAGAGACTAACTAATTTATTTGAGCATAAGCTTTCGTGAGCTACAGCTCACTTCAAGTGAGCTGTAGCTCACGAAAGCTTATGCTCAAATAAATTGGTTAGTCTCTAAGGTGCCACAAGTACTCCTTTTCTTTTTGCAAAATCAGACTAACATGGCTGTTACTCTGAAACCTTTAGATAAGCTATTACCAACAGGAGAGTGGGTTTGTGTGTGTGGAAAAAAAGGCGGGGGGGAGAAAACCTGGATTTGTGCTGGAAATGGCCCACCTTGATTATCATACACATTGTAAGGAGAGTGATCACTTTAGATAAGCTATTACCAGCGGGAGAGTGGGGTGGGGGGACAGAAAACCTTTTGTAGTGGTAAACAGCCATTTTTTCATTGTTTGTATGTATAAGAACATCTTCTGTATTTTCCACAGTATGCATCCGATGAAGCGAGTTGTAGCTCACGAAAGCTTATGCTCAAATAAATTGGTTAGTCTCTAAAGGTGCCACAAGTCCTCCTTTCCTCCTTGGGCAAAGTTATTTTATGAACATCTGACAGTGGCATCTGCACAGTTCTCATCCCATATAAAAGACAAGGGCATTGAACACCATAACACCCTCATCTGGCTGGCTAATCACTCTGCTTACAAGCTGACAGACACTGGGAAAAGCCATTCTGAAAAGCCCACTGGTAATGCAGAGGATTTAATCTGTGCGTATGTTAAGAGAAAGGGATAAGATGGAAGTGCAGTCACCTGCTTGTGTTATCCAGGGAACTACCTGCTGCAGTATACTTGCATTCATTGTTTACATACAGAGACAGAATTACAGCCTAATAATCACCATTTATTTACAGAATTGTGTTTTTTGGATTTTATATATGAATTTGCACATCACCACAGGCATTGGGGACATTTAGCAGATAAATAAAATGAAATTACATAACAACAGATGACAAACAATAGTATGGGTCATAGGAGGACAAAGCTTTTATACTGCAGAGATCCCACTGGCATTTTTTTAAATTCTACTCATATAATATATAGAAGCAGTATATCAAATAATCACCCACCAGCTCCTATTTGTGCAGATTGTGTCCGTTTCTCCTCCAGGAGGAGCAGATATAAAACAAGCGCACATTGGATTAGAAGATCATATTTCTATGGTACCTTTCATCCCAAACTAGCCCCAACAACACTTCCAAAGCAGAACTGAAATGCAGCTACTTTTGGAGTGAAGGGCAGCACCTAACCATGCAGAGTATGCTGCTTGACAGAGAAAATGGACATCATGGCCAAGGATGCAAGAATAAATTGCTACACGTACACAAAGCTCCCCTAGATTTTAAAAGGTGTTCATGCAGAGAGGACAGAACCTGGGACTTGAAGATCTTGTCTGAAAGGCCCACGCAGTTAACCATGGTATTCTAGAGATTTCAAACCAGATCCAGTCCCTCAGGCTTTATCATCAATTTTTGGGGGGTAATAAACATCAATTTAAAAAATAAAAACGGACTAAAATGACCCCCCAAATGGAGGATGTTCATTTGTATCTGATCTGTGACGTCGGTGTCCAATTTGGGAGGTAAGCTCCTCACGGCAAGGACCATCTCCCTCTATTTGTACGTGCTTGAGCTCTCTGTTGGTGCACAATGATCGATTTGGGAATAAGGGCAGATACTAGTACTGGCAGATTTATAAGCCATTTACATTTGTCTAGCAAATACCTAGGAACCATGAGAAACTGAAATGTGTCATATGGCACAAATACTAGGCCTGCTCAAAGGAAGAGCTCTGAGCTGCGAGAGGAGGCTGGGAGACAACGAAGCGGCTTTTGTAAGAAAGGACACCACTATCATATTTCACCTCTTAAAGGCCAGGTCTACACTAGAAACTTTTGCTGGTATAACAACATCTGTTAGAGGTGTGGGTTCTTTTTAAACAACATTTTTATAATCAGAAATAGCCCTTGTGTAGACAGTTATGCCAACAAGGAAGTGATTTTGCCAGCATAGCTTATTTTGTTCAGGCAACTGGTATAAGCTATACCAGTACAGCATATTTTCACTGGCAGAAGCTGTGTCTACACAAGGAGGGTCTACCTGCACAGCTATAGCAGCAAACCTTTTCCAGTGCAGGCGAGACTATAGAGGCAATCTACCACTAAACATCAATCAAATGGCATGCAGAATTTAGCCAGACAGGAGACCCCCCTGGCTGTAAAGTATTCCCCATGACAACGTACAGTCCCAACCTGCAAACTGCAACAGGCTGTGTTTCTCCAGCCAGAACACTTTCATGCGCGTAAAGCCTTTTTAACTTAACTAGTCTTGGTTTTGTTATTGTTGTTTTGGGTTACCAGCAGTATTATAATGGTGGGCTGGAATTATTTTTGCTATCATCCTTACTTTAACTGTAAAGCTTAATTACTCTAAGTCTTCACACCTCCTTTATGAAGGAGCAATTATCCATTAGGCAACAAGAACATCCCCTGGAATTACACTGCTAAACTGGCTCACACGCTCTCCAACTCCTCTAATGAGGAAAGATTAAGCAAGACCTGGCTCTGCTCTTTTCTCACAGCGTTTTCACAGGAGACCAAAGAAGCGAGTCTCGTGTTCCCTGTCTGACGACAGTGTAACCAGGCGAGATCGCACTTCTTTCTTCCCTTTACCGTCTCCCTGGGGAACCCTGCCTCCCATCTGACAACAAAGTACATGGCACTCTGCCTGAGAAAGGGGGAGGGGGACACTGAACTGACCCAAAGGCGGTTATGTTTTATCCTAGTCCTTTTCATTAGCCTTCCTCTCCCCCGACCCCTGGTTTTTTTTGGACTGCCTCTGAAAAAGAAGCTACATTTTTAAAAATCTCATTGATTTACTCCTTCTGTATCACTTTTCTATGGAAGCAGAATGTAAACACAATCTATTTCTTTGTATTCAACCTGCACCAGGGATATTTTCATTCCCACAGGGCACAATCAACTGCTATGTCAGCTAAGAAATATGTAATCATAACATTAACAAAGTTCAAACCAGGGCATCAGTGAAGTATAACACCTTTTCATTAGATGCAGAAAATTCTAGTTGAAGCAATACATTTCACACACTCCCTCTCTCTCTCTCCCCTCTCCCCCCTTTATAAGGAACATTAGGGCATGTTTCAGTCCTATTAAATAAGGTGATCTCAAACTGGGGCTCATGACCACTCAGGGGGTTGCGAGGTTATTACGTGGGGATCACAAGCTGTCAGCCTCCACCCCCAAATCCCGCTTCACTTCCAGCATTTATAATAGTGTTTAATATAAAAAACGGTGTTTTTAATTTATAAGGGGGGGGGGGGTCGCACACAGAGGCTTGCTGTGTGAAAGGGGTCACCAATACAAAAGTTTGAGAACCACTGAAAATCAACATGTTTTTCGGGGGCGGGGGGGCAGGGGAGTCTTAGTTTTATTTCACTTGTTAAAACATAACATGCCATTTCCATGTAAACAAGCCACTAACTGACGGAAAAAAAGAAAATCTTTGTAACAACCCCAGCAGAGTGATCCATAGATCCCAAGAGAGAAAGAAAAAATATCCATCATCTACACACAGACCTACGAAAAGCCTCCAGACCTAGCTTAAAATGTAAGAATTTGGGTGCTGAGCGTACCAGCCCAGACATAAATGTAACATCTACTATCCAGCTCAGCCATGGAACCAACCAAGAAAACTCAGAAGAGGAAAGAAAAGTGAAAACTAAGACTTGGCTAAGTAGGACGACCTACTGCAACGATATAGCACACACAAGGTCATGAAAGGATCACCTCAGACCTATGAGAAGAGGAGCTGGGTGCACCTTACTCCCCAGCAGTCTTCCCAACAGCAGTACAGCTGCAAATTCCACAGAACTCTTAAGTATGGCAAGATGAGGGTTTCCAGGAAGAAAATCATAGGCATCTCATGAGCTTCTTACAAATGTATTTCAGTTGCTAGAAGTGCAACAGCATATGGGACAGTGGTTCAGGGGCCCCCTGACATATTCAAATTATTCCTTCCAAATGTACTTATTGACATTATGGAAGGGAAGAGACCTCGATAGGTCATCAAGTCCAGCCCCCTGACCTGAGGAAGGACCAATTAACAAAGCCCTGGCAGGGATGATTTAGTTGCGGATTAGGCTCTGCTTTGAGCAGGGGGTTGGACTAGATGACCTCCTGAGGTCCCTTCCAACCCTGATATTCTAGGATTCTATAGTTCTAAGAAAACCTAGCCCATCCCTGACAGGTGTTTGTCCAACCTATTCTTAAAACCCCCCAGTGATGGGGATTCTACAAGCTCCCTTGGAAGCCCGTTCCAGATCTTAACTGTCCTTACAGGTAGAAAGTTTTTCCTACTATCTAACCTAAATCTCCCTTGCTGCAGATTAAGCCCATTCTGCTTGTCCTACCTTTAGTGGACAACTGATCTAATTCTCTTTATAACAGCCCTTAACATATTTGAAGCTGTTAACAGGTCGCCCCCCACGGTTTTCTTTTCTCAAGATTAAACTTGCCCAGTTTTTTTAAGCTTTCCTCATTGGTCAGGTTTGCTAAACCTTTTAGCATTTTTGTTGCTCTCCTTAGAACTCCCTCCAATTTGTCCACATCTTTTCTGAAGTGTGGTACCCAGAATTGGACACAGTACTCCTGCTGAGGCCTCCCCAGGGTTGAGTAGACCAGGACAATTACCTTCTGAGTCTTACATGCAACATTCTTGTTAATACATCCCTGAATGATATTCCTTTTTCGCAACTGTATCACACTATTGACTCATATTCAATTAGTGATCCACTATAAACCCCAAATCCTTTTCAGCAGTGCTACTGCCTAGCTAGTTATTCCCCATTTTGTAGTTGTGCATTTGATTTTTCCCTTCTTAAGAAAAGTAATTTGCACTTATCTTCGTTGAATTTCATCTTGCTGAATTCAGACCAATATAACAACTCTGGATATACTTGATATCCATTGAAGGATACAATCCCATTTTTAATCTTGTTAAATTCTACTCCTTAACTACTTCCTGTGGCAATGACTTCAACAATGTAATTACATATTGTATGAAAGAGTATCCATTTACTGGTTTTGATTTCCCCCACTCTTTACATTTAATTGACTGTCCCCTTGTTCGTGTATTATGAGACAGTGAGAAAAAAGCTCCCAATCTACTTGTCTCCTCTAATTTTCCTCCTTTCTAAAGCAAACTATTCCAATCTTTTCAATTGCTCCTAACATAGGCATTTTTCCAGACCCTTGATCATTCTCATCACTCCTCGCTGAACCCTCTCCAGTTCTGCAATATCCTTTTTGCAAGAGGGAGACCAGCATGGGACACAGTATCCAAGGGAGGCTGCACCACTGATTTTCTAAAGGTATTAGGATAGTGTCTCTATTATTCTCCACCCCATTCCTTATACAGCCCAACAGCTTGCTTGCTTTTTTTGGATCTCAGCTGTACACAGAACAGAAGTTTCATTGAGCTGTTTACAGTGACACCCAGTACCCTTTCTTGAATTGAGATAGTCAGTTTAGAACCCTGTATGGTTTATGAATAGTTGCTTTTTTCCCCCTCCAATGTGCCTCCAACTACTTTGCATTGGTCAACCTTGAATTTAATCTGCCACGGTGTTGCCCATTTCCCTGGCTTGTTTAGATCTCTCTGAAGCAGGGTGGATTGATTTAAATCAAAGCAATTTAAATCATGATTTAAATCACCAAGTGGAAAGCCTCAATTTAAATAATTGATTTAAATCAACTCTTCCATTTATACTTCAGTTATTTTCTAAAGAAAGTTACATGCTTATTAGATGATAAAACCATTAAACCATGTTGATTTACAACTAAATAGACCCGTTGCACCAGATTTGGTACATCTTTTTGCTACCGAGGAGGGTACCCTAGAACTACAGTAGAACCTCAGAGTTACGAACAAGAAATTACAAACTGACCCATCAACCACACCCCTCATTTGGAATCGGAATTACACAATCAGGCAGCAGCAGAGAAAAAACAGCATATACAGGAGAGTACTGTGTTATACGTAAACTACTAAAAAAAATAAAGGGAAAGTTAAAAAAAGATTTGACAAGATTTGTTTCTTTGCTTGTTTCATTTGAATTAAGATGATTAAAAGCAGCATTTTCTTTCTACATAGTAAAGTTTCAAAGCTGTATTAAGTCAATGTTCAGTTGTAAACTTTTGAAAGAACCACCATAACGTTTTGTTCAGAGTTACGAACATTTCAGAGTTACAAACAACCTCCATTCCCAAGGTGTTCGCAACTTTGAGGTTCTACTGTCTATACATGTATTTGAGTAACTATATAGTTTAATATTTTCAGATTCTTATTAATTATATATATTTTAGTATGTTAGAATATGGTGAATGGTATATTGCTTATTTACTAGATAATTAATGTTTTGCCTATGGTTTGTGTCAAGCTGAATTAGGCTGGTAACTGGAATTTAATTTAACACACAAAACAGCATATAAAATTTATCTGTATTAAAACAACCTTAAGTGTTTTGGACACACAAATTTCTCTTATCAAAACACGTTTCACATTTACAACTAAATGATTTATTAAACAGAGGGATTAACTCTAGTCAGTGAATTTAACTGATTATTTTAGGTCAGCCTGGGAAAAATTTTCAAATATGCCTAAGTAAAAGTGACTGGAGCTTAAGTTCTTACTTGCCTAAATCTCTTGAAAATGAGACAGTCTCCTAAGCTACTTAGGCTGACCTATTCCATATTTATAAAGCTTGACCTCAAAAGTCAGATGTTTTCCCCGATTTCTATAGAAAAGCAGCCTTTAACTCAAAGTTTTCGATAGATTCAGCATATTTATTTTTTATTTAAATGTTTTAAGAGTTTATAATAAGTTTAGATCTTAACATACTTTGTATTGCATTCATATTTCATTATATTAACAGGTTTATTCTTTAAAAGAAAAAATTATGATTTCAATAATCAAAAAATCTAATTTAAATAAAACAGGATTTTAAAAAAATAATCTTTTTATCCACCCTGTTCTGAAGTTCCTCACAGTCCTCTCTGGTCCCAATTAACCTAGATAGCAAAATTTGCAGATGATACAAAGTTATCTCACTACTCACCTCTTTTCCATATTATTAATATATCCCCTAAGGTCCCCACTGATAACCTGTTACCATTATGAAAACTGACCATTTAATCCTACTCCGCATTCCATTTTCTAACCAGTTTTTTGAGCCATGACAATACTTTGCCTCTCACCCAATGACTACACCTAGCTTCTTTAGTAGACTCTTGTAAGGGACCTTTGCTAAGGCCTTTTGGAAGTCTCAGTAATGTCATCTAGTTCTTCTATATCCACTACTTCATTAACATGTTCACTATCTTCTTCTTTGCCTTCACCTTGTCCAATTAGGTGTGATTGGTGGCTTTTGTTCATCGCCAAGAGATCCTGTTGAATGTGTCTTTCAAGCTGGCACCAACCTTCTTCAGGTTCTCCTTCCATGTCTCGAACCACGTTTTTCTAGGCCGCCTTTGTGGTCTTCATCCTGTGACTGCCAGATCTGGTGCTCTCTGGCCAACATATCCTGTGTCATATTGCCTCACAAGAGCCTGCCACCGCAGTCAAAACTCCCTCAGCTTTCCCGTGAGGGGGACTACCTGCATCATGGCTCATACCATTCCACTGGATAGCCTATCAGCTCTTGTCGGACCCAGTGTCCACATGAGTGTTCTCATTTTGGCAATGTGAAGTAGTTGTACTCTCTCTTTCTCATTGCCCAGCATTCCGACTTGTACGTCCTGGCTGGCCTTAAGCATGGTCTTATACACTTTGCTCTTTAGTTTACTTGGCTTATCCTTATTGCAGAGAATTCCCAGCAACTCCCTGCATTTGCACCAAGTGCTCTTAATGTGACTCCTAGCACCCACATGCACATTCCCGTCATGGCTCAACAACGAATGGCGGAATTTGAATTGTTGCACAGATTTTAACTCTATACCACCTAGTTTTACTGGCTCCTCATTGTCCTTCTCAATAAAGCAACGTGTGTATTCCACCTTTCATCTGTTGACTCGTAAGCCATTTTCTTCTAATGACACCCTCCATGGTTCTAGATCCCTTTCCACTTAGTATACGTGTGCACAGCAATACAAAAAAATAATGATGTCTAAAGAATTCTAAGAGATTAGAGAGACAACTTTCCTTTGCTGAATCTCTGCTGGTCAGACCCAATCAGATCATGATCTTCCAGATGATTTGTTATTCTATTACTGATTATCTTCCTTAATTGCTCCCTTTAACCCTTGGAGATCCAGTGAATCCACTGATTCTTTTGTAGGCTTCCTGCTTCTGAAACAAAGACTAGTGTTGGTTTTACCTCGAGCTATTTGCTCTTTGAACTCCATTTTGGCCCTTCTAATTTGCCTTTTATTTAAAGCCTGCTGTAATTTATACTCCTGTTTATTGGATTCACTAAGGTTAGATTTCCAAATTTTAAAGGATTTCTCTTTGGCTTGAATAGCCTCTCAAAAGCTTGGCATTTAGGCCTGGTCTTCACTAGAAAATTAAGTCAATACAACTATGTTGCTCAAAGTTGTGAAAAATCCACACCCCTGAGCAACACAGTTAAACAGACCTAACCCAGGGTATAGACAGCGCTAGGTCAAACGTAGAATTCTCCGGTCGACCTAACTACTGCCTTGGGGGTGGATTACCTATGCCAACGGCAGAACCTTCCTATCAGCATAGGTAGCATCTTCACTGCAGTGTTTTAAGTGTAGATGAGCCCTTAGTCATATAATGGTTTACTCCATGGCCTCCTGGTTCTCTTTTTATCCAGTGGTATGCATGGCTTCTGAGACTCCGTTTTCCTTCGTAGCATCCAAGTCAACTCCAGGGATTTTATGGCCTTTACTTTCAGCTTTATGTCCTTTTTGACTAACCTTCTCATATTATTCAAATCTCCTCTTCTAAAGTTTAGTGTCACTTTCTGGTACTTTACCTGTCCTATGGACGTTAAACCTAATTATACTGTAGCTACTCTCCCTTAATGGCTCAGCAACTATCCCCACTCGAACTAGCTTCGCTTTGTGACTTCAGATTAAATCCAGAACAGTTTCTCCCCTAGTATGTTCTAGAAGGAGAGGTGTACAGTAACTGGAGTTTGAGAGCTTTTGTCCCTATGGGTGCTCTATTGTTGGATGCGCGTGTGCCCATGTACTCTTGACCGGAGCGCCTGTGCGTCCACACCTGCATTCTACACATCCTCATGCTCTGGTATGAGAGTATATAGGGAGGGACAGACCCGCCGATGCTCTATTTTGTCCTCAACTTATAGTTGAGTTAAAAATTGAGGCAAATCCTTGCCTGACCCCTTCTCTCCTACCCAGGGATGGGGAAAAGGGCCAATCTGCCACCCCTCTGGGGAGCAGTATCCTTGCCTGGCCCCCAGTTCAGGGATAACATAAGAACGGCCATACTGGGTCAGAACAGTGGTCCATCTAGCCCACATCCAGTCCTCTGACAGTGGCCAGTGCCAGATGCTTCAGAGGGAATGAACAGAACAGGGCAGTTATTGAGTGATCCATGCCCTGTCATCCAGTCCCAGCTTCTGGCAAACAGAGGGACACTTCAGAGAATGGTTTTGCATCCCTGCCCATCCTGGCTAATAGCCATTGATGGACCTGTCCTCCATAACTTATCTAGTTCTTTTTTGAACCCTGTTATAGTCTTGGCCTTCAGAACATCCTATGGCAAGGAGTTCCACAGGTTGACTATGCGTTGTGTGAAGAAATAGGATGAGGAAATGGAGGGAGGTTGCTCCCCCTCTCCAATGAAATGTGGCTGACACCCCTGCCAATCCAGGGAAGAGGGCTGGAAGGTGTTTCTCCTCTCTGACCCCAAGGGAGAAGGCTGCTTTCCCTCATCACCATCCCAATCCAGGGGAAAAGAGAAGGAGTGAGTCTGGAGGCACTTACTCCTTCGTTCCAGAAGCGAGCTTGGTTGCTGGACTTTGGGGGCGAGTGGAGGACTTATGCCCCTGGCCCTTAACCACTGCTGTTAACATGAGGGGACACCTGAAGGATCTTTCTTTTTCCCCCTATTTTGAGCAAGTTCTGCGTTCATTGGAGTGAATCATGGGGACAGGTCTGGGCTCTGACTCTTCCCCTTCCAAGGAATGGAGAAAGGATGGTTGGGTTCAGAAGCAGCCAAAAGTATGTGTTGCATGAACTGCATGGGTGGGTATTGCACCCATGTGACAGGAAGCAGGATCCCCAATGCACTCAGAACGAGGGGCTGATAGTGGGGAATGCAGCAGCTCTTACACCGGAGCACAAGGATTTATAGACTGCAGGCAAGAGGCACGGACCTCTGGGTCCTGCTGACTAAAATCTCTGATTGAGAACACATGGGTGCACGTACATCCCGCAGCGGTGTACCCAGAGGGGCAATAACTCGAAGAAGAACTAGCTCTTGCAAGAAGCAATTCCTTAAAGTGTTGAGAAATTTTTTCTCTAAGCTTTATCCCCGTGTGCCATTTGACCAGTTTCTACGTGAGTAGCTGCAGTGACTCAGGACACCTTGTTAGATTTTGCTGCCTCCTCGATCTCTCAACGTTGTGCACTCAGTCGCCTTTTCTTGATTTGGAAGCTTAAGTGCGACCCAATTGATGCACAGGCCTTAAATAGCCCATCTGCACTGGGCTGAATTCTGGAACTGTAAACCTGAAGGAAATAATGAAGTTAACAGATTGCTGAGACCTGTGTTTGAGTTGCAGCGGTACACAAGTCCACCATCCACAACTATGATCCGCTAGAACTATCAACAGGTGCTCTAGAGCTGTTTAAATGCAGATGGTTTAGGACTGGAAGATCTCCAGGAACCAGCATGGTCCAGTGGGATGAGCCTGTGATTGGGTGCCAAAAGCTCCCAAATTCTAACTCCGGTTCTGCCAGGGATTTAGCCAAGCTCCACACACACACTGCTCTGACTCCTCCACCTGTCAAGTGAGGATAACATTCATCTCCATAACAGGAGAGTTACGAGGCGAAATCAGTGAATGTTCATACAGCACTTCATAGTTGCTGCAAGCGCAAATTAAGAAAACAGCTGCAATTAGCAGAACATGCCACTAGATGTCACTGTTGCTTCAGAGAAAGTGAAGTCGAAGTGGCTTAAAAGTTCACTCCAGTTTAAACACAAAATCTGGCCCACTGGAGAAGTACATGTGTACTTCCTTATAGTCTTCATTTTTTTTTTTTTTTGGGAACCTTCTTAAAAGCAGAACTTAAACTTTTCCCCAGCACCACTGAATATGCAGAGGGTTGTGGGTTTTTGTTTGTTTTTTTTAACTGCCTTTTGGATGGAGCATGGAATAAATTTAGTTCCATCTGCTGATTTTATTGTTGCTCTGGCATCATTCGTGGTTTTGCAGCACTGCTTTGGGAATATTGTTGGTTCACTTGTACTCCCTCCCCTTTACTTGCCCTGAAAGAGTGGATCTCAAATACTGCAGGCCCTGTAACAACGGTGGCTATTTGCTGTTTTCACCATGGGCAATGCCAAACAAACCCAACTGCTCTACATATTAAGGGCTAAGTTCTGCCCTTAGGTACACATGCAGTTTGATGATTGCCCCCTAGCCGCATTCAAGAGCGGAATTTGATCCTTCAGATCTAGAGAACACTTCCCGCCCCGGTCTGATGGCTGTCAACTCTTACAATACTGAACAGCTCCCATGTGAATCACTGGATGGGCTAAGGGCTTGGAAGACAGAAAATTAGGGCCCTACCATAGTCACAGTCCATTCTGGTCAATTTCACGGCTAGAGGGTTTTAAAATTAGTCAATTTAATGAATTTCATGGTGTTGTAACTGGGGGTCTTTACCCACAATGGGATCATGGGGGGGGGGGGGGGGGGGGGGGGGGAGATTGCAAAGTTGTTGTAGGGAGAGTCCCAAGATTGCCACCCTCACTTCTGTGCTGCACTTCTCTGCAGTCTCTGAGCTTTCTGCAGTTAGAGGAGGTTCCCAGAGATGTAGGTGGGTAGGACCTCCCCTGTGCTGATGGGAACACTCCAGTCATGGGCTCCTAGCTGCAAGTCCAGGCCAGATTACGGCAGGGCCCCCCAGCCTATTTGGGTGCCCCAGACCCAGAAGAAGCCACAGGGTGGAAGCCCCAGCAGGAGCCCTGGGGGAAAAAGCTCTGAAGCCCTGAGCCCAGGCTGTCCCAAGCTCCAGCTGGAGTGGTGGGGGGGTGCCCTGAGCCCTGGCTAGAACAGCAGGGAGCGGAAGCCCAGAGCCCGGGTTGTCCCAGGCCAGCTGGGGGAAGGGGGTGCAGAAGCCCCGAGCCCTGGCTGCCCCTAACTCCAGCTGGAAGCCGGGGGAAGAAGCCCAGAGCTTGGGCTGCCTTGGCTGGGGGGGAGGGGGGCAGAAGCTCCAAGCCCAGGCTGCCCCAGCTGCAGCCCCTGGGAGCAGAAGCCCCCAGGAAGCCCCGAGTTCAGGGCCCGGAGCTGCAGCAGGAGCCACGGGGGGGTGGGTGGTGTCTGGCACCGGGGTGGCGGGGGGGATATGGAGGGTGTACCACCCTCACTTCTGCACTGCCTCTGGAGGTGGGTCTGATCTCCCTACCAAGAACAGCCATGCAGGGGAAGGATAACTCCTTTCCCTCCCCAGCGTCTCCAGACTAGCAGCTAGGAGCCCCAGGCTCCCAGCAGCAGGGGAGATCAGATTTCACGGGGAAGGGCTGATTTCACGGTCCGAGACATGTTTTTCACGGCCATGAAGTTGGTAGGGCCCTACAGATAATGTAGGGAACACTAGTCTGGACTGGCCTCTGGCTCATAGAGGATGGGTTGAGTCAAAGTCCTTCCAGAGGAGAACCTTGCCCCATCTCCCCACTGCCAGAAAGTCTCCCACTCTCCTCACTCTCCAGTCCAACAGTCCCTGCTTCTGCTTGATCCAGCCATCCTCTCTGGGTTCCCAGGTTACAACATTAAACGTGGAGTCTAAACTCCTCTTCAGAGTCCCTTTAAAATGACTGTGGTTGTGAATCTGCCATTACGATGCATCATCTCCAGTCCAGGTATGTCTGACCCAGATAAAGTAGCTTATGCTTAATAGCAACCGGATATTGACGACTTCTGGTTAATAGCGACATTTTGCTGGGAATCAATCCCATCCCATTGCCTGTAATGTTAATGGGACTCGAAGGTTTGCCATGGCATGTTGCTTATTGACATGATTTTGAAGAAAGGCCCCAGCTGCAGGCAGGTCTGTAGGGCTGCAGCCGGAGAAGGAAGTGCTGGGACATGCCTGCAGCTGGTGGTGAGCCCATCCTAAGCGCTTCCTTCTGGGGCTGCAACGTCTGTTACAAGGGTTACTGATGTTCTCCTTACCAGGCTTTCCGCAGTGAGCTCAGGCAGCTCATGAACTGTGCAGTGTGGATAATCCAGGACAGAGATGCTGTGGGAGACAGGGAAGGGGGAAAAGAGTCATTCATGAAGCAGCAGATCAGTATTCAAGGAGCTGTTCTAAACCGGTCAGCATTACTTTTCCCAATCAACCATTATGATCTCCAACCCTAGCTCACTACATCCTGCATCTTAGACTAGATGGTCCTTGCGGTCCCTTCTAACCCTATGATTCTAGGATTCTTAATTACAGTGACCCTAACTGGCACAGGCAGAACTGCACAGCTGTGACTTCCCCACCCCACACGCCAAGTTGTTGGGCACTGCTAGGAAGCCACTTGCTTTCCAAGTAGGTCACGATTTCTCAAAAGTTTTCTTAGTGTGAGCCACACTGAAGAGCCTGTCTTGCAGCTGCACCTGCCTTTTGCATTTCTGATTGACAGACTACCTCCCATCCTATTTCCAAACTCGTGACACCTTCTGTCTCTCTGCTCAACAGCACTTGTCAATTTCTTATTGCTCTAAAGTACATCCTGAGTGCAGTACTAAAGACTCCGGTAATTTGGATCCATTAAACCAAAACAGATTAGCTATTTATAGATTTTAAAAAACCCTAGGTTAAAATAATAAGAGATCTGACTTACTTAAACTGATAGTGGCAAGGAAATTCGGAGTGAAGGCTGCAAACCTCTCTATCACCCCTTCAGGCTTTCATGTCTTAATATAAAGTAGCCATTAAAGAATAAATAAATACACCCGGTCCCCCACCCCAAGACATGCACACACCTAAAATGAGTACCCACATAATAAAATAGCTCTAGTTCATGTGCTCTTTCTTATCCCTTCATCTTTTAAATCTATCTACAGGGAATCTTTAAACAATAAGCTGACTTGCTGTATCGATTTCTGAGTCAGTGCCCATTCAGCGTAAAATCCCCAAATCAAAAAGACAGGTTTCAGACAGTTGCCGGGTTAGTCTGTATCCACAAAAAGAAAAGGAGGACTTGTGGCACCTTAGAGACTAATGAATTTATTTGCGCATAAGCTTTCGTGAGCTATTGCAGCCAGACTTCACATAACACACCTGTTACAGTAAGACCATGTACAGGACTTCTACCTGCTCCCCAAAGATTGCACGCAGTTTTTATGCATGGTCAGAAACTGCTGCCCCACATTAACAACTTGTTCGTTTACTTATTTGAACATAAGTCTTAGACTGTCAAGCAGCGTAGGCTCGAAGCTCAAAAGTTTTTGGGGAATCTTATAAAAGCTAATGTGAATAGAAACGTTCTCAGGAAAAGCAAAACTGTTTGGATTTAAGCTTCCACGCACTTGCGTGACTGTAACTAATAGAGGAAAATTTGGATTTTTAACGGCTCCGGAGTTAACATTATGTTTATTGTTTTTCACCCCCAATTTTTCCCCATTCAGAAGAACTGGGTCCAAATGGAAAAGCTGTCATTTTAATGACAAGAGAATAAACGTGCTTTGCACAAACAGCTGTTTTCCATCTTTAACTTTCTCAGATTAGAAGGGGAAAACAAACCCGTTTCCTTTCCCTCTGTGTATATAAACCTACAGTACAAGATAGAGATTAGCCCATAGAGCCAACTGAAGACCTATATGAAATGCTGTTACAGCTCATTGTTCTCTCATCAATACTGTGTGTGGAACTGCATTTTGGGCGTGCCCAAATACCAAGTCCTACAGTAAACTGAAACTTCCAGCTGTCCCACGTCCAGAAAGTAACTGGAGAGCAAAGGAAACAGAACTGTGCTTCCCTGGAAGGAACTTATGCATGTGTAGTCTTATTCCTCTGTTCTCTATGTAGGTGTAGGTGTGTATGGAGGTGTGTGCGTGCGCGCGCATCCAGAAATGGCATATATAGATTTAATTAACAAGTCCAATATCTCGAATCACAGAGTAAAATAAAGGCCCTCCTATTTCAAGGCACTGATAATAAGCAGCAGTGGAATTCAGTGACACTTCTGTGACTATTTAAAGCCAGCTGGTCGGGGTCCAGAGAGCTGAGTGATAGACACGGGAGGTGAAGGCCCAGGAGATTCTGGCTACCCCATGCCTCTAACCTGCACAGGGCTGTTTCCCTGTCGTGTGTTCTCTAGTACTCTGTCCTGCCTAGAACATGGTCCCGTACAACTGCTTTGGTGATCACAAGAGGAAGATCTCCACACACACAAAGCCCCTACTAAGCGCAGGAGGAAAAGGAACTGCTGCAGACGGGTTGTACCTGTTTTTGGCAGTGATGTAGGACATGATATTCTGGTTAAAGAACTTCAAGATCAGCGGGATGCAGTTGGCAAACACCAAGTGCTGAGACACATACTCAAACTGCAGAAAAGAGGTGAACGCACACAGTCAGGCAGTGTAGTTAAAAAAAAAATAAATCAAACAAAAGCCACATTTCTGCATCCAATTAAAAACCTTCTTCCATGGATTCGCTGCAGCTGGACCTTCTCTCTCTTGGCTCTTCCCCGTATGCCCGGTGCCAGTCTCCTGTACATTTCTCCCCACAACCCTACAATTGCTGAAGCGAGAGGGATCTCATCTGCAGAGCCTGCTCTCTGGAACAGCCTCCTTCTCTCTCTGCCAAATGGTCTCTCCAGCCCTTTCCAAGTTTCAATTAAAAAACAAACTTTGCACATGCATCTTCAGTTCTCTCCCTCTGTTAATATTTAATCCTAAAGCCTTTGGAAATATGGTTGCAATGGCTACAACCTAAAGCACAACTGATCTGTATATAGATTGCCACAAATAGAGGCATTCCTCTTCTAACCCCAATTACCCAGGGATTTAGAGCAAACTCCCATTGGAAGGAACGGTTTCTTCCTTTATTTTTACACAAAACAGAACAAGTTGTCAGTGCTCAATGACTTTGGACAGTGGTGATTCGGACACAATTAATACTTAGCCATTCTCTGTCTAGGTATTACAAACTGCACCCCTACTCTGGTGTTTAGACACCAGTAGCCAGTCTCTTCCCATCAGAGCATCTTGAAGCGTTTACAAACATTACAATGATGCCTCATGTTTCTCTCTTCCCTGACTGTGTTTTACAAAGAGGGACATTAAGGGCTTGTCTACACGGGGAGTTATTCCAAAATAGCTACTGCTGGTTAAGTCCATGCGTGGACACACTTGTTGCAAATTAGAGTAAACCACTTTGGAAGTGGATTAAACTAATTTGGAACAAGGCCAGAACAAGAGCATCCACAGATTGAATTGGTCAGGAAGCACTACTCTGCTTTAAATTCACACTCTTCCATATTTCCGATTAATTTCCACATGTAGACAAGCCCTAAGTCACACAGAGGGGGAGTGACTGGCCCAGGGTCACACAGCAAGCCAAACTCAGAGTCAAAACAAGACCAAGGAGTTTGGACTCCTGGTTCCAAATTCCTAATATAGAGTATGGGAGCAGACAGAGCAGCCCTGTAAAATGCAAAGACTGGTCCACAGGGGTCATGCTAAGCTGGTCTCAGCTAATAGCTTAACCAGGGGGAGCTCCCTTTTTTCTCACCAAGCAGAACTGTTGGTCCCTCTTTGGGTATGTCTACACTACAGCTGGGAGTGAGCCACGCGCTAACTCAGGCAGAGCTAGTGTGCTAAAAATAGCAGAGTGGGCATGGGTAGCAGCTCGGGCTCACTACCCAAGTCCAAGCCTGCCTGAGCCCCTGGGTCCGTCTAGCAACAGCCGCACACATCTATTTAGCCCACTAGCTAAAGCAGAGCCAGTTCCTGTTGGTCTGACCAGGCTGGGAGGCACGCTGCCAGCTGCAGCACGGACATCACCTCACAGTCTTCCAACAGAACCATGGAGGATGTACAGAGAGACAGCACTGGAAGCAGGGGGGCAGAAGCGCCCTAAAAGGGGTAGGGGGCACAGGTGCCCAAACCGTGGCCCTGCGCTATGACTCCCCCTGAGGCCCCACCCTCGCACCACCTCTTCCTCCAAGACCCCACCCACTCCCCCCGTCACTCGCTCTTACGGCTGGTAAAAAGTGGGGGGGCCATGGCTCTCTGTCCCCTCCTGGCTGGGAGTCTCCACTGATTAGCCAAGTCCCCTCCAGCTTCTGGCCAACCGCTGGCCAGCCCAGCACACTGGTGGTCTGACAGCCCCACGTTTCCCAGAATGAGGTGACATCAGGGTGACCAGATGTCCCGATTTTATAGGGACAGTCCTGATATTTGGGGCTTTGTCTTATATAGGTGCCTATTACACCCTGTCCCAATTTTTCACACTTGCTATCTGGTCACCTTAGGTGACATGCTGTTTGCAGATTAATTACAAACAGGAAGAGGACCCTCATTTCTGCTGATCACTCAGCTCCACAACGGCCAAGCTCTGATACAAGCTCCACAGCAGACAGACGCAGCAGGGAGCAACTCTTGGCAAAGCCCCTGGGTGAACAAAGCACCTGGCCGGAACATCATTTTACCAGTAACCTCAGTGACCCTGATATGCACACGCAGCTGGATGCGACATTTACACAAACATGAAGGGTCACAAAACTAGAGCCAGGACGTAAATCTGGTTTGTTCTGCTTGAAATAGAGTTTATTGCCCTGGCAGTCTAAGCTCAGCAATAGCAGCTGGATCGCTGGGAGGTTCCTGCTTTTTTTGCTCTGTTTTCCAGCACAGGTGACAGATGCAAAAGGCACTTTAATGTCTCACCCAGGGTTAAACAACAAGCAGGATCAGAACCTAGGAGGCCCCTGGATGCCATTTCTCTGCACTACCTGCTGGATCGCATGCACCCTCGTGCCACAATAAAGGGGGAAAATGAGAGAATGCCCTCCTGTGCTGAGGGGAGCAAGTCACAGACACATAAGGGGGCATGAGGGACCCACTGCAGCTGGGGATCATAAAATTTAGTGTATTAATGTCAAATGGGTATTCGGCATGCAAAGTGGCTGCAGTACTGGGCCGAAGATGCAGCCCAATGTAGTGTTTAGTCAGCCATTGTTAATAAGGGAACCCCTTAGCATGGTCACAACACCGTTCGGTCCGGTTTAGACTCAGGCCAAACGAAACTGTTAGGATGCAAAGGCGAAAGTCTCTAACTCTTAACTCTAGATTCCCCGACTACCTGTAGTTTAGACAAGGCCTCAGAGGGGTTTGGCTAGTCCCCATCCCCTTCCCACTCCTGGCAGGGGGAAAGAAATGTCTTCCCTTCAGGCTGAACACAGATGTAGTCAAGTTTTGGCCACTGTGAAATAATCACGTGGAGGTTTACAAGGGGACACAGCCTTGTGGAAGTGACCCGAACACAACCCAAGCCAAGACATGTACTGTCACTCGTCCTGTGCTAGTAATGCTAAAGAGGATATGCCCTGGGGCTAAAGGTCACCGCTGAGGTAGACCAAGCCGCAGCTGCTCTCCAGGCGACACTAACCTGAACACACCTGCCCTGCGAAGCACCTAGCAATGGCCTTCTCATATAAAACTCACCTGGTAGATGTGGTTCAGTTTGAAATGCTTCAGCAGCAGCAGCAGCGTGGCCGAAATGCTCTTCACAATGATCTCTTTGTGTCTGTTTACATCGACCCCCAATTTCATGCTCTGAAGAACTGTGATGCTGGTGTGGAAGGAGAAAGGGAGGGACAGATCCATGTACAATGAGCATTACTGGGATGGGATTTTTGTTCTGATTGGTTTCTATTCATCTGCAGGGGCTCTATATAAAGGCGATTTTTCACTGAACCTGCCACCCAGACAGGACCCCGCACTTATCCCTCGGCCTCCTGCTCCCAACATGTCCTGCCTAGGGGCACCATAGTAGGTCACAGAACGGATGGACTACAGCGCACAAGGAGAATCTGGGATGGAGCTTGTTACAGGAGTAAACTAGAACAAAAAGGGCTCTCCCAGAGACGCACTCTGCCTACAGAGCAGTAAAGCTTTACTTCTTGTACTGGTTGGTTTAATTTTGACATCTTGCCATAAGCAGCTTTTTCTTTTGTGCTGCATTCTGGCCACAAGAGCTCTACTGAATCAGTTGAACAAGCATTGGTCACTCCCAATAGAGATCATTTGGGGTCACAGCCATTCACGTTAACAGAGCATGAGGACTGGTCTGGTACAGCCTGCAGCCCTGAAAGGGTCAGAGGTCCAGCAAAGACCATTCACTCACATGGATCCCTTTTTCCCCATGGAAACAGAAACTTCATCTCCAGAGGGACATGTGGATTCTGCCATCCCAGAAATGGGAAATCGCTGCATTACCCACTTCAGCCAGGAGACCGCATTGTTGCTGAAACAGCCAGCACTCAGCTGCCTGTCACCCACCCACGTACTTACGGCATCTCCTCGGGCAACACGTCTGCCAGGATGTTGATGGAGTCGGTCTTGGCTTTGGAGGTGGGTGCTGCAGCCAGGAGAATCTTCAGCAAAGCAATCTGCAGAGGGAGAGGAATCCCCCCAACCCCCAAATACATTGAGAACAAGCTGGCACTAGAGGCCCGTGTACAAACAACACGTGGCGGGAGGAAGGAATCCGTTTTCGCTCACGTGATGGAGTTGCAGCCTGGAGCCAGTGTTGGTCTCAGGTTACGTGCAGGACACAGGCTGGGCTACTCCTGAAACTAACAGGGGAAGTGAAGCCTCCAGCAGAGCTGTAAGTAGACGTCCTACAAGGTGGGCAGTTTGGCTCTGGGAATTGGGAGTGGCATACCGACTCTTTCATTGTTGGGCTGCCTGTTCAAACTTAGCCAGGTAGTGACTCACAGGGGTCTTCAAGCTGTTTTGCTGGCCCATCTGCAGCAAGCTGGTGGTTTGGAGGTCGGTTCCTAGCATGACAAGGGTCCCCATCACAGACCCAACACCACTCTGGCACTAACTGGAAGGGACCTCGAGAGATCATCTAGTCCAATCCCCTGCACTCATGGCAGGACTAAGTATTATCTAGACCATCCCTGACAGGTGTTTGTCTAACCTGCTCTTAAAAATCTCCAATGATGGAGATTCCACTACCTCCCTAGGCAATTTATTCCAGTGCTTAATCACCCGGACAGTTAGGTTAACCTACCCTCAGAGGTTAAGAAAAACAATTCTTCTCCCTTCTCCTTGTAACAACATTTTATGGACTTGAAAAAAGTTATAATGTCCCCTCTGTCTTCTCTTCTCCAGACTAAACAAAC
The DNA here is from genome assembly GCF_015237465.2 of Chelonia mydas. Lineage (NCBI taxonomy): Eukaryota > Metazoa > Chordata > Testudines > Cheloniidae > Chelonia > Chelonia mydas. The sequence goes on from NC_057849.1 coordinate 342,684,902, forward strand.
CCAATTTTTTTCCAATCTTCCCTGATAGATCATGTTTTCTAGACCTTTAATAATTTTGGTTCTCCAATTTGTCCACATCTTTCTTGAAATGTGGCGCCCAGAACGGGACACAATATTCCAGTTGAGGCCTAATCAGCGTGGAGTGGAGTGGAAGAATAACTTCTCGTGTCGTGCTTACAACACTCCTGCTAATACATCCCAGAATGATGTTTGCTTTTTTTGCAATAGTGTTACACTGTTGACTCATATTTAGCTTTTGATCCACTATGACCCCTAAATCCCTTTCTGCAGTCCTCCTTCCTAGGTAGTCATTTCTCATTTTGTATGTCTACGACTGATTGTTCCTTGCTAAGTGGAGTATTTTGCATTTGTCCTTATTGAATTTCATCCTATTTACTTCAGACCATTTCTCCAGTTTGCCCAGATCATTCTGAATTTTAATCCTATCCTCCAAAGCACTTGCAACCCCTCTGAGCTTGGTATTGTCCACCAACTTTATAAGTATACTCTCTATGCCATTATCTAAATCATTGATGAAGATATTGAACAGAACTGGACCCAGAACTGATCCTTCCAGCACCTCACTCGATATGCCCTTCCAGCTTGACTGTGAACCACTAATAACTCCTTTCTGGGAACGGTTTTCCAACCATTTCTGCACCCACCTTATAGTAGTTCCATCTAGGTTGTATTTCCCTTGTTTGTTTGTGAGAAGATCATGCAAGACAGTACCAAAAGCCTTTCTAAAGTCAAGATATACCACATCTACTGCTTCCCCCATATCCACAAGGCTGGTTACCCTGTGATGGTCTCAGCAGAGAGGACAAGGGTTGGGTGGGCCAATGAAGCTGAACTCTCTCTTATCCCTGCAGGTGGCTCCACCAGGTCAGGGCTGAACCTTAGTGAGAAGGAAGCCTGCACTGATGATCTGAGTCTCCAGGGTGCTCAGTAAACCACCAGTGGTGAGCTTTCAAAAAATATAGACTTACCATATACTGGGGGAGGTTGTATAACATTGCCCGATAGAGCATCTCACAGGGGGTCTCCTGAACTTCCTCCTCCCCCTAGCAGGCGACAGACAGATACAGAAGGAAAAAATAGAGCTGTCACTCAATCACTGAGGTACGTCAGAGACGTCCCCCTCCCGCCAGAGCCCAGCTCGAGGTGGAGCGGCACCACATCCGTGTCAGGACGCGGCCTGGCTTTTCAGAACTGCTGCTGGGACAGGTACAATCCAGATCAAAGCCCAAGGATGGTGTTGCCTTAGAAAAGGGGAGGCCAATGCGTGTCCTGAGGTTCAAAGTAAACCTATGGCGTTTGATGACACAGCCGTCATCTTTAATACAGGCATGCACCCTCCAATGACTACAAGTCCCAGCATGCAATGCTCCATCTTGTGCGACCCGCCCACTGGGATCAAAGTGGAGCAATGCATTTTAGGACCTGTAGTCCATGCAGTCTGTATCTGTGTATCAAAGCTGGTACCTGTTTCAAAAAGTAGACAGTGGTTGCCCTGTTCTGTTGCATGTAACTTAGACGCAGCCCTCAGGGTCCTACCAAATGGGCAGTGAGGTGCCACTTTCTAGACTCAAGCTATTTCCTTTCCAACTGGATATCTTCACTTAAGCCCTCCATGGACACACACAGAGCAATCAGCATGCCATGGTAACACTCGACAATGACACACTCCTTAGAAACTGCTCCTTCAGACATACAGTCTAGCTGTGGAGGGTACTGGTTTCTTACCAGTGATATGGGACACTTCTCCAGCTCCTCTTCGTTTTTGATCTGAACATCCGAGATAGAGACATACTTGTGCTGGAGAAACACAAACCAGAGAGGCAGAGTAACACCAGGACTGAAAGAGAAGGAACACACTGTGCAATGAAAAACAGGCCGATCTCCCTCTCCTGTTCAGCTAGGGTAGGGTTAGATTTACAGATCCCACCAGAAAAGATCTTCACAGAGGTGTGAGAATTCATCCCCGCATGGGATACTCCTATGGCTGTGACGTGCTTTACAAACTACCCAAACTCCTCCTAGGACAAGCAGAAATCACTTCAACCAGTACTGAAATGTAGCATCCTCTGGAGCACAACCCAGCAAGTGCTTAACAGTGCATAGCAACATCAGTGAAGGAGAAGAGACAAAGTCTGCTGCATCATCCAAATGCAACTGCAGGGCGAGTTTAGTTTGGCCAGCACCGGGGTTAACAACCCTAATGCTTGCAAAAGATTCCAGGGCAGATTTAATGACCTCAGATGGTTAAAACCTATGGATTTCATCACTTATTTATATTGTGATAGCAGCCGAAGGCCCCAGTCAGGGACAGACTGTTAACAGAGACCCAGAGGGCTGATTAAAAAGGGGGTGGGTGGAGAGAGTATCTTTCCTTTTAGTTTCCTGTATTCGGTCTTCTTCAGCCAGGTGCTGGAAAGCAATAGGACCTGGGGCACAGGAGCAGACTTATTTTTCCCGGTGGGTGCTGCAACCCTGCCCCAGCCTGAGGCCCCCCGCCCCCACTCTGCCCCTTCCTGCCACGCTCCGCCCCCCTCCCCCAAGGCCCCACCCTCACTCCGCCTCTACCCACCCATGCTCCACCCCTCCAGCTGCCAAACAGCTGATCTGGTGGCCCCACCTGAACAGCTGTGGCTGGTGGGTGCTGAGCACCCCCTATTTTTTTCTGGGGGTGCTTGAACTGGGGTATAAGTACAGGGCATGGGGGCAGGTTCAGGCTTCAGGAGTAATGTGAATTCTATTGGGGAAGCAATCCTAGCCACACAGGATGGGTTAGCGGTCCAAGGGAGAATACCTAGACTCCCCAGTGCAACGAAGTTCAAATCCCCACAGGGTTGACTCAGTTTGTCAGCCTCCCAAGGCAGACAGACAGAGCTGCAAAGTTTGCATGCACAAGACGCTAAGCCAGATATCCCGTCTGCTCGGTGCGCACACCGACGTTCTCTTTTGCATTGGTGATCCTGGCCAAAGATTTCCCCCGCTCCTATGGAACATACTATGCACGAGTTCCCACCCCAGAGGTGGCTGCATCCCAGCACTGCTGGGTGTAAGAACCAGTGGCGTTCTAGCAATTCAAGACATTGGACAAGCCATCCCCTATATCAAAATCCCGCAGACCAGAACAACCGCAGATGTTTAAGGCACAGAGCCAGCTGCATTACCTGCTTTAGAGTCTTCACACTTTCGTGGATGGGCCGGGGCAACCCTACTAAGGTATCCGTGTCCCTGTAGGAGGGGAAGAAAGAAGATCGGTACAAGCCCGAAAGGGAGATCTGGAACGGACACTTTCCCTTTTGGATTTAGAGCAGAAGGCAGATCAGTCTGCTGTCAGATGAAAGAAACCCAGATGTTCCAGGAACTCAATGTCTAAATGCCAAGATCACCCGCCCCTCTTCCCCGCCCCCATCTCCGCTCTGCCAGAGGGGCAGACGCTCCTAGGACATGCGACAAAAGGCACATGGTGAAATTCTGAACTCTGATACTCTGCCCCGTGACCACAGCTACACAGAAAGGGAGGTCGGCAGCCAGTGCTTTCCAGCTCTGCTCCGAAGGGCACAGGTTTGTTCCTGACTCAGAGAGAAGAGCGCTCACTGGATCACCAAACATCCCTCCCTGCAGTATCTGGTTGTTCTCTGAAGGTCTCCCAGGCCACCCACGGCCAGTCCCACACCTGTAAGATACAACTAGCTCCCAGCTCGCGGATGGCTCAGCAACACCAGGGGTCAGTGCAGGACTTGTCGGCTCCCTCCCGCCTCTCACACCGGACCAGACTGAGCCCCAGCCACCTTCATTGCCACCCAGCTAACGCAGCCAGAATCAGCTGTGGGAGTTTCCAAGGTGGCCTGTGAAAAGCTTCTCTCCTGGCGGCCCTTCTGCTGCCACACAAGCAGCTTCCAGCCCCTGCCCACACTGATGCCACAACGTACGCAGGGATTTTTCTGGACTAAGGAATCTGCACCAGCCACAACTCCCACTGCCCCTCCCACTCCCTACACTCCCATCTCCTTACTCTCCTCCCCCTCCCATCAAAAGGCAAATTTATAACTGAATCAATCAGACCTGTGGAATAAGACGACCCGGGCCAGCTATGACCCTGACCCCTTGCTTGCACGAAGCGTCTGGTTCTCCACACTTGCTCTGTTTTTCATTAGACCGTAAGCTCTTTGGAGCAAGCACTGTCCGTTAGAACATGGTTTTACATTGCAAAGTGGTTCTGATACAGACTGAGAATGGCCAAGCAGCCTCCTAAGCCTTCAGGGTGCCAGCCTCCTCAAGAAAGCCGAGGGCTAACACCTCCCAGCAGCAATCGAACGTGGCAATAACAGGAGATCAGGGGACAGACTTTGCTGGCAAAAGCCAAACCAACTCTATTCTCCCAGATGCCCAATACTCACTGTCCGAGGGTGAATCCAATGAATTTGTTCCTACTTGCCTCCAGGAAATGCTCAATGTCCTTCTGTCTGATAGAGTGGCAGGAGAAACAACCAGGGAGAGAGGGGAAAACACACATGTCCTGTCAGTACCAAGTTTGCTTGGACACTGAATACCAGACCCCCTGCATGTAACATCCAACCATGGAGTATTGCTTAGTGGAGTCGTTACTGCCACCTAGCAAACGGCTGCAATATAAACAAGATGATCAGGATTTATTCTAAACCTCTAGAGCCATTTAACATGTGGGTATAGTTGAGAAAGCGACTCTGTAAAACCAGCCCCTTTTTATCCGACCACTCTGCTCTCTGCAAGTCATCAAGGGCCATCTGCAGTCCACCCCATTGGCCCTACAGGTGTCGAAGAGCCAGTTGGTGCTGTTTTGCCTTGTGCATCCTTCCCTAGAACTGGTAGCTTAACACCATCAGTAGAATTTGTATTACCAGGTGAAGCTGTGAGAGGCAAAACGAACCCAGCTGAATTCCATATTCTATGCGGAATTTGCAACCAAACCAAAAGTCACTTAACTTGCAGGGTGAGAGAATAACCGTGGGGCCCCGCAGTATTGCATATGCAGAGATAGAGACATCAGAGCCCCATGGGAAACAGGGTCCTGCCCATTTTAACGAGCAGGGCAGTGAACAGGCCTGGCAGCAGCTTCATTTATCCCAGCTGATCAGCTTTAACCCTTGCACTGCTCCCAAACCAGAGAATTACGTGGGCTCCTGCATTTTAAAGTCCAGGTCAAATCCTGGCTCTACTGAAGTCAATGGCCAATCTCGCATTGACTTCAGTCGGGCCAGGATCTCAGCCACTACGCATAACACAACTCATGGGTCAGTATCAGCTCTAGAAAGAGGCATGCCCCGCACCCCAGACCTACAACTGAGGTTCTCTGAGCTCCCAGATCACAGTGAAGCCATTGGAGGACGCTCACCATCCAGGCAGGTGAAAGACTCACTGCGTAATTGACAAGAGATGATTTCATTAAACAGCTGTCAAGACTAATTCCCTAAGGCCACAACTGGGGATGTACCCAGCTCTGGACTACCAATACTGGCTAGTAACACTGACCTTCATCCCCCATCTGTAAGAAGGAGCAAGCCAAGGGGTCTTGCACATGGAGTACAACAGAAGAACCAACCCTACTTCCTGCAACACTTGGGATTTCCATGGTGGCCAGCGTCCCCCCGCCATGGACCTGATTTGACCTTACTTGGCTTGTAAAGTCTTGGGAGATCCCAGCCAAAGGTGGTATGAGAAAAGCCAAGTAGGGAAAACAGTGAAGTCTTTTCAGTCCAACAAGTAGCAGGCAAACTTTCCACCAGTAATTCATTGCAACTTAAGGGGAGTTGGGGCAGGGGCGGATGACAATGAAATGAGAGGGTTATACCTGACTTTGGGTGCCCATGGAAGCCCTTTGGGGAAAGACACCCGCTCGATGGGTGGGCGCTGAGCTGGCACAGCCTGGATGATCGCTTCCCGCTCCATCAGGTCCAGCTCCCCCTCAATCCCGCTGTCTACATCGTCATTTTCCTCTTCATCCACTCCAGCCTCATCGTTCTTGAAAGGGTCCCTCTCGTTATACATGTCCAGGCTGTCTTGCTTCACCAGGGGCTGTCACATGTGGAAACAGAGGAGAAATCAGTGGGGAGGAGGAAGGATTTTACAAACCCTCAGGCTCCACTTCTCTAGGGGGTCAGGAAGCTGCGTGGGCTGAATACTGAAGTTTCTCCTGAGCAAGGACTTCCATCATTTGGCCTCGTCTCTTTATTTGGCATCTCAGCCTGGATGAAGCACATCCTCCCTACCTTCAAAATGGAGCCCCTGGCTGCTGGATTTTCTGCCCGCCCCAGAGGAAGTGGCGGAAGGTATCCTGCCCCCTTTGACTCCAATTTGTTTCTGCAAACTTTGGAACTGCTAAGCATAATGCATCAGCTCAACCAGCTGAACTGGAGGAGAGCCCTGGTTTGCGGTCAGTAGTTCAGTACATCGTACTTTGCTCCTCTTAGCTGGGGATTAGACGATTGGGATGTACTCTTGCTTTCTTAATAGGAAAGCAAGCATGCCATCTCCAGGACGTGACCGGTGAACACCCCCACCGCTGCAAACCGGGCGAAGAGAAGGGCACTACTGAACGCAGCCTCTCCTGTTGGATGGAAGTTCCCTTCTGGAGGAATGCCACACGGCGAGCTACATCCCAGCAGCCTCTGCTCTCACTAGCTCTCACCCGCCTGCTCCGGTGCCCACGTTTCGACGGCTGCTGGTCCAGGAGTTCGATGGTGTAGGTGGGAGGCGACGCAGCCCGCATGCGGCGCATGACCTGGATGCTGTCCTCCGGGAGAGGTGGCAGGCCCAGCTCCTCCCGCTTCCTCATTTTCATGGCCTGGAGGGCTTCAAATCCCCCCAGGGTGAACTGCGGGCCACCAGGCCAGGTGTAAAAGAGAAAGAAGGGAAAATGAGCCGTGCCTCACCCCCCCCCCCCGGAAACCAGCAGGGATGTACTCCGCACAGCTCAGCCTTGCCTCTGCAGCCGCTTCCCAAGCTAGTGCAGCGACACTGCTATTTACACCTGCTCTAGCGTAAGGAGACCTACCTCCAGTGTGTGTGCAAACGCAGGGGAATCACACCCCTAGCTCGCAGAGTAGACGTAGCGTCAGCTCCTCTTGTGCTACCCTAAATAATTCTCCTCTCTCTTTGGGGTTTGCACCCTGCAAAGGGAGGCTTGTGCCCACCCTTAACTGTCGCTGGGCGAAACTAGATCTTCTCTCTCCTAGGAAGATAATCCAGGTGCAGCCATGCAAGATGAGGACTATTCCCTCCTGGCTCCAAAGCCAAAATTCGCAGCAGGGCCTTTTTCGTTTCCCTATCAAGCTACAAACCCACACCTGATCTACTGCCCACTACCATCCCCAGTGATCTTTCAACACACTCAAGGAAACTCTCTAGCCAGCGTCATGCAACCCAGACTAGCTGATCTGAATGGTCCCGTCTGGGCCTATAAAATAAAATATTAGCATTTCTGCTTCCCAGGCAGGCATTTTCCTCTCATTTAATTATGGGTGTTTCCAAACTACTTTCCCACGGACGTTTTTCCACATTCCATTCCATGATGTTATTTCTCATCCAGATTTCTATATGCTGTATTGCCTCCCGCCTCCCCAGCATTTCCACATCCTTTCAGGTAACATGTCACTTACTCCCTCTTCCAGATATTTATGGATGGTATTTAATTAGCCCGGACCTAACAGGAACCCCTACGGTACCCCACTCCTATCTTTTCCAGCCCATATTTAACTCTCACAAAAATCTTGTATGTATGATTCTTCAACGAGTTTGCATTCCATATTATGCACTTTGTCCCCAAGCCAACCTGAATTCATTTCTCAAGTAAGATTTCCTGAGATGCTATGACAAATGCTTTGCTAATCTCCAAATGTCACATCTGGCACATCCCTTCATCCAGTAACCCTGCGGAGCTTTATACTTTATAAAGTCCCAACACAGTCTGTTGCTCATGGGGCGGTTGTATGCTAGGCATACACAGATCATTCTTGCTCAGAAGTTTCTGTGTTACAGAAGCTGGTGGTGAAAGTAACTCAACCCAGGAGATCCCCTTGGACCAGTGCAGATTGTTCCCTCTTGTATATTGTCTAGTGCCTTTTTCAATCTAGCATTAAATGTGTTTTAAGTGACGAGGAGACTTCGATGCTGGGACCTCTACAAGGCTGAGTTAATTAGCAAAGGGAGGCCAGCTGGCAGCCTCCCAATATATAACCCTCTCCCCGATTCAGGAGACTCTTGAAAAGCAAAAGAATTGCACCCACCAGAAGCACCTTCCACAGCAGGAGCAGGACCTTCTTCATGGGGAAGTGCGGAGCGTGCCCACTGCAGAACTTGGCTACCATGGTGAAGAGCAACAGAGCAAATGGTTCTTCACTGTGCACAGGAAAACCTGTGAGGGACGGGACCGAAACGAAACAAGCTTAGAATAAAGAGAATCTCCCCCGCTCCCCATGCTCTCGCTGCTGGAGTGAGTTTATTAGCATGTCATGCAGGCCTTGTCAGGGACATTGTATTCGCTGATGGTGCCAACAGCAACCAGCCCCCAACAATCCCCCCCATCCATCACTAAAGTCTCCACAGTCTTAGCCCAAACTTGGCTTGACCTTGGGCTGGTGGAATAAGGGATCCCTTTACGTTTGATAGTGGTTTGTTCCCTCTGGTTTTACAGCTACCACTCAGAGGCCGTCACAGCACGGGACAGTGGAGTGAGCTGCACCTCCCCAGACATGGTTGCGTGTGAGAGAGAAATGGAGCTTTGGAGGGTGGCCAGCTACTCACTCAGCTCTGTCCTGAAGGTCTCCTGGGAGCTCTTCCACTCGGGCGGGTCGGCCTCTGCCTCCACACGGATGTTCTCCACCATCAGGTACATGACACTCAGCAGCACTCTGGAGAGAAGGCATCACGACAGGCAGGTCGCACAGCCACCCACAGTCCATTTCCACTACAGGTCGCACCCCCCCCCCACCCCCCCGTAGGATTTGCGGGGGATCCCAGCCTCTCCATTCCCCAGCTCCCAATTACTCCTCTCTCCCAGGTGTGGTCAGGAGGCCAGCCTGCCCCTTCCACTACTAAGGCCGGTCCAAGAGGAGGAGAAAGTCTGGAAGGAAGGGGGTCTGGGGTTTTCCTGGAACAATGCAGTGACCTTCGCTCTGCCCTAACAGCCAGGCAGCAGTAGAGCATGCCGGCCCTACATTACCATCCAGACTGTTCCACAATCTGCCCCCTGCGCCGGAGTCAGAGCCTGCAGGTCTCAAAGGCTGGACCTTCCATCGCACCGCACTGCAATTGCTCGGGGTGCAACCAGCGGATGCTTGTGGGACCCGCCGCATTAGGGTGATGCCCTGGAATGATCCCATGGGGCCAGCAAGGTGACAGAAAGGACGACTAAAATAAACTGCATTTTCTCATCTGAGATACTGCTTCCCCCTTGGATTATGGGTTTACCCACCTGTTCCTGACCCCCCTCAGTTTGACCATCTCTCCCCACCTATTCCTTCAGCTACAACATATCCAGGCAACCTTCCCCACAGCAAAGGACTTGCTGCAGTCTTCTGGGGAGTCCATCAATGCCCCTTCAAGGCCAAAGAGGGAGTAGGGGCCATAAGACGACTTGAGGTTTCATCCCCTTTCCTCCCAGGAGCTGAATGTGCAGCTGCAGTAGCAATGCCAGACTCTGCTGGCCCAGAGAGCTGAAGGCACTCGCCTCTCTCTGCAGGGCAACGGCGACGGGGCCACCAGACACCCTCGCTGAACTTAGCCTGAAGAGCTCTGATGCCTAAAGAATAAGCCTGGGGATTTCCCTGGCACTTTGGCCAAGGCAGCGGACAGACGGACTGGGAGCCCGCTGACCTGACAGCTCACGTCCCACTCAAGGGCGGGCGGACACGGGGTGAAAAGACAGGTTACCTGAGCTCTGTGCTATCCGCTAAGGAGATGGCTGGTTTCCTCAGGGCACTGCTGCAAGCCTGGCTGTTGCTGCAATGAAGAAAGAGGACAACAGGAGTTCGTGGTCAAATCTCCAGTCAGTCAGTTGCTGCTCAGGATGGTGAGAGACTCCACCACTCAGAACAGACAAAGCCACATCTAGGGCCCATTTACACTATGAATAGCCAAAGACTCATAGAAGTGTAGGACTGGAAGGGACTACAGTAGGTCATCTAGTCCAGTCCCCTGCACCCAAGGCAGGACTATGTAATAACTAGACCATTCCTGACAGGTGTTTGTCTAACTTGTCCTTAAAACCTGCCAGTGACGGAGATTCCACAACCTCCTTGGGTCTTTCTACACTAAACCATCTACACTAACTGGTCCTTTCTACATTAAGCCATCTCGCTCTCACAGAGTTAACTGCTCTGGTGATTAGACCACCTTTGTTCAACCCTCCCCCCCACTCCACTAGCAAGTAGCCAAAACCAAATGGGGGCATCCCACAGACGTATGTGTTATAAAGACGAGAGCAGACCAGAGATTGCTAAACCCTCTCACTCTATCTCCATGTTCAGTAGCTCCAGGAAGGCTGAGAAAGTCCCCATCTGGTACAGCAGGAAGTTATTGTGCCGAGACCAATGCAGGACCTCCGCTTCCATGTCACACTCGCCAAATACACCTGGGAGAACAGAGAGGCCGATGGAGCAAACCGTGGGAAGAGAGGCAGCTTTAAGGTGAAGTTAGTGTTAGTGAAAGGTACCAGGCTGGCAGGACTGGAGTACGGGGAACAGGAGCAGCAACCATGCAAGCTTCCTCCATCGCGATATGGAGGGACCACTTATCGGAGTGAGAGGGGAGTTTGGGCTCAGCTTCCCATTCAACCACTGGTTTCTCTCCAATTCTGCAGCCAACATGCTCAGAGTCCAACTGATCACCATATGTGGGGTGGGGAGGGAACTTCCCACAAGTCAGATTGGCCGTGGGGGGCGGTTTCGCCTTTCTCTGCAGCAGGGGGTGTGGGTTGCTTGCCAGAATCATCTGGGTATAATGCATTAAATCAATTCCCTGGATTTGGTGCTAGACAACAATCCAGGAGGAACTGCACCGAGAACCAACCCCTAATTCCACCCGTCCACCCTCACAAGACGGCTGATATTAAATAACAACACAACAATACATCCACGTGCAGGAAGAGCCAACGCCCAGTCAAAGAAACCTCCCTCAACAGGGGCAAATGATGAAGGGCAAACACTTCCAGTTTTCATTTCATGTAAGGTTGGTCATGATTTGGGAGGAGGGGAAGAGAAATTAACTCAGAAAGTGAGGGTCTCATAGTGCTGAAAGATCAGCCTGACAATATCCAATTACCCCCTGGCTGACCTGCACAACATGAAAAAGGAGAAGGAAGAACAGAAGGAAACACAGGAGGGGGGTGGGGGGGGGGAGAAGCCAAGTGTGGGGGAAAGGGAGATGCTTAGTGAGGAACCACCCAGCTGGGCACTGAGGGACCCTGCTGTAAATTGAGATCATAAAGGGTCTCCTATGGGACTCTTTTCAAGCAGACCAAGCAGCCTGCAGGTGATAACTTAGTCCCTGCTGACCTGGACTGGATTTATTCCAGCAACCTCCACACTAGGCATTTCTAATGCCCAATTGCTGCAGAACCTAGGTGCCAAGTACCTGGCAGCATCCAGATCTAGAGATTAAAGTCTTCAATTTCTATTCCCAATCCCATGAACCATTCAGTCTCCTGAGATTTATTTCTTAACTATGACATTAGCACTGCCTCTGGATGCACAACAGCCTTCGGCGGGCACGAGCATACCACGGTGACAGGCAATGCAGAAATACCGTAAGCGCTTGTGTAAATGAAGATGCTATTTGCGTCCAGCTGGGGTGAAATCTACCCCGTGTTAGCCGGCCACACACTAAAGTGTCTGCGTGGCCCCTGCTGTCATGCACTCACAGTTTCCTGGTGTACTTTGATCTATTCCCATCTCAAAGTGGGACAGATCAAAGCACACCTAGAAACTTTTAGCATCCAGTAGCCGGGTCCACACAGACACAGCGCGTGGCAGGCAAGCACCAGGCAGATTTTCACCCCAGCTTGACGAGAACTAAGCGTTTGTTTAAACAAGCCCTTCGACAACGCAGGGCTTCGAGAGTCAACCCATCGAGCACAGGGAGCAACCAATTCCTCCTCGCCTTAGGAGCAACCACCATGCAACCAACCTTTCCGAGTAAACCCACAGCGCAAATGCCACCTGGCGCGGCGCGTCTGCTGGGCGCAGGCAGTTACCTTGTGCCAAATAAAGGACAGCTCGTGCTGCTTTCAGCCTCTTGTCCCTGTTGACCACCTCCAGCCCGTCCAGCAACCGCATCACATAGGCCTTCTGCTGAGCCAGGTCCAGCTCCAGCCATCTCTTGCCCTGCACTGGAAACAAGAGATGAGAATGAGCCAGGATCTTGGCCCTGCAGTGGTCTGGTCCCTTTTCCTTCAGGGATCCTGTTCCAGCCTCTTTCAGATACTACAGGGATGGGTGTCAAAGCAGACGGAAGGAAGCCGAGTGGAATAGTGTCCAGTATCACTGGCAAGCTGGAGACGCACACAGACTTTTCTGGGCACTGGACCAGTTTTCAGCACCCTCCTTCATATGGATGACATTGTCAGGGAGGCCACTTGTCTGGTTTTAAGCCAGCCAGTCCTCTTTTGTCCCCCGTCCAGTACAGAGACTAAACCAGACGTGATTTTGTCCGGTATCATGAATAAGGGACACCATTTTGAAGTTCCCACCACTCCACCTCCCCGCCAGCATGACCTCACGTGCTAACGGAACGGCATGCTCTTCAAAATGGCTGCCTCTGGGCAGCACCACCTTATGCACAGCGTGTGTGTGAGGTCACGCTAGCAGGGACAGGCCCACGCCGCTCCCAGAAGTACAGGCATGTCCGGTGTTCTGGGGATGGGGCAGCGGCCACCCTACATATTGTTCCTGTTGGACACAGCCAACTCATGGGACACTGGGAAATAGTCCAGCCAGGCCGAGTCAGCCATTGCTCTCGTGATCCCTCACTTCACTCGTCATGTAGGGGACCCAAAGCTGCAGGATCGTCAGCTGCAAAGCACACGCGTATGTCACAGAACCCGTCAGCATCATCTAAAAGAAGCCCCGGACAAACCCTCTGCAGGCAGCAGCAGTTCTGGGGTTTCAGGCATTAGCAGGCTCTCAGTCACTAGCCAGTGGGAAAGCGCTAGTGATGTGCGTCAGGCTTCTGTTCCCGACTGCCCCTGACTCATTGTGTAACCACGGGCAATTCGCTCGCTAGCTCTGTGCATCTGTCCCCCAGCTCTGCGAAACGGGGACGATACAGACCCATGTCGGCGGGGGAGCGGTGAGAATTCATGTCTGACGAACGAGGGGATCCTTAGAGACGCTGGGATCTTCTGTAGAGGCAAAGATGCTGGAACGCTCCTCACGGACGAGAGCAGCTGTCAAGGTTCCTCCCCCACTCTGAACGCTAGGGTACAGATGTGGGGACCTGCATGAAAACCTCCTAAGCTTATCTTTATCAAAAAGTTCCCCAACGTACAAAATATTCCACCCTTTGTCCTTGGATTGGCCGCTACCACCACCAAACAAATACTGGTTACTGGGGAAGAGCTGTTTGGAAACGTCTTTCCCCCCAAATACTTCCCAAAACCTTGCACCCCACTTTCTGGACAAGGTTTGGTAAAAAGCCTCACCAATTTGCCTAGGTGACTACAGACCCAGACCCTTGGATCTGAGAACAATGAAAAAGCATTCAGTTTTCTTACAAGAAGACTTTTAATAGAAATAGGAGTAAATAGAAGTAAAGAAATCCCCTCTGTAAAATCAGGATAGTAGATACCTTACAGGATAATTAGATTCAAAACATAGAGAATCCCTCTAGGCAAAACCTTAAGTTACAAAAAAGATACACAGACAGAAATAGTTATTCTACTCAGCACAATTCTTTTCTCAGGCATTTAAAGAAATCATAATCTAACACGTACCTAGCTAGATTACTTACTAAAAGTTCTAAGACTCCATTCCTGGTCTATCCCCGGCAAAGGCAGCATAAAGACAGACCCACAGACCCTTTGTTTCTCTCCCTCCTCCCAGCTTTTGAAAGTATCTTGTCTCCTCATTGGTCATTTTGGTCAGGTGCCAGCGAGGTTACCTTTAGCTTCTTAACCCTTTACAGGTGAGAGGAGTTTTCCTCTGGCCAGGAGGGATTTTAAAGGGGTTTACTCTTCCCTTTATATTTATGACAGCAGCGCACGCTTCTCTTTGTTTCGTCTGCTCTGTTACAACCTTTTGTATTTATATCCCCCCATTACCAGAGTACCTGAGCCCCTCGCAATCTTTAGTGCAGTAGTTCTCTAAGCCCTGGTCTACACTAGGAGTTGAGGTAGAATTTAGCAGCATTAAATCGATTTAACCTAGCACCCGTCCACATGACGAAGCCCTTTTTTTCCGACTTATATGGCTCTTAAAATCGATTTCCTTACTCCACCCCCGACAAGGGGATTAGCGCTGAAATCGGCCTTGCTGGGTTGAATTTGGGGTAGTGTGGACGCAATTAGACGGTATTGGCCTCCGGGAGCTATCCCAGAGTGCTCCATTGTGACCGCTCTGGACAGCGCTCTCAACTCAGATGCACTGGCCAGGTAGACAGGAAAAGGCCCGCGAATTTTTGAATTTCAATTTCCTGTTTGGCCAGCGTTGCAAGCTGCAGGTGAGTGCAGAGCTCATCAGCAGAGGTGACCATGGTGGAGTCCCAGAATCGCAAAAGAGCTCCAACATGGACCGAACGGGAGGTACGGGATCTGATCGCTGTATGGGGAGAGGAATCCGTGCTATCACAACTCCGTTCCAGTTTTCGAAATGCCGAAACATTTGTCAAAATCTCCCAGGGCATGAAGGACAGAGGCCATAACAGGGACCCGAAGCAGTGCTGCGTGAAACTTAAGGAGCTGATGCAAGCCTACCAGAAAACCAGAGAGGCAAATGGCCGCTCCGGGTCAGAGCCCCAAACACGCCGCTTCTATGATGAGCTGCATGCCATTTTAGGGGGTTTGGCCACCACTACCCCAGCCACATTATTTGACTCCTTCAATGGAGATGGAGGCAACACAGAATCAGGTTTTGGGGATGAGGAAGATGATGATGAAGTTGTAGATAGCTCACAGCAAGCAAGCAGAGAAACCAGTTTTCCCGACAGCCAGGAACTGTTTCTCACCCTGGACCTGGAGCCAGTACCCCCAGAACCCACCCAAGGCTGCCTCCCGGACCCGCCAGGCAGAGAAGGGACCTCTGGTGAGTGTACCTTTTAAAATACTATACATGGTTTAAAAGCAAGCATGTTTAATGATTAATTTGCCCTGGCATTTGCGGCTCTCCTGGATGTACTCCCAAAGCCTTTGCAAAAGGTTTCTGGGGAGGGCAGCCTTATTCAGTTCACCCTGGCAGGACACTTTACCACACCAGGCCAGTAGCACGTACTCGGGAATCACTGTAGAACAAAGCATTGCAGTGTATGTTTGCTGGCATTCAAACAACATCCGTTCTTTATCTCTCTGTGTTATCCTCAGGAGAGTGATAACATTCATGGTCACCTGGTTGAAACAGGGTGTTTTTCTTAAGGGGACATTCAGAGGTGCCCGTTCCTGCTGGGCTGTTTGCCTGTGGCTGAACAGAAATGTTCCCCGCTGTTAGCCACGGGGAGGGGGGAGGCAAAATGTGACCTTGGAATGAAAGCACATGTGCTATGTATGTAATGTTAACAGCAAGGTTTACCGTGAAAGAGTGTACCCATTGTTCTATAAAATGTATCTTTTTAAATACCACTGTCCCTTTTTTTTTCTCCACCAGCTGCATGTGTTTCAAGGATCACAGGATCTTCTCCCTCCCAGAGGCTAGTGAAGATTAGAAGGCGAAAAAAACGCACTCGTGATCAAATGTTCTCTGAGCTCATGCTGTCCTCCCACACTGACAGAGCACAGATGAATGCGTGGAGGCAGACAATGTCAGAGTGCAGGAAAGCACAAAATGACCGGGAGGAGAGGTGGGAGGAGAGGTGGCGGGCTGAGGAGAGTAAGTGGCAGGCTGAAGAGAGGGCTGAAGCTGAAAGGTGGCGGCAGCATGATGAGAGGAGGCAGGATTCAATGCTGAGGCTGCTGGAGGATCAAACTAATATGCTCCAGCGTATGGTTGAGCTGTAGGAAAAGCGGCTGGAGCACAGACCGCCGCTACAGTCCCTGTGTAACCAACCGCCCTCCTCCCCAAGTTCCATAGCCTCCTCACGCAGATGCCCAAGAACGCGGGGGGGGACGGACCTCCAGCCACCCAGCCACTCCACCCCAGAGGATTGCCCAAGCAACAGAAGGCTGGCATTCAATAAGTTTTAAAGTACTGTGTGGCCTTGTCCTTCCCTCCTCCACCACCCCTCCCGGGCTACCTTGGCAGTTATCCCCCTATTTGTGTGATCAATTAATAAAGAATGCATGAATGTGAAGCAACAATGACTTCATTGCCTCTGCAAGCGGTGATTGAAGGGAGATGGGGAGGGTGGTTAGCTTACAGGGAAGTAGAGTGAAGCAAGGGGCGGGGGGTTTCATCAAGGAGAAACAAACAGAACTTTCACACCGTAGCATTAAACTGGTTTTCAAAGCTTCTCTGATGCGCACCGCGCCCTCCTGTGCTCTTCTAACCGTCCTGGTGTCTGGCTGCGCGTAACCAGCAGCCAGGTGATTTGTCTCAAACTCCCACCCCACCATAAATGTCTCCCCCTTACTCTCACAGATATTGTGGAGCGCACAGCAAGCAGTAATAACAGTGGGAATATTGGTTTCGCTGAGGTCTAACTGAGTCAGTAAACTGCGCCAGCGCGCTTTTAAACATCCAAATGCACATTCTACCACCATTCTGCACTTGCTCAGCCTGTAGTTGAACAGCTCCTGACTACTGTCCAGGCTGCCTGTGTATGGCTTCATGAGCCATGGCATTAAGAGGTGGGCTGGGTCCCCAAGGATAACTATAGTCATTTCAACATCCCCAAGGGTTATTTTCTGGTCTGGGAATAAAGTTCCTTCCTGCAGCTTTTGAAACAAACCAGAGTTCCTGAAGATGCGAGCGTCATGTACCTTTCCCAGCCATCCCATGTTGATGTTGGTGAAACGTCCCTTGTGATCCACCAGTGCTTGCAGCACCACTGAAAATTACCCCTTGCGGTTTATGTACTCGCCGGCTTGGTGCTCCGGTGCCAAGATAGGGATAGGGGTTCCGTCTATCGCCCCACCACAGTTAGGGAATCTCATTGCAGCAAAGCCATCCACTATGACCTGCACATTTCCCAGGGTCACTACCCTTGATACCAGCAGATCTTTGATTGCGTTGGCTACTTGTATCACAGCAGCCCCCACAGTAGATTTGCCCACTCCAAATTGATTCCCAACTGACCAGTAGCTATCTGGTATTGCAAGCTTCCACAGGGCTATTGCCACTCACTTCTCAACTGTGAAGGCTGCTCTCATCTTGGTATTCTTGTGCTTCAGGGCAGGGGAAAGCAAGTCACAAAGTTCCATGAAAATGCCCTTACGCATGCGAAAGTTTCGCAGCCACTGGGAATCGTCCCAGACCTGCAACACTATGCGGTCCCATCAGTCTGTGCTTGTTTCCCGGGCCCAGAATCGGCGTTCCACAGCATGAACCTGCCCCATTAGCACCATGATGCCTGCATTGCCAGGGCCCGTGCTTTGAGAGAAGTCTGTGTCCATGTCTTCATCACTCTCGTCACCACGCTTACGTCGCCTACTCACCCGGTTTCGCTTTGGCAGGTTCTGGTGCTGCATATACTGCTGGATAATGCGTGTGGTGTTTAATGTGCTCCTAATTGCCGAAGTGATCTGAGTGGGCTCCATGCTTGCCATGGTATGGCGTCTGCACAGAAAAAAGGCATGGAACGATTGTCTGCCGTTGCTCTGACAAAAGGAGGAGCGACTGACGACATAGCTTACAGGGTTGGCTTACAGGGAATTAAAATCAACAAAGGGGATGGCTTGACATCAAGGAGAAACAAACAACTGTCACACAGAATGGCCCCCTCAAGGATTGAACTCAAAACCCTGGGTTTAGCAGGCCAATGCTCAACACACTAAGCTATCCCTCCCTCTGGTATTTCAGGCAGGACTTCAGGGAGGGAGGGAGGGGGGAGCAAATGAATACCAAAGAAATCTGGTTCATTTCTTGTTTTGATCCACTCCATCCATCTTTTACATCTTTGTCTGGCAGCAGATGGTGCAGAAGGACTGCAAGCCATCCACATCTCCTGGCTGCTCGGCAGAAGATGGTACAATAGGACTGCTACCCATCCTCATCTCCTGCCTGCCCAGCAGAAGATGGTGCAATAGGACTGCCTGCAGGACTAAAGAGAATGACCTGGTCGAGTCACTCCTAATTTAGTCCCTGCACCCATATCTGCCCAGGCGCTCCTGACCGACCTTACCGAGGCGGCCGGGAGCACCTCGGACATGAGGAGGATGGTTTTCAGGCCTATTGCACCGTCTGCTGCCACAAGGCAATGGGTTGCTGCTGCTGTGTAGCAATGCAGTACCGCATCTGCCAGCGCCCAGGAGACATACGGTGACAGTGAGCTGAGCGGGCTCCATGCTTGCCATGGTATGGCGTCTGCACAGGTAACCAGGAAAAAAAAGGCGCGAAACAATTGTCTGCTATTGCTTTCACAGAGGGAGGGCGGGAGGGAGGACCTGACGACATATACCCAGAACCACCCGCGACAATGTTTTTTGCCCCATCAGGCATTGGGATCTCGACCCAGAATTCCAGTGGGCAGCGGAGACTGCGGGAACTGTGGGATAGCTACCCATAGTGCAGCGCTCCGGAAGTCGACGCTAGCCTCGGTATTGTGGAAGCACTCTGCCGAGTTAATGCACTTAGAGCATTTTGTGTGGGGGGGACGCACAAACGACTATATAAAAATGATTTCTAAAAAACTGACTTCTATAAATTCGACCTAATTTCGTAGTATAGACATACCCAAACTTATTTGATCGGGCCCCTCTTTGTGTCTGGAGTCGTTTAGGGGCCCCAGCCCCACAAGTATATATACTGCCACTGCGCTCTGACGGCAGAGGAGAGAGCAGCAGCTGCTGGCCGAGTGCCCAGCTCTGACGGCAGGGCTGCGCCAGCAGCAGCACAGAAATAAGGTTGGCAACGTGAAATGGGAGGGGAGACTCCCTGGAAGTGGCCAGCATGACCCTGCAACTCCTAACCTGGGTGGAGGGGCCAGGGGACTCTGCGCGCTGTCCCTGCTTGCAGGCACTGCCCCCGAAGCTCCCATTGGCTGCGGTTCCTGGCCAATGGGAGCTGCAAAGCCGGAGCTTGGCGGGAGCTGCACATAGAGCCCCCACTGGCCTTCCCTCCCTCTAGGAGCTGCAGGGACACACGGAGCCAGGTAGGGAGTCTACCAGCCCCACCGCTCCCCACCCCCCCCCCAGTGCAGCCGGGGTTCCGGGCAGCATGCTGCCACCCACCCCCACCTCCAGTGAGGGTCCTGGGCCACCCCCCAGCACCCTGCTGTACCCCCAGACTGCCCCACCCCATAGAGCACCTGCAGACCTGGCCCAAGTTTTAGTTATGGGTAAATAGTACAAGTCATGGACAGGTCACGAGCAGTGAATTTTTGTTTACTGTCCATGACCTTTACTAAAAATACCTGTGACTAAATCATAGCCTTAGTTATTGTGACATCTGATGAACTTCTACAGATTCCTTACAGCTGGGCTCACACGGAACGTCATTTTGTAGGCCCAATTCTCACAACCCCACCTCAAACCCTGAGTCAGCCCAGACACCGAAGGCGCAGTATACGGATCCAGATCCTGCAAAACTTAATTGGCACAAGTACCACCTCTCCCATCTGGGCAGTCCCACTGAGGTCTGTTCATCCAGGTAAGGACTCCTCATGAGGACAGGTTTGCAGGGTTGGGACCCATCTTGCCACATGAGATGCAATAGTCTGGACCGGGATACCTTGAGTTTGAAAATCCTCTTCAAAGCACTTCCTATTGATGGTGAACTCCAGTTCCTCCGTGTAGCTGTACAGTTCTATTGGGAAGACAACAGGAATTAGAGACAGATAGCCCCACTTACCAGTTCCAGTGCCTGAGTTCTCAAAGGGGCACCTCGGGGCCGATCTACTCATTTGAGCAAACACGTGGAAACTGGATGCCTAAATTAACTAGATTGAGGACAGCCTGGCCTAGTGGAAAGCCCTGGACTGAGACTCAGGAGACCCTAGGTTCTATTCCAAGCTCTGCTCCTGACCTGTGGGGTGACCTTAGGCATGTCAGGTCCCCATTCTGAGCCTCAGTTTCCCAATCTGTAACATATGGATAATGATCCTGACCTCCTCTATAAAGCACTTTGAGATCCATGGATGAAAAGTGCTATAGAAGAGCAAGGTATTATTATTAATAGGCTTTTCTACCACCACCAAGTGCCTCACAAGAATTAATGTACCTTAACTACAGCCCTGTGAAGTAAGGAAGTATTATCCCCATTTTACAGACGGGAAATGGAAGGACAGAAATGTGCCTTTCCCCCAGGACAGAGTCTGTGGAAGAACCAGGAACAGAATCCAGATCTCCAGATTCTCAGACCAGTTCCTTAATTACATGCACATCCTTCCTCTCTCACTTCGGTGCCCAAGTTTCAAATCATGCTCACAGTGTAAATGAAAAAAATGCAGCCAGGGTGAGGATGAAACATGGTGGGTGGGTTTAGGTAGCTCTGACTGAGCCCAGAAAATACTCTGTTCACTTTAATGTCACACTATTAAAGTGGGGGATCCATAATTATTGCTAAGCTACAAAATAATACAACACACATAAGCAAAGACCCACTGAATGTGTTACCAGCACCACTGTCGTTTGATATAACGGCATTTTTAAAATCTAATTGACTTAACACCATTTATGCCACTTGTTTACTTTTTTGCATTTCCCCATTTCTAGTCAATTGCATCCCCAGGTTCTCTGGCACTAGCCAATGGAGTTGCTGGCACTGCGGGGAATATTTCCTCGGGATTATTTTTGAAGTTATTTCTATTGCCGCTGAGTTTTGTAGCGAAAGGGGCCACAAAAGTCTGGGGATAGATACAAATAATTATGATTTATCTTACAATACGAATGTGGATCAGAACCCCCATTGTGCAGGGTACTGAAACTGAGTGTGTCACGACTGGGACGTTGGCAATCAGGCAGGCCTAGTGGCTGCAGCAGGCATCAGAAATCAAGCCAGTGGTCAGAGACAGTGTCAGGAATCAGGAGACTAGTCACAGAAGAGGAGTCAAGCCAGGAGTTAGAGCCAAAGTCTGAAGCAGGGAACATGAGTGGGGTCTGTTCTAGCACCAGGCCAGGTACCGGCAGGCTGCAGAGACAGCTTCCTGGAACTCCTTCCGTGCCTAAATAATGCGCCTGGAGCAATCGGAGGTTGCAGGGCTGCTGCCACTGGGTATTTGGTGAGAGGCATGTCCTGTGTTGCTTATTCCCCTATGATTTATAGTGCACGCTATGCCCTGGCTGCCAAGTGACAGGGTGGAAGTGTTCATCACCTGAAGCCCTACAGACCCAGGTTCTACTCGGCTGGGCCCCTAGAGATCGAGACAACCCCTGCTTTAAGGAACTTACAGTGTACATTAAAACCAAGTCACTCGGGCCTTGTCTACATCACACAGTCAGCATTCATCGACAAAACAGCGGAGATTGACATACTGCAACACTCCTCCCGCTGATTTAACTCTCCTGCTATGCCAACAAAATAAAGCCACCTTGACGAGAGGCATGGAGCGTTCTGCGACAAAGTTAGATCAACGCAGTGTCAGGGTAGACACTGCGCTTGGTTAGGTCGCTGTAAATGGCCTCCAAGAGGTGTTCCACAATGCCCAACCTGTATTTGGTGTCAAATTTGACCAACAGTCTCCTTCTACAGGAAAACACAATATGAACTGCATGAGGTGGATACTTCTATCTATAATTTATGACACTACAAGAGTGAAGGCAACCCTTTCACAGACTTTGTCCTACGGACAAACTCTGTGGTTGCACCAGCGCATCCCGACCCACTATCACTTTTGCACCAAATCATCAAGTTGCGACGTGGCAGAATGACATTTCATGGGCTCCAAAAGCCATTTGGTACCGCAAGTGCTTGAGAAGCTGAACCCCCCTCTGGAAAAAATCGAGATGGTCTTGATTCCTGATATTCATGAGATAAGGGTGAAAACTCCAGGAATGTCAAGTAATCAGTGCTCATTTAAATAGGGGTTTGGGATCACACAAAGGACAGCCAGGAGAACTACTTTCTCCTCTCTCCAGCAGTGGAAGGACACCTCACTGAGGAAATGTGCTGCAACCCCCTCTGCACCAGCATATCCTCTGCTTAGAAGTGCAGAGCTAAAAATAGTGACCCCTTTACAGTTTGCTGGCAGGAATACGCTCAAGACCCCCTGACAATTACACTGCAGAAATAGCCTGAGTCATTCCACTTGTAAGAACACAGGGCCCGACCTGTGCTTAACTCCCTCCCCACCCAGCTTACCCTGACCACAAAGCAGGACACGGTGCAGCGACGAAGGGGAACAGCTGAGTAACTCTCACAGTAAAGTAATTCCTGCCCTGGAAACAAACACCAAATGACTCACCCCTCCTGCAGTTCGTTACCAGTCGCCCTGAGGATTATGCTGAGCACCCTGCCAGCTCTGCTTGGAGTTTGGAACGCGGGTGTGATAAAGCCACTGAGTGAAACACTGCTATGAAACACCGATACACTAGGAGTCTGCATGGTCTAGTCATAGGAGCACAGAATGTGGCTCGGAGCTTAGGTTCAGCTCAGACACCCAACAAGAGGGGGACTAGGAACGGGACAGGAAGCCTTTCACTTTTCAGCCCAAGTTGACTGATCAAAAGTTGTTACCAGCTGATGGCTATTCGGTAGCCTATGGAAGTGAGCTGATGAGTTTCGCGGTCTAGATCCCAATCACTGTCCTCAGCATCTTTTGGTTGACGGGCCCAGGGGTCAGTAGGAAATGACTTTGATGAGATCTTTCTGAGCAGGCAGGGTGGGTACCTATTTGAGAGGGACGGTGCAGAGAGGTTTCCACTACCTGTGCTGTATTCTGACTCCCTGAGCTGCTCCAGTTCTTGGAGAGTACTTCGGAGCAGTCCTCTGAAGCTATCCTGAGACCTTTTTCCTGACACCTTACTCCCCGGCGGGGAAGTGACCGGGCATTGCGGATCTGCTATTAATTACTCAATACCATCTCCGATTCTAGGTAATTATTTGGGATGTCTTCAACCTATTGCTTATGTCTGTGTGTGCTTAAATCTAATAAATTGTAGTTTTAGATGAGAAAGTGCTTACCTGTATTAAGTTTCATCAGACAGAATTGCTGTGTTCCCACTGATTTACTCCTGACAGTCCATGGAGTGAAACAGTGAAGTTACCACTGCTTTGGGTTTTGAAAACCCTCGGTAACATCCCCTCTCCGGTGACAGAGCTAATTAGACTGAACTACGGTATTGCTACACTACAAGGCTTTTAACAACACGCAGCATAGCTAAAAGGCACGCAGCGTAGCTGCTGTTTGTCGGCAGGAGCGAGCTCTCCTGCCGACAAAAAATTTCCACCCCCCACGAGCGGCAGTGGCTTTGTCGACAGGAGAGCGCTCTTCACACTGGCGCTTTTCATCGGTAAAATTTTGTTGTTCGGGGTGTGTGTTTTTTTAACACCCCTGAATGACAAAAGCTTTGCTGATGAAGTGACAGCGTAGACAAAGCCTGACTGTCATTGTTTCTGTTCAGTGATTAGCAGAGGTGAATTGCTGCTAAGCAGGTCTAGGGGCATAGCTAAATCACTAAAGATCTGGGTTAAGCAGCGGAACCTCAGAACAGGGCAGAAGTGTCAGTGGGTGTCCAACAGTGGCAGCCCGTGACCAGCAGCGGCAGCAAACAGCCAGTTGCAGATGTGCACATCGACCACGGAGACCCGGCTCAACAGCCGCTCCCGGGGCAGAAGGTGAATCCTTGCGAACATACCTCTGAACTCTGGGTCTTTGCTAACCAAACACAGCCAGCTGTGAGCTGGGTGCACAGGAGCGGGGAGTGATGTGTTAAAGGGACATTTGTTCATCAGACATTCCCACTGCAAGGTGGGAAACTGAGGCAAAGACCCTGCCCAGGACACTGTACAGTGAGGTGCTTGCTTACGGTTACAATATTTGAATGTGGTTGTGGTGTTTTCCCAAACTAATACTTGGTTCCCTTTCCCTTTTATTAAAAAGTTCTCTTTTGTTACACACAGACTCGGTGCTTGCAAGAGGGAAAGTACTGCCTCTTGGAGGCGCCCAGGGTGGTGGTCAATTTTTGCAGATTACTGGCTGGGGGCTCGAGCTGGTTCTGTTTTGCAGTGTTAAGAGGAACCCCGAGATGTTGAACTGGACCCTCGCTGCTGCTGACTCCACCTGGCAGAAAGGTTACATATCAAATAAACAAGAAGCAGCGATTGTAACATTTATCGCAACTTTTAGGATTTTGAAAAAAATTCTCATGTACAAAAAGAACAAACAAAGAATGTGCAGGGCTCTTAGCATGCACAAAATCAAGCAAACAAGGCCACAAATGGGTTCTCGGTAATCTCCGAGGGGTGCTTGGAGGATTAACTAGCTACGGTGTGCAAAGCCCTTTAGACGGATGAAAAGCAGGAGGTTTAAACATGAAGAGCAGTCTCCTTAATTATCACCATCATGCTACTGATATTTGTCCTGCTATTGCCATTCAAAACTATAATCTGAACAAAACAGGAAGCAGAATCCACTGACATGTAAATACTTCTGGCAGAATTTGATTAAAAAATAATAATTTCATCAGATAATATGACACTTCATCAGACACTTATTTTTAAGATTTTTTTTTAAAATAATTTAAATTTTCACAGTTGTGCAAAATGCAGGGGTTTAAACATTTTTATTGTTATCTGGGTTTTAAGCATTTTTTATTCTTATTAATTTAGGTTTTCAGAGTTGCAGGAATGCATGAGGGAGATGAGAGAATTATTTAATGAGAGTAGATGTTGAGATTCAAAAAGTTAAAGCAGCATCCTGCTAAAAAACACAAAGTGTCAGCATCGTACGCAAGATATACAAAGGAAATAGTCTTAAATGAAAGTCTAATAAGTTCTCAAGCAGCATTTTTCAAACTCAGCCTATCTGTAAATTACGGATACCGATGAAAATATTATTTTGCCCATTTCTGTGCATGATGAAATTGACGTTTACTGATAAAAATCAAATTCTCCCATGGCTACATGTAAAGAATCTGCTGCACTTCATCTTGGAAGCGATCCTATTGGCAAACCCTCTGGTTATATATTCTGATTTTGCTTTGCATGTGGACCTCCGCCACACATCTAACTTTTCTAGGTGATACTTCTTAGTCACGTACGTTTGAGTACATCTTGGTGGGCACAAACAAATGCGTATGGAGACGGAGGTTTTTTTAAACTAGATGATAAATCTATATTATGGCAAAGGCCAAATCTCCCGGCTACATACAATCGTGACCTCAGGGAGTCACATCACTCAGCGTTCTAGCCACTAAGGGACCACTTGGCGTTGGGTACATTGAATTACAATCCAATATAAGCGAGAGGGGAATCTTTGCGGAAGAGGGTTTGTAGAATTATGATAGGGGTTCATAGGGCCCCACCCTGGGGAACATCTGGTATAGTACAGGAGTCTTGGACCGCAAGAGCTCAAGGCTGTGTGCATCATGGAAGAAAGGAAAGCTGTGTTATTGGCTCTTCATGGCTGCCCACCTCTGGATTATCCCAAAAGAGGGTCCAACCCTGTTCCAGATGCAAGGAGTAAGGGCTACAAGAAAGTTGCACAGATCTACTCACATGAGCACTTAAGTTACAAGGGAGGCAGATCTCCTGCTCAAATCTTTCCCGGGCAAGATGAACACTCCCCACCATTCAAGGCAGCTCAGGCACTGTCTGGCAGGCCCACTGATACACACACCAGTGAGAGGAGGCAATACCAACCCTCTTTCCCTGTGAGAGAGCCTGAAAGGGGGTTTTTAATGTGATCCAACCTCGAATGAACTTGGGAAGATTTACACATCGGTCAGGTGAGGTGTTACATTAGACAAGGAAGGCGAATACCACTTTAGAAGTGACCTCAGTGCATCTCTGCATCACCACTGTTTCTGTTTGGTGATTACCAGAGTCGAATCACTGCTGAGCAGGTCTAGGGGCTGTGCCTTAGACCTGCGGACAGGACAGTGGTGAAAGAAAGACAA
The DNA here is from genome assembly GCF_015237465.2 of Chelonia mydas. Lineage (NCBI taxonomy): Eukaryota > Metazoa > Chordata > Testudines > Cheloniidae > Chelonia > Chelonia mydas. Next base: position 342,711,246 of record NC_057849.1, read on the forward strand.
TGCAGAGGCTGCACTGGCCGTGAGGTTTCCTGCTACCCAGTGAAATCACTCAAGATCTGGGTTAAGCACTGGAACTTCAGAACAGGGCAGAAGTGTCAGTGAGTGTCCGACCGAGGCAGCCCGTGACCGGCAGCGGCAGCAAACAGCCAGTTGCAGATGTGCACAGCAACCACAGAGACACCCGCTCCCAGGGGCGGAAGGGGGACTCTTGCAAACACACCTCTGAACTCTGGGTCTTTGCTAACCAACCACAGCCAGCTGGGAGTTGTTTTGTTAGAACTCCTTTCACCAGGCGCTTTAAGGTTTGCTGTGTTACATATTTCATTTCCCAACCTAACCTGCAGCACAGTTAGGTAGCTCTTGCTCCACCCCAGAAACGGATGCATTTCCGGGAAGGGTGACGTAATTCCTCTCTGCTGTGGATGACTTGTAAAGCGCTTTGGAATGAAAGGCGCTCTATAAATAGAAGATGACATTATTAAATATATACCTCTGGCTGAATCGGTCTTATTCTGCAAGTGATTTTATACCCAACGGATGCCGACTTCAATAGCTCAGGAGAACCGACATGCGGCAAAAATCTCCTCACCTCCATTTTTCGAATGTTTCTTTACCTGATAATTCAGCAGCGTAGCCGTCAGCATCCCCGTACTCAAACTCCACACTGGGGCAGTCCACTGAGCCCTGGGGGAGAGAGATTCCTTTGTCAATAGAAAGACAGGAAACCGAGGGGCTTCTCTCACACGCCCAGAAGAAATAGAACAATCACAGACAATACACACACATAGACTACACAGCCCAGGTCTAACACGGCACCTCACTTTGTTGCATCTTTTATTTATAGCTTCAGAATATTCTGTTTAAAATAAAGAGAGCTGGAGGAGACAAGCCGTTTCCATCAGGTCCATGTAGTTGTCAGGAAAAATCAAGGCAGCCCCGGGTGAGGGGCTGGGAGAGCGTTGGGAGGATGCCAGGGGTCTTTCGGCACATATTTCCCAGCACCACTGACAAAGGTTTCCATTAAGGTTTATCAGGAGCACGTCAAATCAAACCACGCCAGGGCCTTCGAATCAGGGGACAGTTATCCAAGCATACACGAGCCTCATTACGGACACAGGTCTCCAGAGCCGCCTGCTTAAAATACCGGGTCAATTGGGAAGAGCTATTTTTACCACCCTCCCAAAGCCATGTTTGGGCACCTCTGCGGCATGCCAATAGAAAGCAGGCCAGGCTTCCACTGGCTTCCATCACACATCACATGCATTCGATGAAGTGAGCTGTAGCTCACAAAAGCTCATGCTCAAACAAATTGGTTAGTCTCTAAGGTGCCACAAGTCCTCCTTTTCTTTTTGCGAATACAGACTAACACGGCTGCTACTCTGAAAACTGGGCAAGACATAGGTACCGCAGGCTCCCCCAACAGGTCACGGAGTCTGGCTCTTATAAAAGGGACCCTGCCTTCGTTTAAATGGACCATTTCTCATCTGATCATGTTCTGATCTATGGTACAAATGCAAACACAGTTTGCTCCTAAGTGGAAAGCTCTCTTATGATACAGTGAGATGACGGCTTTCCCCCGCCCCATTTAAACCACCAAAGAAGAAAACAAAGCCCCTCATGCCCATGTGGGAGTCTCAAATACAAATGGAAAATCCCTTCCTGGGGTGTTTTCCTGAACAGGGGCCATAAAGCAGGACCTTGATGTATGAGTAATCTCAGCAATAGGCTACTCACCGAGTAAGGTACTACTTAAGGTGAGTAATGGTGACAAAGTCAGGCATTGAAGTTTTGTTGTTTTTTTTAAATTGTCTCACATCAGCTGATAAAGGTATATAATGAAACGAGATCTGGATAACAGAAGTCCCGAATAATAGTGACTAACAATTTCTCCCCACTTTTATTAAATGTGACATTATCTTTCTTTGTTTCCACAAATTACGTTCCAATAGAATTATACAGGCATCTTTCATGTTTGCTGGGAGTCGACGAACTATCACTATAGTCATTCATCCATTCCCTTTTTCAGCCACGGAACAATGTCCCGTGGCTATATTTTGGCCTATATGGAATACAATTACTTTGGCTACATGTGTGTCTTTATCCGATGGAAAACGTGAGATCTGAAATTGGTTATTGGGGCATGAACCTTTGTAAATGATCACCATAAAGAAGAAAGTAAGTTGAGTAAACACATACAGTGTCTCCGATGAGAGAACACATGGGAGAACTACAAGTACCACAAATATCAACTAAAAAGAAGTGAATTTAGAACCTGAAAAGCATCAGCGGATACGTCAGGTTAAAAAAAAATATTCCACCATTCAAAGCTAAAATCCTGTTTTAGTGTTAGAGTGCGAGCAAGTGCCAGAAGTAATAGTTTGCACCATCAATATTCATAATCATGAATGACAGATAACATCTGCAGAGATGGTCAGAACAGGGCCTAATGCAAAACCCACTGACGTCAGCAACAAGTCATTGACTTCATTGGGCTTTGGATCGGGCCCAAAATGAACCACCATCACCAAATGTTGTGAAGCTTTCCAAAATTTTTGTTTTTCCTCCAAATTTTCAAATCACTTCCAATGATTGGGCATCATGTGTCCTTTCAATATATAGTAGCACCTCAGAGTTAAGAACACCAGAGTTATGAACTGACCAGTCAACCACATCCCCCATTTGGAACCGGAAGTACACAATCAAGCAGCAGCAGAGACAAAAAGAGAGAGAAAAAAAGCAAATACAGGACAGTGCTGTGTTAAACGTAAACTACTAAAAAATAAAGGGAAAGCAGCATTCTTCGGCATAGTAACATTTCAAAGCTGTATTGAGTCAATGTTCAGTTGTCAACGTTTGAAAGAACCGTAACATTTTGTTCAGAGTTACGAACAACTTCCATTCCCGAGGTGTTCGTAACTCTGAGTTTCTACTGTACCTATAATGCACAGTAAAATCCTCCTTCTCAAGAAGGCCCATGGAACAATTTGTGGTTCCTAGACGGAGCCATTTTAGAACCACCATGAGCCAAACCTGAAAGTCTGGCTGCAGTCTACAAACACCACAGGATTAAAACTGTCCAACCATTACCAAACTCCATAGAAGACGCACCCCGGGCGAGAATCAGCAAGTGAACTTCCAGAATGGTTAGTTTGTTTTGAAGAAACTGGGGATGGAAAAATGAATTTATAATAGGGAGCAAGTTTCAACCCTGATCATCCCCCTCCATTCCACTGCCCAATAATCCCCATCAGTGGAGGAGAAGGCAGGCAGGCAGCATGATTCAGTGGGTAGACATGGACCAAATGGCAGCAGCTGAAAGTGCCAAAACACCTGCAACTGGCTGAGGACCGCACAAGATGCCTTACTGTAGAGGAAACAGTAAAGCTGGGAATTAGGTACTTCTGGACCCTAATCCTGACCCTGCCATCAATTTACTGTGCAGCTCCAAGCAACTCCCCTTCTGTCTAATGTTCCCATCTGTAAAGTGGGGATAACACCCACCCCCTTTAAATTGCATTGAGAAGACTGTCTGTACATTTAGAGCACTGTCTGTCTGTCGGTCTACCTTTAGAGCACTAGCTAAGTGTCACGTATTGCTGTATTCTGCCCTGGATCCATGAGAAACAAGCAAATATGAAAGACCAGTGACAGACTTAAAATGCGAGAGCTCATGAACTATTAGGGCTATGAATGAAGGCACTTTGTACCTTTGGGAGCCTGGCCCCCCGGCTTTCCAATGGTAAAACGTCTTTAGCTGTAGTAGGTCATGAGGGCTCAGTTCTTACATGCACGTCATTCTGATTACCAACTTACTTTATTTCCCTGTTTGAACTCCAGCATGATTTTAGCAGACATTATTTTGAGCACCGTTGGAGTTATAAACCAATGCTTTTTAGCATCTCCACCGTAGATCCCTGCTTTCAAATTCCAGCTGCTCATAAAATATCAGGCCAAATTCAGTCCTGTCTTAGGTGGGTGAAATTCCACTAAAGTCAATGGATTTTGCCTGCGATCAATCGCTAAAAGGCTGAATTTGGCCAACTGCCTGTCACACATATTGGATGCCAAATGCCACGGTGGTGGGTGGGGAGAAGACCGAATGATATGATTTTAAGGTCCAATGTCCCATTAGCTGTCTGTACTAGAAAGCTGACATGGGCCAGTGTAAATGCCGTCAGGACCAGTCAACATTATCAAGCACTTGACTGGTTTTCTTTTAAGCCCAGAACAAGTCCTGCGAGGAGTTTTCCTGATGTAGCTGGGATAAATAGCCAGTTTTACCATCAGCTCCTGCAGAATCACAGTGGTCACAAAGCAGGTCAACAGCTGAGCCAGAAACAGAACTGAGATGTCTTGACTCCCTGTCCCCAGCTCTACCAGACCTTCCATTCAAGCTCTGACTTTTGGTCTCACACCTTTAGAGAGCCTTGACTGCACAAAGCATAGTACGTAATCAATGCTTAGACCAAAAACACTGCGCTGACCAACTAAGTTCTGAGCTCTAAAGCCTTGGAGGAATTCAGTTAAGCCCTTGCGCCTGCAAACGTTAATCCACCCAGCAAAGGGGCTCTGACGCACAGAGCTAAAACAAAAAGAATACTGCACCTCAGAACAGAAAATGGATTGAATGCGTATTCAATTGAGTATTGAATCTGGGTATTGAGGCCAGAATTCCACAGCCCATGTCAACTGTGTGTTCCTGGAAAGAGACCACCTCTCTCGCATCTTGTTTAGTGCCAAGCCCAAGTATTAGCTACGGTTAAACTAAAGCTTCCAACTCATACCTACAGAACATAGGGCAGTGTCAACAGGTTTTTACAGTTCATGGCCAATCCTGTTCCACCGAGACAGATTCCTACCATCCGCCTGTGTTCTACACATTAAGCTCTCTCTATATAGGTCTACTCAGCGGGGTTACCCCAGCATCTAAGTTCATCTCTCTTCTATCAGGTTCATACCTAGAGTTAAACTGAGAAGTGATTAAGCGATTCCCTGGTGCTGGCATCGAAGAAAACCCACCACTGTGGAGATGAGATGCCCCAAATCAGAGCTATAAACTCCCCGAAGAATGTCATAAGCAAAAGGTCCAGAAATGGCAGGATGTTAAAAAGAAGTTACAGCAGGTTTTCGCTGAGAGAGAAATGAACTGAAAACATGTTTTAGAGAAGACAGTTTGGTAGGGCCTTGGCTGCACCAGCACTAATAGGCACAGAGTCCCATTCTCCTCCCTCTGAAATCAACGGCAACCTCAGTGAGACCCTGTCCCCTGCCACTTCTGCCTCCCTCGTAGCCTGTCTGCTCTGTTCCCCACGAGCGCCTCTCTACTTTCTCCCATGCTGGAACCGGGGTCCTCCTTGATCCCACACGCCATGTGGTGGCCGTCAAATCCCTCCTCTTCCCACAGCGACCCTCTCATTAAAATGATACTGGTTCTTTTTTAAATCCATACTCTAACACAAGGCATGTCAGGCTGGGCTGACAAGTCCCCAGCCCTGCTCGGTACAGCCTTCCTGCTTCCATCTCCCTCAGGTCCCTGTCAGGATTATAAACTCTTACAGGCAGAG